>NC_092486.1:0-600000 GCF_047495875.1 Pithys albifrons albifrons
ATTTTGGGGCAGTTTTTTGGGCAGTTTTTGGGTCAATTTTGGGGCTGTTTTGGGGGGCCCCAGGTGTGGTTTTGGGTCAGTTTTTGGGGTGATTTGGGGGCAGTTTTTGGGGTGACTTTGGGGCAGTTTTGGGGGGTCCCAGATGTGGTTTGGGGGGGGGTGTCTCACCTGGACCCCTCCTCCAGATGAGGCTCTCCCAGGTGTAACACCCACATGTCGTTGGCCACGCCCCCCGCCGTCAGCCCACCCACCAATAGGAGCCCGCCCTGCCCTGGGAGGGGCGTGGCCGCGTGCGGGGTATCGGGGGCGGGGCCTGTGGGGTTGGGGGCGGGGCCAGACCCAGCAGGCTCCGCCCCCCGCCAACACCTGAGTCCAACGACGGTCAGGGATGGGGGAACCTGGGGGGGGCACAGGGGGGTTATAGGGGGTGGTTCGGGGGGTCGGGGGGGGGGGAGGTTGGGGAGGATTGGGGGGGATTTGGGGGCATTGGGGGATTTTGGGGGGATTGGGGGGATTTGGGGTGGACTGGGGGATTTGGGGAGGATTTGGGGGGTCTCAGAGGGTTTGGGGGGAGTTGGGGGGGTCAGGAGGGAGTTTGGGGGGGAGTTTGGGGGGGAGTTTTGGGGGGAATTGGGGGCTCTCAGAAGGATTTTGGGGAGGATTTGGGGGGATTTGGGGGGGATTTGTGGAGGTCTGGGGAGGATTGGGGGCATTTGGGAGAACTTTGGGGGATTTGGGGGGGATTTGAGGGGTTTGGGAGGGATTGAGGAGGATTTAGGGGGAATTTGGTGGGTCAGGGGGGATTTGGGGGGATTTGGGGAGGATTGGAGGGTCGGGGGGGTGGGGGGAATTGGGGGTCAGGGGGGTCAGGGGGGTCTGGGGGAGGAATTTGGGGGATTTGGGGGGGATTTGGGGGGATTTGAGGCAATTTGGGGGGGATTTGGGGAGGATTTGGGGGGCTTGGGGGGTGACAGGGGGGTCAGGGGTCATTGGGAGGGTTGGGGGGGGGGTCAGGGGGGATTTGGGAGGTTTGGGAGGGTAAGGGGGGGTTTGAGAGGGGCTGGAGGGGCACAAGGGGGTTATGGGGGCCTATGGGGGGTCTATGGGGTCTATGCAGGGTCTATGGGGGGCTATGGGAGTCTATGGGGGTCTATGGGAGTCTATGGGGGTCTATGGGTGGGCTATGAGGGTCTATGGGGGTCTATGGGGGGTCTATGGGGGCTATGGGGGTCTATGGGGGGGTTATAGGGGGTCTCTGGGGGTCTGTGGGAGTCTGTGGGGGGTCTATGGGGGGTCTATGGGAGTCTATGGGGGGCTATGAGGGTCCTATGGGGGATCTGTGGGGGGTTATAGGGGGTCTCTGGGGGTCTGTGGGGGGCTATGAGGTTCTATGGGGGGTCTACGGGGGGTCTGTGGGGGGTCTATGGGGGGTCTATGGGAGTCTATGGGGGGTCTGTGGGAGGTCTATGAGGGGTCTATGGGGGGTCTGTTGGGGGCTTATGGGGGTTGGGGGGACTCTGGGTGGGGTCAGGGTGGGTTTAACCAGGTTAAGGGGGGTCCCCACTCACCTGTAGACACTGCCCAGCAGCCCCCCGGGTCAGGCTGAGCCCCCCCAAAAAGCCAAAGGGTCTCGTTGGGGACCCCCCAAACAAAGAGTGACTGAAATGGCGAAGGAACCAATGGGGGTCGTCCTGGGGGGCACAGGGGGGGGCCGGGGGGGGGGCACTGGGGGCATTGGGGGGGGCATTGGGGGGGATTGGGGGGCATCAGGGGAGGGGCTAAGAGGGGCACTGGGGGTGGTACTGGGGGGCGCAGGTACCCAAAAAAAGAACCCAAAGCCCCCCAGAAAAAAAAAAAACCCAAAAAAAACCAAATCCCCCCCAAATCCCTTTAGACTCCCCCAAATCCCCCCCCCAAAACCCCAAAATCCCCCCAACCTCCCCCATAACCCCCAAATCACCCCCACCCCCCCCCAAATCCCCTTTTGGACCCCCTCAAATTCCCCCAAACCCCCCTTTCGACCCCTCAACTCCCCCCAAATCCCCCCCATTCCCTCCACAAATCCCCCCTAATCCCCCTTTAGACCCCCCAAATCCTCCCATAACCCCCCAACTCCCCCTCAATCCCCCCCAATCCCCCATAAATCCCCCCTCTGAATCCCCCAAATCCCCCCTAATCCCCCAACTCCCCCCTTTGGACCCCCCCAAATCCCCCCCATAATCCCCCCAACACACTCCCTTCCCAATCCCTCCCCAATTCCCCCCCAATTTCCCCCCAATCCCCCCCAAGTCCTCCCCAAACCCCCCTCCCCATCTCCCCCAAATCCCCTTTAGACCCCCCAAATTCTCCCAACCCCCTTTCCATCCCCCCCCAATCCTCCCTAATCCCCCCAAATCCCCTCCAATTCCCCCACAGAGTTCCCCAAATCCCACCCCATTCCCCCCCCATTCCCCCCTCAAATCCCCCCAATCCCCCCCCCCCCCAGATCCCCCCTTTGTGACCCCCCAAATCCTCTCCAACCCCCTTCCTATCTCTGCCAGTCCCCCCCAATCCCCCCCAATCCCCTCCAATCCCCCCCAATCTCCCCCAAATCCTCCCAAAACCCCCCTTTGCAACCCCCAACCCCCTCTTTGGACCTCCCAATCCCCCCCCAAATCCCCTTTCCCATCCCCTCAAATCCCCCCCCAAATCCTCCCTAAATCCCCCCAATCCCCCTGAGAGCCCCCAAATCACCCTCTGGATCCCCCCAAATCCCCCCCCAATCCCCCTCCCAAACCCCACCCCCAACCCCCCCCAAACCCCCCAAAATCCCCCCCAATCCCCCTTCCCATCCTCTCCCAAATCCCCCCCAACCCCCCCTTTGGACCCCCCCCAACCCCCTGAAATCCCCCCCCCAATCCCCCCAACTCCCCCTCCCCATCCCTCCTAATTCCCCCCAGACCCCCCAATCCCCCCCTCCCCCACCAGCCCCCTGGGCAGGGGTCCCGGGGGGGTCAGGGCAGGGGGGGTGAGGGCGGGGGGCGGGGCAGGACCCCCACGGTGGCGTTGAAGCCCCCCAAGGTCCCGTTGGCTTCGAGATACAGCACGAGGACCCCCCGAACATGGGGGGCAGGGAGGGCAAAGGGTGGGTCAGGGACCCCCAAATCACCCCCCAAAATATTACCCCCAAAGACCCGCCCAGAATACCCCAAATACCCCAGAGACCCTCAGAGACCCCCCAGAGACCCCTGAGAGACCCCCCAGAGACCCCTGAGAGACCCTCAGAGACCCCCCAGGGACCCCCCAGAGACCTCCAGAGACCTTCAGGGACCCCCCAGAGACCTCTGAGAGACCCCCAGATAACCTCTCAGAGACCTCCCAGAGACCCCTGAGAGACCTCCCAGAGACCCCTGAGAGACCCCCCAGAGACTCCCGAGAGACCCCCGAGAGACCCCCGAGAGACCTTCAGGGACCCCCCCAGAGACCTCTGAGACCCCTAAGAGACCCCCAGAGACCCCCCAGAGACTCCCAGAGACCCCTGAGAGACCCGCAGAGACCCCTCAGAGACCCCCAGAGACCCTCCAGACTCACAACTTCCCCCCCCCAAAATCACAAACACCCTCCGCAGGTGCCCCCAGGGCGATTTTGGGGGGTATTCTGGGGAGTATTTTGGGGGTCCCAGGGGGTATTTTTGGGGTTCGCGTACCTGATGTGGCCCGCAGGGTGAGGGGTGAGGGGGGTCCCCCCCCCACAGAACGTCCCCAACAGGGAGGGGGTCCCCCCCCAGCCCCTCCCTCCCCGCCCCTCCCCCTCCAGCAGCGCCGACGGGACCCCATCGAAGGCGAAGGCGAAACTGCCCTGGGGGGGCAAATTCGGGGGTCAGGGGGGCAATTGGGGGGTCCCCGAAAGCCACCCTCAGAGACCCCCCAGACCCTCCCAGAGACCCCCAAGCCCAAAATCCCCCCAGAGACCCCCAAAATTCCCCCCCAAATCTCCCCAAAATTTTCCCCAAATCCCCCCAAAATCTCCCTCAAAGGGGGAAGGCGAAACTGCCCTGGGGGGGGGCAAATTGGGGGGGTCAGGGGGGCAATTGGGGGGTCCCCAAAGCCCCCCAGAGCCCCCCCTCCAGACTGTCCCAGAGACCCCCGAGCCCCAAAAAAACCCCCCCAGAGACCCCCAAAATCCACCCAGGACTCCCCAGTCCCCCAAAAGGGGAGTGTTGGGGGGAATTGGGGTGATTGGGGGGAGTTGGGGGGGATTTTGAGCATCTCAGGATGGATTTGGGGCTATTTTTTGGGTATTTTGGGGTTGTTTTGGGGCTATTTTGGGATATTTGGGGGTATTTTGAGGTCCCAGGGGGTATTTTGGGTCTATTTTGGGGGGTATTTTGGGGGTCCCAGGGGGTATTTGGGGGGTATTTGGGGGTCCCAGGGGGTATTTGGGGGTTTCAAGGGGGTATTTGGGGGGTATTTGGGGGTCCCAGGGGGTATTTTGGGGCTATTTGGGGGTCCCAGGGGGTATTTGGGGGGGTATTTGGGGGTCCCAGAGGATATTTTGGGGGTATTGGGGGCTATTTGGGGGGTATTTGGGGGTCCCACGAGGTATTTGGGGGGGTATTTGGGGGGTCTCAGGGGCTCTCAGGGGGTATTTGGGAGTCTCAGGGGGTATTTGGGGGTCCCAGAGGATATTTGGGGGGTATTGGGGGCTATTTGGGGGGTATTTGGGGGTCCCACGAGGTATTTGGGGGGGGTATTTGGGGGGTCTCAGGGGCTCTCAGGGGGTATTTGGGAGTCTCAGGGGGTATTTGGGGGTCCCAGAGGATATTTTGGGGGTATTGGGGGGCTATTTGTGGGGGTATTTGGGGGGTCCCAGGAGGTATTTGGGGGGGTATTTGGGGGTATTTGGGGGTCCCAGAGGGTATTTGGGGTCCTCAGGGGGTGCCAGGCGGTGCCCACTTCACCGGGGGTCCCCATAGTGCCCGTGGGCGCAGCACTCGCAGTTGGTGCCCGCTGTGGGCGGTCTGCAATGACAGACCCCTGTGCTGGGGTGGCACAAACCCCCTCTCAGGGGTCCCGTGGCCGTGACAGTGACAGGGACGACACCCCTGGTGCCCCCCAGGCCAAAACTGCCCCGTTGGCAGTGCTGGCACACCGCGGCCCCCTCCGTCCAGTCTGGGGGGACAGGGCGGGATTAGGGGGGGCCTGGGGGGTCCCATGGGAGTTTAGGGGGGATCTGAGGGGTCTCTGGGGGCATTTTGGGGGGTCTGGGGGGTCTCTGGGGGGGTCTCAGAGGGGTCTGGGAGGGGCAGTTTGGGGGGCACCCTCAGCCTGAAACTGCCCCCGTTGGCAGCGCTGGCACCGCGGCCCCTCTGTCCAGTCTGGGGGGACAGGGGGGGATTAGGGGGGTCTGGGGGGTCTCTGGGGGGTCTGGGGGATTTGGGGGGGGATCTCAGGGGGTCTCAGGGGATTTGGGAAGGGGGTCTCAGGGGGGTCTCAGAGGGGTTTTGGGACCCCCACTCACTCTGGTAGAGGTCACAGACCCCCAGCCCCCTGTGGAGGGGATTTGGGGGTCTCTAGGGGGTCTCTGGGGGGTCAGGGGTTTTGGGGATGTTTGAGGGGGTCTCAGAAGGATTTGGGGGGGGTCTCTGGGGGTCTCACTCACTCTGACATCTAGTTAAAGAGCTTCTCTTTAACTAGAAAGTTTCCAGACTCAAACAACGGTTTGTCTCCTGCTATAATAAAGAATACAGGGGTGACAGAGTTTGTTATGTTGAATAAAAATGCTTAGTTAAGTCTGGTTTCAAAACCTTCCTGATTTTCTCATCTCTAGTTCCTTGAAATTCCAGCACGATACAAGAAGCATCGAGCAACAGCTTGTGTAACCAGCATAAGGGTTCAGCTCTTTGACTGCAAAGAACTATCAGTTTACTGGGAAATCTGTGTTCCATGTTTATTTTGTACCTTTTCCAGTATCTGAAATTGTGTTTAGGAGGGCACACATCATGACTCCGTCAGTGCCTTCAGGATTCAGGATGAAAACCTTTCGCTGAGTCATCTTGAACACATTTTGCAGTTCCACAAAGCTTTTGTCCCCAGAAAGCACAGGAATGGGAATGTGCTGGGGCAGGTGTTCATGCAGGCGCCCTACCTGTAGGGAAACAAAGGACAAGGGCTGAACTGGGCTCATGTTGTCCTCTTGTGGCATTTGGCTCCAGCTCTGGGCAAGACAGGTCTGCACTGGAAAGCTTTCTACAGCAATTTACTCCTGCTTTTCTGATCCCACCCACGTTACACAACTGTGAGAGGCACCATTTAGACAACGGGATCCTGCGTTTCTGCTCTACATACAACAGGAGATACAGGTAATGGTGACCAGAACAGTAGAGAGTATACAGCAAATTCCTAAAAAGCAGCATTTTAGAACAATCTCCACATAAAACAAATCATCTGTGCTGAGTATTTTAAGAATAACACCAAAAGTCTAATACAACCATTGTTGCAAAATGTGCTTTAGATAGTAACAGTTCTACCTAACTGATAAAGGACTATAAATGGCATCAAGCTGCCCCAGGGGCGGTTTAGATTAGATCTTGAGAAATTCTTTTCACTGAAAGGGTCCTCAAGCATTGGAACAGGCTGCCCAGGGAAGTGCTGGAGTCACCATCCCTGGAAGAGTTCCCAAACTGGGTGGGTATGGCCCTTGAGGACACTGTTCAGTGGTGAACACGGTGGTAGTGCTGGTTCACGGTGGGACTGGAGGATATGAAAGGTCCTTTCCAACCCTAATGATTCTACACAAAGAGCAGGAGTGCCCATGGAATCCCAGGTTCCTGTCCTTCACCTGCACATCCCAACCCTGCCAAAGCCCCAGGGCTACTGAACAGAGGCCCTGCTTTGTGTGGGCTCAACAGGGTCTGTGAAACCAGCACCCACTCAACTGCTTTGTAACATGGCCCAGCATTTGGGTGGCTCCAACAGAGGGGCAGGAGTTACATTTCTCTCTTCAACACAAACTTTAAGAATTGCAAGTGTCTTTTGTTTGTCCATGAACCAGCCCCCTTCTCCTCCACAACAGACTGATGTCCCATTTGGGCTGACTTTTCAATCACTTCTCAACTCTCTGTCTCCACTCAATCCAGTGACAGGTTTATCATTCTTTGCAGTGGGCACAGAGGTCTCATCAAAAGAATCTCAGAATCTCATCTGCAATTAGCACTTAACACCACCAGCAGGTACCATCTGTCACTCTTCTCTGGGGACAGAGACACAGCAATAAAGCAAGGGTGCCCTAACTTACCTCAAAATAGAGAGCAAGGCCTGCTGCTTCTCTTCTGGGACCACAATGAGGATTAAGAAAGAAACACCCCTTAGTCCTCAAATACTCGTAAAGTTTGCAATCCTCTGGAGCTCTCCACCTGTGCTCTCCTCCTAAACAGTTAAGAGGAAGAGAATGAACAATAAAAGCAAACATAAAAAGCATGGGAAAAACCATCCCTATGAATTAAGAATGCAAGAAGGCAAAACCAAAGAAATCTCTCTTTAAAGGCAGAATTATTTTGATCAATGTGAAAGCAACAAAAACCCCATATAAACCAAATCCCCCCAACTCTCTTGCTCTTTATTTAGAAAGAAAAAAAGAAAAAAAACCTCAGGAGCAAGCCTGACACTACTCATTCAATTTTGTATGATTTTTAACTCCTAATCCTATAAAACTTATCTTCTGGATATCACATGCTTTTAGATACAAGGATGGATTTTTTTTCCCAGTCTAAAGCACAGTTCTGGTTAATGTGCAGAGGCAGAGGGGCCCTGGGAACACAGCACAAGTCATAGAAACGCTTCTCTTAGGGAAACCTGGACTGCAGGAGCTCCAGAGTCAACATGTGCTATACCTGCCTGAGACATCACATGTCAGAACTCTTTAAAGCCCAAGAATGGAGCAACAGCTGAAACAGATGTCAGAGTTCTAAGAAACCCTTGGGTGCAGTCAGGGATAAGCAAAATGAGGCTACAACTGGGAAAAAAGCACAGGAATTTTCTCAGCAGTATCCTAAACCATGTCGTTACTAGCTGAGAAAATGATTTAATATTAAAGATGAGATGGAGAATGTATCTTGCTACAGAGAAAAACAATACTAGGCTGAACCAAGTTCCAAGGGAAAGGAAAAAAGCAAGGAGTCTTTCAAGGAGAGGGAAAACCAGAGGAGCTTGCAGTCACTATGAGACCATATAAAGGCAAAGAAATGAAAGGACAATTTGAAGAGAGCGACCAAGAATTTCATAACATTCCCAACTGCCAAGAAATAAGGGGTCTGCAACGGGGAGGAAAAAGTGTTGCTTCATCTGCCAGATGATAGGAGGGGCTGGATGTAGGACAGGCCTTTGGACAGCAAATGAAAGCAGTCCCTGCTGGCACTGCCCCTGAGAAATGGCCAATGAACGCCCAAGGGCACAGGCTGCTGAGTGCCAGCAGGGCCACCTCAGCCCAACAAGGAAAAGCATTCCTCAGGAGATTTCTTCTGGGGGTTTCTCACCCTTTTCAGCAAGAATTGGCAAGAAGAAGGTGTCAAAGGTATCAAAAATCATCTCAAAGATAAAGACTTAGAGTCTACGCAGAAATGGTTTAGTGTCACTGTCCACGAGAATCCAATGCTATTTGCAGCTTGTTCTGATCTGTTGGGACAGCCTCAGCCACTGCTCTTTGGCAAAGACTTGTAATCACCAAACCTGGTGTTTGTCTGCAGAAATGTACAACGTAAGCAGTTGGCGACAGCTGAAAACAATGAAAGAACTGAATTTACTCTGTTTATTTGTTAGCCCACAAGTGGATGAATTCAACTGAGTAGTGTCTGAAGACACAAACTACACAAAGCCTGGACAATACAACAGAAGAACTTCAAGCAAAGCTAAGGCTGTATCAGCAATTGGAGTAAGAGAAATAATGCAGATGGAGCATATAAAAACAATAATTAAAAAGGCAGAAACGTTGCTTGGGAAATGCAGGGAAAAACAGAAGAGACGGGGATGTTGATGTATTTTCACAGACTACAGAAACAAGACTAGCATGCTTCAAGTAACTGTGCAAACCATTATTATCATGGAAGGGTGCCTAAACCAATAAATCTGGAAGTCCCTGGGAGCCTTAGCACTCCCAGGCTCCAAAACAATACACTTGGCACTCATAAACTGCTGAATTCTTCTCTTCTTCCACAGTGTCTCTAATACGAATATGGCCCGTTTTAATCCCAAGGAATTCTTTAACGTGTTGGTTTCAGTTCAAGGGCTTCAGGGGCATCCCCACGATGCAGCTGCACATGCAGCAAACCTGTCTGGAAGGGAGAAATGGAGCGGTGCTGACGTGGGCTGTGCTGGGCCTGATCAGGGCCCCGTGTGTGCAACATCTCTGGGCACAGAGTCTGTACCAGCACAGAGGGACCGTTGGGTAAGAGTGTTGTGTTAACAGGAGATCCCAACAACAGCCTGGGAACACTGAGCTTGGACTAGGATTGTTCCTCCTTAGGGCAGAAAGGAGACATTTCTGATAACAATACAGTTCAGACATTCCTGGGTTCAACCAACTATTTCCTACTGAATCAAGACAGCATTTTAACCTTGGAAAACAGAAACAGCACAGAAGACCTTGGCATGACAAACAAGTTTAAGGCAATTAATGACAAACGAGTTTCAAGTAAGTCAGATAGAAGAACAAAGTATGACTGAAAGCCACTCTCTGAATTCACATGGGGAAAGGTTGACATAACTCAAAAAAAGTTTCTTTACTAAGCAATTCTTCCTAATAGATGACCTTTAAGGCCCATTCCAACCCCTTAACATTTTATGATTGTATCATACAAACCCCCAAAATCACAATTTTCTGTGGCTTGCACGTGCACTGGAATGCTGTTAGAAAAAGGCCAAAGGCTTGGCAATGACAATGCAGGCAGTGATCCACAAGGAATGCCTGAGTAGAGCACAAACCTCAGCAGCATAAGCTGCTTGAACAGGGAAGAGCAGGGGATTCGTGTTCAGAACTCCTGACAATCAGGGATTAGACTACAGGCCCAGGAGCACAGATGACTGTGAAACAGAACAAAGCCTGGAAAAGTTATAATGTTAGTGCCTTGCTCTGCAAAGTACTGTGTGAACCTTTGATAACTTGTTCTGTCCTTCTGACTAAAGAGAGGATGTTAAGAATGTACTTCGAGCACCCCAGTAATCAGAAATAAAGACTAAGTGGGCACTCAAAGAAGATAGAGAGGACATGAGTCAAGAAGATCTACAAGGCTCAGCACCTGAGTCAGGCTAACAGAGAAAGTGGAAAAGTTCAAAGCGAGGAAGAGAAGCAGAAGACCCCAAAAGTGAAGCTGAAGGCCAGAACGACCCCCTGAAAACCCTGCCAAAAGAAAGTTTAAGAAGACTCCACCTCAGGCTCCACCTAAACTCTGCCTCTTATGAATATGATAATTAGATGTCAAAATTGTATGAATCTGTATGTTAAGATGTTGCAACTTTGTATGAAGAAAGAAGTGTAAGAATACAAAATCCTGCCTTCTAGAAGGAAAACAGAAACAACAACAAAAGCAGCACATTCTGAAAAGGCCTTGGGAGCTCAAATAATATCTGAGTTTTATGACTGTCCTGATTATTATGAAAACCCAATAGGATACAGCTCAACCAAGTTCATCAGGGAAGCCAGAATGCTGCAACAATATTCTACAAGGGACAATAAGAGCAGTGGAGGTTAAGCCTGAGTTCAGAAAATTCAAGGACATTTGTGTTTCATGTTGTCTGGGACACTGCAACTTAAGCAGCCCCAGTGGCTGCCCTGCTCCTGTTCTTCCTTCTCTCAGGTTCAAGGAATCTGTTCAAGGAAATGTGGAGACTCCTTAATCTGATCTTCCTATTTCCTTCAAACACTTCTTACCTCGAAAGCCCCAGATAAATGTCCCTGGGTTTAGCTTTGCTGGCAGGTGTGTTATGAAGTCTCCCCAGGTGTCCAAATCCACCAGCACAATGTGATTCATGGTCCGGAGGTGCTGGAGATCCAAAAGTTGACAGCCTGTCAATGGGACAAAAAGAACACATTTAAAATTCACCTGACTTTCTGCTCAACCAACATGCATCAACTTAAGAGGTTCAATCACAACCTGAAACATTTTCGAACGTTGGGATGTACTTCAAAATATTCCCTCGCAGCTCCAGCAATCAAGGCATGGAAACATTGTCCTCTGGATACTTTAACCCACCTCGCAGCTTGCCAGGGAAACCACACAGTGTGTATCTGGTCTCTGCACTTCAAAGAGAATTAGGTGCTGATTTCCAGAGCCAGAACTTGGATTGATGCTTATGTTGCTGACCCTACATTTTCAAAAATCAAATGCTGTCAGCTTAGAAACAGTGGAACAGAGATCAAGTCCTGTTGTTCTGTTCCAGAAAATACAACAAGGATCCTGACACTGCTCAGCATTCTACAGTGTGGGGTGAGTGACACCAAAGGAGGCAGGTTTTTGATTGCTCACTCAGGAAGTCAACATCCAGATGGTCCTACTTGCCTGGAAATCCACTGGTACCACTAACCCCATGTCTGCCCATCTGTCACTGATCTGTGGATGTCCACACTACAAAGACAGCTGTCTTTGACAAACCTGAGGGTGAAAATCTTTGGCAGGATGTCCCACTGGCAGCAGCATTCTCTGGGGGTCCATGTGCCGTGGCAGCTGGGCCATGAGGAGAGTGGTCAGAGCTGGAGAGGAAGAAATAATTAACAAACTAGTCTCCTCTAAATAGTTTAAAAGGCTTTTTTAACGGGAAAAATTCTTTCCTTTGAAGCTGTTGGACAAAAAAACCATATGCAATCAACCTAAACTGCCAGATTCCCTCACTTCCCATATAATTTGAAATACTGTTTTTAAGAGAACTAACAAAGCCTCAAGTTCTCAGAGAGATTTAAAAAACCTATTTCTTTTTACCTCCCTGCACTAATTCTGGCCGGAATGGAGTTAATTTTCTTTGTAGCAGCATCATCTATCCAAATTCTGTAACACACTAATCAGCTCTCTGTCAGCACAGGCACTTTAAAGGAGACTCGATGCTGATGTCCTAAGTTAAAGCACAGTCTTTCATTCTCAAAGCTTGCACTGAGCTCTTGCACTGTTGTCCTCACCTTTCAAGGTGACGTAGAAGAAGATGCAGATGATCAAACTCCCTGTTGCAACTCATCACAGGACATTTGAGGCTTCTGTTGGCTTCCATCTGAGCTGTTCTTATAAGTAGCCTTTTTTCCACTGTTAACAAACCCTGGATTCAGACCTGTGTTCTAAAACAATGCTGAGCTCGCCCGGGTGCCGTGTGGCCGGCTCTGAGGTGGTCCCCGCCTACCGGTGGTCGGTGGCACACCTCGGGGTTGAGGAGCTCTGCCCATCGAGGGCTCGAGTGCAGATTCCTGGGCAATGTGACCCGCCCCAGCCCAGCGCTGACGGCCGGGGTTGCTGTTCCAGCGGCCCCGCCAGTGCCCCAGCGGCTCAGCCGGCTCGAAACCGCCGAAGCCTTTTTTCCCACCTCTCATTGCACACCCACCCCCCTTTTAGCGCATCCAACACCCACTGACACACTTCAAACCCACCGCTCTTCCAAACCTCCTTTATTATCTTCACCCAGTACTCAGTCACGTCTCTCACACACAATATGCCCAACACTTAGGACAAAAATCACTCACACAATGTGCTTACCACTCAGGAGAAAAATCATTTACAAACATCTACAACTGTCTGCACAGCAAGGGAACAGAGCCAACACCATTCCCACTTACAGCTCTCCTTGACCTTTCTCAATTAGAATGCACACCAGATGGGCCTGAGAGAAATCAAGAGATATGGCAAAAGAACAGGCCAAGGGCACAAAAGTAGCCAAGAAAACCGGTTCCAGTTGCTTTTCAAGCCAAGGTGAAAAGGACATGCTGAGGAAGACCTCGATCTTCCATCCCCAATGAGCCTCAAAGACCCCGGCCCGAGGCCACTGGTGACCAAGGTGCAGACTCAGAGAGGAGGAGCCCAGGGCGGAGAAAATGGCAATTAGTTCCTGGAGCTGCGTAGCACAGAGACTGCCTGGTCTGGGGAAACTCCTGCATATGCATGAGAAGTTCTGAAGAGGCGTGTTTTGAGTGCACAGCAGCAAGCCTTGAGCACAGACGGGGGTGCATGTCGTTGGAGGAGCCAGCCCCCCGTACCCAGCGCTAGCTGGTGCTGGATTTGTGGAACAGCCCCGGCCCCGGCCCTGCAATGCCAAAGAATCGATGTCTGTGCCCAGCTTTTCACTCGGGGCCTGTCCCAGCCGGGAAGGAATGCGATGTTTGGGGCCACCCCCGAGGCACAAACTCGTTCCGGGGGGTCCGCGGGAAGGAGGAGCCCGGGGGCAGCGGCTCCGTGAGCAGGGCTGGGGAGGGGACACGGGGGGACACGGGGAGTCACAGCCCCTGGGGAGGGGACATGGGGGGACACGGGGGGACAC
Source organism: Pithys albifrons albifrons (assembly GCF_047495875.1). Taxonomy (NCBI): domain Eukaryota; kingdom Metazoa; phylum Chordata; class Aves; order Passeriformes; family Thamnophilidae; genus Pithys; species Pithys albifrons. The sequence continues at coordinate 13,485 of NC_092486.1, forward strand.
GGGGGAACATGGGGAGTCACAGCCCCTGGGGAGGGGACATGGGGGGACACGGGGGGACACGGGGGAACGTGGGGAATCACAGCCCCTGGGGAGGGGACATGGGGGGGACACGGGGGAACGTGGGGAGTCACAGCCCCTGGGGAGGGGACATGGGGGGACACGGGGGCACACGGGGCCGAGCCCCCCAGACCCCCCCCCAGCGAGCCCCGAGCCCCGGCAGGGACAGGTGAGTGGCCCCCGCAGCCCCCAAACCAGCTGCAAACTGGGGGGTGGGAGCGCAGCTCTGCAGTGACGCTGCTGTATTGGGACCTGCTCAGAGCCAGTCAGGAGGGAGTTTTTGTAAGGAACTGGCCTTAATCCTGTGAAAAGACAAATGTTTCTGTTTTCCATCCCAGATAAGAGGGTAACAGGAATTTCTGAACAAATAGCAGTAAACCCAGAAAACACAAATTTACTTACTCCTGCAGAGCTTTACATACAGAAACCTTGAGGATTAGTCCTGCAGTTGGAAGAAATAAATCAAAAGACCTGTCTGCCCTAGAGCCTTAAAACAGTAAACACTGTCAAGTTAGAAAAGAAAGAGCCAAAAGACATGTAGTCTTTTAACTATTTTTCTAAGCCCTAAAATGTCTGTCTCGGGTAATTCACAAGATGTTTGTGTAGCTTAGAATGATGTGGAGGGATTGGTGTCACTCAGAAGGACATGCACCTGGAATGTCTGGTGTGTCCTCAGCTCAGTTCCCCCCATAAACCGGCCCAAATTTGACTCCTGGGGGGCTGCACTGGGTAGGGCACAGCCCCCGTGCACTGCCCACGGTGTCAGTAAAGGCACTTTGGCTCACAGTGTGGCCCTGGGTGGGTTGCTGTGACTCAGCCCCAGAAACCAGGGCTGTGTCCTGGGAGCTGCACGAGGGGGATAAAGGCCCCCCGACCCCCCAGCGTCCCCAGCAGCGGCTCTGCCCCCCAGAGCAGGGCTGTGTCCCCCAGAGCGGGGCTGTGCCCCCCAGAGCCCATGGCTGTGCCCCCCAGAGAACACGACTGTGCCCCCCAGAGCAGGGCTGTGTCCCCCAGAGCCCACGGCTGTGCCCCCCAGAGCCCATGGCTGTGCCCCCCAGAGTGGGGCTGTGCCCCCAGATCCCACGGCTGTGCCCCCCAGAGTGGGGCTGTGCACCCAGATCCCATGGCTGTGCCCCCCAGAGTGGGGCTGTGCCCCCCAGAGCCCACGGCTGTGCCCCCCAGAGCGGGGCTGTGCCCCCCGGAGCGGGGCTGTGTCCCCCAGAGCCCACGGCTGTGCCCCCCAGAGCGGGGCTCTGCCCCCCAGAGTGGGGCTGTGCCCCCCAGATCCCACGGCTGTGCCCCCCAGAGCAGGGCTGTGCCCCCCAGAGCCCACAGCAGTGCCCCCCAGAGCCCACAGCTGTGCCCCCCAGAGAACACAGCTGTGCCCCCCAAGGGCCCACACCAGAGCGGGGCTGTGCCCCCCAGAGCCCACAGCTGTGTCCCCCAGACCACAGCTGTGCCCCCCAAAGCCCACGGCTGTGCCCCCCCAGAGCCCACAGCTGTGTCCCCGAGACCACAGCTGTGCCCCCCAAAGCCCACGGCTGTGTCCCCCAGAGCCCACGGCTGTGCCCCCCAGAGCAGGGCTGTGCCCCCCAGAGCCCACGGCTGTGCCCCCCAGAGCCCACGGCTGTGTCCCCCAGAGCCCACAGCTGTGCCCCCTAGAGCAGGGCTGTGCCCCCCAGAGCCCACGGCTGTGCCCCCTAGAGCAGGGCTGTGCCCCCCAGAGTGGGGCTGTGCTCCCCAGAGCCCACGGCCCATCCCGGGCTTGGGGCTGAGCGCGGAGCAGGTGCTGAGCTGCTGGATCTGTCTCGGGGCTCAGGGGGACAAGGGGGTGTCCCACAACTGGCACAAACAAGAGATGCCTGGGGAATCAGAGCAGAGTTTGTACTTCCAGGCCCCCTTCCAAGAACCTGCAGGAGGGAAAGCAGCTGAGTTTAAAATAGCAGTTTCTGTTGAGGTTTCCTCTTTTCAGTCACTCACCACCTTGTGCTGCTCACTGGGAACAAGTTTTTTGGTTCCCCCAGTGCCCAGAGCTCATGAGCTCAACTTGGATCCTGTACCCCAAACCAACAGGGGCAGCACCTTTTTTTCCCTCTTGGTTCTTGTGTAATTTAGCAGCATAAAACACACCAATAAAAGGCCATTAAGAACATGCCCCGATAAAGCAACAATATTTTATTGCATAATGCAAGGCACTGTGCTTTATTATCATTATGATGCAATATATCCATCTTCTTCTGATTAATATTGTTATTAATATTATGCATTGCTGCATAATGTATAATTGCAAAGATATTTCATTACATAAATAAGCCCTAAAAGCCATGAAGGTGGGTGATTTGTTTGCCCATTAATAGCCATGGAATAATCACAAAGAAATTCCCTCACAGGGGATGTGCAGGAGGAACACAGGGTGCTGCAGGACATGCTCAGACACTGTTTCTGAACCAGTTTGGGGGTTAAATCTGGCTGTGGGGAACACAAAAAGTCCCAACAAAGGTGGGCTGGGAAAGGGTGGTGCTTCCCCAGGCAAGGAGGCTCCCAAGGCTCAGCAGGACAAAGCCCAGACCTTACCCAAGCTCCAAGCTGGGTCTGAGCCACAAACCAGTGAGCTGGGAGAGACGTTACTGCTGAAGGGTTTATTTCAACAAATAAAGCACCAAGTAACAGCTCAAGACCACAGCAGTGCCAGTGCACAAGTTCAGCTCCCTCACTGCAAGTCAAAAGTTCAGTCCCACTTTGCTCTCTGCTTCATAACAAAGAATGTGAAAACTCCACAAATTCCCTTCAAAAGACCCCAGGAAGGTCCATGTTGTAAGAGCTCCCTCGGGGCAGCCCGAGCTCCTGCCCAGGTTTAATCCCTCCCAAACCCACTGGGGTTTCCAGCAGGTTTGCTGCACATCCCCCAAATCCCTGTTCATTCCACTGAATTGAAACAAATTAAGTCCTTTTTATTGTAACACGATTTGCCTCTTTTCACCATGATTTTCTCAATTCCCTGCCTGCTGGAAGAGCAGAAAAAACCCCACCAAAACTACTAAAAGGTGCCTATAAGGCAGTAAAAATTACACACCATCAAAATCCCACATCCAGACACTCCAATCAACCCCGTGGTGGCAAAAGCCTCACAAAAACCAGCCACGAAATTGTGATTTTGGGGTTTATGCCCCCCTTCCGTTCAAAATGCCACGTTTCAATAAGCAGGTGGTTATTTCAGCCCCCAAAGACAAGACCATGTCTCAGAAATATTAAGCTGGACCCCCCAAAACTGCAAAACCATACTCAGAATGTGAAGATGTAGCCCTAAAACGCCCTCCCAGGAGTTCCCCCTCCCCCAGACCTCTCTGGCCTCTCCACTCTGGGGTTTCGGGGGTCTCCCCTGTCCAGGCTGCTGGGGGTCCCACTTCGGGGGGATGACGTTTGGGGGTCCCAGGGGTCTCTCCACCCCCACTCTCTGCTTCAGGGTGCGGGTTCCCAGAGGTTGCCCCTCCAGGCTCTCCACGTGGCTGTTCGGGGCTCCCGGGGTTCCCTTTCTCCAGGCTGCCCCCTCTCCGGGCCCCCTTTCAGGCTCCCGGGGGTCCTGGGGCTCTCCCCGCTCTGTGCCCCCCACCCTCCAGGCTGCCGGGGGTCCCCCAGCTCTGGGATCGCCCCTCTCCGCTCTCCACGCTCTGCAGCTCCGGGGCTCCACACCCCGCCAGCCCTGCCGGGGTGTCCCCAAACCCGGGCTGTCCCCCCCCGCCGCTCCCGGCCCGACCCGCCCTGCCCTGCTCCCCCCTGCCCTGCAGGTGACTCTGTGCCCTGCCCTGCTCCCCCCTGCCCTGCTCCCCCCTGCCCTGCAGGTGACTCTGTGCCCTGCCCTGCTCCTCCCTGTCCTGCTGGGGCACAGCTGCTTCCCCAGGCCCTTCCCCACGGGCTGCGGCGCCTGCAGCACCTCCTGCCCCTCCTCCTGCACTGCCCGTGGGGTCTGCAGAGCTGTGCCCACCTTCTCCCTTCGCTCTCCTCTGCCTGCAACATTCCCCTACCCAGGAACTTTCTCTCCCTTCTGAAATACAAATACGTTCTCCCGGAGCCGTTCCCGGCATTCCCGAAGGGCTCGGCCTTGGCAGCGACAGGAGCCCGTCCTGGAGCCGGCTGGCATTGGCTCCTCCAGCCCTGGGGAAGCTTCTGGCAGCGGCTCACAGAAGCCCCCCTGGAGCCCTCCATGCAACCAAAACCTGCCCACAGGAACCACTACAGTGCCCCAGACCCAAAATGGGAAAATTGGGAATGCTCCATGTCCTCAATTTGGGGAAAACTGGGAGAATCCTGTGCCCCCATCCTGAAAATTGGGAGGTGGAAACGCTCTGTGTCCCTGTTTTGGTTTACCTTGGCAAAATGCCACGGTGCCCAATACAGAGGCAGAGCCCCCTCAAGGGAAAGGGAGGGAGGGAATAAAACCCCTCGAAGTAAAACTTAAAATGACAAGGTTTTTATATTTACACAGAAGAGAGAAAATTAAAAGCCAAATGTAATATAACACATATATACAAAAGTGAAAAAACCCAACAACTCTACACCAAGTCATTCACCCAATAACACAGATTCCACCACCCCAGCCACAAAAACACCCCAGAAGACCCTTCCTGAGAAAACACCCAGCAAGAAAGGACGAAAAACTAATAATGAGGTGTTTACTTTCCTGAACCAAAACAGCTGCGAAAGTGGAGGGGAGCGGCCGGGAGAGCCACCGGTAAGGGAAGCCCTCGGAGTGCCCCAACTGCTGAAAGAGCTTCATCTGCTGCTCCAACTCCATCCCCCACTGGAGGACTCACGTTGGGAACAGAGCTGGTGACCCACATTCCTGCTGATCCATGTTGAGGGGACACCTGGCTGGTGGTCTCCACATCCTGCTGGTTCCCTGTAGGCATTTGGGTAAATGCAGGGGAGGAACATCCATCGGGACACAGACGGACATTGGAAATTCATTGGGAAGAGCGGATTTGTTGACTGTGACACCCTGCCAGTTGTTGGCACAATGCAATGTGACACTGCACCAGCAGATAGTAAAGGAAACTGTGACACCCTGGCAATTCTTGGCACAACCAAGTGTGACACTGAGACAATCAGTGTCCCAAAAAAAGCACCAGATGACAGCAAAGAGAGAACTTCCCAGGGGAGCTGGAGCTCCAGCTGATGCTGGGCCCAATGGAACCTGCCAGGAAGACCATGCAGCTCCTGAAATCTCCATCCCTGTGTAAAGCCACCCCCTCCAACCCTCATGCCCTGCCCATTCACTCCCTCCTCCTGCCCGCAGCTCATCCCTCCCCTTCCTGGCCACTCATCCCTCTGGAAAGCTTCCCCACTCCAGCCCTCATATCCTCCCCATTCATTGCTTTCTCCAGCCCAGAGTTCATCCTTCCTGTTCCTGACCTCTCTCTTCCTCTAGAGAGCTTCTGCCATCCAACCCTCATGCCCTCCCCATTCATTCCTTTCTCTGGCCCAGAGTTCTTCCTTTACCTTCCTGACCTCTTCCTTTGTTCTGGACAGCTGCCCCCTTTCCTGGCCTCTTGCCCTTCCCATTCATTCACTTCTCCAGCCCTCAGTTCTCTCCCCTTCCTGCCCTCTCCATCTCCCTGGACAGTTGCCTTCCTCCAACCCTCAGACCCTGCAATTCCTTCCCTTCTGCTGCCCCCAGTTCATCCCCTGCACAGGAGCAGGAGGAGTTTAGTGTCCTCAAAAACCCTTTTGCTCCCACTTTTGGGATCCGAGCTTGGGGGTTGGGACAACAGCCAACCACACCCTCGAGAAAAGGCCCTCCAGCCCCTCCTCCCTCGATCTCTGCCTCCGTTTTCCCACCCTGAGCAGCTCTTGGGGACCTGAGGGGTGGCATCATCGCCCCATCACCACTCGCCTCAAATTCCTCTGCCCCACCAATCTGGGGGGGCCCAGCAGGCACGACCCCCCAGTCCCTGCACCCCGGGGGCACGGGGGGCTCCCCACAGCCCCCGCATGCCCCGTCGGGCTCAGACCATGGAGCCGTCCTGGTCCTCCATGTCCCGGCACAGTCGGGGGGGCACAGGGCTGGGGTCACGGACCCGGGGTGGGGACACGGAGCTGGTGACAGGGAGCCGGGATGGGGACACGGAGGAGGGGACAGGAAGCCAAAGCCCTGCTGACCACACACAGGGTGGTGTGAACTGGGAGCAATGTCAGAGCTCCCTGTCCTGCCACAGCCCCACAGCTGCAAGGGGGACTCACCCTGATGCCCCGGGGAGGGGGCCGGGGGTTGGGGGCTTTTTCTGCACAGGAAGAAAAACCGAGGGAAGGCACAAGGAGTCACAGCACGAGGTACTGAGAGGGACGGTCTTCACCGCCGCCTCCCCCGCCCCGCCCCGAGTGGGGAAAACAGAAGATCAGGGTGTTGATCCTGATCTCTTAATAGGTGAGAATCAATACAATATCATGAAAATAAGCATAAAATGAGAGAAGTGACCGATAAAACACCATCTCTATCCAAACCTACACAGTTTCATGGCCAGGCTTTCCCAGCCCTGTGTGTGGTGTAGCATCAGCTCAGCTGCAGGTCCTGGGGCCCCACTTCTCCTGGCCCCTAATGAAGAGCAATTAATTGGGCTGATTCATTAGTGCCTGAGCTGCTTTGCTCCTCTGCCAGGCAGAGGCCAGCCCAGGCTCCACAGGCTGCAGGGCTGGTTTGTCCTGCTGGACTTCAGTGCATTGGTTTTCTTTGCCCCAAAAAGGGAAAAACGCCCCAAATCCCTTTGGCAGAGCAGAAAAGGGGACAAATGTTTGGCAGAAAATCCAGAGATTGGCTTCCACAGCTTGGGAAGCAAAGCAAGCCAAACTGAGCTGAGAGCCTCCAGCAGCACTTGTGTGCCATCCCCACCAGAACCCCTCCCCAGGGTGCTGGAGGATGGCTGGGCAGACCGGGAGCACTGGGAAGGGCCCCGGCTCGGGGCACAGCCCCGGGGCAGCCCCACGTCACCCCCGGCAGCTCCAAGGCTCCGACAGCCGGGATGGGAGGAGCGCGGGGGCAGCAGGGGAAGGGACGGGGCTGCCGGCGCTGAATGGGACACGAGGGACAGCGGGGGCGTTTCACAAGGTGCAGTGCAAAAGTAGGAACAGGTGAAGAAAGAGATTAACAGCAGCGCATTCGAACTCTAACATTGCTGGCTGTCCCACAAAGACATTTTCCATGTGTAAATATACAGACATATGTACACACGAAGGGTTAGTGCAAAAGCATGATGAGTTCTGGGGTGGTTCTTCGAGGAGAAAGAAACCCACAGTTGTCTGCTGAAGGAGATGAAGCTGCAGGAAGGGCAGATGTGGAAGGTGACATGTGGTTGCCAGGACTAGGGTTGTGGGTTTCTTTCTCCTTGAAGATGGGATGAGCTGGGAAGGCACTGGGGAGAGACAGGGGAGACACTGAGATGAGCTGGGAGGGCACTGGAAGAGAGAGGGGAGACACTGGGATGAGCTGAGGGGCACTGGGAGAGAGGAGACACTGGGATGAGGTGGGGGGCACTGGGACATAGAGTTGGGATATCTGGGAATGGACTGAGAAGGACTAGGAATTATCTGAGAAGGTCTGCGAGTGAACTGAGAGAGACTGGGAATGACTGAGATGGACTGGGTGCCACTGGGATGGACTGGAAAGGATCTGAGTGGAACTGGGAGTCTGCCGAGTACTGGCGGCACTTGGAGCTGCGGGTCTGCCCGGCAACTGATGAGTCATCAAACACACGCACTCTGATTGGCTGAGGGCAGAGTGCCCAGACGATATCGACGAGAGGGGAACATTGGCATGGACTGGGATGGAGTTGAATGGAATAGACACGGGGGCACTGAGAGAGAGAGGAGAGGGCAAGGGATGGGGCAAAAGGCCTCGGGGATGGGCACGGGGAGGGCTGAGGGGTCTGGGGGCCTTCCCAGGGAGGATTTGAGGGGCTCCAGGGTCATTGGCGGCGCAAGGGCCGAGGGCACCCGCCCTGCCCCACGCTCTGCCCCACGCTCAGCTCTGCGGGGCTCGCTGAACGCGGTGACCCGCTCGGAGTCGTTCCGGCAGTACCTGTGCCCCTCAGCGCGGGCCCTCTCCAGCAGGTCCGGATTGCTGTTCCATCCCTGGCAACCTTCTCCCCAAACGGGGTGTCCCCCACGAACTGTCCCACAGCGCTGTCCAAGGGCAGTTGCTGCACCCGATTGTAGATGAGCCTGCCCAAGTGTCTCACCCGGTCGGTGCCATTAATGAAGTGACAGTCGTACTTTACCGTAAGCTGGAACACCCCTGAGCGTGCAGGAGACAGGTCAGGGGGTGCCCCCGACCTCCCAGTCAGGGTCCCCCCAGTACCCACAGCAAGTTGGGAGCTCAGGGGGACACCTCAGACCCCCCTTTCCCAACCCGTCTTCCCCACGGCCACCACAGCCCCGGCTGGTGGGTGGGGCGAAACCCTCCCATGGGCTCCCCAGAGATGGACAAGGGGGTTGGGAACCCTGTCATGGGGGCCCCAGGGATGGACAGGGGGTTGGAGACCCCCCCATGGGCCCCCCCGGGACCGATGGGGGGTTGGGACCCCCCCAGGACAGGTCCGACCCCCGCAGATCCCAGGAAAGCGCTCCAGGGCTCGAGTGAAGGGGGGACAAGAAGGGACCACAATGGAGTGATGGGGGACAAGAAGGGACCTCTTCTTGCTGTTCCATCCCCACTTCCCCCCCTCTTCCACTGTCCCCCCAATTCCCAAATCCCCCACTAATTTCGGGGCTTCCAACCCCCCTCGCACTCACTTTTGAGGCTCCCACCCCCCCCTTTTCCCCTCTCTTCCACCACTTGCCTACCATGCCCCCAAAGCCCCAACTCCCTTTGGGGGCCCCACCTCCTCTCCCACTCCCTTGGAGGCTCCCACTCCCTTTTTCCACCCCCCTTTTTCCCTCTTTCCCCCCGTACCCATCTCCCGCCCCCCCTGCTCACCCGAGAGCTCCTTGCCCGCAGCCGGGGGAGCTTCCAGCACCACCAGTGCTACCAGTACGGCCCCAGCTGCCACCCCCGCTCCATGGCCCGCGCCGGCAAGTGCTGCCACCCCAAACCCAGCCGGGCTCGGCCGCTTTGGGGGCTGTTTGGGGCGCGCTCTGATTGGCTGAGCGCAAGTTTGGGGCCCGTTTTCCAGACATCCTCCCGGGAACTGATGAGTCATCAGACAGGCGCGCTCTGATTGGCCGAACGCTGCGTGAGGCCTTTCTGATTGGCTGAGGGCCGGTGGGGGCGCTGCAGCCCCGAGGGTGGGGGCTCTGGGGGGTCCCGGGGTGCGGGGCAGGGGGGAGCTCAGGTGTGCCCAAAACCTGATACTCAGTGTCCAGGAGCCCAGATGTGCCCAGAAATTGGGATCCAGTGGCCAGGAGTGGTCCCATTCGGGGGCTTCTTTGAGAGGGCCTTGAGGGGTCCTCAGGAGTGTTTTGGTGTCTGAGGGTATGGGGAGGATTTGGGTGTGTCCTGGTCTATTAGAGTGTAATAGAAATGCTGTTCTTTTGGTCCCTGCCTGGCCTTCCCGCCTGCCAAGTTATAGAAAAACATGAATGTAAAGAGAGTACTTTTAATTTCGATGATCAGTGGAGCACAGAAGGGTGAGAAAGTGGTTATTACGTGCTGGGAAACCAGGCAGAGTGTTGTACAAAGTACTGTAAACACTGGATGTTCTCTGCTATCAAGGCCGTGTTCCTCTCTGACTTGGCTGCACCTCAAGAGAGATACAAACACCTTGGAACGCAATGACAGAGGTTGCACGGGGGGTGAGGAAGCTGATGACGGGAGGAAGATGATGTGGGCAGCACGACCCCTCCCCAGCAGGCGCCATGGGCAGACTGTCGCCAGTTCTGTAATGAACAGGCGGGGTTTGGCTGCCCCCCGGGCTCACCTTATCCTGCCTGCCGGCCCTACGTGGTGCATGGGAGAGCTGCTCAACAGGGCCAGCAGGAGTGGGGGAGCTGAGCCACAGCCACCCTTGCACCGAGCCCGCGGTGGCTCCGCGGGGACGCCGCTGAGCACGGGGCCGTCCTGCTGCTGAGGCCGGGCGGTGCTGGCCTGTCTGCTCGGGGGAGCATCGGGGAGAGGAACCAACCGCTGCAGCAGCAACCGGGTTGGATCCTTTGGTATCCTTTTATGATGCATTTTAGCCTTTTTATTCTCTTAGTAAGGGTTTTATTCTTTTTTTAAATTCTCTTTTGCTAGCTGCTATTGCAATAAATGCTGTTTGGAGTATTTTATGACTGTGATTATCTTTATTTGTGTATCCAAACCAAACTGATACACATGGTCATGAGTTTAATTAGTTTTGGATTGTCTGAAATGTGTTTAAAATCAATCGCTGACCCCTTTATAACAGTTTTGGTGGATAAATGTCAAGGACTTACTTTATAGTTGTGCAAAACTTGCTAACCTTGAGTTATGAATAGCAAACCTTGTTTCAAGCTTTTTGCTTCAATGTGTAGTCATATCGAAGTGAAAATGTTGCAGTAACTGTACCTCAGTTGCCATGCAAAAACCAAACAAAAGGGGAATCTGGGCTTGCCTCCCACCCCTAGGAATGTTAATGAAGGAATTCCATGTTTTGAATGTTGGGTTGGCCATAAGGAAGAGATATGTTTGTGTTTTTACAAGTTCTGTGTTTAGGTTCTCTCCTCCACAGAGCATCAGTTCAGGGTTAGGCTGAGTCCTGCCAACACAAGGAATAAAGTTCTCCTGATGTTTGTAGGGGTGGCTGAGAGAGGTGGCCGCCAGGAGGAATGAGATGCATGCAAGGTGTGAGCCAGTAAGAATGGGAGCTCTTTCACTCATTTCTAGGATCAGGCTACCTCCTCCACATTCTCTCCTAAAGAAAGCACAACCATGCTACCTCACAAGTAGCCACTATCACAATAAACCCCTCAGACCCCAAGTTACAGACCCTGGCTCCCTCCAGCTTAGGTTTCAATAAAGGTTTAGTTAAACCCTCAGAAAATAAAGGTTACAGTCCCAGGTTCCCTCAAGGCTAACATACTCACAAGGAAAGGTTTGGTTCCAGGTTACACTAAAGGCTGTGATAAAGGCTTCACTCCAGGTTTCCAGAACAGTTTCAAGGAAGGTTTTAATAGACATTTCAAATGCTTACAGAAAGCAAGTTCAAACAAGTTCCAACACAAGTTCTAAGGTTCAAGCTCTAAGTTTGTATTGTTCTCTATGGTGACTGTCTTGTTATTCATTAATACAAACGGGGGATATGGAGGGGTGAGGTAAACCCTTGCAAGATGGACACCGTGGGGACACTGTGGGGCAGGCTGGGAGTTGTAGCCTGGGCATGTCCAGGAGATGGACTTGACGCCCATTGGCTGGGATCCCACGTGGCCATGCCCATGTTACCACCCCTTTCCCCTGGTTTAGAACCTCGGGTTTAACCTTCAAGAAACAGATTCACTTTTAGGCCGCCTCTGCAGGTGGGTCCGTGTCATCCTGCCACATGGTGCCAGTATTCCCAAGGATCTTCATCTACATTTCCTCAAGGCTGGTCTTGAGAACTTCTTGTAATTCCACAGCTTGCTCTGTACCAATAAGAAAAGAAAACATTACAATCTCCAACTTTGTGGGATTCTGGGCGAATTAACAAGGGAGAGCCTTTGCCAAACAGCCGCGGGGGCCGATGGGAGTTGGAGTCCTTGTCTAAGCCCAGGAAAAAGTGACCCATCCCGTGTTCCCCGGGGAGAGGGTTTGAAAGGACTGGACAAGATTGGGCACGTCCCCTGCCTGTGTCCATGCCCCCTGTTTCGGGTATAGGATGCTCAGCTGTTACTGAATTGATTCCCCATCGACCATCATTTCAGGGGGACCGTGTATTTAGTCACTGTCACTAACCTTTAGTTGACAACTGGTCAAAACCACAACTACCTTAATATTAGTACATAAAGCAAAAAATGACTTCTGTGGACAATGTCAATAGAGAGCAAAAAGTCCCAGAGAAACGGCTGAAAATACTTTCCCTCCTTCTGTTTTACGCCGTCTTTTCAACACTTCAGAATACAGAAAACACCTCTACAACTTCCCACTGCACCAACTGGGGGCAGCCAATGATTACTTTAAAAGCATAATGAAACCACATATTCAGTGGTCAAAAGAACAGCAAGGTTAGAATCAATGTGAATGCACCAACAAAAATAAACAAAGCATTAAAACAAAACACTCACACACACACACAAGAACAAACACAGAGGTTTCAGTATTTTCATTCCAGTTCCTTATCCATAGATATTCCTTCACCTACACCCTGACTTGGCACCTCTGTGGTCACCCTTGGTAGGAAGGCCAGACAAGTAGAGAAAGAGTCACTATCAACAGTAAGAACAGTCTGCATCAGGCTCTAACATTTGGATGATGGGGGAGGAAACTGCCCTGTAATCACCTGACCTGTTAACAATCTCTCTTAAACAACTTGCATGGGACTCAAAAAAGAAACTCTGATTTTGCATTACATTGATGTACTTGTGGGCACTAATTTTTTGGTGTTAGTGGATTAAACATTCTAAGTTAGATAAGGTGGGTCTGCACAGCAAATATTAAAGTCAATCGTAAAGCTGGAAAAATGAAAGCAGCTTTCAGGCACGCTGCCATTCTTGAATTATTCATCTGCTTTTGGAGGACAGAAACACATCCTATAAAAAAAAGCTTTTCTTATGACAAAAGAAAGAGGATTTTAAAAATTTAAGTATTGTTGGGCTGGTTTATGTAATGCTGAGACTGGGGACAGAGCTCATATCAATGAATTCTCTCTCATGTCAACACAACCGTATTCATGCACTGGGACAGAAAAGCAAAAATCAACAGATCTTCCTGTTCCTTTCCTTCTTCCGAGCTCCTCTTCGCTGTTGGTTTTGTGTCTTCACCCTCCTTGCTCTCTGAACCTTAAATGTGCAAACAAAGCACAAATTACACGTTGCTTCTGATAAAAGATGTTCACGGCCTCTCTTGCATTTCTCGGACTGTAACAACACTGAAGGTCAGACTTGGCAAGTACACCCGTTATGAGCTAAAATATCAAGATAGAAATACATTGCTGTGTAGGTTAAGACAACAACTCAAGATAGATTCTTCAGTTTCCTTCTTGCCCTTCTCCCCTAATCTACAGACAGATCACTTCAATTTCATAGACTTCAAAGCAGTAATAAGAAATAAGAGGTGCAGCAGCTGCTGCGTCTGCTGCCTTTGGGTGAGGTTTTTTTGGTTTGTTTGGGTTTTTTTCGTATTCAGTTATTAAAAACCAGCATTCCTCCCTTTGTATAAAATGTAGCATGGCTGTAATTCTGGGAAGAAGTGCTACAGCATGTCCCTGCCTATCCATGACTGCAGCTAGATCTTGCTGCCCAAATACTGCATTGGAACAACGGAGTGCTAAAAATCAACTGAGCAGAGCAATTCAGCAGCTGATGTTGGTTCATGTCTCACAGAAGCAGCAAGTTGATACACTTCAATTAATCTGCTAATTCATCCCAACCCAGCTCAGCCAAAACTCCACAACCTTTCCCTTTCCTAAGAACATTCTTCCCAAGGCTGGTTTCCAGCTCCAGACTCACAGCTCTGTGTTGCAGTGTCTAGCAGGAATTTGTCTACCCAGGGTGGGGCTGGCGGGGTTTGGGTTTTGTTTTGGGGTTTTTTAGTCAGTTAGTTGGTTGGTTTGGGGTTGGGTTTTGGTTGTGGTGGTGGTTTTTTCCCATTAAGCAAAGCCTCAATAAAGTACAGGTTAAAAAATAAGCCAGTGAGTCCCATTCCATATTCATTCTCCTCCTACAGGCCATTGCTGGTTTGGGACATGTCTCTGTAATGAGGTCTTACAGTATCAGCAGCCAGGTCTCCTACAGTCATGCCAAGAGAAGCCCTTCCCTGAAAGTCACCACATTTATTAGTTCATCAATGGACTTCTGATTCCATTAACCAGCAAAGAACACTCCGATATGGCCATCTCATTGACTGACTGTGTGACTCCTGGCATTTTAAATACCCACCTTAGGGATTCAAAGTGTCAGCTACACTTGTCACAACTTGTTTTCAAACCTCTGACACGTCACCTGGTTCAGCAGCAACCTTGCTGACTTTCCAAGTTCAGGAATACAGACTCCAACAGCTGGCGTCAAACAGTGACCAGCAGCCCAAAAAGGTGCCAGAAATAGATGGACACACCCTGCAGTTCAAATGCTCCTTCTCCAGTCACTTTGCACACTGACTGGGAACCCTTTTTGGAGCACCTGGGGGGCATCTGGGCACACCTGGGCACAGTTGGGGCACACCTGGGGCACCTTCCTCACCGGGCTCTGTGACTCCCAGGTGCGCGTCTTCCACCACACTGGCAGCCTGGCAGGTACGGGGGCACCTGGGGACACAGCTGGGACACTGTGCCCTCAGAACTCTCCCCTTTCCCCATTCCAGTTTTTTCCCATTTCCCCCATCCCATCCCATTCCAGTTTTCCCCAATTTTCCTCATCCCATCCCAGTTTTCCCTCATGTTCCCCCATTCCAGCCCAGTTCTCTCCCGTTTCCCCCATCCCATCCCAGTTTTCCCCATCACAATCCTCCATTTTTCCCCATCCCAGACCTGTTTTCCCAGTCTTTCTCCATCCCACCTCATTTTCCCCAATCCCAACCTCAGAATCCTCCATTTACTTCCATCCCAATCCCATTTCCCCCCCATTTCCCCCATCCCACCTCCAAATTCCCTCATTTTCCTCCATCCCACCTCCAGATTCTCTCATTTTCCCTCCTACCATTCCCATTTCCCCCATCCCACCTCCAGATTCCCTCATTTTCCCTCCTCCCACTTCCAGATTCCCTCACTCCCCTCCCCGATCCCGTTTTCCCCATTTTCCCAGCCATGAAGTTGATGACCTCCCTGATCCACGTGGCCCCGGAGCTGAGCAGCCACCAGGAGACCACCCAGAGGCAGATGGAGCTGGAGAGGAGCAAGGATTTGAGAAGGAGGGACATGGAAGAGCTGGAAACACTGCTGGAAAAGGGCAGGGAGTAATGCAAGGAAAGAAAAAGTGCCAAGCAAAAGGCTTCTCACAAGTGGCTTCTGCCTCATTACCCATCCTTGTAACCTGCCAGTCTGGAAGACATCTGACTGCTCCAGAAGGTTTTCTGCCTGCTAGAGGTGGAACAGTTGAAGCAATCACTCCCTAACTCATTTCCTGGCGTATGTCCCCTTGATGTAAGAACACTTCCAGAGATGGGGCATCCACAACGTCTCTGGGCAACCCGTTCAAATGCCTCACTATCCCCTGAGGAAACAATTTCTTTCTAACATCTAACCTACGTGTTCCATCTTTTAGTGTAAAGCCATTCCCTATGTCCTGTAACTATCTGCCCACGTAAAAAGTCCCTCTCCCTGTTGTTCTAAGCCCCCTTTAAGTCCTGGAAAGCTGCAATGGAGTCTCCCTGGAGCCTTCTCTCAATGGAGTGGGGAGCTCCAAATTTGTTAGTTACGACCTGAGTGAGCAGAGTGAGAGGATCCCCTCCCTCAGCCTGCTGGCAACAACCTTCCTAATGCAGCCCAGGCTGCCGTTGGCCTTCTGAGCCAGCAGAGCACACTGCTGCCTTGTGGGCAGCTTGGTGTCCAACGGAGCCCCAGGGCCTTTCCTGCAAAGCCGTTTCCCAGCTGGCTGAGCCCTGGGCAGCACATATTCCTGCTCGGGGCTGTCCCTCCCCAGCTGCAACACTTTGCCCTTCCCTTTGCTGAACTGCAGGAGGTTCCTGTCAGCCACTTCTCCCCATCAAGGTTCCTCTGGATGGCAGCACAAGGCCCTGCTGTATCAACTGCCACTGCCAGTTTCTGTGCCATCACCAGACCTGCTGCAGGGACACTCTGCCCCTCCCTCCGGGTCATTAATGGGCATGAAACAGGACCAGCTCCAGTACTGACCCCTGGGCTTCACAGCTGGTTCCCATCTCAACTCACCATGTTCCAGGGGTGGCCGTTCAGCCACTTTGCAATCCCCCTCAGTTTTCTCATCCAGCCCACACTTCCACCAGCGCATACTCCTGGCACTGCTGGCATCTTCCCAGGAGGAATGCTGAATTTTTAGGAATCAGACCTGTCCCATCTCTCTAGTGAAAATGCTCAGCACATGCTATAGCTCCCACCTCCCCTCGCGCTGGCAGAGACTGAAATGGGGGACCAAGCACAGCTCAAGATATTTCTGTTCCTTCCAAGTTTGCTGGGCAATGCCAGCAGCCAAAGGAATGATGTGGCATGCCATCCCTTTTCTGCTCAGAGACTTGGTTTTTATAGCCACCACACCCAAAACTGAAGTGGAAAGCACAGTGAGGAGCCAGACAGCAATTAAGGTCTGTGGCCTCCGAGTAGTGCCAATCACCATAACAGTAAATAAAATATTAGCACAGGAAAGGACATTGAAAGAAGGGTTAAATTAGGAAGCTTCTGAAAGCAAAACCAATCTAAAAGAAGTACTTGAGTATAATTTATACACAGAATAGGGATAGATCCAAGTCATCACCTCTGAGCCAGTAGATGCTGGTGAATAAAACCAGACCAGCAAAACAACCTGGGCAGGGAGCCAGAGCACCCTCACACAGCAAACAGTCATTCCCCTCTCCTCACTGGCTCCTATGGTTAAGCTGCACAAACTGCAACCGTGTTTCACAAACGGTTCAAAACACCTCAAATTCCAGGGAAAACAGTAATCTGACATTCAGCCTAGGCCTGAAACATTCAAGGGACTGTGGAGGATATGATGCAGCTCAACACTGATGTATTAATATTTTCAACCAGGAAAAAACATAAGTTGATTTTTTGTGTTTTAAACCATCCCTACTCGACCTGCAAGATCCACACTAACATTGTTCAATAAAAAGGGATGAGGAGGGAATAGGATTTTGTTGGTTTATTTCATAGGAAACGGCATCGGAATAAGAGGCACAAGAAAGCAACATTGAGAAATATGGTTTGCATTAAAGACTTATTTAGTGAATAAAGTACATGGAATTAAAGAATCACCATGGCTGTGCCTAATCGTGACTGACTCTGAAATTTTAAAGCAATTCATGAAGTGAATGACAAGTAAGAAATAGAAGTTCTCTAACTTTTAAAGCATCCCATTAGTTTGAAGGTGGGAATTTGACTGGATACAGGGAAGAAAATGATGGTTATTACAAAGAGTATGGTGGGAAAAACATTACAGCAGCCAGAACTCCATCCCACCTTAGCCAATCCCTCTTTTAAACAACAATAACAGGACATACAAACTGCTTACAGCTACTTGAACCCAAGGCTCTCACTAGACTGCAGAAGACTCAAAGACTAGTTGTGACTTCAGAGAGCTTTAACTCCAGAAAAAAAACCCCACCTCGTACATATTTTTAATTATAAAGCAACAAGTAAACTCTTCTCACTCTAAACATACATACCTAAGCATATCACACATGTGTATTTATGCGTGTATTTATATACTTTTGTGCATCAACAGCGCTCATTCCACACTTCTACACACCTGCCCGTCCACACCCCCGAGCAGTGGATTTTACGCCGCCACAAGCGGAGCCGGAAGCGCCTCGGAGGGTCTGGGAGCAACGAGCGGGGGGTTCGGCCCCGCAGGGACCGCGCCCGCCGAGACTCGGGCTGGGGGCACAGACGTGCCCTGGGGGCGCGGACGGGAACGGGGAGCCGCGGGCGGCGCGACCGAGGGCCGGGAACGGGGAGCCGCGGGCGGCCGGACCGAGGGCCGGGAACGGGGAGCCGCGGGCGGCGGGACCGAGGGCCGGGAACGGGGAGCCGCGGGCGGCGGGACCGAGGGCCGGGAACGGGGAGCCGCGGGCGGCGGGACCGAGGGCCGGGAACGGGGAGCCGCGGGCGGCGGGACCGAGGGCCGGGAACGGGGAGCCGCGGGCGGCGGGACCGAGGGCCGGGAACGGGGAGCCGCGGGCGGCGGGACCGAGGGCCGGGAACGGGGAGCCGCGGGCGGCGGGACCGAGGGCCGGGAACGGGGAGCCGCGGGCGGCGGGACCGAGGGCCGGGAACGGGGAGCCGCGGGCGGCGGGACCGAGGGCCGGGAACGGGGAGCCGCGGGCGGCGGGACCGAGGGCCGGGAACGGGGAGCCGCGGGCGGCGGGACCGAGGGCCGGGAACGGGGAGCCGCGGGCGGCGGGACCGAGGGCCGGGAACGGGGAGCCGCGGGCGGCGGGACCGAGGGCCGGGAACGGGGAGCCGCGGGCGGCGGGACCGAGGGCCGGGAACGGGGAGCCGCGGGCGGTCGGACCGAGGGCCGGGAACGGGGAGCCGCGGGCGGTCGGACCGAGGGCCGGGAACGGGGAGCCGCGGGCGGCCGGACCGAGGGCCGGGAACGGGGAGCCGCGGGCGGCCGGACCGAGGGCCGGGAACGGGGAGCCGCGGGCGGCCGGACCGAGGGCCGGGAACGGGGAGCCGCGGGCGGCGGGACCGAGGGCCGGGAACGGGGAGCCGCGGGCGGCCGGACCGAGGGCCGGGAACGGGGAGCCGCGGGCGGCGGGACCGAGGGCCGGGAACGGGGAGCCGCGGGCGGCGGGACCGAGGGCCGGGAACGGGGAGCCGCGGGCGGTCGGACCGAGGGCCGGGAACGGGGAGCCGCGGGCGGCCGGACCGAGGGCCGGGAACGGGGAGCCGCGGGCGGCCGGACCGAGGGCCGGGAACGGGGAGCCGCGGGCGGCGGGACCGAGGGCCGGGAACGGGGAGCCGCGGGCGGCGGGACCGAGGGCCGGGAACGGGGAGCCGCGGGCGGCCGGACCGAGGGCCGGGAACGGGGAGCCGCGGGCGGCCGGACCGAGGGCCGGGAACGGGGAGCCGCGGGCGGTCGGACCGAGGGCCGGGTCAGCTGTTCCCGCGCTCGGCGCGCACCCCCCCCGCCTTTCGAACCGCCCGCCAAGCCCGCGCGCTGCGCGCGTCTGGACGCTACCACTGATGCTTCCCGAGCGGGGGGCGGCCGGTCACGCCTTCTTTCCCCTCCTTCTGAAAGAACGGCGCCGCTGAAGGAACAGTAGCAGAGCTCCTCGTTAGACACGAATGGGAAAAGCGTTACTCTGGCGGTTATTCCTATGTTTTTGTTAATTTCTGCTCATGTATTGCAGAAAACGCCCCTGCTTTTCTTCGTGATTGGTTACGCCCAAAGCGTGTTCCGTCACAAGACCCAGCCCATGTGTTCCCACCACACTTGACCGGCCGGAAACATGAAGCCGGCAGAGAACCCGGCTGCCTAACGAGACGGAACCCTTTACGCGTGAGGGCTGGGAAGTGGTGCTGGGGGGAAGGTGAATCGAGTGTCGCTGCGTGGAGCGCACATGGCGGCGGTGAGGGAGGGGGGCGGTGGGGCCGGGGCCAGGGCCGGGTTCGGGTTCGGGTTCGGGTTCGGGTTCGGGACCGAGTTCGGGTTCGGGTTCGGGTTCGTCCGTCTGGAAATCTGGGTTCAAAAATGGCACTGCCCCAAACCCGCACAAGGTACACACCGTCGAGCTTTGCGCCCAGGGAAAAGGTGGCAGCCTTGGGCTCTCAGGTGCCAATGATGGGGCCCCATTACCCCTAGAAAAAGAACAATGGCTTTCTGTCCTGGCACCTTTTCCCTGGGAGGAATCTTTATCGCTCTGGAATTCTGGGCTGAAAACGGCTCTTTCCCTTACCCGCATGTGGCACGCACCGTCGGGCTTTTCGCCCAGGGAAAAGGTGGCAGCCTTGGGCTCTCAGGTGTCAATTTTGGGGCCCCATTAACCCTAGAAAAGGCACAATTGCTTTCTGCCCTGGCACCTTTTCCCTGGGAGAAATCTTCATTCTTCGCTCTCTGCTGGGGGCGAGGGGCGGTCCCTCGGGCCAGGACCGGGTCCCTTTGCCGGGGGGGGGGGCGGGGTGGGTCTCTCGGGCCGGGACCGGGTCCCTCTGCCGGGCGTCCCTCGGCAGCTCCTGACGCGGTCGGGTCTGTGCGGGTCTCCCGTGCCTCCCACAGAGCACCCCGGGTTATGCGGTAACGAGCCGCTGCCATTCACGATCGCGCAGCGCGGGGTTTGCGGGCGCTGGACAGAGCAGGGAGCACTGTTGGGGGAGCGATTTGTCCGTAATTTGACATTCCAGGCGCAAAGGCCCCTGCGGCGCCGGTGCCGGTGAGCTGCTGTTGTCTCCCCGCAGGAAAGCAGAGTGTGTATTCCTGGTGGGATGCTTTGACTTCCAGGCATGGAGAAGGAACAGGTTTCCAAGCGTTTGTATGTTGGAGGGCTTGGCCATACGGTGTCCAAGGCCAAACTGGAGGAGAGATTTGGGAAGTTTGGGCGTGTTTTGGATGCAGAGATTATTACCAGAAAAGATGATCAGGGTATGTTTTGTTTTACCTTTTCAAAGTTCGTTGCTTTTCAGTTTGAAGCGTGAAATGGAGTTTCTGCTTCAGAGTCACTTTATTTTCACAAAATAGCTTAATTTTCAGTTTTAAAGGAAACACTGATATTACACAGAAGTTAACTGGATGTTTGTCATTAATCAGGGAACCCTGTGAAAACCTTTGCCTATGTCAGTGTCAGCATTTCTGATGCCGAGCTTAGAAAGTATAAGTACATCTTTCTGGTTTTTACTTATTCATGTTTTTGAGCCAGGTTGTTTTACTGATAACACATCTAATGTAACAACAGGATGTGGTCATGGTAGAGCTTGTTTTATTCTGTTGCCTTCTTTAAGCTTCAATTTTATGGGTACCTTTCAGATACAAACTTAAACCAAGTGAGCAGTGAGGTGTAATATCACGCTAAATAAACCTCAGCCTGTCATAGGAGGAGGTGTAGTGAAGTCTGGGCTGTGCTTCTTTAATGTAAAAAACACTTATTTCCCATCTCTTTGTTTTGCAGGCATGTCAATTTTAAATAAAACAAAATGGAAAGGAGGGACACTGCAAACTGAGTTGGCCAAAGAAAGCTTTTTGCACAGGTAAAAATCAGTTTTTAAAAATGTGTGTTGTTGCTCAAGTTACCCTTTTTCTGTTTATCTGATAATATTATGGCTGTGCTTTCATCTTCTACACTCTTCCAGTTTTCATAGACAGTGGTGGAGTGTTGATGCACATGTGATACTGCAACATGATTTCTGTCGTTATTCCCTTCAAGGGAATGTCAAGGTGTTGATTCCTTGAGCAGTGGGTGGTTGCTGTTCTGTGGGAGGGGGTCCCTGCCAGCTCAAATCCAGCACATGGGCTTTATTTAGTAGAGTACTTTTCCCATCTATGATGTACTTCTTGGTACAGGCTTGCCACAGAGAGGGAGGAAGCAAAGCTGCAGAAAGAAAAGCCACAGAGGAATAACCAAGCATGTCTGTTGGAATCACTGAAAAAGGCTGGAGTTGTGGACTTCCACATGAAAGCAGTCCCAGGTACAGAGGTGCCAGAGCACAAGGTATGGTGGGGGAGATGTGTAAGAGAAGTAAACCAAGAAAAAGCAAGCTCGTTCTATCTAAATTTATGCTAAATCTCTGTGCCTTATGTAAAGAAATGTAATTATTGGGAGTGACAGTCCAAGTTGTGAAAAGTAGGCTGAAGAAATGCCTCCTGTAGAGACAAGGAGAAGGCTCCTGTCATTCAGAGAGAGTGCTCAGGGATTGGAATGGGCTGCCCAGAGAGGGGGTCGATTCCCCATCCCTGGAGGATTTGAAACAGCTTGGCCGTGGCACTGAGTGCCATGATCTGGTAAAGGGACTGGAGTTGGACCAAGGGTTGGACTTGATGATCTCGGAGGTCTTTTCCAACCCAATCCATTCTGTGATTCTTCGCAGTGACTGGAAATAACCCTGATCTGCTTGTCCCCTCTCGTGGTGTTAAATCAGGAAATGCTTTGTTCCTTGTGTATGTTGGGAATTTGCATAAGTCTGTAGCAGAATGTACATTCATGTCACCCTTAAAAGCTTGTGAAGAGACTGTGTGACCTATTTTTATACAGCACATAATTTTTGGTGGCTGGGCTGCCAGGAACTGCTCTCTGTGCTTCACATTCAGGATTAGGGTCTGCACATGCTTGCAAGAGGAAGATTAAAATCACTGAACATGCAAATTAAGACAGGAAAAATTATATTAATTGCAGTTTTCAAAATTATTTGCTAAGCATAGAATGGTGTTAGAGGGATTTTTGTGTGTGTGTGGCAAAGGGGAAGAGACCAAAATAATAGTGGATCTGTCTGTGCAGTGGCTGCTGTTAACTCATAAACCAGAAGCCACAGTACTTGCAAAGTAAAGCAATAGTACTTGCAAAGTATAGAAATTTACTACTTTGTTATCATTCTTTATTTGCAGGTTGTAGGAGCTTGGGGTTTTGGTTGGCTTTGGTTTTTGTTGTTTTTGAGAAGGAAGCTGGCTAAGTGGCACAGTACGATTATATCTCACTAAAGAGCATAAACAAAAATGAATTAGTCACAGATGGTTCTTTTATTAGTAGTTTTGTTATCCAAGAACAAACATCTTACTTTGTTCCAGGGTTACTTCCACTCTCCTTTTGTTTAACACTGATTATTTTTCTTCTCCTAGAGAAGTGGGTTGTTTGTTGCAGCCCCTGACTCAGGTGGGTCTGGAGGACCACATCACAAGTTTCGTTTTCACCTTAAAAGGACATGTTTCCAGCCTCAACCAATTGGAGTCAGACCACCGCACCTGGGGCGGGGTCACTTAAGGTCATATATACCTGTGTTTTCAAATAAACTTGGGATTTGCTTTACATCACATTGGTGTGTGCAGTCCCCTCTAGGCCTGGCGGCAACAAATGGTGGACCCCAACGAGTCTCAGAACATGAAACCCACCTGCAGGCCTGCCTAGAACCTTAAGAAGTGGCCTCTGAGAGCTGCTATGCCCCAGTTTTTTGGGTGCTTTGTGGAGAAGCCCCCGAGAGCTTCTGTCTCCCGTATACTTGGGAGTTTTGTGTAGTGGCCTTGAGAGCTGCTGGAAGAACGTGGACTGAAGGAACCACGACCTTCGAACCGGTGAGTTAAAGAAACATGGGAAATTCCAACTCGACTAAAACGAACTTATTGCTTGATAAATTTGAAAAACTAGCTTGTGTTACAAAAACAAACATTGAAAGACAAGCATTACAGGAGTTTTTGGATTGGTGTTTCACTCGAAGGCACCTAACAGATGCCAATTCCACGTTTTCCATAGAATTGTGTGATAAAATTGGGGCAGATTTGTGGAATTTAGTGCAAACTGCACCCGACGAATTTTTACAGCTCATTCCGTCATATGCAGCTGTCAGGAAAATGCTGTTAGAGGTAGAACGAGCCCGTAAAAACCTCAATCTACCGGAGAGAAAGGAAAAAAGTCTGTTTTTGCAAGGCGATTTTTCCCCTGAACATCCTTCTGCACCGCCGTGGGCACCGCCGCTCGCAGAAACGCTGCCGCGGTTCCCCTCTTCGCCCGTGCCGCCTGCGGGACCCCCGCCGCGGTACCCACACGCGGCACCGCCCGCTCCCACTCCGGAAAACCCGACAGAATCACAGCAACCATGGAATCAAAGCTTTTCCACGCCGTCCGTCGCCGCGAAAAGCCGAGAAGTCGTCTTTGCACAGCCTTACAACTACCAAGAAACAGCCTATGCCCAGCAAATGAGACCACCAGCTGCCGCTGTAGAAGCGGCCGGACCTCAGCAGCAACCTTGGAACCCCACGAGACACGCCGCAGAAAACCAAACCGTGAGTGAGTTTTATTTAAATCCTAACTCCGAGAAAGCGCGATGGGGAATGCCCTCGGCCGAGAGAGTCATGTGGAGGGGGGGACAAACCCCGTGCAGTTTCTCTCCCCCTGTCCATCCACCTTCGGCTCCGCCACCGCCGCCGCTGCCGCCAATGCCCTGCGGGTACCTCGGGGCTGGAGTCGCCCCGCCGCCGCGCTCCCCGCCGCCCCGCGGGTACGCAGGAGTCGCTCCGTTGCGGCAGGAGACTGCTGAGGCAGACATTCCAGCAGGGCTACAGCTGCCCGGCATAACCGCGTGGCCAGGAAAACAAAGAGACCACGTGATGGCAAAGCCCGCGAAATCAAACAAAGGAACGGCGTGCCCTGACCACGAGGCGCCAGGACCGCCCAACCCCCCTCCCTACTGCATGCCAATCACAGCGCATGCGCCAGGCGCGGGTCCGCCGCAGCCTGCAGGGGCCGGGGTCGGCTCCGAATTCGCCCGCTCCGGGGGCGGATCAGTTTCCGCGCCACCCCCACCACCTTCAGCGTGGATCGACTGCGTCATGGAGAGGGGAGAGATTCCTCCCCAGTGGAGTGGAGCCACCGGAGCTCCCCCTGGGCGTTGCCTTCACTGCGTGCCATCCACAGCACGAGCGCCCCGAGAGCGAGTTCCCACAGCGCCGGTCGCGCAGGACACAAGCTCTGCAGCACCAGTGGGGACTCCCTCCCCGATAGCCTCGCGCTGCCCGCAGCTCCCAGCACCGGCACTGGAACCCCCTGCGCCAGCAACCTGGTACCTGCAGCCTCCATCACCGACAGCCACACCCACCGGCTGTATCCCAGAATGGAGAGCAACAGACAAAGAAGCCTCTGTTTGGAACATGCTGGGGGGAGCTGGGAATCGCGATGCTGCTAACTTAATTTCAAAGCTTTCTGATACCCAGGTACCAGATTCTGCAGATGGAGTCACAAAGCCACCTCGTGACCTCACATTTAATACCCAGCAAAGGTACAAAGAGTTAGTATCCATAGCTGCTGAAGTAGGTACACCCTCACCTTCCCTGCAAACCCTGGTTTCTGCGCCTGTGATTAACACTACACAAGGCTTAAAATGGGAGCCACTTGATTGGAAAATTGCACAAAAAATACACAGTGTAGTCGTTCAATACGGCTATGACAATGCCTTGGTAAAAAACCAAATCACAGCCTTCATAAAATACAATAACATAATCCCAGCAGACACTAAGGCTTTAATGGAGTTTATTCTACCTTCTGCTGCTTATATGATATTTCTACAGTAATGGAAAGAGCAGTTAACGGAGGAACAGGCAAAAAATATACACTTAGAAACTGGACATCCCTTAAGATTAGCATCTTTAGACCAGCTAATGGGATCAGGAGCTTATGAAGACCCACAAACACAAGCTGCATTACACATTTTCATATTTTGCAACAGTCAAAGAATGCTGCTTTGACCGCATTCTCTAATCTGCCTAAGAAGGGAAAACCTTCTCTACCTTATTATGCAAATAATGCAGAAACCTGGACAGACATTCATGGAATTTGTAAATAAAGTAACAGAAGCTTTAGATGCTGCTCCAAATATTACCCCTGACATTAAACCAGCCTTATTGAAAGATCTGGTAATTAATAATGCCAATCCTCAATGCAAACAGCTCATAGCCTCTCTACCAGCTACAGCTACTTTGGTACAGTTAATTGAAGCCTGTGCCAGATTGCCCTGGATAGAAGAGGAGGAAAAAGCAAAGCTACATGCCTCTGCTCTAGCCACAGCTCTTAGCAAACAATCCACCCAAAAAAGGGGGAAAAGACCCTGGAATTTAACAACAAAATCTTGTCCAGCACAACCAAAATGTAGCAGAACTCAAAGCTTCACTGGGAAATGTAACCGTTGTCACAGACTTGGTCACAAAGCCCAAGATTGTCATTCTAAATATAAAAAGGGTGGTACTCCTCTAACAAACATGGGGTGGGGAGCTGGGCCTCCAAAAAACCAGAGGGGCTGCAGACCATGGGGTGCAGCCAGTCAAATAGCTCATGGAAACTGGAGCCACGCTGCCTTCCCCATATGGCAAGCACAACCACAAGCAGTGGTAGCCTAGGACTAGTCATTAACTGTCCAATCAAACAAGAACAGTCCAGTTCAAGAGCATGTTGTTTAGCCTGTATTTTGAAATTCTGTTAACTTTCAGTTAAAGTGCAGTTTTGAGCTTATTGCACTGCCAAGTTGCCCAGCAGGCTGTAGGGATAAGGACACCTGTCCCCTCAGCTGCTGAACATTTTCTGCAGAATGTAAGTAGTTATGTTTAGCCTTTGTGAATTTCCTCTGTGAATTCACACTTGTTTCCTGCTTTACCAAGAGCGTATAAGGACTAAAAATCAAAGCTTCATTCTCAAACTTCTGTGATGACCACACAGAAGTTCTGAGAATAAACCTTGAACATAAGGAGATTTAGTTCAGCTGGACTGAACTTGCTTCTTTGCTAAGGGAAGTCACTCTGCACTCTTGGACACTTTGCACAAAATTTAATAAAATTTGTAGTTTGTTTACAGTGGTCTGTGCGGTGACGACTGAACAAAAAGACCACAATTTCACGCGTGAAAGAAAAGTTTCTTGTTTTGCACTAGTTGTAAGTTTGCAAATTCCAAACATACATGTCTTAGTCATGTATTAGTTTGTGTTAGTTTACAAAGGTTACTGTACCTCCTTCCAAAAGTCTATTTTGAAAGGAGAGGGGGAGGTAGGGATGTGTAACCTGCAAATACCCTGTTAAGTCTTGAATTAGCAAAATTTAAAATTTTCAAAATGTTATTTCTCAATTTTCAAAATTTTCAGCCTTTCTGTTCCAAGTTGCAATATGCATGATGTGTATTATGTTGTTTGCATTTTTGCTTTGTTCTTTGAAACAAAAGGGGGAGATGTTGCAGCCCCTGACTCAGGTGGGTCTGGAGGACCACATCACAAGTTTCGTTTTCACCTTAAAAGGACATGTTTCCAGCCTCAACCAATTGGAGTCAGACCACTGCACCTGGGGCGGGGTCACTTAAGGTCATATATACCTGTGTTTTCAAATAAACTTGGGATTTGCTTTACATCACATTGGTGTGTGCAGTCTCCCCTAGCGCAGGTTGCAACAGTTGTTGGTAAATTTGGCAGAGTCTTGCCTGTCCTCCACCTCAGGAATCCGCAAAAGAATAAAATATCCTTTTTCTACTGTTTGGGCATAGGCACAGTTCCCTTCCTTCCTCTGTCATATGGAGAAACAGTTGCTGAACAGTCTTAATTTTGATTGCTATGTCAGACTCAATTTACTGAATCCCCAAGTGTGTCTTGCAGTAAGTTTGTGTGATTTGGAGCAGTTTCTTAGACTGCACAAGTCAGTTGCTTAAAGACATGAGATGAAAAAGGGCTTCTTGTTGTCCTTTAATGTAGAATTCAGCCTGTTCAGAAAGACTCGAGTCTGCTTGCTGGAGGAATCGTGTTTTAATTCCTTAACTCAGACCAACATTGTGAAATATGACCCCTCAAAGTACTGCCATGACCTGAGGAAGCTGGAGCCAGACCGGGCACAAGCAGCTCCTGTGCCTGAGCTCACCCAGCACCTGGAAGGGAGAGATGTCAGTGCAAACAGGGAACGACAAGGAGAGTTCCGTGGGATGAAGAAACCACCTAAAAAACCGAGGCCACTGTGCAGTGAGGCCCTGAATGGAGCAGCAGCTCTGTCCTCTGGGTGCCAGCCCCATCCAAAGCACACCAGCTCCCCACAGCTCAGCCAGAGATCAAACCCCAAACCCAATGACGAGTTGAACTTGCCTCCATCGCGGAGTCTGGATAGTAAAACGCCAGGCCAAGGTTTACCATCAGATCAGAGAAATGTTAATGGAGTTACAGCTCGAAATAACATGAGTGTTTCTGACAGTGATGTTGATTCTGAAGAGGAGATCAGAGCCATGGTAAAGAAAGAGACAGAAAAATGGAAAGTTGGAAATGCTGAGACTGAAAGTGACTCCTTGGAAAACTGTGGGGATGATTTTGGATTAAAATACAGTAGTCACTGGTCCTTAAGCAAGCCAGATGCCATGAAGAAAACCACTAAAGGAAGTTACAAAGAGACTGTGGAAAATGGTAATGGTTATGATTCAGCAGATACAGATGAAATTATTGCTGAAGGTAAAACTCCAGATCCAAATAGCAGCAAATCTGCAATTTTAGAAGATTCTGAACAGATGAAGGTGGAAAATAAAAAAATCCTATCTAACAAGAAAAGTGCTTGGTTAAATGACTCATCACTGAAAACTCAAATGTAGAAGGAGAACACATTGAAAAAAAGTGGAAAATTAAAAACTCCAAAATTGGTGCCTTGCAAACTTAAGCAGTTACCAGTACAGCAGAGACAAGTGATAGTGAGAGCTCTTACTCAGAGTCTGAGCAAGGGGAGTCTGAAATCAGTTCTGACTATGAGTCCATGATGCAAAACTGTTACCGCTTAGACCTTTCCTTACATGACTTAAAAGCATTGGCTGCCAAAAGCACTGGGACAGCTGCGGAGGAATCCGATGGTGCACAGAGTTCTGCTCAGTCCAGTGCTGAAGAAAATCCTAAGGGTAATGCAAATAAACCAAAACTTCCTAAATGTCACCCTGCAGATAAAAAAAAAAAGCATCTGTCCTGAAGATGTGCTGGCTGATATTTTAGCAGGGGAGGAGAATAAGGAAAGCTCCAAGGGACAAAATAATTCACATTTGAAATACCAGCCCTTCAGGGAAATGGGGTCCCTTTGTGTAAAGGAGTCAACTAAGGACAGTACTGGGTTAAAGGAGAGGTCTGTAGGTTTAGGACTTGGAGCTTGCATATTTTCTTCTGGGGAGGAGTCATCTGAAAGACAGCCCAAAAACCATCCATTGTGTGCACTTCAAGTCAGCAGTAAAAAGAGACAAAATGTGCCCGGTGAGCAGCAAGAGGCACTGTCAGCTGGTGCCTCCTCAGCAGATGAGAGACATCAGCCTGTTTCCAGGCCACGTTTACAGGGGAAGAAAAAAGACAGGAGTTCTCCACAAGACCAGAGTTCAGAGCATGGAGCTGCCTCTCCCAGCCCTGATCAGAGTGACAGTGGGAGCAGTGACAGGGACAGCAACGCTGCAGGGGCTCCGAAACACGTTAAACAACAACGGGAGAGCCCAAAACTGCTTTCCAAAAAAATGAAGATGAATGTAAGCAATAAAGGCAAAATGTGAAGCTAATACATGTGAGAACAGGAAGGCAAGCCTTCTGGAAGATAAGGAGCTTTGTCTTCATGCTGCTGCTACAAAGGAACCTACAAGAGACAAACAGGAACAGGACAACCAGGGGAGGCTGGCGGCTCTGGAGGGGAGACACAGGGAGAGAGAACTCCAGAAGAAACTCATTCAAGGAGCACTTTCGAATCTGGTAATTACACTCACAACTTTTATCTGAATAGTCCAGAGTACAAGGAAAAGGGTAATTAATGTATGTGAATTAAGATTCTTAAAATCATTGTCTGGATTTTCTGATACGTTGCCAGTTTTGAGTATATACAAAATCCTGCATACCTCGTCCCTGGAATGCCTCTGGAGTTGCAGGAGGAATAGCAGAGGTCATGGAAACACCTTTTAGATACTTCTGTATGACTGCAGCAAGTACTTGCTGTGTTTGACCAGACATTTCCCCCTTTCCTAGGACAGCCAGCCAGCAGGGAAGCACAAACACATCCTATTTGATTCAGACGGAAAATGAGACGTTGAAAAAAGACACAAGTTTGGGAAATATGCCTGGAGAAGTAAGTGTTACTAGGCAAAAGCCCTGTGTGACCATGCCTTTTGTTCTGAAGACTAGATTTCCTAGTGAAGTGCCAGAGAAATGTAGGTAAGTTTTGAATTAACTACAGACAGGTTTGAAAGAACTTTAGCCATTCATCTGAGAAAGCTTGAGAGCTTGGAGAATTTGTAAGGAGTTTGAGATTGGTACAGAAGGTATTCTAACTTCAAAGAAAAGGAACTTCTGTATAATTAGTGTTGAAATTCCTCTGCTTTTAGGCAAAGGCAGGGGAGGAGATTGGGCTTGAGCAGTACAGAAGTACTCTGCTCTTTCCAGGACTGGATGAACTGCTAAGGCAGTATCTTGTTTTTGTGGAGCTCCAAAGAACTGTGTGGGGCTTTGTCTTCACCATCGTTAGCAGACTCCTCATGATTTTATGCCATGGTTTAGTACAATTAAATACTTTTTTTTTTTTCTCAAATAGAACTTCTTGTCTATGACATTTTTAGTCACACCTCTGCTAAAGCTTTAAACCATTGGATTTGCTTTTGTTGGGATTTTTCCTTATAAATGTATTAAGATTAGGACCATTATCGTTATTTAGCCATTGATATTTTTACCTTCCTTGACGTAATCAGAAAGTTGCAATTTTATACCTGTTGTAAAATCTGAGTTGTCCATTACGTGGATATTTTGCCCATGATGAAATGGAATAATCATAATTTTAATTTTATAATTATAAACCACAGTTGCACAAGGTGTGTATACAAGATAAGATTGGCAGCACATTGATCACTGCTGGAAATGCACAGGGTTGTGCAGGAAATCCACTTTTTCAGGTAAACTGGAAAGCACACAAACAAAATTGGTACTGATTTATATTCTCAGATGTAAATAAACTGCTCCTTTTGTTTTTCCTTTTTGTTTAACAAAGGATAAATCTGCTCCCAAGCCTTCAGGCAAACTGTTTGACGGCAGTGAGGATGAGCAAGACAACACGGACGATGAACGATTCAAAATTAAGCCACAGTTTGAAGGCAAAGCTGGGGAAAAAGTGAGTGAAGCCATCACTGGAAATTAGTTTTCCTCTGAGACTCTACAGGGCCACTTTAGAGGAACAGAACTTGTAGGCTTGTATTATTGCTGAGTATGATTTTTATCAATTTCTAAAACAGATTTCCCTTCAACAGAGGAAAGAGCGGCCATGGAGGAAATAATGTGTGGTGTTATCTTTGTATCCAAAGAAATTCCGGGAAAAGGCCTCAAGAGCTAAAGATTATTAGTATGTTGCCATTAAGTATGAAAAAAAAGGGATTGAATGTTGCTGATTTCCTCCTTCAGTGCTCCTTAAGAGCACTTGTTTCATTTGTTTAGCTCCTGAGGCTGCAGTCCCGATTTGGCACCAATGAAAGATTCCGCACGGACGCCCAATACCTGGAGAGTGACTGTGAGGAGGGAGGTAAAGCTGCCCATACTTCTGGGTACTGGGAGTAATGGAGCCATATCATGGAGCTTCAGCTCTTGAAGCACCTTACGGCCTCCTTTGGCTTCTTTGGTGATCCCTTAAAAGAAAACCACCCACCTCTGCTGTGGCTCTGCACGGGAAACACCAGGGGTGGCTGTGCTTTCTTCAAGGTGTACGCTGCAAAAGTATTTGGAACAGCTGAATGAGGCACATGTGGCTAATAAAACAACATTTGAGAGTATTTTTTAATACAGCATGATATCAGAATGTGTTTATCCACGTTGAAAAACTGGGTGTGACTTAGAAAAACCCCCTTTTGGATCATTATATTAATTTAAAATACTTGTTTTGTAGCCATCCTGCAGTCTGTGGCTGATTTGGCAGTCTTAGGAAGGGTCATTTTTTTTTTTAACAGCAGAAGGCAGAAAAGCTGAAAATGGAAAAAGTTTGAATATTCCCCCCCACCACAAAAAAAAAATTAACCCAGTTTTCAGGATTCAATTTCTTTCTGAAACTTAGATTTTTGCCTCATTCTGCTATTCCCTTCATTGCTTTAATGTGATCTTCTGTAGAGCATCAGCAGTGGCAGAGGGGTTGCAGTTACATGATAGCAGCAGGAAACATGTTAAATACCTGACCTGGCCTTCACATGAAATAGGTGCCCAGAACTGTTCTAACCCAAGATTTTCTACAGTGCAAGGGACAAAGTCTCTGAGTAGCTTTTAGATAAAGGCAGTGATGTGTTGATAGACGTGAGCTCTGCTAGTACTGTAGTGATATTATGCATCAAATATCACAGGCTTAGCAGGGAAAACATAATGTATTTCTTGTTATCTTAGCAGAGACAAAGAGCTTGAAGGCAGATGAGGAAGACGAACTTGCTGCAGAGAAAAAGAAAAACCTGCAGATACTGGGAAGCCTCTTGAACATCAACCTGGAACAGCCTAAGCCAAGTAAAACAGCAACAGGTGCCAAGAAATTCAAGTATGAATCATCTGCCATCAGTGAAGGAGTTTTAGGGAGGTTTAAGTTTTGCCGGTGTTTCCTAACCAAAATTTCTGCCTAGATGGCTGAGGAAAGTACTTCCTTCCTTTGTGTGTATTTGAAGTCAGTATTTAATGGAATTCCCAGGCACTGACTAGCAGGGACTTTCTAAATGTCAATTACATTTCGGAGAGTTTTTGGTGAAGCAGCCAATTTGAATTTGTATCCTACTGTAAAGGTTTGGGGTAGCTTTCGTTTGAACCTTTAGAGTGTCTCATGGTTTTTCTTTTCCTTTCTATTTTCTTAGAGATATTAATGTCCTCCGTTACGATCCCACCAGACAGGACCATGCAGTTTTTGAAAGGAAACCAAGTGCTACAGAAAAGGAGAGGTAACATTACAGCTTGGTAACTACAGTTGTGATGTTTCTCCCCTTAGAGAGAAGCCTATGGCAGCAGACTGAGTTTGAAACTATGCAGACTGCTGTTTTCTCTTTAGTCCTCCCTGTGATTGCGGAAATCAATATACAATAGGAATTGTGAGCACTAAAACCAGCATGCAGTGTCATCTTTTCTTTGTAGTCCATCTACTCTCTGCATGCCATTTTCTGTCCTCACTGAAGGTGAGAAAGGTCAAGTCATGGACTTGAAGATTCGAAAAAGAGACAAGTGTATTAGCTCTTATCCTGTGAAAAAAGCATATTAGCTCTTAACATTTCTTTTGCCAGAAGAGGAATCTGTCCTAAGTATCTTCATTCATGAACTACCACATGTTAAGTGAAAAGTCCCTTAATGACGTGGGTAATAAAAAGGAGGCTTGTTCCTGCCTTTAGAATCAAAGCTGAGATGTTTCCCCTGCACTGCTCTCCCTTAAAAGTGAACTCCTCATCAATGTGCATGGCTAAGTTTAGGAAAACATCAAGAGCAAGGTGGCTCTTTCTTTTAAAAACCGCTGTGTTGTGTTACTGTCCTCAAACAATCCCATTGCAGTAAAGCTAAAAGGAAGAAGAAGAGAGTGAGAAACTGCCTCAAGTGTCTGAAGAAGTCTATTATGACATTGCTGCTGATTTAAAAGACTTATTTGGATCTTCAAAGAGCCAATCAGAGAAACGTGAGGAAATACCCTGGGACAAAGATGATGCAGAGGACTCTGCCCCACCTGACCATTTGGAACCTGTCTCTGGGAATAACACAGCTCAGGAGCCGAGTGGTTTCAAGTTTTCCTTCTTTGGAGACACAGAGAAGTCAGGTGTAAAAGAAGGTAAGAGCAGGACAGCGCAATTTCTAGCGAATGGCTCATGTCAGGCACTGTGGAGGAATACGGTGCCTAGAAATTCAGAATCCAGGGCGTTTTCAGAGGCAAAAGTGAGTGATGAGGCAGAATCATTATGATCTTCAGTTACACTTGCCAGGGTTGTGGTAGCTCAGCTTGTGCCTCAGGAATCTTGAAAGGGATGTTTTGAGAAAGAACGATTCTTTATTTGGTTTTTTAAACACTGATGGACGTTGTTGTCATCCCCTAAATTACGTGGATATTTTGCCCATGATGAAATGGAATAATCATAATTTTAATTTTATAATTATAAACCACAGTTGCACAAGGTGTGTATATACCTATACATAAATATAATAATATAGACATACAGAAATACCCACATATATATACATACACCTATTTAGATATCTGTACATATACACATATCTATGCATACATATAGTCATATGCACATCCATATACAAATATATAGACCTAGACATGAATATACATACATGTACATAAACACACATGTATACATACCTATCGTCATACATATATATACAGACATAAATATACATATATACATACATGTAGATGTATATATGCATATACATATACATAAATATAATAATATAGACATATAGAAATACACACAGATATATACACACATACACTGATATAGATATTTATACATACATATAATCATATACACATCTATATACAAATACATAGGCATAGACATACATACATATACATTTGTATACACACATATGTATACATACATATACATATGTACACATACATATATACACATACATATACACGTACACACACATAGAGATAAATATACACACCTCTACAGATACATACATTATATGCATATCTGTATCCATAAATCCAAACATATAGAAATAGACACATATGCATACACCTATATATATCTATACATATACACATACACATACACATAGACATATATAGACATATATATGCATATACATAGACATAAATATAATAATATAGTCATATGCAAATACACACGTATATACATACACCTATTTAGATATCTGTACATATACACATAGACATAAATATACATATATACACACATGTACATACATATACACATATTATACATATACATACATACATATATCCATATACACATACATATAAATATATACAGTGTTCCAGGAGTGCCAGGTTCAGCTTCACACAGCAGTTGGAAATGGCACAGTGGGACGAGCAGGGACACGCTGCACATGCCTGATGTCGGGGCAGAGGGAGCTCATCAGTTTTCCTTTCCCTGTCAGAGAGCCAACACTGGAGAACAGCAATGCCTCTGAAGAGCAGGCACAGAGGCCCCCGTGCTGCAATGCCCGTGAGTGCCTTTGTCCAGGAGGCAGGGAATTGGCAGAGCACAAGGGGTAAGTTTCCAAAGCTGCACCCGGGGGCTCTGCAGGGCTTGAAGCAGAAGGACCCAGGAGAAGAGCTCAGCCAGATGTTGTCCCATGCCTTGGACACTGCCATGAACCTGTTTGCTTCCCCAGGCCCTGGGAACTGCTCCTGTGTTCCTCCTGTGCTGCTGTGGGCACACACAGAGTCTGCTCCGACCTGACAGACAGCACAAGCAGCTGGGAATGTGGCTACTGTGCCGATCTGAGCACAGGTAAGGGGCAAAGCAGCCAGGTGCCCCTGGGCCAGGGACCAGGCAGGGGTTGGCAGCAGGTGCCCAGGGTGGACTTGGCAGTACTTGTCTGCTCCAGGAGGGCTGGAGGCACTGCTCTGGCCTATCCTGCCCCAGGCCTGGCGAGCCCTTGATGTCCTTGCTTCCCCTTACAGATTTCTGGGATGACTTGGAGCTCACTGGCCCCAGCATGGCCAGACAGCCTCTGGAATGTCCCTCCCAGCAGAAGAGCAGCCCCAGCACTGACAGTCAGATGCCATCAGAGTCATCCCACAGCAGCTCGCCAGGACCTGAGGACAGCAGCTGCTCCCCCAAGTGTGGGCCTGACTGCAGGCAAAGCCACTGCCACCGGCAACGGCACACCCCAAATCCATGGGGCCAGTCCAGAAGGCCCCGTAACAGCTCTGTGACAGCACCAAGTGCTGGGCGACACCGACGCAGGCGGACACAATCGGGGACATCCGGCACACGAAAACGCCCCCACCTGCAATGTCAGACCCCAAGTCCATCTGGCCGGTCCAGAAGTCCCCATGACAGGAGCTTTGTGTCAGCACCAAGTACTGGGACACAGAGCCGTAGCCAGGAGGCATCAGGGACGGCCCACGCACGAAATCCCTCTTGCCAACAACGTCAGGCCCCAAATCTGTCTGGCCGATCCAGAAGCCAGCGTGACAGGAGCCATGTGAGAACATCAAGAGGTGGGAACTGCAGCCACAGCCAGGAATCATCAGGGACATCCCGCAGGCGAAACCGCTCCCGCCAGCAGCTTCGTTCCCCAGATCCATATGGCCCATCCAGAAGACACCGTGACAGGAGCCATCTGAGAGAACCAAGTGTTGGGAGTCACACTCACCGGCGACGGTGAGACAGGGACTCATCACTGACAAGCACCATGTCAGAGAGGAAGGAGGAAGCCCATGGAGCGAGGGACAGAGGTCTGAGCACAGAGCCCTTCTCTCAGCCTGGCACAGGGGCTGTCGGGGTGGGCAGCGTGGGGCCGGGAGCGCTGGCAGGGGAGGCGAGAGCCGTCCAGCCATCTCGGGGCTGGAGCCCTCCTTTCCTCAGCAAGCTGGGCCAAGCTGGGTCAGGGGGTCGATCCCTCAGGGATGCTGCCCCTGGCCTGGTGCCATTGTCTCTCTCCCTTCCAGCATGCCACATGTGTCGACGATGAGGCTGGCCTGCAAAACTGCAGCCGAAATCCCCAGAGATATGGGCTCTGTGCCCATGTCTTCTGCCTGGTGACTTGCTCCATGGGCTCCCTCCAGCAGATGTCTCTGAAATTCTTGGGTGTTCACCGTAGAAATACCAGGACCACACCACTTGAGCTCATTCATGGCACAGCGTGACAACAGGCTGAGCGAGCTCAAGGCAGAGCCTGCTCTTGGCACCATGACGAGTAATGGCACAGCAAACTGTGACACTCTGCCAAACGTTGGCCCAACCAAGTCTGACCACATCCTGACCAATGGCACAGCAAACACTGACACCTCGTCGACTGATGGCACCTCAAGCTGTGACACCCCGTTGACTGATGGACTGACCAATTCTGACACTGCGCCACTTGATCTGACAGCCAAGGCTGACGCCGCAGCCACTGAGGGCAGCGCAAACACTGACACCTCTCAGCTGTGACACCACCTTGACCCATAGACTGACCAATGCTGACACCGATCTGACAGCCAAGGCTGACGCCGCAACCACTGAGGGCTGGGCGATGCTCCCAGTGATGCTGTGAATGACCCTTCCCCCCAAAAACAGGACTTCGGGCCACGTTAGTGTAGGGTAAGATAAAAAGTAAAGGTCCTTTAATAACACAGGGCCTACAGCCCACAGGAATACAGGATGACATGCATGTGTCTTAGTTCTTGTTTCCATGGCTTTTATAATAAGATCCCTCCAATCATTGCTTTACACATTTCTCAGTCCAGCCCCAGTCCCACCCCTGGTCCAACCCCCGGGAATTGGGTCTGGGGTCGTCAAGACCCTCTGTCTTCATCAGCTCTTCTTCCTCGGGCACACAAAGGTCTCTTGGAGTTCATCCGATTCTGGCTTTCGGGTCACTCTGACCTATGTTTATGTTTCGTTCTGTGGGCCTTCTGATATCCTTCAGCTCTTTACCTTGGAAAGGAGTCTAAACACCTTGGAAAATGATCCCCGGTCTGCTGAAAAGTGGGAAAATCCTGCTGACAAACTGCAGCCCCTGAGGCTGGGGGCAAAACAAACAGGACCTTGGTATGTGATTGTCTGAAAGATAAGGGAGAGACCAATGTACAGACCATCCTCTGCCTCAGGGGACCAGGGAAAGCCATGGACTAAACACTGAACTGCTGTTCCACAGGGAGCCCCTGCACATGCCCTGGGAGTTGGGCTCCTCTTGGCTTCCCTTCCAGAGCAAGAGTGGGCTGCAGCCACCCCAACCCCCCAATCCCAGTTCCTGGGGCTCTGACGTGGGACAAGGAGTGGGGCGGGAACTGTCACTCCCAGCCCAGAGCGCCTGCGCTCACCCAGGTCAGTCCACAGACAGGACAGCCAGGATTTCATTGGAGTGTCATCAGCTCCTTGGGAATTGCCTTAAGGTAGGATTGAACTTCCTTCTGCGCTTCCTGTCCCTTTCCCACAGGAGCCCAAGTGCTGGGTTTAGGTCATGCAGGACTTGAGGTGCCAAGGACAAAGCGACTCCACAACCTCGTGCTGTTTCATGAGTTAACCAGCCTTGCTGTGCAAACAACATTTTGCAAAGCAGAATTAAAGATTTCACAGAGCTGGGGGTTTTGGTCTCTTTTCTCTTTCACAGCTCCCTTATGCAGCACTTTATTAGGAAGCCTGGTGAGCCACAGGATTTCAGCTGTGTTAGACGTGCAAACAAGTCCCTGTTTTAGAAGCTTTGAGGAAACTACTTAAATGAAGTTCTACTGAGATCCAGCCTGTCCATGGCAGCTTCCCATCCATCCTGGGAAACCGGGCAGGGCCCCCACTGAATCCCTTCTGCACTGGCCTAGCTTTTTCTGCCTGGAGAGATGCTGCAGCAGCACTTGGCCATGAGTGCCAGGCATTAATCCATAGGGACAGTTAAATCCACGATCGCTGCCGGGCTCTTTGCAGCTGTGCTGGTTTAAAGGTGAACCAGCAGGGGAAATGAACTCACCACGAGAGAGATTATAAGTCAGACCTAAAATTTAATAATAATATTACAATAACAACACTGACACACAAGGGAAATTGCTTTCAACTCACAAAACCCCAGCAGTATAACCCAGTGTCCTGGGGCACAAACCCAAGGGGGTTTGTTTGCCCTTGTGCTGAGACCCCTGTGGTTCCCCCAAGTCCAGAGCAAAAGGAAAAGAAAAACCTGTTGGTGCAGGCGAGGGCTGTGGTCTGGTCAAGAGCGGGGATCTCCTCCTGTCAAGGTCCTGCTGCTGCTCTGGATCCGACGAGAGGTTCCCGAGGTCTTCTTACCCACCACTTATGTACCCTCAGGGAGCTCTCAGTCCCTCCCCCTGGGCGGGGACTCACACAATGGGTGATTAACTCTGGGAGCCAGGGGGTGTTGAGCTGTTGATGGCCCATTAGCAGCTCCGCCCCCCTCAGGCTGGGTGTGAAGGTGATAGTGGCTCCCTGGGCAGCTGCTGCTAATGGCCCATTGACCTTGGGGAATGAATAGAGGGGGTAGAATACACAGCTTTGATCACCCCCACACAGGGTTAGCTGGTCCCTCCTGCTGAACTAGGACATTATCCACCCCTTATTCTACTCCATCTAGTCATTCCCAAATTAATCCCCTTTTTACCTATACATACATATATATACACATATATACAATGAAACATTACAAACTCTTCTCGCTCAAAATTAGGTCCCCTTGTGGTACACAACGTGTTTCTCCATCTTTTTGCATTACCCACCAAGTGCAACCAGGTCCTTGAGCAAAGACAATCCCTCGGATGGGTTTGCCTTTGTTTGAGGTGGGACTCACCCAAACAGTCTTTCCTAACATACCTCTCATATGGACCACAGGGACTTTATCTCCATCTACAGTATTCAAGTGCTCTGATTGGGCAGGGCCAGCTCGATTGATGGAGCCTCGGGTGTTGACCAACCAGGTGGCCTTTGCCAAATGCAGCTCCCAGTGTTTGAAAGTTCCCCCACCCAACACCTTTAGGGTGGTTTTCAGCAGTCCATTACATTGCTCAACTTTCCCGGCAGCTGGAGCATGGTAGGGGATATGATACACCCACTCAATGCCGTGCTCTCTGGCCCAGGTGTCTATGAGGCTGTTCTTGAAGTGGGTGCCGTTGTCAGACTCTATTCTCTCTGGGGTGCCGTGTCTCCACAGGACTTGTTTCTCAAGGCCCAGGATGGTGTTCCGGGCAGTGGCGTGAGATATGGGGTGTGTCTCCAGCCATCCAGTGGTTGCCTCTACCATGGTCAGCACGTAGCGCTTGCCTTGGCGTGTTTGGGGAAGTGTGATGGAGTCAACTTGCCAGGCTTCCCCATACCTGTATTTCGCCCACCATCCACCATACCACAGAGGCTTCACCTGCCTGGCCTGCTTGATGGCAGCACATGTGTCACAGTCATGGATAACCTGTGAGACTCTGTCCATGGTTAGATCCACCCCTCGGTCACGAGCCCATCTGTATGTCGCATCTCTGCCCTGATGACCAGAGGCATCATGGGCCCATCGGGCTAGAAACAATTCACCTTTATGCTGCCAATCCAGATCTACCTGAGAGACTTCAATCCTGGCAGCTCGATCCACCTGCTCGTTGTTACGATGCTCCTCATTAGCCCGGCTCTTGGGTACATGAGCATCTACGTGACGGACCTTCACACTCAGCTTCTCTACCCGGGCAGGGATGTCCTGCCACATCTCAGCCGCCCAGATGGGTTTCCCTTTGCGCTGCCAGCCGGCCTTTCTCCAACGCTCCAGCCATCCCCACAGAGCACTGGCCACCATCCACGAGTCAGTGTAGAGGTAGAGTCTTGGCCACTTCTCTCGTTCGGCGATATCCAAGGCCAGCTGAACAGCTTTCAGCTCTGCAACCTGACTTGATCCACCTTGTCCTTCAGTCGCTTCTGCAACTCGACGTGTAGGACTCCATACAGCTGCTTTCCATTTCCGGCCTGTCCCTACAATGTGGCAGGAGCCATCTGTGAAGAGACCATATCGCTTCTCCTCTTCTGGTAGCTGGTTATATGGTGGGGCCTCCTCAGCTCGTGTCACCTGCTCCTCTTCTTCTTCAGAGGACAATCTGAAACTCTCACCTTCCGGCCAGTTGGTGATGATTTCCAAAATCCCAGGGCGATTAGGATTCCCTGTCTGGGTTCGCTGCGTGATCAGAGCGATCCACTTACTCCATGTGGCATCAGTGGCATGATGGGTAGAAGGAGCTTTTCCTTTGAACATCCAGCCCAACACTGGTAGTCGGGGTGCCAGGATGAGCTGTGCCTCAGTGCCAATCACTTCTGAGGCAGCTCGAACTCCTTCATAAGCTGCCAGGATCTCTTTCTCAGTTGGGGTGTAGCTGGCCTCAGATCCTTTGTATCCCCGACTCCAGAATCCCAGCGGTCGTCCTCGAGTCTCCTCAGGTACTTTCTGCCAGAGGCTCCAGGATGGGCCATTCTCCCCAGCTGCAGTGTAGAGCACATTCTTCACATCCTGTCCTGTCCTGACTGGCCCAAGGGCTACTGTGTGGGTAATCTCCTGTTTAATCTGCTCAAAGGCTTGTTGTTGTTCAGGCCCCCACTGGAAATCATTTTTCTTCCATGTCACAAGGTAGAGAGGGCTTACAATCTGACTGTACTCTGGGATATGCATCCTCCAAAAGCCCACGGCACCTAGGAAAGCCTGAGTTTCCTTCTTGCTGGTCGGTGGGGACATAGCTGCTATTTTGCTGATCACTTCTGTTGGAATCTGGCGACGCCCGTCTTGCCACTTCACTCCTAGGAACTGAATTTCCTGAGCAGGTCCCTTGACCTTACTGCGTTTAATGGTAAAACCAGCTCTGAGGAGAATCTGGATTATCTTCTTTCCTTTCTCAAAAACCTCCCCTGCTGTGTTCCCCCATACAATGATGTACTGTAGGTGTTCTGGAGCCTCACCCTTTTCCAATGCAGTCTGGATCAGTCCATGGCAAATGGTGGGACTGTGTTTCCACCCCTGGGGCAGTCGATTCCAGGGGTACTGCACCCCCTTCCAGGTGAAAGCGAACTGTGGCCTGCACTCTGCTGCCAACGGAATGGAGAAAAAGGCATTGGCAATGTCGATGGTGGCACCACTTGGCTGCCTTGGACTCCAGCTCATACTGAAGCTCCAGCATGTCCGGCACGGTGGCACTCAGGGGGGGTGTGACCTCATTGAGACCACGGTAATCCACCGTCAGCCTCCACTCTCCACTGGACTTTCGTACTGGCCATA
Organism: Pithys albifrons albifrons; assembly: GCF_047495875.1. NCBI lineage: Eukaryota > Metazoa > Chordata > Aves > Passeriformes > Thamnophilidae > Pithys > Pithys albifrons. The sequence continues at coordinate 54,827 of NC_092486.1, forward strand.
TGGGGCTATTAAAGGGTGAGTGAGTCTTGCTGACCACCCCTTGGCTCTCCAGCTCACGAACCATCTTGTGTATGGGGGTCACAGAGTCTCGGTCAGTGCGGTATTGCCGACGGTGCACTGTGGCTGTGGCCAGCGGTACCAATTGTTCTTCAACTTTCAGCAGTCCCACAGCAGAAGGGTCCTCTGAGAGGCCAGGCAAGGTGCTCAGCTGTCTGATTTCCTCTGTCTCCACAGCAGCTATGCCAAAGGCCCAACGCAGTCCCTTGGGGTCTTTGAAATACCCACTCCTCAGGTAGTCTGTGGCAAGGATACACGGGGCTTCTGGACCAGTCACAATGGGGTGTCTGTGCCATTCCTTCCCAGTCAAGCTGACTTCAGCTTCCAGTACAGTCAGCTGTTGGGATCCCCCTGTCACCCCAGAAATAGAGATGGATTCTGCCCCGACGTATCCTGATGGCATCAACGTGCATTGTGCACCAGTGTCCACTAAAGCTTTGTATTTCTGTGGGTCTGATGAGCCAGGCCACCGAATCCACACAGTCCAATAAACCCGATTGTCCCTCTCCTCTACCTGGCTAGAGGCAGGCCCCCCTAGTTCTGGTCATGGTATTCACTGCGCTCTCCCTGTGAATATGACCGGGAGGTTCCTACAAGAGGATCGAGCATGACATCATCATTCCTATACTGTCTGGAGCCTTGCCCACGAGAGACCAGAGCAGCCTTCAACCTTGAAGAATTCCCTGTGTTAGTTGTGCCTCTTTGCAATTCACATACCCGAGCTGCTAAGGAAGAGGTGGGTTTCCCATCCCACTTCCTCATATCTTCTCCATGCTCATGGAGGTAAAACCACAGATTGCCACGTGGAGTGTACCCTTTCTCCTTAGCTGGAGGACGCCTGGTCCTGATGGCAGAGACTCTCGTTTGTTCTGGAGAGATATGGAAGAGTCCTTCCTTAATCTTCTCTTCCAGTTCAGCCAGTTTTGTTTCCACAGCTGAGACGTGGGCTCGTAATGGAGCAGTGACAGTGTCTTCATAAATCCTGAGTTTGCTGACCAGTGCCCCCACCTTGTCCTCTCCTTCTCTCCACTGCAACGTTGGGAGGTAGCGAGAATACATTTCTGGCCCAAGCTGTGCAAATTTTAACCACATCTGGGACGTGCACTGGACACCATCTGGACTTTTAGGGAATCTCTCATCCTCTGAAAAGATTATCTCCAGTATGGCCAGTTCCCTTAAGCACCGGATACCTTGTTCCATCGTGTTCCACTGTCCTTGCTGTACGTGGAGGTCCTCCTTACAAAGATATCTCTCCCTCACACTTGACAACAGTCGCCGCCAGAGGCTGAGAGTTTCCTGCCTCTTTCCAATGCCCTGATCAATGACAACATCTCGAGACAGGGATCCCACCTGCCTTGCCTCACTCCCCTCTAGAATTGTATCATTGGCTGTGGCATCCCAGATTTGGAGCAGCCAGGTCAAGATGGACTCATTTGCCTGTCGTGTGAACTCTCTCCTGAGCTCACGCAGCTCACCCAGGGATAGGGACCGGGTGATTATTTCTGACTGTTTATTCTGCTTGATGTGAAGGTCCTGACTCTTCCTTGTCATTCACTACACGAACTGATTTGGTCTTTGATTTTCTATTCTGGACAGGGGTGACTGATTTCAGTTTCTGTTGTCCTTCTGGCTCCTCCACGGTTTGGGTGGACATGATGCTGATGATCTGTTTCCTTTTCTCTCTGGCTCAGACAAGGTTTCGGTGGACATGTGACTGGTTGATTGATTTCTTTGACTCTCTGGCCCAGCTGTGGTTTTGTTGGACATGGTGCTGGTTGATTGATTTCTTTTCCTCTCGGGCTCAACTGTGGTTTGGGTGGACATGGTACTGGTGGATTGCTTTATTCTCCTCTCTGGCTCAGCCGCGGTTTGGGTGAACATGGTGCTGGTTCATGTATCTCTTCTTCCCTCTGGCTCAGTTGTAGTTTGGGTGGACATGGTGCTGGTTGATTGATTTCCTTTCCTCTCTGGCCAAGCCGTGGTTTTGTTGGACATGGTGCTGGTTGATTGATTTCTTTTCCCCTCTGGCTCAGCTGTGGTTTGGGTGGAGATGGTACTGAGTGATTGATTTCTATTCCTCTCTGGCTGTGCTGTGGTTTGGGTGGAGATGGTGCTGCTTAATTGGTTTCTTTTCTTCTCTGGCTCAGCTGTGGCTTTGGTGGACAGGATGCTGGTTCACTGATTTCTTTTACCCTCTGGCTTCACTCTGGTTTGCGTGGACATGGTACTGCGTGATTGATTTCTTTTCAGCTCTGGCTCATCTATGGTTTGGGTGGACATGGTGCTGGGTGATTGATTTCTTTTCCTCTCAAGCTCAACTGTGGGTTTCGTGGACATGGTGCTGGATGTTTGATTTGTTTTCCCCTCTGGCTCAGCTGTGCTTTTGGTGGACATGACGCTGGTTGATTAATTTCTTTTGCCCTCTGGCTCAGCCGTGGTTTCAGTGGACATTGCGCTGGTTGATTGATTTCCTTTCCTCTCTGCCTCAGCTGTGGTTTGGGTGGACACGGTGCTGGTTGTGTATCTCTTCTTCCCTGTGGCTCAGCTGTGGTTTGGGTGGACATGGTGCTGGTTGTGTATCTCTTCTTCCCTGTGGCTCGGCTGTGGTTTGGGTGGACACGGTGCTGCTTGATTGATTTCTTCTCCTCTCTGGCTCAGTCATGATTTTGGTTGACATGGTGCTGGGTGATTGATTTCTTTTAATCTTGGGCTCAGCTGTGGGTTTGGTGGACATGGTGCTGGATGTTTGATTTGTTTTGCCCTCTGGCTTGGCTGTGCTTTTGGTGAACATGGTGCTGGTTGATTGATTTCTTTTGCCATCTGGCTCAGCCATGGTCTGGCTGGACATGGTTCTTCTTGATTGATTTCTTTCCCTCTCTGGCTCAGCCGTGATTTGAGTGGACATTGTGCTGGTTGTGTATCTCTTCTTCCCTCTGGCTCATCTATGGTTTTGGTGGACATGGTGCTGGGTGATTGATTTCTTCTCCCCTCTGGCTCAGCTGTAGTTTGGGTGGACATGGTGCTGGGTGATTGATTTCTTTTCCCCTCTGGCTCATCTATGGTTTGATGGACATGGTGCTGGATGTTTGATTTGTTTTCCCCTCTGGCTCGGCTGTGCTTTCGGTGGACATGGCGCTGGGTGATTGATTTCTTTTGCCGTCTGGCTCAGCTGTGGTTTGGGTGGACATGGTGCTGGTTCATTGATTTCTTTTGCCCTCTGGCCCAGCCGTGGTTTCAGTTGACATGGCACTGGTTGATTGATTTCCTTTCCTCTCTGCCTCAGCTGTGGTTCTGGTGGACATGGTACTGGTTGTGTATCTCTTCTTCCCTCTGGCTCAGCTGTGGTTTGGGTGGACATGGTGCTGGTTGTTTAATTGCTTTTGCCCTCTGGCTCAGCTGTGGTTTGGGTGGACATGGTGCTGGTTGTGTATCTCTTCTTCCCTCTGGCTCATCTATGGTTTGGGTGGACATGGTGCTGGGTGATTGATTTCTTTTGCCCTCTGGCTCAGCTATGGTCTGGGTGGACATGGTGCTGGGTCATGTATCTCTTTTTCCCTCTGGCTCAGCCATGGTCAGGTTGGACATGGTCCTGGTTGACTGATTTCTTTTGCCCTCTGGCTCAGCTGTGGTTTGGGTGGAGATGCTGCTGCTTAATTGGTTTCTTTTCTTCTCTGGCTCAGCCGTGATTTGGGTGGACATTGTGCTGGTTGTGTATCTCTTCTTCCCTCTGGCTCATCTATGGTTTGGGTGGACATGGTGCTGGGTGATTGATTTTTTTTCCTCTCAGGCTCAGCTGTGGTTAAGGTGGACATGGTGCTGGTTGATGGATTTCTTTTCCTCTCAGGCTCAGCTGTGGTTTGGGTGGACACGGTGCTGGTTCATTTATTTCTTTTGACATCTGGCTCAGCTGTGGTTTGGGTGGACATGGTGCTGGTTGTGTATCTCTTCTTCCCTCTGGCTCAGCCATGGTCTCGGTGACATGGTGCTGGTTGATTGATTTATTCTCCTCTCTGGCTCAGCCATGGTTTGGGTGAACATGGTGCTGGTTGATTTATTTCTTTTGCCTTCTGGTTCAGCCGTGGTCTGGGTGGACACGGTGCTGGTTGTGTATCTCTTCTTCCTTCTGGCTCAGCTGTGGTTTGGTTGACATGGTGCTGCTTGATTGATTTCTTCTCCTCTCTGGCTCAGCTGAGGTTTGGGTGGACATGGTGCTGGTTGTGTATCTCTTCTTTTCTTCCCTGTGGCTCAGCCTGATTTGGGTGGACATGGTGCTGGTTGTGTATCTCTTCTTTTCTTCCCTGTGGCTCAGCCTGATTTGGGTGGACATGGTGCTGGTTGTGTATCTCTTCTTCCCTGTGGCTCAGCCTGATTTGGGTGGACATGGTGCTGGTTGTGTATCTCTTCTTCCCTCTGGCTCAGCTGTGGTTTGGGTGGACATGGTGCTGGTTGTGTATCTCTTCTTCCCTGTGGCTCAGCTGTGGTTAAGGTGGACATGGTGCTGGTTGTGTATCTCTTCTTCCCTGTGGCTCAGCTGTGGTTAAGGTGGACATGGTGCTGGTTGTGTATCTCTTCTTCCCTCTGGCTCAGCTGTGGTTTGGGTGGACATGGTGCTGGTTGTGTACCTCTTCTTCCCTGTGGCTCAGCTGTGGTTAAGGTGGACATGGTGCTGGTTGTGTACCTCTTCTTCCCTGTGGCTCAGCTGTGGTTAAGGTGGACATGGTGCTGGTTGTGTATCTCTTCTTCCCTGTGGCTCAGCTGTGGTTTGGGTGGACATGGTGCTGGTTGTGTATCTCTTCTTCCCTGTGGCTCAGCTGTGGTTTGGGTGGACATGGTGCTGGTTGTGTATCTCTTCTTCCCTGTGGCTCAGCTGTGGTTTGGGTGGACATGGTGCTGGTTGTGTATCTCTTCTTCCCTGTGGCTCAGCTGTTGTTTGGGTGGACATGGTGCTGGTTGTGTATCTCTTCTTCCCTGTGGCTCAGCTGTGGTTTGGGTGGACATGGTGCTGGTTGTGTATCTCTTCTTCCCTGTGGCTCAGCTGTTGTTTGGGTGGACATGGTGCTGGTTGTGTATCTCTTCTTCCCTGTGGCTCAGCTGTGGTTTGGGTGGACATGGTGCTGGTTGTGTATCTCTTCTTCCCTGTGGCTCAGCTGTTGTTTGGGTGGACATGGTGCTGGTTGTGTATCTCTTCTTCCCTGTGGCTCAGCTGTGGTTTGGGTGGACATGGTGCTGGTTGTGTATCTCTTCTTCCCTGTGGCTCAGCTGTTGTTTGGGTGGACATGGTGCTGGTTGTGTATCTCTTCTTCCCTGTGGCTCAGCTGTTGTTTGGGTGGACATGGTGCTGGTTGTGTATCTCTTCTTCCCTGTGGCTCAGCTGTGGTTTGGGTGGACATGGTGCTGGTTGTGTATCTCTTCTTCCCTGTGGCTCAGCTGTGGTTTGGGTGGACATGGTGCTGGTTGTGTATCTCTTCTTCCCTCTGCCTCAGCTGTGGTTTGGGTGGACACGGTGCTGCTTGATTGATTTCTTCTCCTCTCTGGCTCAGCCATGATTTTGGTTGACATGGTGCTGGGTGATTGATTTCTTTTAATCTTGGGCTCAGCTGTGGTCTGGGTGGACACGGTGCTGGTTGTGTATCTCTTCTTCCCTCTGGCTCAGCTGTGGTTTGGTTGTCATGGTGCTGCTTGATTGATTTCTTCTCCTCTCTGGCTCAGCTGAGGTTTGGGTGGACATGGTGCTGATTGATTCTATTCTTTTCTTCCCTGTGGCTCAGCCTGATTTGGGTGGACATTGTGCTGGTTGTGTATCTCTTCTTCCCTGTGGCTCAGCTGTGGTTTGGGTGGACATGGTGCTGGTTGTGTATCTCTTCTTCCCTCTGACTCAGCTGTGGTTTGGGTGGACATGGTGCTGGTTGTGTATCTCTTCTTCCCTGTGGCTCAGCCGTGGTTTGGGTGGACATGGTGCTGGTTGTGTATCTCTTCTTCCCTGTGGCTCAGCCGTGGTTTGGGTGGACATGGTGCTGGTTGTGTATCTCTTCTTCCCTCTGGCTCAGCTGTGGTTTGGGTGGACATGGTGCTGGTTGTGTATCTCTTCTTCCCTCTGGCTCAGCTGTGGTTTGGGTGGACATGGTGCCTGTGGATTTGCTCCTTTTCCCCTCCTCCTGACGATGCTGTTCCACCCCAAGCAGTGTCCGGTGGGCAGTGCCAGGGCCCAGCAGGTTGCTGTGAGCTGCCCATCTCTGGGGCTGCCAGAGCTTTTGCCTTTCACACAGCTGATTATTTTAACAGGGTCCTGCAGCTGTTCAGGGGTGAATTTCCAGATCACTTGAGGGGAGAAACTCTCCAAACACTGGCCCATGTCCTCCCACTTTCCGTGCCACTCAGCATTATCAGCTCCCAGAGCAGACCTCCAGGAAGCCTCCCTAGCAGGCCCCTCTTCTGCCCCCAAGCATCTTGTAGATGGTACAGACAAGACAAAGCAACACCAACAACATTATGCCATCCTTAACATCAAAAGGAAATGCAATATTCTCAAAGACTGTTGTAGCAGATCTGAAGGGTGAGAAGGAAGTGAAAGGGTTGAAATAACCCTTCCCTCCTGTTCCCCCCCAGGCTGGGTGCGATTTTTAATGAGACCCCAGAGGTACCAACCCAAGCCAGGACAGGCAAACAGGACTGAGGATACACTCACAATGAAACTCACTGCATCTCATGCTATGATGACAGAAACATAATATATAAATAAAGCAATTTTGATCCCTATCCCTGATCTTAAAAGGAGCATCAAAACAGGCAAATAATTCCCCCTACGTGGAAATATGAACAGGCTCAGGTACAACATCCACATGAACACCCCAAGCAACGTGGTGATTAGGGAGCTTCTGTTCCCAAATACACAAATGTCTAAAATGAAATTGTAATTCTGACTTCTCTCTCGAGCCCAACGTTGGGTGCCAAAAGATGTGCTGCTTTAAAGGTAAACTGGCAGGAGATATGAATGCAACTCAAAAGAGATTCTAAGTCAGAGTTACAATTTAATAACAATATTACAATAAATGCAATGGCACAAAGAGAAAATTGGGTTTAACCCACAAAAACCCAGAAGTCTAACCCAGCACCCTGGGGCACAAGCACAAAAGGGTTTCTTAGCCCCTGTGCTGAACCCTCTGTGGTTCCCCCAAGTCCAAAGTAAAAGTCCAAAGTGGAAAACCTGTTGGTGCAGCTGACAGTCGCAGGCTGCTTGAAAGTGGTGGTCTCCTCCTGTCGAGGTTTTTGGTCCTCCTCTGGATCTGATGAGTGACCCTGAGGTCTTCTTATCCCAAGATATGTACCCCCAGGTCCAGGTGGGAGCACCCAGTACCTCCCCCAGGGCAGAGAGTCACACAAAGGGTGATCTAACTCTGTGTCATGGGGTATTTTGGAATAGTTGATGGCCCATTAGCAGACACGCCCCATCAGGCTGGTGTGAAGGTGCTAACGACTCCAGGGAGGGGAGTTATCACAGCTGTTACCTCACACATGTCTTTCACACCCAGCTCACAGTCTGAGGGGTCAGGTGTGTCCTGGGCAGCTGCTGCAAATGCTCCATTGTTCTTAGGCAATGAATAGAGGGGGTAGAATACATAGCTTTGATCACACACAGTGATAAACCAGTCCCACCTGCTGAACTGGGACAATATTGAAATACTAATGTGAGTGTGTGCAGCACCTCCCAGAGTTACCTGTGACACCAAACTGTGCTTGACATGGAGCTTTCTTGGCTCTTCTAGGGCAACGAGTTTACTGAAGAGCATGGAGAGCTTGAGCACTCTCCTTACAGTCAAGTTCCATTGGCAGAGGAAAGTTGCCATGTCACAGGTCTCTGTGTAATGGCTCAACTCCTTTTGACCTCATTTCAACTGTTCCAACAGCTCATTTCAAAGTGCCAGCTGGATTTCAGTCTGGTTCTTTTCCACCCTCTTAACCTTCTGGAGCTGGCAGGGGTTTGCTATTTTTAAGATATCAGTGCAAATCATGATACTGTTCTGGTCTCTCATGTACAGGTGTCTGGGCTCAATCTTTAAGTAAAAGTAACACTTCTTCAGAAGATTAAATTTGTTCTGGTCATGCTGGAGAAGGTGAGGGTTCACGTAATTGTGAAGGAAATCCAAAATAAGGGGTTTTTTGTCATGTGCTGCTCCATGGTGGCATTGTCTTGCCATTCTTCTCTGGGCACAGTACTCTCCAAACTGGTTTCAGTCTCATTCAAAACTTTAGCCAGGCTTCCAAAGCTCAGGTGCTGCGTAGGAAGGAATAATAATAACATTAAGAATCAAAGGAAAAGCATCCATGAGGGAGTATACTCATGGCTATAACTCTTCTCTCTTAATTAAAGCTTAGCTTATATAGATGGGAAAGAGCTACTAGACTAGATGTAGTTCCAGTGGAATTTTGCTTTAGAGTTGTATGGTTTCTAATATTTTGTATTGTCTACTTTGATGTATTCCCACCAACTGGTGTCCTTCGATCCCTCCCCTTAAGAGGTTCTACCTCTGCTTAATATATTCACTGACAGGAACCATTCTCTGAGACACTGCCAAAATTTCTCCCTTATTATCTTCTGTTTCATTCTAATTAGCTGCTTTTGTACTCCTGTAAGCAATTTCTTTCCATTCTTCTGCCTCTCTGGAGATGTCTACTTTTCTCTGTTTTAATCTGCCAGACTGCTGAGATTTGAGACCCATCTGTTCAACCAGCTCCTACAGCTGCATAATCACCTTTGGTGTTTCAAATGAACCCTCTGCCCCCATGGGAGCTGGTATGCAGCAGGCAGAGCAATGCAATATGCTGAGTGCCACCTCACGACAACTGCCAAGGGGAATTGACAGCGTTTTCCTTGCACTTCTACCTTCAGCAGTGGGTTGACAGTCACAACGTGACTGTTTTCAATGATGTTACTGCTTCCCCTTTGCTTAGATGAGACAGGGGAGAGAGACTGGGGGTGAAGATGTCGATCCTGATTCAACCAAACCAGCATATTATATGGAGATTCCCAAGTACCCTTTGGCACAAGTGGTAACCCAGAATCATAATTGTTTGGGTTGGAAGGGACCTTAAAGATCAACCCAATCCACCCCCTGTCGTGGACAGGGACACCTTCCACTAGACCAGGTTGCTCCAAGCCCTGTCCAACCTGGCCTTGAAAACTTGCATAGGATGGGGTGGCTACAACTTCTCTGGGCAACCTGTGCCCGAGTCTCACCACCCTCAGGGGGAGATTTTCTTCCTAATATCTAATCTAAACCCACCCTCACTTTGAAGCCTCTCACCTTTGTCCTATCACTACAGTTCCTGATGAAGAGACCCTCTCTGGCTGCCCTGTAGGCCCCTTCAGACAATGGAAGGTGCTGTGAGGTCTCCACACAACCCTCTCTACTCCAGGCTGAACAGCCCCAACTTTCTCAGCCTGCCTCCATAGAGGAGCTGCTCCAGCATCCTTATCAACTTCATGGCCTTCCTACAGACTTCCTCCAACAGTCCTCATGTCCTTCTTATGTTGGGGACACAACTGTACTCAATGTTTCAGTTGGGGGTCTCCTGAGAGCACAGTGGAGGGGGACCTCCAGGACTTCTACCCAGCCTCTGGGTATATGCAGCTTTTTGCTCAGGAAATAGCTTTTCTTTTTCTCTTTGAGTGGCCAGAAACACACTGGTGTGACCAGTGCAATACAGACACAACTGGGTGCAACACACCATGGCCCACACTGGATGAAGGCACACATTGTGTCTGACCCTGCAGTGCTCAAGTCTCAGGAGACAAAAAGCACAGGAAAGCTTAACCACAGGTTGACCCAGGGCTTTAGACATACAAAGAGAAGCAAAAAAATCATTTTTTGGGACATCACTATCAAATAAGGTCAGACATACAAACCACAGGGAACCCACACCATATGAATATTCAGAAAAAAAACCCAAAACATCTCCCCTAATCCAGATCAACCCACACTGCATCAAAGGGGCTGGGATCCCACCCCAAAGTTAGATGTGGCCTCTGCAGATAACACAAAACCCCAGGTCCCGAGAGGCTGCCTTGAGCTCACATCTCCTCCAAAAGGAGACAGCCAGGAGGACACAGCTCCTGGACCTGCATACCTGGCCAGGGGCCCTGGGAAGGCTCGTAGCTCCTCCAGTTCTTTTGGGCCATGAAGGGTTGCCTGGGAAACAGAAGCCAGGTCAGCAGCTGGACTCCAGCAAGCAGGACAGCCCCAGCTGGGCGAGCTGAAAGCCAGTGCCTTGGCCAAGGGCTCAGTGGTGCCAGGGAACTCCTTCTCTGGGCTGTCTTAAGGTAACACCAGAGCACAGACCCTGAACCATCACATGCACCCAGTGCCAAGGTCCAGGAAAGAAACGCCTGCTGAGATGGCATCTGCCTCCTCTGGGAAGAAAACCAGGAGACTGGAAGGCTGTAGCAGACTCAGGGCATGGCTACGGCCTCTGCACTGGAGCACCTCAGGAAGGCGAGTGCAGTTGTCCCTCCCAGAGTTCCAGAGCACATCTGTCCCCATCAGAAGGGATCACTGGGAGCAGGTCACAGGTGCCAAGGGTTACAGAGATGGAGGCTGAAAGCAACATCCAGGTGCAGACTCCAAAGTCCATGTGGGATGGAGAAGATGGGAGCAGGGGACAAGAAGGCTGCTAAGGAGGCAGTTTGAGTGATCAATGGTGTTTGCATCGCTCAGGGCAAGAAAAGCCACTCCAGGGAGGGGACTGAGGGTGTTTTGGGGCTCCAGGTTGTGTCAGACCTGAAGGCAGTGCAGCTCACCGTGGGCCAGCTGCCCCTCAGCAGAGGGGTGGGGACATACCAGCACCAGCTTGGCCTCCAGCTCCGAAGCGACGTGTGCGGCTGTGAGAACGTGAGGGGAACCACCGGGGTCGGGGGGTGGACACCAAGGGACCCCCTGCAAGGACACAAAGGCCACTGTGAGTCCCCTCACACTGACCTGTAAGCACTTAGAGAGCACAGCTGCCTGTCTCCAACACTGTCAAGGCCACAGAAAGAACTTGCCAGAAGAGAAGCCACCCCAGCAGGAACTTGACATAAGCACAGGGCAGGAATTTGCCAGAGAAAGGGGTTAATGCCAGGCCTGGCAAGGGGAGATATGCTTAGAAGATCCTGATCAATTCATCCAGACAAAAATTCCCACTGTAGCAAACTGAGAATGGAAGCAACTGATCACACACATCACCCCAGCTTATGGGAACAGCACCCATGACCACCCTGTGGGTACCCACAACTTGGACTGTATAAAGGTGCTACCCCCAGACGAACAATTGCAGGACCCCCACCACCCAGAAACCCAGGGTGAAGAAGGACCAACAGGACACCACTGGATCCACAGGTGGTGACTGTCATCTGCTTGGTATCTCTCTCTCTCCTCCCCAACACTCCCCTTCCTATGTGCTTCTCTTTCTCTTTACTTCACACTTACTGTTTGATAAAATCCACATTATTGACTCTGACATACAGTCTCCTTTGCACCTTCCTTCAGGCAGAAATGTGACTCAAGAATCCTATCAAAACATGACCTCACACCACATCCACTTTGGAGGACATGACCAGCTCCCACCTTATCCCACACCTTGAGCAGCCCTCTCCTGGCCTTCCTACGCAAGAGCGTCCTCAAAAGCAACAGACATGAACAACAGGTCTTGCAGCCCCCCGAGCAGAGCCCCCAGACCGTGCCACCACCCCACAGCCCCCCAGTCACGCCACTTGCCTGCACAACCTCCTCCAGGATCAGACCAAGCTGTGAGACAGCCAATCTCCTCCCAACAGCCATTTATTCCCTTGCTGCCCCCTTGTCAGGCACCCCATCACGCCTCACCTCTTTGTTCTGCATTCCAGGTCCAGGGAAGCACAGGGACCATCATGGTCAGCACCATCATGGATGGACTGGCTGAGCTTGTGGCTGCTGCAGCTGAGCCCTGACTCGTGGCACTGCAGGAGCAGGCTGGGCTGGCCCAAAGGCTGCGAGGACAGGAGAACACAAACGTGCGTGAGAAACCAAGAACATCTCTGCTTTCCTCACTTAGGACAGTGGGACAGCTCTGCTGCTCCTGGAAAGTGCCCAGCAGGAGCAGAACAGCCACTTCCCTGCTCATGCCCTGCAGCACCTTGGGTTTATCCTGCCACATCCCTGCTCATACCCAACAGCTTTGAACAGTAATTTACATCAGCCATCTCTAGTCTGACAGCTCTCCTAGCCCTAACATGACCTCTTTTAAATTCCTTAAGGGGTGGTGACTCCACCATCTCCCTGGACAGTCTGTGCCAGGGCTGGACAGTCTGTGCCAGGGCTGGACAAGCCTTTCGAGGAAGAAACTTTTCCTAATGACCGATCTAAACCTCTCCTGGCACAACTTGAGGCTGTTTCCTCCTGTCCTATCACTTGTTACTTGGAAGAAAGGAGAGTACAGCCCCTCAGCTGGGGAATGACAGCCCAGCAGCTGGAGCTCATAAACACTGACAACTCACTGTAATAATCCCCAGGGTCTGTCAGGCACTGAATGCAACACAGCAAAGTGGCCTTTTTCTCCTCAGCTGGAGTGGGGACACATGGATTGCTGCCCAGATCTCTGGGAAATCCCCAAGCCTCTTATGCCCCAGCCCTGCCCATGTTGGGGTTACTTCTTGGGACTGGCCACCAGCCTCCCCTCAACTTCTGAACTACTGCCAAGAGTTTCTCCCCCTGCCCCTTCCCTCCCAGAAGCCAAAATGTAGCTCTTCTCTCAGGAGTCCTGGGTCTGCATCCTACAGATGGGAGCAAAGGAGACACGCTGAAGGTCAGAGATTTTGGAACCAGCCGCAAACCTGCACATTTGGCAGCAGATGATCACAGCAGGTTGCCCAGACTCCCCACCCTTACCTCTCCTGCCCTGGAGGGTCCGTGGCCAGGTTGGGCCAGTAGCCCTTGGAGTAGCGCTGGTCCCGGTAACTCTTGCCAGAAGGCTCTCCCTGCCTCAGGTCTAGAGAGGGAATCAAGATTCAGCATTACCCCTCCAGATCAACAATGAAGTTGCAAAAGAAAAGGCACCAGTCGGGCAATCTGCCATGCACACTCCATTTGCTTCCAAATTATCCTGACATATTGGAGGCATAACACCGACCTGGACATGTTTGTCAACACAGCACTGATGTCCTTTCCTTTTTCCTCCCTCCCCTTCTGTTCAGCCCAGAAACTCCAGGAACAGCAAAAAGAGGCCCTGACCACCCTGATCACATCATCAAGCTCAGCCTGGATCCAGGAACGACACAGGCTTTTAGCCATGGAAATGAAGATCAAACATCTCTTGGGTGCACCCGGATCCTGCTCAGATTTCCTGAATGCAAATGGCAGTCTGTGCTGGGCAGGTAGAACAATAGCCAGGAGTGTGGGCAGGAGAAAGCCCTGGATATGTGCAAGCCATGGCAGAAGAGCCCACCCTGAAGGAAACATCACTTATTTTGCAAGCAAGCTGCCCCCATGCCCAGAGGCCAAGGATAAGCTCCAACCTCTGTCACCATGCCAGGCCCCCCAGCCTGCTGCCAACAGGGCCACTCGCCGTCCCGAGTGCTCCCCGAGGCCACAGTGTGCGTGGGCAGGTTTGGGCACCACAGGCTGCTGCCCAGGCTCTGCCAGGCCACTGCTGCCGCCTCACCGCCACGCCCCCAGCTGCCCTTCTGACCAATGGGTGCTCGGACATTAACATAGACTGCAGTGCACCCTGGGTAGTGCTGGCGCCTCACCCTGACCTCAGGCATAAAGCCAGTAAGCCTTTATGTACCACCCAGGCACAAGCCACATGCAGAGGGACCTCATGGCTGAGCCCAGTGCAGGTCAGTGGCCTGGCCTTGGGGCACACCCGGAGGGTGAGTAGAGCTGTGAGTGTCTGTGGCCATGCAGGCACCACCAGCTCTGGGTGCACCACAACCTCAGGAAGCTTCGCCCCAGTTGTGTGTGACCTGCGGCCCTGCCTGCTGCCAATGGCACAAATAGCCCAAAGCACCCACAGCTGCTTTTTTCGCACCTCTCTTCTATTCCTTTTATTGTCTAACACCCACAAAACCAGTGCACACCAAGCTCCACGGCTCCCCCTCTCTTCTTCATCTCCTGACACTTTAACACATTTCCTGCTCTGACACTCTGGGTCTTTCTCGACCAGCACAGAGTTTTCAAGAGAACATCTCTCTCCAAGCCCACCATCATCCATGTCACACACTGAGGACTTGCCCGGGACTGGCATGACCCTGCACAGCTGCAAAACAGCTTTGCCCATCCTTTCAGCTCCTCAAACCTGACAACAGTGCTGCCACTCACAGCTGCTGTGTTCCACTCCAGCCGAGGGCCAGCGATCCCAGTACAGCTTCCCAAGGGCTCACAGGACCTCCCGCATCAAAGAGGCTTTAGAAAGTTACAACCACTGTTTAGGAAGGACTCACTTCCAGGCTAAAAAAGCACAGAAAGGGACATGGCCATCAAGAGCTGGGCAATGGCACAGCCTCTGAACAAGTACAGAGGAAGAAGCAGCAGGTGATGGGGAGATGTGTCACCTGGGGTGTCACCAGGGCCAGGGCAGCATTTTGCCCCCTACCTGTGCTTCCAACATGGGGGGAGTCCAAGTCTGTCTCGGACGCGGCTTTGGAAGAAGTTTCCTCTGTGAGTTTCGACCAAAAGCAGCCAAACCACCTGAATCCAGAGCTCTGGACAATGGAGGTTGTCACAAAGCAAAAGAGAGGAAAAGCATGAGGAGGTGAGAATGCCATGGCCACCCAGACACCTGCTGGGAGTAGGCACCATTTTGCCATGGGCAGAGCTGGCACCAAGGACAGGCAAGCTCAGAGCATAAGGCTGACACCGGCTCCAGCATGTTCACCTTGGCCTCATGCGGCTTCTCCGCCTCCTCCTCGGCAGAGTCCTCAGCTGTGCTCTCCAAGGAAGGATGGCTGTCATCCAAGGAGACAGTGGAGGACTCTGGGACAGTCCCCATCCTCATCTTTAGCTCCTTCTGGCATCAGAGAATGAAGCTGCCACGTGCTGCTCCCAGAGGAGCTGCACAGAGCATGGTCAGAGTGCCATGATTAGGGGAGAGTATCCCTAAGGAACATCCCTTACATAGCTGGTGAGGAGCAGGAGCACACACAGCACGGTACAGCCAGGCACTCCAGTGGAGGGAGGCTGAAGAGGGCTCCCCTAATCTTTCAGGGACAGCTGACACCATGGATGGGAGCATTCTCTGTGAGTTCAGTGCATGGAATGACATGACAGCAAGTCCCAAATGCCCCCAGGACTCGCAATGGGATGGCCCCTCTGACTCACCTGCTCTGCTGGGAGGACTGGCTGCACCCTTCTGAGCAACAGCAGGTTACCACAGGGCTCCCCAGGTTCTCCTGTAGACCAGAGGGAAGGACACAGTCAGGGTATGACCCAAGGAGCCCTAATGTATCCATCAGAAGCATTTCCAGGGCTTCCATCATCCCATCCCACAGCATGGTCACCCTTTTACTGGGTAAGATGTTCCCCAAGAGATTCAAAAGGCCATTCTGGTCCCTGGTCCCTGCCAGCAACAGGGAGGTAAAGGCTGAACTGGTGCACCTTAAAGGCAAGTTCTAAAGTAGAAATCCTTCCCTGTGAGGATGGGGAGGCCCTGGCACAGGATGCCCAGAGAAGCTGTGGGTGCCCCATCCCTGGAGGTGTTCAAGGCAAGGTTGGACAGGGTTTGTAACAACCTGGTCTAGTGGAAGGTGTCCCTGCCCATGGCAGGGGGTGGAACGTGATGAGCTTTAAGTGCCTCCCCACACAAACCTTCTGGCATTCTGTGGGTTTTACAGAGAAACAAGGCAGCAACACTCACCTGCTGGCAGCACCAGCTGTGGAGGGGACTCAGCAAAACCCTCTCCTGGAGGGGTGGCCATCCCTTGTAGGGCTGCAGCTCTTGTCCAACACTGAGCACCAGCAATGCTGTGGCCTGAGCAGGTGCTGGGGACCAGAGGGACACATCCTCATGGCAGCTGGGTCCCTGGGGTGGCACCGGCTGGGACCACTGGTCATACTGGTAACCTTCACTCCAGGGAAGTTCATTGCCAGGCTCTCCATCTGCAAAAAGACCCTCAGGGATTTACAATTTTTATAATGCTTGTAATTCCATCAGGCAATTCTTGTCATATGCAATTCTCCCCTTCTCCCTTACACATCAGCAGGAGTTGGGGGAATGAGGAAAGACCACAGGCAGCAGGTGAGGGAGGAGGCAGGACACAGCACAGCAGCAGGAGCCTTTCAGAGGCTTCAAGGAAGGTGGGCTGGGAAAGACAGAGGGGAAAAAATCTCCTGGGAATGTGCCTGAGGTTGCAAAGGAACTCACAAGGGGAATGCCATGGAAAGAGCCCACGAGCAGCAGACACCAGCAGTTCAAAGGAGCCTGGGGCCTCCAGCCTGTTCCTCCATTCCTGTTGCACACCCTGAGCAGGAAAGAAAATTCACCAGGAAGCTTTATTGCTGTTCCACAGCAGCACCCAGGGATGGGTTGCTTGCTTGTAGCAGATTTATTCAGGGTTGGGTTTCTGTTTCAAAGGCTGTTTGAACAGGTGGCATTTGTTTTATTTTACACACATTGGTCCCAGGGGGGAATCCTGCTTATTCCAGCTTGGCAGCCTCCTGCCAGAAACATGCTGGGCACTGGGAAATTCCCCTCCCATTGCCTTGAGAAAAGGCAGGTAGGACCCACCCCTCACAGGGAAAGACTATGGCACCTCTTGGATGCAGTGCTACCAAAGCCTTTGCTTCACTGCCAGCATTGCCTCCAGCCCACTCAGGCTTGGCTTCAATGAGCTGCTCCCACATGGCCTGGAGATGCTTGAGACCCACAGGGATGTTCAGGGATATTCAACTTGATGCTGCCTGGCAAGCTCAGCTGGGAAGAGTCAGGCAGGACAGCCCAGGCTATAAGGATGGAGAGGGAGGTTGCCAGGTGGATCCCAGCTTGGCACCTGATTCAGGCTTTGCCTTTCCAAGATGGATGGATTCATCCATGGATGGCCATCACAAAGAACAAATGGGCCAAGCACTGGCAAAGGAAGCTGCAGAAACCACAGGGAGCAGACCTGACTGCTTGCAGAAGACAAGCCAATGGGATCATCACACCTGGGACTTCCTTCCAGGGAAGGAGGATCCCAGCCTCAGCCCTGAGAGCAGCAGAGGGCAATCAGGATTGATGACCCTTTTTACCGTCTGGCAGAGCTCTTTGAAAAGGAATTTGGCATCAGCAGGGAAAGGTGATAGTGGGATATTCCAATGGATGCACTGCCCAGCTGGGAAGGGAAAGCTCTCCTGTTCTTCCCTTGACACCAGAGTAGGATCATGTCCCTCATTGTGGTGTCTGTTGGCGCTCTGGGTGAACTGGCACTAGAGGGGTCACTGACAAAGCAAAACCATCAAAGAGGCAGCAGGGAGGGGGAAATGCTGGGGCTTCACCAACAGACACCCTGCAGCTCTGCACTCAGCAGGATGAGCTCCTTCCAAAATCCTCCACCCTCTAAGTGTGAAATCCCCTTACTCAGCTCCACTTTGCACCCTCACAGGACTGCTGAGAATGGGGCCAGCTCTCCTGAGGCTCAGCCAAGAGGCACTGCCCTCATCCAGCACCCACTCCCAGCTCCTCTTCTCCTCCCATAGCACCCACAGCACCCATCCCCTGAACCTCTGCTAATTAGGCCCAAATTACTCAGACTTTGCATAAGGATGTGAGGCTCAAGCCCTCACTTTTCAGCCCATGCCTGGGGGATGCAGCCAGGCAGGAGCAGCCTTTCAGCTCTTGGGGGGATGCAAGGAGCAAGAAGTAGCTGCTGGAAAAAAAACCAGGGAGTGGTGAGCTGCTTCCCAGCCCATGCCAGCACAGTGCCACACATGGAGAAGCCTCCTGGGGGGACCACAACCTCCTGCTCCATTGCCTTTACCTGCCATCAAAGGAATAGCACAGGAGAGCTCTGGCTGAGCAGGTGCCACCTCTGGAAGAAGGTCTTCTTCCACCTGCAAAGGAGTCAGAGGGAAAATGTGATAAAACAAAGAGAAAAAGGGTGGCACAGAGCAAAAGCTGAGGAAACCATAGAGCCAATGGAAAGGAAAGTGTGCTGCTTGTGGGTCTGGGGCTCACCGCCTGCCCCACACTGCAGGAGCCCAGGCTGCAGGTGAGACCCACACCAGCATGGACACAGCTCTGTCCCAGCAAGTGAGGGGGGCTGCAGCACCACGGAGAGCAGTCAGGAGGAGAAACTACATGAAAAATGCCACAAAACCAAAAGCAGGCAGGAAATATTAACAAGAACATTAATCAAAGGACCAGACACGGTCAAAGGACCCAGGAGTACACACAAACGGTAGCACCCCATCAGGGTCCTCTGCAACATCCACCCTGCAAGGGGACATCTTCACTCATCCACCAGCCCCTGTCTGCCCTCCTTCAGCCAAAATAAGGAGTGTTTTTCCTCCTGTCAAGCTCTGCAGCCTTGGGCACTGTTAGCACTGAAGCTGCAGGTCCCACAGCAGAGACCACACCTTGGAGCTCATAGGCCAAGAGAGAAGACAGCAGGGCAACAACAAGCTTTGAACCTCCATCCCCATCCCCTCAGATTGAGGACAGAGGAGGAGGATGCTCCTGTAGACAAACCACAACACAGAACAGCTGTCCCACCTCGTGCTCACTCCTCCTTAACTCCCACTCCCGGCAGCAGGCTCAGAGCTTCTCCAGCAGGTCGGGCTCCAGGCTCTGCTCCTGCTCTGGCATTTCCAGGAGCAGAGGGTCAGAGAGCTTCAGCCATTCGGCCCGCTGAGGGTCAACAGGAATCATAACACATCAGATCCACAGGGATCAATAGCACATGGCTGGACACATGGGCTCAGGGAAAAATAGCTTCCCTTCAGAATATGGGGGTAACCAGCCTCTTGTGCAGGATTTATTCCCTCTCCCACACTGCCACAGGGGTGCTGACCCACCGGGTCTCAGCAGATCCACAGAAATGCCAAAATATCTGTGGCAAAGATGCTTCCCCCATCAAAGGGGCAGGTAACTATGACCATCCTTTCCTTTGACAAAAACAACTAGCTTTAATCCCACGTAACAGTCAGCCCAGGGCACTGCCAGGTTTGCAGGACACCCCACTGGGAACCCTGGAAAGAAGCCCAGCTTCCAGGGCTATGTATCAGCTCCTCACCTACCCCACCAGGATGGGTGGGAGCTGTTTGTCTGATCTGTACTTACAAGTCTCTGAGAAGATTTCACAGCCCCCCAGGCCTGTCCTGATGCTTAACATCCTTAGAGCTAAAGAGCTTAGTATCTTAGTGAAATCTTCTCTACTACCAAAGAAGCCCCTCTATACCTGCTCCCATGGAAGCTGCGGGGACAGCCAGGCAGCATCCCCAAAGAGCAGCCTCCTGCACCCACAGGGCTGTTATCACATCCCCTATACCCCTTCCTCCCTCCTGCATATCTTCCCTAGAAGAAATAACCCCAAGGCCTTCTTCAGAGGTCATCTTCCCTTCAATTTCTCATCCCCCCAACTCTCCTGTTCTGCACTCAACTGAAAACCAAACCAGCCGCTGCACAGGTTCTGCAGCCCCACCTTTGTGTTGGTTTCTGTCAGGCCCACTCCCCCTGCCCCAGCCCCTGCCCAGGGCTGGGTGAGGCTCTCATTTCACAACCAGCCCAGACCACCCCTCCACCCCCTGCCAAGGAGCAGCTTGGCTGTGGGCTGAAGAATTAATAGCATTTCCCACCAGCAAAGGGGGGAACCTTCAATAGCCAGCCAGGCCCACATCTGGGAGCATCGCCCTGGGGGTGTACTTATCTGTAAACTAGGTGTGGAAGACAGCTTTGATGGTGGTGCCAGCTTCAAAGTCCATCATCCTCAGGTGGGCAGTGTCCAGGTCAACAAAGAGGCCTTGATGTCTCTGGCAGCAGGCCCACCCAATACAGCTTCTCCAAGGGCTCCTTCTCCATCCCTGTGGGCGAGACCAGGCTGTCAGCATTGTGCCAAGGGCTCCAGCTCTCAGCAAAGCAGGGCGAGCAAAACCAGGTTGGATGGTGGCCAGCAATGCATGGAAGACCAGGTGTCCAGCTCAGCTCCCACACTAAGAGGTGAGATGCGTGTTTCCATGTGCTAATCTACCCCTAGTGCCACACTTATGCCAGAAAAGTCTGGTTTTCTTTGCTTCTTATTGCCAGGAGATGTGTGGAGCGGTTACTTGCCAGGTCCCTCGATCAAACAAAGCACCTTCTAGGGCAGGTGCATGCCCTGCACCCAAGGATGGCAGAATAGGTCTTCCAGTGATGGTCTCTCTGAGGGGCGGATGGACAAACACCACTTGATGAGGTGTCGGCACTCTGGGGGAGAGAAACCAGAAACTGACGGTCAGCTGGAGAAGGATCCTGTCCCCTTTGTCCCACTGTCTGTGTGCCCAGGCCATTCTGGGGGCACTCAGAGCTGCATCCAAACTTCCCGATTACTTCTCTGTTTTGGAGGAGAGCAGGATGGCAGGACATGTGCCACCTCCTCCAGCCAACCAGGGGATATAAACAGCTTCAAGAGCAGGATCCACATGAGCCCGCTGCCAACTCCCAACACCATTATTCCCCCCATGCCACAAAGATGGGTATCCACCTCGAGAGACCGGTTGTGGGAACCGGAGCTGCCCCCCCGTGGTGCTCCAGCCTTGCAGGAAAGGGTGCTTCCCGCAGACCATCTGGTAGAGCAGGATGCCCAGGGACCAGATTGTTGCCCCCTCGCCGTGGTAGTATTTGTGGTGGATCCACTCCGGCGGACTGTATGACAGTGTTCCTATGGAATACAGACAGAGCTCACCAGGGGGATGCTTCCTGCTCCCAGACCCTCGCCTGAGCATCCCTGGGGATGTGGCACCTGCCCCACTGCCACACGCTGGGACCCGCTGCCTTCTCACCAGCACCTGACAGCAGCTTACAAACTCTGGGTTGTAGGAGAAGCCACCGGTGTCCAAGAGGGCAGCAGAAGTCCTGGGAAGGCCCAACCATTACCCACAAGGAACAAACCCACCCAGTGGTGAGGAAAAGCCTTGCCTTCTCCCTGCCCCACTGCACTGCCCTCAACAGTTAATCATAAGACAAGGCAAACAAGGGGAGCAGAGCAGCCCATGACCTTCCTGGCATGCACACCTAACCAGCTGCTGCAGGAGTTCTGAGCCCTCCTCTCTGCTACCCTCACAGGTGTTTTTATCAGGCTGGCTCCGCCCGGTACCCACTCCAGCCCAGGACGGGATGAGTGGTGAGGGCTGTCAGCAAGGCTGGGGACTGGCTTGCAATAGCTCACCCGCCCCATCCCAATCCTAAAGCAACTTGGCTGGAGAATTAATCCCATTCTCTCTCAGATTAATGGGGAATCTCCAGTGCAGCATGGCCATGCAATGCCTGAGGTGCCCGGTACCAGGAGCATCCCCCTGGGTGTGGGCTCACCTGCAAACTGGGTGTACACCCTGTCCCGAAGGAACGTGCCGCATCCAAAGTCAATGAGTTTCAAGTTGCCGGTGGCCAGGTCGAGGAGGATGTTTTCGGGCTTGATGTCACGGTGCAGGACGCCACAGCTGGTGCAGTGCTGTACAGCCTTCAGCACTTGACAGAACAGCTTCCAGGCCACCTCCTCTGGCAGGAACTTCCACTCCCGGATTAAGTGGAAGAGGTCCTGAGACCACTGTGGACGCTCCATCACCAACAAGAAAACGTTGGAGAGCTCAAACCACTCCAGGAGCTGGATGACACCAGGAAACCCAGTGGACACCTTGTTCAGCAGCACGATCTCCAGGGGCGCCCGGGTGCCGTCGGGCTGCGGGGGGACCACGATGTCGTCAGTGCCACTGATGATGTGTCACAGCTCTGTCTGGTACCCCTTACCCAGCCTGGGATGCTCCCGCCCCGCACTGACCCCACGCCCGCTCTCCCTCCAAGCGTCCTGGCGGCTTCCACCCTCCCGGGCTCGGCTCCTCCCGTCCCGTCCCGCCCCGCTTGTTCCCGCTGGCCCCGCTCACTCACCAGCTTGCCCCAGTGCCGGATGCGATTCCGACGCACGAGTTTGATGGCCACCTGCGAGCCAAGGGGAGCAGCGGACTGAGCCCGCTGCCCGACCCGCACAACCCTCCTTCTCCTCCTCATGTTCCTCCTCCTTCTCTTCCTCCTCCTCCTCCTCCTCCTCCTCCGCCCGCCGCCGGCCCCGCCACTCACCGGGGCTCCGTCCTCGAGTCGAGTCCCCGCATAGACTTTGCCGAAGCCGCCACTGCCCAGCAGCGAACCCATCCGGTAGCGCCTGTACAGGAGCTCCTTCGCCTTCCTTGCGGGCGAGACGTGGCCGGCAGGGTTCGACCCGGGGCCCGGCACGGTCCCCGAACGCCCCTCGACCGCCTTGGGCTGGGTATCCCCGACCGCCTTGGGCTGGGTATCCCCGACCGCCTTGGGCTGGGTATCCCCGACCGCCTTGGGCTGGGTTTCCCCGACCGCCTTGGGCTGGGTATCCCCGACCGCCTTGGGCTGGGTTTCCCCAACAGCCCCAGGCACCGGCCGCTCGCTGCTCGCGGCCGCGCTGCCGAGCGGCGGAGCTCTGGCAGGGGAAGCCGCAGACGAGGCGGCAGCGGCCGCGGCGCCGGTGTCCTCTGACAGCCCTGGGAGGCGCCGGGGCCGGGCCCGCAGCAGAGGCAGCGCTCGGGCTCGGGCTCGGGCTCGGGCTCGGGCTCGGACTCGGACTCGGACTCGGACTCGGGATCGGGATCGGGATCGAGGCCCGGGCCGGAGCCGGAGCAGGCGGAGCCAAGGGGCGGCGAGGCCGAGCCCGTCCCACAGCCAGCCGCAGATGCTCGTCCAGCAGCCCCGCAGCCGGCACGCCGAGACTCGGGCAAAGGCGAGAGCGCGCCGGGCCAGGCAGGGGCGGGGACGGGGCGGCCCCGACCCGGAGCGGGGGAGGGACACCGGGGCCATGGCCCGGGCCGCCAGGGGCAGGGGGAGACCGGGAAAGGGAGAGGGACACCGCGGGAGGGACAGCGGGAGAGGGACAATGGGAGAGGGTGCGGGACACCGGGAGAGGGACACCGAGGGTGCGGGGCACCAGAGAGGAAGAGGAGGAAAAGAGTAAAAGTCTGTGCGAGAGCGAATCGCTGCTGCCGCTGCTGTCGCTGCTGCCGCCGCTGTCGCCGCTATCGCCAAAGTGCCAGGGCCGTTTGTCCGTTTGTCCGTTTGTCCGTCGCCCGTTTGTCCCCGCGCGCCCCGGAGGCAACCCCTCCGCTCCGAAGCAGCCCCGGCAGGAGCCACCGACTTTTTCAGCTGCCTCTTCGCTTTATTAAATAAACTCTTTTGGCGGCAACCTTGCCCCTTGCCGCCGATGCTCAGCATCTCCCGGACCCATCCCGCCCGTTCGTCCTGCCCTGCCGTTGCTTCCTCCCATGCCAAGCGGACTTGTCCCTGTTCTTTGGGAAGGCATTTGCTCGGTGAGCAGCCCCGGGGCGTCTGGCCAGCGCCAGTCAGAGCAAGAGCCAGAGCCAGCCCGGGGAAGGGCAGAACAGGACGATGGGGAGGGAGAAATCCAGCCCCTTGGGGTCAGCGCAGCTCCCCAGCGGCACCAGGGCTGTTTGTGTTCTCCTGTCCGGTTACAGGGGGAAATTGGACACTGTGGAGAGAATTAAAAAGAATAGAAGTACAACACTGGTTTTGCTGCCATTTGGATGCCAGTCCATACTAATAAATCCAGGTTTAATTTGGAATGCACACGATTTAGCAGCTTTTGCAGTACACAATATTTAACAGCTCCCCTTCAAGGTACAATGGGAAAAGGGTGGGAGAGCAGGAGAAAAGGGGGACTGGGACCTCCAAACTGAGTGGGAAAGAAGGTGAGACTTTGAAACCGAGCAGGGCAGGGGGGAAGCAACACTCCCAAACTGAGCTGGGTGGGAGCTGGGGATTGTGGGGACGATGGGAAAGGGGTGCAAGATGGGAGAAAAGGGGTGTTGGACAGGGGGCAGGGGAGCAGAAGACAAGGGATTCTCACAGGGCTCCCCCCTGTCCTCCATCACTTGAGCCCAGGGGCTCTGTGGGGGATGGATCCACACTGGGGGGGTCCCCAAACTCCCTGTCCATCCCTGGGAGCTGATGGGCGTGTTCCCCCCACCCAGAAGTCAGTGCTGCAGCAGCTGTGGGGCAGAGTGGGGTGGCAAAAGGAGGTCCAGGGTGGGCCCCTGAGCTCCCAATGTGCTGTGACAGCTGGGGGCTGCTGGGGGAGAGGAAGTGGCACCCCATGACCTGTGTCCCTGCACCCCCAGGCGTGTTTCAGTTCCCGGGAAAAACTGAGTGTCACTTCTCAAAAGGCCCTGGCCTGGAGGATGGTGGACAGGTACAGCTACAACCAGGAGCAGCTCGGGCACCTCGTCAGTGATTTGGGAACTTTGGTGGGGAACAGCCCATGTGGGGAGACCCAGGCCAGGCACTGGAACAGCCAATGGGAATTTCTGGAGAACAGACAGGCTCAGGGGGACACGGACTGCTGACACAACTATGAGATCATGGCCATGTTCACCCAGCCTGGGCACCCCCAATTTTGGGGAAACCTCCCTCAGATCCCCCCAGAACAGCCAAGTCCTCAAAAACATCTCTCTGAATCCCCAAATTCCCCCCAAATCCCAATAACATGTTGGAGTTTACATGTCTTTGTCTGATTTCTTTATTTTTACCCCAGTTTGGGGTGGTTTTAAGGGATGAAATGAAAGAAATAAAAATCAAAGCCCAAAGAAAAGGATTTGTATGTCAGCATCATGTGAGTCTCCATGGGGTTGGGTTGGGTGGGTGCAAGAGCCTTTTTTGAAGAGGTTTCCACACCACTGTCTCCAAACTCTTGGTCTTTGCCCCAGTCTGTCACCCCTTGGCTGTAGAAGATGCTTGGGGGGCACAGAGAATTAGAATCATGGAATTATTTAGGTTGGAAAAGTCCTTAAAGATCATCCAGTGTTGCTTGATGGCACCAAAAGAAACAATTAGATGGAGCAGGAGAGACGTTTGGAGGTCAAAAGTCAACAAATCAGCTCTTCCCGATGAATTTCCAATGTCTGTCTGTGTCCCTGTGGATGTTTCTCCCTCTGTGTTCACCCAAGTGCCTACAGGGAACCAGGAGGATGTGGAGACCAGGAATGGATCCCAGTGTGGATCACCGGGAATGTGGGTCACCAGATCTGTTACCAGTGTGTGTCCTCCGATGGGTCACGAAGTTGGGGAGCAGCAAACAAAGCTCTTCCCACAGCCAGGGCACTTGTAGGGCCTCCCTTACTGGTGGCTGTGTCAGCATCTGGTCAAGGCACAGGGAAACTCTTCCAACACTCAGGACACTCACAGGGCCTCTCCACAGTGTGAATGCGCTGGTGGTTCATGAGGTTGGAGCTGTGGCTGAAGCTCTTCTCACACTCCCCACACTTGTACGGCCTCTCCCCGGTGTGGATGTTCCAGCGGGTGACAAGATTGGAGTTCTGGTTGAAGCTCTTCCTGCAGCTGGTGCAGCAGAGTGGCCTCTGCCCCATGCGCATGGGCTGATGCCTGAGGAGACACAAATTGATCTTAATCCAATTTCCACACTCAAAACACTCATAGGGCTGGATCAGGTTGGAGCTGCTGCTGAAGCCCTTCCCACATTCCCCACATGTGTAGGGCCTTTCCCCGGTGTGGGTATTCTAGGGGCGGATCAGGTTGGAACTCCAGCAGAAGCACTTCCCACATTCCAAGCACTTGTACGGCTTCTCCCCAGAGTGAAGCCGCTCACAGACTTCCAGGTGGCAGCTCCAGCTGAAGCTTCAGCTGCCTTCCCCACACACGGTGGGTCTTTCACCCTTGGAGCACCCTGGGTTGGCTTTGGAGCCCCCACCACCACCCTACCCCACCCCCCAGGTATCTCCGTGGCTTTCCCTCCCCAGTGACTTCCTGCATCCTGGAGCTGTTCAAAACAGCCTCTGCCACCAGGTTCTGCTGGGGGGATTTGTCCTCTGTGCTCTCTGTGCTCAGCTTGGGGCCTGGGGCAGGAGGGAACAAGGACAGGCAGGGCATTTGCCTCCAGGCCACAGGGAAGGCCAAGGAGATCCCCCCAAACCCGGCCCCGGCAGGACGGCGTTGGCAGCGGGGCTGTCCTGCAGCCGGGGCCATGCTGGGCTGGGAGATGCAGCGCAAGGGAGGGGCAAAAGGGCACTGACTTCCTCCTCACCTGCCTGGGGGTCCCGGGGCATCTTCCTCTTCCTCGCAGCCTCCTCCTCCGCCCAGTCAAACTCTGGGACAGAGAAATTCTGGGTTTGGGGGAAAAAACAGATGTGAGCACATTGGGTTGGGGATTCCTCCTGCCCAAGTCCATCTCTAGAAGTTACGAGGTATCCTGTGTCCATAAAAACCTCCAAAACATCAAGATTAATCCCCAAAAGACCCTCCCAGGTGTTGCCCCTCTCTGGTCTCCTCAACTCGCTTTTCCTGTTCCAAGTGTCCATCGTGATAGAACAAAGCCTGCCATCCAGAGGGGTGGAAGACAGTCCTGAAAAGAAAAAGAGCTGTTCAAGGGCAGGAGATAGATGGAAATGGGATATGGCTTTGAGATCATATGGTATGAAATAAGGGGTGGAATGTGATGTGTTTGACAAACCCCACAACTCAGATTAAAGCTTTACTTTTATAGTAGGACCAAGCCAAATTTAGTAGGCCTTGTAGGCCCCAGAGGCAGGATGGGTCAGCTGCCATTAAACAGCCTATGATGTATTTCAGATCATATGATGTCAAATCGGTATAAAAGCAATGGGGACGAGGAGTTTCTTTCTCTTCTCTTCATGGTCGCTGTTCAGGGAGGACATGCTGTGACCGTGTCAGAGCATTAGGCCTCACTGCCACCCCACTGCTACTTTATCTTGGGGAAGTGAACATTTTATTGTTAGCTTCTCTTTTTCTTCTGTTTGGGTATCTCTCGGGAGGTGAGTGGGGTGTCCAGAGTGGTGGATTTTGCCGTTCGGTGGGGAGGTGTAGAGTTGTTATTATCTTTTGCTTTTGTGGCTACGTGTTATATTGCATTTTGCTTTCAATTTTCTCTTTTCTTTGTAAATACAGAAACTCTTTCTGGTTTAAGTTTCAGTTTTTCCCTCCCTTTCCCTTGGAAGGGTGGGGAGAAGGCTGCATTGCTGTGGTGAATACTTGGCATTTTGTCAAGGTAAAACCACAACGCCTTGCCTTCCTTTGTCTTGCCTTGCCTTGCCTTGCCTTGCCTTGCCTTGCCTTGCCTTGCCTTGCCTTGCCTTGCCTTCCCTTCCTTTCCCTTCCCTTGCCTTGCTTTCCCTTGCCTTGCCTTGCTTTCCCTTGCCTTCCCTTGCCTTCCCTTGCCTTCCCTTGCCTCCCTTGTCTTGCTTTGCCTTGCCTTGCCTTTCCTTGCCTTCCCTTCCCTTCCTTTCCCTTCCCTTGCCTTGCCTTGCCTTCCCTTGCCTTCCCTTGCCTTGCTTTCCCTTGCCTTGCCTTGCCTTGCCTTGCCTTGCCTTGCCTTGCCTTGCCTTGCCTTCCCTTGTCTTGCTTTGTCTTGCCTTGCCTTTCCTTGCCTTCCCTTCCCTTCCTTTCCCTTCCCTTGCCTTGCCTTGCCTTGCCTTGCCTTCCCTTGCCTTCCCTTGCCTTGTCTTGCCTACTGTTCCACTGCCCTGCCTTGCTTGCCCTTCCCTTGCCTTGTATCGATGGATGAAAAAGCTACTAAATCAGGAATGCGGGTCTTCTGCTTCGAGAGGCACGGTGGCCATCGGCTAGCAGCTCTTTTAGGCCGCCTCTCGAAGGCTGGGATGGCTCCCTCTGCACCCAGCCCGGCACAGCCTCCCCAAGGAAGGACCACACTTGAGGCCAGGTGGCAGCAGAAGAAGCAAGCTTTATTGGGGTGCCCGGCTTGTAAAGGGTTCAGGGGATAGTTCCAGAAAATGGGAGGAGGAAGGGGAAGGGTCAAGCATCCTATTGGTCAAAACATGAGCAAAGGGGAGGTACAGAGAAAGGACCAATAGGGAACAGTGAGCCATAAAAGGAGAACTACTGCAGTGCACCAAACTGGGGCCAATCAGGGTAGGGTTGGCAGGAAAAACCTAAGGGGGTTCTGGGAAGAAGAACTTGGATAGGGACTCCTATAGGGAAACATTATGGGTAGACCTGATGACCAACGCCATTAACAGGGGAGAAATCAATACATGAAAAGCTCAAGCCCACAGCCTCAGGCTCTCCAATTTCTGCGTCTTCGTCGACCCATCGCTTGTAGTACTTCTGCCACTTGATAAAGTCCTGGTCTATCCCAACATCTCCTCCTTTTTAATTTTCTATTACCAGGTAAGCCTGTGGCGGGGCCTGGAAGAACTTGATACTTTGAAAACACTTGAAAAAACAAGGGAAAACACACATAAATAAGCAAATCACAAACGGAATTATCAGGAACCAAATTATAACCTTTTTAACAGTAGCTGACAAGCCCTAAAAAGGCAACCAACTAAACAAATCCTCTGGCCGTAACCCATCATCCTGCTTGATATCATGCACCAATGATTTTAATTGATTGATATGTGAATGGATGGAAGTGGAATGGTCCGAAAAATTAAGGCAACAAAGCCCTTCAAATTCCTGGCACCCATGGCCATTAACTAGAAGCAGGAAATCTATAGCTGCTCTATTTTGCAATAGAGCTTTCTTACTCTCTCGAGTATCCAATAACAGTTCCTCTAAGGCTTCACTAGTGGCATTGGCTTCCTTGGCAAGCCAACAACCCATCTTTGTTAGAAGGTCCAGGGCATGTACTGTACCAATCGCAGGAATGAGTGACCCCCTCCCAAATGTTTTTTCCTTTTGACCAAAACTGCATGATAGAGTTGCACTCTGCTGTAAATTCATGCAGATGTTGCACACCTTCTAGCGGGTGAGGTTTAACTGTGGTTTCAACTGTTATCTTCGGTCAGGGGGTTGTCCTTGGTCGGGGAGTTGTCTTTGGTGGTGGTGGATGAAAGCTAAGGGGTGGTGCTAGCCCCTGGAAATACCTGCAGATCCTAAGGGACCTTTTGTGCAGTGATACCTGGGATTGTACATTTATTCCTTCACGGACCTGAGGCGGGCCCTCAGATCACATAAATACCGCCGGATTATAGAGTGTCAATTTTCCAAATGTACAAGGGCCCCCTGTTGCCATCCTAGGGATCATCTTCCATACTCTCTTACCACAGATGAGGAAAATCCCTTTGGGCAAGACCACTGATTCTGGGGGGACACGAATTCGATATGAGACCTCGTCCTTGCACCAAAAAAACTAAGATTGGCATAGGGCTGAGGTCACGTAACGTCCATCAGCTGTGCCTCAGCAATCTGCGACTGTGGTGTAAAGAAAAAGTGCAAAGGGGCCCTTACACTCCCCAAAATTTCCAGCTCCTCAGGCCTTTGCCATTGATACGTAAAGTTTTCTCTAATATGTAAGGTTCTATCAGGGCGAGTGAGGCAATCTATAAACGGGTTTTTAAAGTGGTCATGGTCATCACACCATGGGGCATATTGATTTCTAAACTCTCCCCATTCCCGTGGTGACCAAGGCAGACCCACTAGACACGTTTTAAATGGATTAGATGGATCTAAAGTTCATAAGCAAATGGAATCCGTATTCAGTGACTGTGCTAAACTCTGCCATATGTTCTGCTTAGAAAACATCACCCAAGTCGGAACCGGTGGAGTCAACAAAGTAGTAACTGTAGATGGGGTCGATTGTTGCCTTGCCTTGGCTTCATTCCACAGCAGCATCACGACTAAGGTGTAGATGAGAACTCTTTTTCCTCAGCGAACATAATGTCCAGGTGCCATTCCTCCTCTTCCTCTGCCCAGTTGACATTGGCGTTGTCCTGGTGCAAACGGACACAACGAGATGTTGCCCATCTTGGGCCGGACCCTGTGGAGACACAGACATGCCCTCTCTCCCATGTCAACAGAGGAACAGGGCCGACCCATTCCCCAGTCACCACATCTTTGTACCAGACCTTCACCTCATTCCTTTTCATCTTTCCCGCTCCAAAGTGTCTTTCAACAGGGGGAGCATCGTCGTGGAGCCCATTTAAGAAATTTAATACATACAGTGCCTTATTCAACCTCTCTTGAGGGGAGAGCCCTACCGCCGAATTCTCCTGCTTTTTTAACATGTTTTTAAGTGTAAGGTGGGCTCTCTATAATCGCCTGACCCTGTGGTGAGTGGGGAATTCCGGTGATATGGGAAATTCCCCACAGATTAAAAAATTTCTTCAACGAAGTGGAAACATGAGCCGGACCATTATCAGCCTTCACCCGTGTCGGGATGCCCATAACAGCAAATGCAAGGGAGAAATGCCGTTTAACATCCTTGGCTTTCTCCCCTGTATGCGCCGTGGCCATAATAAGTCCCGAACAGGTGTCTACCGACACATGTACTTAACGAAGGCGGCCAAATTGAGGTACGTGTGTCACGTCCATCTGCCAAAGGTCCAAGGGACTCAGTCCCCTGGGATTAACGCCCTCCGCTGGAACCGGGGTTACCTTTTGACAGTCCGGACAGGCAGACAGTATTGCCCTAGCCTGGCTGACCGAGAGATGAAACTGCTTTCGCAACACTTTAATGTTTTGATGGAAAAATTTAAGAGATAATTTGGCCTTCTCAAAATTATTAGGAATTGGAGCCAAGTTAACAGTAACTTCTGAATTTGCTGCCTCATCAGCCACCCTGTTTCCCTCCACCACAGGACCAGGGAGGTCTGTATGTGCTCTCACATGTTGGATGTAAAAGCGATGCTCCCTGTGGTGAACGACCCTTGAGAGAGTGGAAAACATTTGAAACAATTGCTGGTTGGAGATATCTTTCAAGTAACTGTTTTCAATTCTTGATACCACGCCCACTACATAAGAAGAATCTGATACAATGTTTAGAGGAGTAGGAAATAGCTGAAAAGCTCTTATAACTGCTGAGAGTTCGACCAGTTGTGAAGAGCCTGCAAGTTGGTGCACATCCTTGTGCCACTGTCCGTTGTCCAGCCAAGCAACCACGGCATTCCCTGTCCGGCCAGAACCATCCGTAAAAACCGTCTGAGCATCCTGTAGTGGGACCTGAGAATAAAATAACTGCAACCGAGGCTGAGAAATAGATAAGAACTGTAAAAACGGAATAGCTGGAGGGTGATACAATACTTTCCCAACATAATCTGTCATAACAGACTGGAAATCAAACATATGTATTTCATAATAACGTAATTGAGATTTAGTGAAGGGATATAAATAAAATCAGGGTCCTGCCTGGAGATTTCCCAAAATCTTAAGCATCCTTTGTGGCAAACTTTCGCCAACATCTCCGGACAGGTGGTAATTGTTTTAGAAAACTGAAAACTCAAGAAAATCCATTCCCACAAAAGAAACTTCTTCTCCTTATTATCCAACTGGCCTATGACACCATAAGGCTGTCTCTCCCCTCTAAAAATGATCAAAGCCGTGGGTAAACCGGGTCTCATCCGATGGACCTGCTGGGCTGAAAGGCGGGAGTTAATTTCCCGAAGGACTTTCTTTGCCTCTGGAGTAAGGGTTCTTGGAGAGGACAAACTTGAATCCCCCTTCAGTAGCTGAAACAGTGGTGAAAGTAAGTCAGTTGACAGACCCAAATAATTCCTAACCCAATTTATGTTTCCCAAAAGGGTCTGTAACTGGTTCAAAGTCCTGACAGTGGCCGGAATTGTTACCCTTTGTGGTGCGAATGTCTTGTCAAACAATAGCATGCCCAAATACTTCCAAGGGCTGGTAGTCTGAGTGTTTTCTGGTGCCACTTCCAATCCATTGGCCCCAAGGGCTTCCTTACCCGAAATGTGTGCTTGGGTTAACGTAGGTAAATCGACTGCCGAAATTAAAATGTCATCCATATAATGATAGATTATTGTACCTGGATGACGCCGCCTCACCGGCCCCAGTATTCCCGACACTACGGATTGGCAAATTGTCGGGCTGTTTTTCATTCCCTGTGGGAGGACAGTCCAGTGATAACGTTTGGAAGGCTCCGAGGCGTTCACCGATGGTACCGTGAACGCAAACCTGCGGGCGTCGTTAGGATGCAAATAGATGTTGAAAAAGCAATCCTTGATGTCGATGACGACTCGCGGCCAGTCCTCTGGGAGCGTCACAGGGGATGGTAAGCCCGTCTGCAATGCTCCCATGGGCTCCATCAAACTATTGGCCTCCTGCAGGTCACGAAGGAGCCTCCATTTTCCCAAAGCCTTCTGGATAGTAAAGATAGGAAAATTCCACGGACTGTCCGTGGGGCCCAATCCCTTTTTCTCCAATTGTTCTCCAATTAAAATATTAATTTGCCGCAGTTTCTCTCCCCTCAGGGGCCACTGGTTCACCCAGACCGGGGTGTTAGTGGTCCAGGTGAGGGGAGGGGCCTGCGGCGCTCCAGTGGCCCCCATTACAAATTTGAAATTTGGAGCGACAGCCCCACTGAGATATGATATCTCTCCCCCACAAGGTTACCGGAATGTCGAGAACAAAGGGCCGGGACGAGGCAGACTTGCCCTCCGGTCCATGGATGAGAAGTGGAAAAACACTCTGATGAGGAACTTGTACCCCTCCAACACCCCTGATGTCAATAGATGGAGTGTTGGGAGGCCACGCTCGTGGCCAATCCTTGGATGCTACAATGGTGACGTCCACGCCTGTATCTAAAAGTCCATTGATCTTGTATGTCTTGCCCTAGATTAGGATAAGAAATTTTACACAACAACATTGGTCTGTCTACTGTCAGAGTGTGAACCCAGGCTGCCTGCACTGTATCTGTAGCAGATGGTTCTCTGGAGAGCGGGATCAGCTGGGCAACAGTATCCTCTGTATCGAGCTGCACTGGCTGGAAAGATGGTTTAACAAAAACAGAAACATTGTTAGCACTTTTGACAGATACCACTGTGGGAGCAACAAGCAGCCCCGTATCTGAGGCCTGGGATGTCCCCGTGACAAGGAAAGTCCCATTAAGGTCGTCTTCATTTCCAGCAGCAACCATTAAAACCATATGGAAGTCCCCTGTATTTAGGGTTTCTGACTGGGACACTGCCAGCCCCAGCTCACTCCGACTTGGGAGGGCTCTCCCTCCGGTATTGTCGGAAGAAGGCGTGCCCCGCCGGTCTCCAATGGGAAGGCATTTTGTGTCATCGCGCCGCCCGCAGCGCTCTGACTGGAGTTTCCCGGCGGCGACATTTTCCCAGCCGGGGCTGGTGTCAGGGGCCGACCCTGACGATCAAATTGGGATGGGCACTCGGTCGCCCAATGCCGGCCTTTTCGGCATTTGGGGCATAAGCCAGGTGGAACCGGCTTCGGTGCTTGCACTTTAGGACAATTGTTCTTAAAATGTCCAGGCTCTCCACAGTTAAAACATTTAGTATTGATAGGATTGGCCGCTGCTGCAAGGGCTTGAGTAACCTTTGCAACCTCCTTCACAAGCTGTTTGTTAGATTTGGCGAGGTGCGACCCAATGCTGTTCCCCACAGATTTCTGTGCATCTGCCAAAGTATTAGTGTAGTAGTTTTGGCTTTAGTCAGCATAGGTCCCCATTTAGGCCTCAGTTTTTAGCAGGCCTCAAAGGTTGTGACACAGATTAGAGGGGACAGGTATCATCTGACTTAAGCAGCCATAGAGGTATTTCATATCATCTGACATCATCAGGAAGTGTCGGGGAGTATAACAAGCAAGGGGGGAGGAGTCTCTCTTCTCTTCAGTCCCTGCTTCTGACCAGGACGGTTCCCGCTCCCTGACTGCTGATATCAGGCCCTGCTGCCGGTCCCACGTCTGTTTACCCGGGGACGTGAGCACATTCCTGTTAATTCCTCTTTCCCTCTTGCTGGGAGGTTTCCTTTGGGGAGGGGGTTTGGTTGGCTTGGAGTTTCACCTGTTAGCTGGGGCGACCTCGGTGAGCCTGTTGTTGTTTCCTGTCACTATGTGCTATTTCATATTCTGTGTTAAGCTCTCCTATTCTCTGTATAAATATAAAAACCTCACTGTGTCTAAAGCCTCGTTTCTGCTGTTTTCCCTCACTCTCCTGCTCTGGGAGTGGACTTTTTGACTGGGTACCAGGCAGTTGGCATTTTGCCAGCTCAAACTGTAACACCCTAATCCTAACCCTGACCACTGACCCTGTCATTGGCCCTAACCCTTACCCTGTCACTGACCTGAAAGGGGTCACATAATGATAGTCTCAATTATAACCTAAGAATACTAAAAATGGTGTACTTTACCATTATTGCTTAAACTTTGCAACTTGGTAGCTCTTAGCTAAACATTGCTTGAAGAGAGGGAACGAAGAGTTAGGGAGATCAGCAAACTACACAGCTGTGGTTTGAATTAGTTTCAGTGACCAATACAGCCTAGAGAGGTAAATCACTGGGGGATTGTTTAGCTGGAGGTAGTTTAGGTTATCATTACCTAAAGACAGTTGATGGGGCCTTGTAACAACAACATATAAAACTATTAGTTCAGCACTCACAGATGGTGCACGTATAAGAGACTGTCAGTGTGGAGGTTCACACAGAGGAGAACCAGATGAAGGGTTCGTGGGATGAAGTAAAATGAGCACCTGAGACTTTGTAGTTCCAGATAACACACACTAGATGACAGTCTTGAACCATGGAAACAGACAGGACAAAATTACCAAAATACCTGTTGATTAACGAGCCAGGGAGGCATTTGGGATGTTAAAGTGTATAAAAACTTGCAACATCTTTGTTTCAGCAAAAGTGCTTATGGAGAAATATCTTCAGCACGACCCTGACAGCGAATAAACAGAAATGGTGGCATAAAAGTGCTGTGCTATTGAGTTTGACTTCTTTTTATCAAGCTCTAACCCTTAAACCTAATCCTTAACCTGTTGGAATTTTATATGGTATTTCACCTAGAAAGCAAGCCATATGCTGAACTGCCTATGTAAATAAGTGCTGTAGCCTTAAGAACTAATTAATGAGATCAGAAATGGCTGCTGCCGACTTTCTCAGCAGATGTGCATGGTCAGCCAATTATGAAGGGCTTTGTAATATAAACAACATTGTTAACCAATAATGAGTGCCAAAGTGTCAGCACCTGCGGAAGGTCACAGTCTTAAAGATGTATATTAGTGTGTGTGTGTAAGAATAAAGGAGCCTGTTGCTGCTAACTTCTGTGAAGTCGTCTCTGCAGGTCACAAACCCGCCTCCCTACGGTTACATTAACCCTGTCCCTAACCCTAACACTGACACAGACAGTGACACTATAACTAACCCTAATCCTAACACTTAACCCTGTGTGGTAGTTTTGGCTTTAGTTTCAGCTGGGCCTCAGCCAGGCCTTTAGTTTCAGCAGGCCCAGAGAGGCTACATAGATTAAGAGAGACAGGTGTCACCTGACTTAAGCAACCAAAGAAATATTTTATACCAGATGGTGCAAAACTGAGATATAAATACAGTAGAGTAGGAGCTGTTTCTCACTTTGCATCATGTCTGCAGTAGAGACAGGACACGCTGCTGACCTGTTGAAATGGGCCTTGCTGCTGCCATTGCTGTGTTGCATTTTGTTTTAATTTGGGGAAGTGAACATTTTATTGTTATTCTTTCTTTCTGTTCCTTGCTTGGTGTCCTTTGGGGTGCTTTATAAATTTAGAGTGATAGAATCTGTTTTCAGTGGGAAGTAGAAAATTGTTGTTATATCTAACTTGTGTGTGTGTTATATTGTAGTTTTCTTTTAATTTTCTCCTTTCTGTATAAATATATAAACCTGGTTTGAGTTTCCAGTTTTCTCAGCAGGGGGAGGGAGGCTCTAACTCTCTGTATTGAGCAGCTGGCATTTTTCCAACTCAACCCAAGACACCCTGTCACTAACACTAACCATAAGACAAACCCTAACCCTGTGTCCTAGTTCAGCAGGTGTGACCAGTTATCACTGTGTGTGGGTGATCAAAGCTGTGTGTTCCACCCCTTCTATTCATTCCCCAAGGACAATGGACCATTTGCAGCAGCTGCCCAGGGAGTCATTGGCACCTTCACACCCAGCCTGGGTGGGCGTGGCTGCTCATGAGCCATCAACAGTTCAGGGACACCCCATGACTCAGAGTTAATCACCCATTGTGTGAGTCCCCGCCCTGGGAGAGGGACTGGGTGCTCCCTGAGGGTACATAAGTGGTGGGTAAGAAGACCTTGGGAACCTCTCGTTGGATCCAGAGCAGCAGCAGGACCTCGACAGCAGGAGATCACCGCTCTTGACCAGACCACAGCCCTCGCCTGCACCAACAGGTTTCTTCACTTCCTTTTGCTCTGGACTTGGGGGGAACCACGGGGGTCTCAGCACAAGGGCAGACAAACCCCCTTGGGTTTGTGCCCCAGGACACTGGGTTATACTGCTGGGCTTTGTGAGTTGAAAGCAATTTCCCTTTTGTGCCAGTGTATTTATTGTAATATTGTCATTAAATTGTAGCTCTGACTTATAATCTCTCTCATGTTGAGTTCATTTCTCCTGCTGGTTTACCTTTAAACCAGCACACTCTGTCACTAACCCTAACCCTGATCCTAGCCTTAAAACCAGCCCTGACCCTGTCACTAGCTGTAAGCACAACCCCAAATCCTAACTCCTAACAATAACCACTAACCTGTCACAGATTCTAACCCTAAACCAAACCTTAACTCTTATCCTAACTGTAACCCTAAATTCTAAATTTGTCAGTAATCCAATAACTCTAATCTGAAACCTGCCACTGACACTAAACGTAACATATAAGTCTGCTGTTAACCCTAATCCTTGCATTAACCCTGACCTTAAACCCTAACACCTGACGCTCACCATCACTGACCCTAAGCCTAACCCCTAACTCCTAACAATAACCCCTAACCCTGTCACAAATCATAAATCAAACCCTAACCCTGAACACCAACCTTGTCACTAACACTAGCCCTAACCCCAACCATGTCATAAATACCAACCATAACCCATAACGACGTCAATAAATCTAACCCTAATCCTGTCACTAATGCTAATTCTAACCCCTAACCCTGTCATTAATGCTAACCCTCACCTGGTCAGTAACACTAACCCCAACCTTCATCCTGACCTTAACTCTCACTCACCCTGTCACTAATTCTAACTCTAAGCCTCCACTCTAACCCTTAGCTCTGTAACTAACCCCAACCATAACACAAACACTACTGCTGTCATTAACCCTAACACAAACACTAACCCAAAACCTAACCCTAATCCTAACCCTAAAACAAACACTAATCCTGCCACTAACCCCAACACAGCTGCTGACCCTAATCCCTAATCTTGCCACTAGTACTAACCCTAACCCCAACCTTAGCCCTACCCTTAATCCAAATGGTCATTAACCCTAACCCCAATCCTGACCTTGCAGCCATGGCCCCACCCGGCCCATAGTGCCGCCTCCCACCAGAATGCCCTGCTACAGTTACAGGACAGGCTTGGGGAGGGTGTTTTGGGATGAGGTGGGTGTGGTTTACTGTGGTTTGTGTTGTGGTGTTATTTTTTTTGTGATTTAGGGTTCGGTAAGTGATTGGATGTGGGCTCATGTTGCTTTGGATATTGTTTATTTGTTGTTGAGTGTGGATGTGGCGATAACGAGTGTGCCTTTTTTGGATATTTTATTTTGGGTGTTTTAATTACAGGGTTGTAGTTGTTACTTCACAGTGTTTCCACCAGGGTGGCAGCACGTGTGCAGTTGTGCAGTTCCTCTCTTTCTTTGCTGCCTGGCAGTGTTGTGCAGGTTTCGGGGTTTCAGTTGGTATTTACCTGTTATCCCCTTGTTACAAATATATTTGTAAATCTAACTGTGGAAGTAGTTATGCTAAGGTTTACGGGGTTTAACTGGGCCTGTGGTGAGGTAACTTGAAACAGTAGTGGGGGCCCAGAAACTATTGGGAACTTGCTAGGAACAGCAGGACAATAATTAAAGCGATTAGTGAAGTAAATAGAACCTGAGGAAGAAAACAAACTGTTGCTTAAAGATAAGATTAGAATCAACATATGTAAAAGGTTTGGTGATGGGGGCCTAATTAACCAGAATCCTGTGCTAGACGAGCGTGGTAGATTTTTAACCCTTGGAGACAGACATCAATTGTATACATATAACCTATGTAACTGATTTATGAACGAGACCGTGTGTCTTTGTGCACGTACAACGCTGTAGAAAAGGTATAAAAGCTGTCTTCGAGAATGGCTCGTGGGAATCCTGGCTTAGGACAACAGTCCCCAGGTTTCCCGGGCCCAGCAAATAAAGCACCGCATAAACTGATACTCTGTCGGTTTGTGTTTCTGTGAACGGGCAACACACCGGTGCACTATTGCTGCTCATGGAACAACCACACGATGGGGGGGTAGGGTAGCAGAAGTCAAGGGCCATGACTAAACCAAACTAAACCAGCGAAATGGCAGCTCAAAGTTGGAAACGTCAATACCCTCAAAGGAATTGTGCCAGGGCACAAAGGTTTGGCTGTTCTTCCCCGTTCATGTGCAAACTCACTGGCACTGCACTCGAGAAGCAACACCAACTCCTTCTCAATTCCATGGACTAATAAATTTGATTGCACTCGTATCCTGCTGCATAATTGAAAACCTCTGGAAAAGCATAACTCACAGAAGGGCCAGGTGAGAGGTTGGGAGGTTGCTCCCACAAAAGAGGTGCGTGATAGAAATGGTCTTGCTGTCCTTTTCATTATCTGGGCACCTGCTTCCTTGCAGCACAAGTCCTAGGGGAAGTGTTTCATACTTAAACAAGAGCCTTTCCAGAAGTTAACTCTTCATAATTTGGACACCAACTCAACCATTGCAATGGCTGAGGGATGGCTCCCACACAATGTGCCAGGACAGAAAGCTGCTCCTGGCTCCTGCCACCAACCATCTGCATCCAAAGCACTGGGCCTACCTGCCTTCCTTCCCATGAAAAAGCACTGGGATACACTTTCAGAAGCCAGAAACCCCCAAAGTTGGCTACCACCTCCAATATTGCATAAGTCCAAGGATTGCTCCTACACAACAGTGGACTGGGAGAGACATTTCTTGTTGCAAGTTTTACCTCCCCATCCTACTGCAAGCAGTGAGACTGCATTGCTTACTACCCCAGGAAAGGCACTCTAATGCACTTCCTTGAATGCCCACCCTAGAATTGTGGGGCCAATTATCAAAACTTGTACATATGCCTTGGATTTTCTACACTACAGGTACTAGAACTAAAAGTCAGGGTTGCTCTTTCTGTCCACTGCTCTTTATATCCATATCCTCTGCACCTGGAACACTGGGCCCGGCTGTTTGGCTTTCTCCACTTCATTTTGCATTACTTACATACCAACTTTACTTAAGGACCCCTTTCTTGCTTTGCCTTTCCTACCCCTCCCTTGTCTTTTCTGGCCTTGCCTTCCCTTGCATACCTCTCACCTGCCTTGCCTTGCAAACCCTCCTCTTTCCTTTTTTGCCTCTCACTCCTTTGCTTTGCCTTGCCTTGTCTACTTCTCCTTTGGCTTTTATTGTCTTCCATACCCATCCCCTGCCTTGAATTTCCTTCCTCTCTCTTATCTTTGCTTTATCTTCCTAGATCTCCCTTGTCTTGCAGTGCTTTTTTGCACCCATCTTCTACCTCTATTTCCCTATCCCTTTTTTCCCTGGGCATGTCTTACTTTGCTTACACCTGCTTTGCCTTGCCTTCCCTTCCCTAAAATTTTCTGGTGTTGACTTGTCTCCCTCTTCATTGACTTCCATGGGTTGCCTTGCCCCGCCTCTTCTTCCTTAGCCTACCCGTACCTCGTTTTATCTTGCCCTCTTCTCTTGCCTTGCCCTGACTAGCACTATCTACCTTGTGTACACCTCCCTAGCCTTGCTTTCCCTACTCTTGGGCTGCCTTGCCTTCCCTGCACCTCTCATTACTTGCCTTACCTTCTGCTCTCTTGCCTTGCTTTGCCTTGCCTACAACTTTCTGCCCTTCCCTTCCCTACTACTCTCCTGCCTTGCCCACCCCTCCTTTCCTCCTTGCCATCTGTCACTTTCAGTGCCTTGCCTGTCCATCCCCTCCTTTAATTTCGGGTAGCGCTTTCTTGCCTGGCCTTGCTTTGTGTTTTCTGCTCCTCCCCTTCCCTGGCATGGCAAGAAAGGGTAGGCAAGGCAGGGGTAAGGGAGGCACAGCAAGGGAAAGGCAGAAAGGACCAGGCGGTGGAGCAGTAGGCAAGGCAAGAGAAGGCAAGGCAAAGCAATGCTCAGCAAGGGAGGGACAGGCAAGGAGAGGCAAAGGGAAATGCAGGAGAGCCAAACTGAGGCAAGAAAGGGACAGGCAAGGCAAGAAGAGGCAAGGGACTCATGGGGCATGGTAAGGACAGGCAAGGTATGTGTAGGCAAGGGACAGAAGGAAAGGGTAGGCAAGGACAGACCCATGCAGGTATGATGCAGACAAGACAGAGATAGGTAAGGGAAGTCTAGGCAAAAAAAAGGCAAGGCTGGCATGGTTAGGAAAGGTAAAGCAAGGCAAGGGAGGGGCAGTCAAGAAGAGGCAAGGCAGGGGAGGGGAGAGAAAGGCACAGCTCGGCAGTAGGCAAGGAAAAGCAAGACAAGACAAAGGAGGCACAGGCAAGGCAAGGCAAGGCATGGGTGGGTTAAACAAGGCAAGGCAAGTCATGGGTAGTCAAAGCAAAGCAAGGAGGGTGGGGTAGGCAAGGCAAGACAAGGCAATGTTGGGAGGTGTGTGGAAGGAAAGGCAAGGAAGGAGTAGTCAAAGCAAGACAAGGGAAAGTGGGGAGAGGAAGGCAGGGCAAGCTGAAACTGAGTGCAGAGGGTGCTGAAGATTGGGGAGATGATGAGAAAGAAGAAGGAGGTGGGGGAAAAGGGGAGTGGCACTTCCAGGCTAAGTGTCAAGGGGGCCTGAGGATTGGGGAAATATGGGGAAAGGGTGTGAGAGAGGGGAAATAGAGAGTAGGGGACCCCAAAATTCATTAGGAAAGTGCTGAGACCCTGAAACTAGGAGAGCAGGGAAAGGAAATGCTCCCAAAGAGAGCTGGGGGACAGCTAGGAACAGTGAGAACAAGGGGAAAGCCGTGGGAGAAGGGGAAAAGGGATTGGATGGCAAGCTGTGGGATGGTGGGAAGTTGGATTCATGAAGGTCACTCCCTTCCTCCATCCCTTGAGACCTGGAGAGGTCTGCTGTCCCAGCCTGGGTGTTGGCTGATGTCAACCTCCTGTGGGGACAAAGAGGGGACAGAGATGGGGAAATACCGGGAGTGAGACCCCCCTACACGTGAGAGGGGAAAGCCAGTTTTCTTCTAAGAGTGGTGGTGGGCTTGTGTTGTACTGGTTTAATCGGTGGGTGGGTGGGAGTGGTCTTCTGTACCCATTGTTTTTGGTTTTCTGTTCATCTCTTCTTGTTACCCCTGTTTTCCCCTTCCCTTTTCCCCTCCCCTTTCCCTTTTCCCTATTGTGGGTGCAAATAGTATACACATAATTGTAGGTATTTAGAGAATATACACACACATATATATATACTGACTTGGCTCAGCTTCTTTCAAGGATTTTCCCTTTCCTTTTCCCTGCTTTGGGGAGCAGGGGGAGAAGGAGAGGGGAAAGAAAGTTGGCTCGAGCTAGAGGCCAGGACAAAACCAAGACAAAGGGTCCAGGGAGCAACTGGGGAGGGAGTATGGGGCATCCAGAGTTCACTGGAAAGGGACTGGGAGGGGGTTTGGGAAGTTCTCAGGGGGCTGAGAACAAATAGAAGGGGGTTGGAGGGCCTTAAGGGTGCTTGGAGTGTGTTGGAGTGTCCTAGTGGGGGTGGGGGTGGATTTGAGGGATCCCAAAGGGGCAGGGAGGAGGATACAGGGGGTCCTGGATGGGCTGGGGGTGACTGGGAGGAGGTTTGGGTACATCCTGGAGGGCCAGTGAGAAGTTTTGGAAGGTCTAGACCCGCCCAGCCCCCCCTCCCTCGAGCTGCTGCCAGACACCGCCCGCCGCAAATGCTGACAGGGACCGGGGCTTCGTGTTGGACTTCATCTTCCTGGTGCTGGGCCTCAGCTTCCACCTGAGCCAGAAGGTGTGGGGTCCCTGGGGGTCCTGTTCTCCTGTGTGCCCTCCCAGGGACCCCACACACACACTCAGTGTCACCCTCTTTTCTCTCCCCGCAGAGCTCCTGAATCCCCTGTGGCTGCAGCCCCTCTCTGTGGCCTCAGGTCCAACCTGGACCACCCACCCCCATTCTCGCACTGATTGGGGGGGGGGGGGGTCATATGTCCCCCCCAGCCCTATTTTTATTTTAACACCACCCTGCTGCTCCCACTGTTCCCAGTAAAACCTCCCAGTTCTCCCCAGTCCTGGCTACTGGTCATGAGGGGACCCCATGGGAAGGAGCCGAGGTTGGGTAGGAGCAGAACCGGCCCCAGGAGGGATCAGGAGTGGGGACTCCTGTGCATCCCCCATGTTACAATGAGATAATACAGAGATGCAATAAATAATGTTCCTCCACTGTTACTCTGTCAAAAACATCCCATACAAAGGTTATCTGTCAACATTTTCCTAAAAGCTGACAAACTTCCTGCCAGAGCATCCTGCTGGAGCCTGCCTGCCATAAAGACTCCTGCTATTGTGCTTGTAGCTACGTGCTAAAAATCACATCCAAACTCTTTTGAACACTCTGAAAACTCAGAGGAGACACCTCGAGAATTCAGAGAGGGAAAAGGAAAGAGAGAAAACCCGTTGCCATAACGGACAAATCCTTCCCTACTTCCCCCTATGAGAAATAAATAAACAGGTTTTTTTCAAGCAAATGAATTAAAAATTACTAACAG
Organism: Pithys albifrons albifrons; assembly: GCF_047495875.1. Classification (NCBI taxonomy): domain Eukaryota; kingdom Metazoa; phylum Chordata; class Aves; order Passeriformes; family Thamnophilidae; genus Pithys; species Pithys albifrons. The sequence continues at coordinate 97,735 of NC_092486.1, forward strand.
CAAGGGGAAATGTATGCATTTTAAAGGGTTCTTTTTACTAACATACAGGCGGCTCGTGGATTTGTACCAGGAAACAGGGACTGCGACATTAATGCAAATGAACCAAAACCCATCACCAGGTGGCCCCTATAGAAGGAGCCATTTTTATCTACACCCCGCCTTTATCATTCCATAACCAATCAGAGGGGAGGGGACACCCCTCTAGTGACGGCACAGGGTGGGGTTTGGTTGCCTTTAAGAGGGGGAAAACTGAATTTTGGGGTGTGCTTTGGGGATTGGATTTTAGCCAGGGTACCACAACACGTAAGTAAACCTTTCTTATTGCCTATTTTCTTTGCTCCACAACCTCTGTTATCATCGAAATATTTAATAAATAGAGAACTTTTCTCACACCCCTCTCTCACCTCCTCATTTCTCTCTGCCAGCTGAGCTGCTGCTGTGCCGGGACCGACACTTTCCCAGCCCGGGGAAAGCCCAAATTTTCTCCCACGCTGTCTGTGGGAGTTACTGCTACCATAGTTTTTGAAAGCCTCTCTACATCAGGACCTGACTTTGCTCAGCCCAGAAAACCAACAAAACACCTTCTCCTGATCGACAAATCTACATATCCAAAGACTGCACTCCACACCCCCTGGGGGCAGAGATATCGATCACAAGCACCAAAGAAAGAGAACAAAACAAAAAAAAAAAAAGTAGAAGCTGTTTTCCCCCTCAGGGTATCTTGGTAAAAATGTAGCTTCTCCTAGTAAGCTTTTTCCTTGCTTCTAAAAGTAACTTTAGCTTTACCCCAACCTTTTCTTATCTCTCTCTTTCTGCATCTCTTAGCAATGAATAAAAAAATCAGGCGTTGGTATGAACAGTTAAAGTAAACGAACTTTCGTGGAGAGAAAGGACTTCACCAACCAGCTTATGAAGTTTGTAGTACAGACCTTTTATTTCACACAGCACACGGTTTATACAGGGTTAGAGGTACATCTGATTGGCTAAAAAGGTCTCACCCCAACACCCTAGAACTTCTAATTGGTTAAAAGCCCATCTCTCACAAGTCCAGTGTTTGCATTATCTCATCCCGATGTTTTGAGGTCCATGTCTGGAGATCAGGAAGGCAGTTGAGACGTTCTCATGAAAACACTTGCAAGGAGTGACTGTCGCCTACAAGCAGCAGGTGTGTGTCCTTGCAGGCTGAAGTATCAGCGTGATTCTCACGGAGCTGAAGCAGTTTGGATTGCTCAGAAATTAACATCTCACAACAAAGTATAACCCAGCCCCCTGGGGCACAAGCACAAAGGGGTTTGTTACTCCCTGTGCTGAACCCCGTGTGGTTCCCCCAAGTCCAAAGTAAAAGTCCAAAGTGGAAAACCTGTTGGTGCAGCTGACAGTCGCAGGCTGCTTGAAAGTGGTGGTCTCCTCCTGACGAGGTTTTTGGTCCTCCTCTGGATCTGATGAGTGACCCTGAGGTCTTCTTACCCCAAGATATGTACCCCCAGGTCCAGGTGGGAGCACCCAGTACCTCCCCCAGGGCAGAGAGTCACACAAAGGGTGATCTAACTCTGTGTCATGGGGTATTTTGGAATAGTTGATGGCCCATTAGCAGACACGCCCAATCAGGCTGGTGTGAAGGTGCTAACGACTCCAGGGAGGGGAGCTATCACAGCTGTTACCTCACACATGTCTTTCACACCCAGCTCACAGTCTGAGGGGTCAGGTGTGTCCTGGGCAGCTGCTGCAAATGGTCCATTGTTCTTAGGCAATGAATAGAGGGGGTAGAATACATAGCTTTGATCACACACAGTGATAAACCAGTCCCACCTGCTGAACTGGGACATTATCCACCCCTTATTCTACACTATCAAGTCATTCCTAAATTAATAGTCTTTTTTTAACTATATACATATATATATATACACATACACACACATATATACAGTGAAACATTACAAACTCTTCTCACCCAAAATTAGGTCCCCCTGTGGTACACAACATGTTTCTCCATCTTTTTGCATTACCCACCAAGTGCAACCAGGTCCCTGAGCAAAAACAATCTCTCGGATGGGTTTGCCTTTGTTTGAGGTGGGACTCACCCAAACAGTCTTTCCTAACATACCTCTCATATGGACCACAGGGACTTTATCTCCATCTACAGTATTCAAGAGCTCTGATTGGGCAGGGCCAGCTCGATTGATGGAGCCTCGGGTGTTGACCAACCAGGTGGCCTTTGCCAAATGCAGCTCCCAGTGTTTGAAAGTTCCCCCACCCAACACCTTTAGGGTGGTTTTCAGCAGTCCATTACACGCTCAACTTTCCCAGCAGCTGGAGCATGGTAGGGGATATGATACACCCACTCAATGCCGTGCTCTCTGGCCCAGGTGTCTATGAGGCTGTTCTTGAAGTGGGTGCCGTTGTCAGACTCTGTTCTCTCTGGGGTGCCGTGTCTCCACAGGACTTGTTTCTCAAGGCCCAGGATGGTGTTCCGGGCAGTGGCGTGAGATACGGGGTGTGTCTCCAGCCATCCGGTGGTTGCCTCTACCATGGTCAGCACGTAGCGCTTGCCTTGGCGTGTTTGGGGAAGTGTGATGGAGTCAACTTGCCAGGCTTCCCCATACCTGTATTTCGCCCACCATCCACCATACCACAGAGGCTTCACCTGCCTGGCCTGCTTGATGGCAGCACATGTGTCACAGTCATGGATAACCTGTGAGACTCTGTCCATGGTTAGATCCACCCCTCGGTCACGAGCCCATCTGTATGTCGCATCTCTGCCCTGATGACCAGAGGCATCATGGGCCCATCGGGCTAGAAACAATTCACCTTTATGCTGCCAATCCAGATCTACCTGAGAGACTTCAATCCTGGCAGCTCGATCCACCTGCTCGTTGTTACGATGCTCCTCATTAGCCCGGCTCTTGGGTACATGAGCATCTACGTGACGGACCTTCACACTCAGCTTCTCTACCCGGGCAGGGATGTCCTGCCACATCTCAGCCGCCCAGATGGGTTTCCCTTTGCGCTGCCAGCCGGCCTTTCTCCAACGCTCCAGCCATCCCCACAGAGCACTGGCCACCATCCACGAGTCAGTGTAGAGGTAAAGTCTTGGCCACTTCTCTCGTTCGGCGATATCCAAGGCCAGCTGAACAGCTTTCAGCTCTGCAACCTGACTTGATCTACCTTGTCCTTCGGTCGTTTCTGCAGCTCCCCATGTAGGACTCCATACAGCTGCTTTCCATTTCCAGCCTGTCCCTACAATGTGGCAGGAGCCATCTGTGAAGAGACCATATCGCTTCTCCTCTTCTGGTAGCTGGTTATATGGTGGGGCCTCCTCAGCTCGTGTCACCTGCTCCTCTCCTTCTTCAGAGGACAATCTGAAACTCTCACCTTCTGGCAGTTGGTGATGATTTCCAAAATCCCAGGGCAATCAGGATTCCCTATCCGGGTTCGCTGCATGATCAGAGCAATCCACTTACTCCATGTGGCATCAGTGGCATGATGGGTAGAAGGAGCTTTTCCTTTGAACACCCATCCCAGCACTGGTAGTCGGGGTGCCAGGATGAGCTGTGCCTCAGTGCCAGTCACTTCTGAGGCAGCTCGAACTCCTTCATAAGCTGCCAGGATCTCTGTCTCAGCTGGGGTGTAGCTGGCTTCAGTCCATGGCAAATGGTGGGACTGTGTTTCCACCCCTGGGGCAGTCAATTCCAGGGGTACTGCACCCCCTTCCAGGTGAAAACGAACTGTGGCCTGCACTCTGCTGCCAACGGAATGGAGAAAAAGGCACTGGCAATGTCGATGGTGGCACCACTTGGCTGCCTTGGACTCCAGGTCACACTGAAGCTCCAGCATGTCCGGCACAGTGGCACTCAGGGGGGGTGTGACCTCATTGAGACCACGGTAACCCACCGTCAGCCTCCACTCTCCACTGGACTTTCGTACTGGCCACTGGGGCTATTAAAGGGTGAGTGAGTCTTGCTGACCACCCCTTGGCTCTCCAGCTCACGAACCATCTTGTGTATGGGGGTCACAGAGTCTCGGTCAGTGCGGTATTGCCGACGGTGAACTGTGGCTGTGGCCAGCGGTACCAATTGTTCTTCAACTTTCAGCAGTCCCACAGCAGAAGGGTCCTCTGAGAGGCCAGGCAAGGTGCTCAGCTGTCTGATTTCCTCTGTCTCCACAGCAGCTATGCCAAAGGCCCAACGCAGTCCCTTTGGGTCTTTGAAATACCCACTCCTCAGGTAGTCTGTGGCAAGGATACATGGGGCTTCTGGACCAGTCACAATGGGGTGTCTATGCCATTCCTTCCCAGTCAAGCTGACTTCAGCTTCCAGTACAGTCAGCTGTTGGGATCCCCCTGTCACCCCAGAAATAGAGATGGATTCTGCCCCGACGTATCCTGATGGCATCAACGTGCATTGTGCACCAGTGTCCACTAAAGCTTTGTATTTCTGTGGGTCTGATGAGCCAGGCCACCGAATCCACACACTCCAATAAACCCGATTGTCCCTCTCCTCTACCTGGCTAGAGGCAGGGCCCCCCTAGTTCTGGTCATGGTATTCACTGCGCTCTCCCTGTGAATATGACCGGGAGGTTCCTACAAGAGGATCGAGCATGACATCATCATTCCTATACTGTCTGGAGCCTTGCCCACGAGAGACCGGAGCAGCCTTCAACCTTGAAGAATTCCCTGTGTTAGTTGTGCCTCTTTGCAATTCACGTACTCGAGCTGCTAAGGAAGAGGTGGGTTTCCCATCCCACTTCCTCATATCTTCTCCATGCTCATGGAGGTAAAACCACAGATTGCCACGTGGAGTGTACCCTTTCTCCTTAGCTGGAGGACGCCTGGTCCTGATGGCAGAGACTCTCGTTTGTTCTGGAGAGATATGAAAGAGTCCTTCCTTAATCTTCTCTTCCAGTTCAGCCAGTTTTGTTTCCACAGCTGAGACGTGGGCTCGTAATGGAGCAGTGACAGTGTCTTCATAAATCCTGAGTTTGCTGACCAGTGCCCCCACCTTGTCCTCTCCTTCTCTCCACTGCAACGTTGGGAGGTAGCGAGAATACATTTCTGGCCCAAGCTGTGCAAATTTTAACCACATCTGGGACGTGCACTGGACACCATCTGGACTTTTAGGGAATCTCTCATCCTCTGAAAAGATTATCTCCAGTACGGCTAATTCCCTTAAGCACCGGATACCTTGTTCCATCGTGTTCCACTGTCCTTGCTGTACGTGGAGGTCCTCCTTACAAAGATATCTCTCCCTCACACTTGACAACAGTCGCCGCCAGAGGCTGAGAGTTTCCTGCCTCTTTCCAGTGCCCTGATCAATGACCACATCTCGAGACAGGGATCCCACCTGCCTTGCCTCACTCCCCTCTAGAATTGTATCATTGGCTGTGGCATCCCAGATTTGGAGCAGCCAGGTCAAGATGGACTCATTTGCCTGTCGTGTGAACTCTCTCCTGAGCTCACGCAGCTCACCCAGGGATAGGGACCGGGTGATTATTTCTGACTGTTTATTCTGCTTGATGTGAAGGTCCTGACTCTTCCTTGTCATTCACTACATGAACTGATTTGGTCTTTGATTTTCTATTCTGGACAGGGGTGACTGATTTCAGTTTCTGTTGTCCTTCTGGCTCCTCCACGGTTTGGGTGGACATGATGCTGATGATCTGTTTCCTTTTCTCTCTGGCTCAGACAAGGTTTCGGTGGACATGTGACTGGTTGATTGATTTCTTTGACTCTCTGGCCCAGCTGTGGTTTTGTTGGACATGGTGCTGGTTGATTGATTTCTTTTCCTCTCGGGCTCAACTGTGGTTTGGGTGGACATGGTACTGGTGGATTGCTTTATTCTCCTCTCTGGCTCAGCCACGGTTTGGGTGAACATGGCGCTGGTTCATGTATCTCTTCTTCCCTCTGGCTCAGTTGTAGTTTGGGTGGACATGGTGCTGGTTGATTGATTTCCTTTCCTCTCTGGCCCAGCCGTGGTTTTGTTGGACATGGTGCTGGTTGATTGATTTCTTTTCCCCTCTGGCTCAGCTGTGGTTTGAGTGGAGATGGTACTGAGTGATTGATTTCTATTCCTCTCTGGCTGTGCTGTGGTTTGGGTGGAGATGGTGCTGCTTAAATGGTTTCTTTTCTTCTCTGGCTCAGCTGTGGCTTTGGTGGACAGGATGCTGGTTCACTGATTTCTTTTACCCTCTGGCTTCACTCTGGTTTGCGTGGACATGGTACTGCGTGATTGATTTCTTTTCCGCTCTGGCTCATCTATGGTTTGGGTGGACATGGTGCTGGGTGATTGATTTCTTTTCCTCTCAAGCTCAACTGTGGGTTTGGTGGACATGGTGCTGGATGTTTGATTTGTTTTCCCCTCTGGCTCAGCTGTGCTTTTGGTGGACATGACGCTGGTTGATTAATTTCTTTTGCCCTCTGGCTCAGCCGTGGTTTCAGTGGACATTGCGCTGGTTGATTGATTTCCTTTCCTCTCTGCCTCAGCTGTGGTTTGGGTGGACATGGTGCTGGTTGTGTATCTCTTCTTCCCTGTGGCTCAGCTGTGGTTTTGGGTGGACATGGTGCTGCTTGATTGATTTCTTCTCCTCTCAGGCTCAGCCATGATTTTGGTTGACATGGTGCTGGGTGATTGATTTCTTTTAATCGTGGGCTCAGCTGTGGGTTTGGTGGACATGGTGCTGGATGTTTGATTTGTTTTCCCCTCTGGCTCGGCTGTGCTTTCGGTGGACATGGCGCTGGGTGATTGATTTCTTTTCGCCTCTGGCTCAGCTGTGGTTCTGGTGGACATGGTACTGGTTGTGTATCTCTTTTTCCCTGTGGCTCAGCTGTGGTTTGGGTGGACATGGTGCTGGTTGTTTAATTTCTTTTGCCCTCTGGCTCAGCTGTGGTTTGGGTGGACATGGTGCTGCTTGATTGATTTCTTCTCCTCTCTGGCTCAGCCGTGATTTGGGTGGACATTGTGCTGGTTGTGTATCTCTTCTTCCCTCTGGCTCATCTATGGTTTGGGTGGACATGGTGCTGGGTGATTGATTTCTTTTCCTCTCAGGCTCAGCTGTGGTTTGGGTGGACATGGTGCTGGGTGATTGATTTCTTTTCCTCTCAGGCTCAACTGTGGTTCTGGTGGACATGGTGCTGGATGGTTGATTTCTTTTGCCCTCTGGCTCAGCTGTGGTTTGGGTGGACATGGTGCTGGTTGAATTATTTCTTTTGACATCTGGCTCAGCCGTGTTCTGGGTGGACATGGTGCTGGTTGATTGATTTATTCTCCTCTCTGGCTCAGCCGTGGTTTGGGTGGACATTGTGCTGGTTGTGTATCTCTTCTTCCCTCTGGCTCATCTATGGTTTGGGTGGACATGGTGCTGGGTGATTGATTTCTTTTCCTCTCAGGCTCAACTGTGGTTCTGGTGGACATGGTGCTGGTTGATGGATTTCTTTTCCTCTCAGGCTCAGCTGTGGTTTGGGTGGACATGGTGCTGGTTCATTTATTTCTTTTGACATCTGGCTCAGCTGTGGTTTGGGTGGACATGGTGCTGGTTGTGTATCTCTTCTTCCCTCTGGCTCAGCCATGGTCTCGGTGACATGGTGCTGGTTGATTGATTTATTCTCCTCTCTGGCTCAGCCGTGGTTTGGGTGAACATGGTGCTGGTTGATTTATTTCTTTTGCCTTCTGGTTCAGCCGTGGTCTGGGTGGACACGGTGCTGGTTGTGTATCTCTTCTTCCCTCTGGCTCAGCTGTAGTTTGGGTGGACATGGTGCTGCTTGATTGATTTCTTCTCCTCTCGGGCTCATCTATGGTTTGGGTGGACATGGTGCTGGTTGATTTATTTCTTTTCCCCTCTGGCTTCACTGTGGTTTTGGTGGACATGGTGCTTGTTGATTGATTTCTTTTCCTCTGTAGCTCAGCTGTGGTTTTGGTGCACATGGTGCTGGTTCATTGATTTCTTTTGCCCTCTGTCCCAGCTGTGGTTTCAGTGGACATGGCACTGGTTGATTGATTTCCTTTCCTCTCTGCCTCAGCTGTGGTCTGGGTGGACACGGTGCTGGTTGTGTATCTCTTCTTCCCTGTTGCTCAGCTGTGGTTTGGTTGTCATGGTGCTGCTTGATTGATTTCTTCTCCTCTCTGGCTCAGCTGAGGTTTGGGTGGACATGGTGCTGATTGATTCTATTCTTTTCTTCCCTGTGGCTCAGCCTGATTTGGGTGGACATTGTGCTGGTTGTGTATCTCTTCTTCCCTGTGGCTCAGCTGTGGTTTGGGTGGACATGGTGCTGGTTGTGTATCTCTTCTTCCCTCTGACTCAGCTGTGGTTTGGGTGGACATGGTGCTGGTTGTGTATCTCTTCTTCCCTGTGGCTCAGCCGTGGTTTGGGTGGACATGGTGCTGGTTGTGTATCTCTTCTTCCCTGTGGCTCAGCCGTGGTTTGGGTGGACATGGTGCTGGTTGTGTATCTCTTCTTCCCTCTGGCTCAGCTGTGGTTTGGGTGGACATTGTGCTGGTTGTGTATCTCTTCTTCCCTCTGGCTCAGCTGTGGTTTGGGTGGACATGGTGCTGGTTGTGTATCTCTTCTTCCCTCTGGCTCAGCTGTGGTTTGGGTGGACATGGTGCCTGTGGATTTGCTCCTTTTCCCCTCCTCCTGACGATGCTGTTCCACCCCAAGCAGTGTCCGGTGGGCAGTGCCAGGGCCCAGCAGGTTGCTGTGAGCTGCCCATCTCTGGGGCTGCCAGAGCTTTTGCCTTTCACACAGCTGATTATTTTAACAGGGTCCTGCAGCTGTTCAGGGGTGAATTTCCAGATCACTTGAGGGGAGAAACTCTCCAAACACTGGCCCATGTCCTCCCACTTTCCGTGCCACTCAGCATTATCAGCTCCTAGAGCAGACCTCCAGGAAGCCTCCCTAGCAGGCCCCTCTTCTGCCCCCAAGCATCTTGTAGATGGTACAGACAAGACAAAGCAACACCAACAACATTATGCCATCCTTAACATCAAAAGGAAATGCAATATTCTCAAAGACTGTTGTAGCAGATCTGAAGGGTGAGAAGGAAGTGAAAGGGTTGAAATAACCCTTCCCTCCTGTTCCCCCCCAGGCTGGGTGCGATTTTTAATGAGACCCCAGAGGTACCAACCCAAGCCAGGACAGGCAAACAGGACTGAGGATACACTCACAATGAAACTCACTGCATCTCATGCTATGATGACAGAAACATAATATATAAATAAAGCAATTTTGATCCCTATCCCTGATCTTAAAAGGAGCATCAAAACAGGCAAATAATTCCCCCTACGTGGAAATATGAACAGGCTCAGGTACAACATCCACATGAACACCCCAAGCAACGTGGTGATTAGGGAGCTTCTGTTCCCAAATACACAAATGTCTAAAATGAAATTGTAATTCTGACTTCTCTCTCGAGCCCAACGTTGGGTGCCAAAAGATGTGCTGCTTTAAAGGTAAACTGGCAGGAGATATGAATGCAACTCAAAAGAGATTCTAAGTCAGAGTTACAATTTAATAACAATATTACAATAAATGCAATGGCACAAAGAGAAAATTGGGTTTAACCCACAAAAACCCAGAAGTCTAACCCAGCACCCTGGGGCACAAGCACAAAAGGGTTTCTTAGCCCCTGTGCTGAACCCTCTGTGGTTCCCCCAAGTCCAAAGTAAAAGTCCAAAGTGGAAAACCTGTTGGTGCAGCTGACAGTCGCAGGCTGCTTGAAAGTGGTGGTCTCCTCCTGACGAGGTTTTTGGTCCTCCTCTGGATCTGATGAGTGACCCTGAGGTCTTCTTACCCCAAGATATGTACCCCCAGGTCCAGGTGGGAGCACCCAGTACCTCCCCCAGGGCAGAGAGTCACACAAAGGGTGATCTAACTCTGTGTCATGGGGTATTTTGGAATAGTTGATGGCCCATTAGCAGACACGCCCCATCAGGCTGGTGTGAAGGTGCTAACGACTCCAGGGAGGGGAGTTATCACAGCTGTTACCTCACACATGTCTTTCACACCCAGCTCACAGTCTGAGGGGTCAGGTGTGTCCTGGGCAGCTGCTGCAAATGCTCCATTGTTCTTAGGCAATGAATAGAGGGGGTAGAATACATAGCTTTGATCACACACAGTGATAAACCAGTCCCACCTGCTGAACTGGGACAATATTGAAATACTAATGTGAGTGTGTGCAGCACCTCCCAGAGTTACCTGTGACACCAAACTGTGCTTGACATGGAGCTTTCTTGGCTCTTCTAGGGCAACGAGTTTACTGAAGAGCATGGAGAGCTTGAGCACTCTCCTTACAGTCAAGTTCCATTGGCAGAGGAAAGTTGCCATGTCACAGGTCTCTGTGTAATGGCTCAACTCCTTTTGACCTCATTTCAACTGTTCCAACAGCTCATTTCAAAGTGCCAGCTGGATTTCAGTCTGGTTCTTTTCCACCCTCTTAACCTTCTGGAGCTGGCAGGGGTTTGCTATTTTTAAGATATCAGTGCAAATCATGATACTGTTCTGGTCTCTCATGTACAGGTGTCTGGGCTCAATCTTTAAGTAAAAGTAACACTTCTTCAGAAGATTAAATTTGTTCTGGTCATGCTGGAGAAGGTGAGGGTTCACGTAATTGTGAAGGAAATCCAAAATAAGGGGTTTTTTGTCATGTGCTGCTCCATGGTGGCATTGTCTTGCCATTCTTCTCTGGGCACAGTACTCTCCAAACTGGTTTCAGTCTCATTCAAAACTTTAGCCAGGCTTCCAAAGCTCAGGTGCTGCGTAGGAAGGAATAATAATAACATTAAGAATCAAAGGAAAAGCATCCATGAGGGAGTATACTCATGGCTATAACTCTTCTCTCTTAATTAAAGCTTAGCTTATATAGATGGGAAAGAGCTACTAGACTAGATGTAGTTCCAGTGGAATTTTGCTTTAGAGTTGTATGGTTTCTAATATTTTGTATTGTCTACTTTGATGTATTCCCACCAACTGGTGTCCTTCGATCCCTCCCCTTAAGAGGTTCTACCTCTGCTTAATATATTCACTGACAGGAACCATTCTCTGAGACACTGCCAAAATTTCTCCCTTATTATCTTCTGTTTCATTCTAATTAGCTGCTTTTGTACTCCTGTAAGCAATTTCTTTCCATTCTTCTGCCTCTCTGGAGATGTCTACTTTTCTCTGTTTTAATCTGCCAGACTGCTGAGATTTGAGACCCATCTGTTCAACCAGCTCCTACAGCTGCATAATCACCTTTGGTGTTTCAAATGAACCCTCTGCCCCCATGGGAGCTGGTATGCAGCAGGCAGAGCAATGCAATATGCTGAGTGCCACCTCACGACAACTGCCAAGGGGAATTGACAGCGTTTTCCTTGCACTTCTACCTTCAGCAGTGGGTTGACAGTCACAACGTGACTGTTTTCAATGATGTTACTGCTTCCCCTTTGCTTAGATGAGACAGGGGAGAGAGACTGGGGGTGAAGATGTCGATCCTGATTCAACCAAACCAGCATATTATATGGAGATTCCCAAGTACCCTTTGGCACAAGTGGTAACCCAGAATCATAATTGTTTGGGTTGGAAGGGACCTTAAAGATCAACCCAATCCACCCCCTGTCGTGGACAGGGACACCTTCCACTAGACCAGGTTGCTCCAAGCCCTGTCCAACCTGGCCTTGAAAACTTGCATAGGATGGGGTGGCTACAACTTCTCTGGGCAACCTGTGCCCGAGTCTCACCACCCTCAGGGGGAGATTTTCTTCCTAATATCTAATCTAAACCCACCCTCACTTTGAAGCCTCTCACCTTTGTCCTATCACTACAGTTCCTGATGAAGAGACCCTCTCTGGCTGCCCTGTAGGCCCCTTCAGACAATGGAAGGTGCTGTGAGGTCTCCACACAACCCTCTCTACTCCAGGCTGAACAGCCCCAACTTTCTCAGCCTGCCTCCATAGAGGAGCTGCTCCAGCATCCTTATCAACTTCATGGCCTTCCTACAGACTTCCTCCAACAGTCCTCATGTCCTTCTTATGTTGGGGACACAACTGTACTCAATGTTTCAGTTGGGGGTCTCCTGAGAGCACAGTGGAGGGGGACCTCCAGGACTTCTACCCAGCCTCTGGGTATATGCAGCTTTTTGCTCAGGAAATAGCTTTTCTTTTTCTCTTTGAGTGGCCAGAAACACACTGGTGTGACCAGTGCAATACAGACACAACTGGGTGCAACACACCATGGCCCACACTGGATGAAGGCACACATTGTGTCTGACCCCGCAGTGCTCAAGTCTCAGGAGACAAAAAGCACAGGAAAGCTTAACCACAGGTTGACCCAGGGCTTTAGACATACAAAGAGAAGCAAAAAAATCATTTTTTGGGACATCACTATCAAATAAGGTCAGACATACAAACCACAGGGAACCCACACCATATGAATATTCAGAAAAAAACCCCAAAACATCTCCCCTAATCCAGATCAACCCACACTGCATCAAAGGGGCTGGGATCCCACCCCAAAGTTAGATGTGGCCTCTGCAGATAACACAAAACCCCAGGTCCCGAGAGGCTGCCTTGAGCTCACATCTCCTCCAAAAGGAGACAGCCAGGAGGACACAGCTCCTGGACCTGCATACCTGGCCAGGGGCCCTGGGAAGGCTCGTAGCTCCTCCAGTTCTTTTGGGCCATGAAGGGTTGCCTGGGAAACAGAAGCCAGGTCAGCAGCTGGACTCCAGCAAGCAGGACAGCCCCAGCTGGGCGAGCTGAAAGCCAGTGCCTTGGCCAAGGGCTCAGTGGTGCCAGGGAACTCCTTCTCTGGGCTGTCTTAAGGTAACACCAGAGCACAGACCCTGAACCATCACATGCACCCAGTGCCAAGGTCCAGGAAAGAAACGCCTGCTGAGATGGCATCTGCCTCCTCTGGGAAGAAAACCAGGAGACTGGAAGGCTGTAGCAGACTCAGGGCATGGCTACGGCCTCTGCACTGGAGCACCTCAGGAAGGCGAGTGCAGTTGTCCCTCCCAGAGTTCCAGAGCACATCTGTCCCCATCAGAAGGGATCACTGGGAGCAGGTCACAGGTGCCAAGGGTTACAGAGATGGAGGCTGAAAGCAACATCCAGGTGCAGACTCCAAAGTCCATGTGGGATGGAGAAGATGGGAGCAGGGGACAAGAAGGCTGCTAAGGAGGCAGTTTGAGTGATCAATGGTGTTTGCATCGCTCAGGGCAAGAAAAGCCACTCCAGGGAGGGGACTGAGGGTGTTTTGGGGCTCCAGGTTGTGTCAGACCTGAAGGCAGTGCAGCTCACCGTGGGCCAGCTGCCCCTCAGCAGAGGGGTGGGGACATACCAGCACCAGCTTGGCCTCCAGCTCCGAAGCGACGTGTGCGGCTGTGAGAACGTGAGGGGAACCACCGGGGTCGGGGGGTGGACACCAAGGGACCCCCTGCAAGGACACAAAGGCCACTGTGAGTCCCCTCACACTGACCTGTAAGCACTTAGAGAGCACAGCTGCCTGTCTCCAACACTGTCAAGGCCACAGAAAGAACTTGCCAGAAGAGAAGCCACCCCAGCAGGAACTTGACATAAGCACAGGGCAGGAATTTGCCAGAGAAAGGGGTTAATGCCAGGCCTGGCAAGGGGAGATCTGCTTAGAAGATCCTGATCAATTCATCCAGACAAAAATTCCCACTGTAGCAAACTGAGAATGGAAGCAACTGATCACACACATCACCCCAGCTTATGGGAACAGCACCCATGACCACCCTGTGGGTACCCACAACTTGGACTGTATAAAGGTGCTACCCCCAGACGAACAATTGCAGGACCCCCACCACCCAGAAACCCAGGGTGAAGAAGGACCAACAGGACACCACTGGATCCACAGGTGGTGACTGTCATCTGCTTGGTATCTCTCTCTCTCCTCCCCAACACTCCCCTTCCTATGTGCTTCTCTTTCTCTTTACTTCACACTTACTGTTTGATAAAATCCACATTATTGACTCTGACATACAGTCTCCTTTGCACCTTCCTTCAGGCAGAAATGTGACTCAAGAATCCTATCAAAACATGACCTCACACCACATCCACTTTGGAGGACATGACCAGCTCCCACCTTATCCCACACCTTGAGCAGCCCTCTCCTGGCCTTCCTACGCAAGAGCGTCCTCAAAAGCAACAGACATGAACAACAGGTCTTGCAGCCCCCCGAGCAGAGCCCCCAGACCGTGCCACCACCCCACAGCCCCCCAGTCACGCCACTTGCCTGCACAACCTCCTCCAGGATCAGACCAAGCTGTGAGACAGCCAATCTCCTCCCAACAGCCATTTATTCCCTTGCTGCCCCCTTGTCAGGCACCCCATCACGCCTCACCTCTTTGTTCTGCATTCCAGGTCCAGGGAAGCACAGGGACCATCATGGTCAGCACCATCACGGATGGACTGGCTGAGCTTGTGGCTGCTGCAGCTGAGCCCTGACTCGTGGCACTGCAGGAGCAGGCTGGGCTGGCCCAAAGGCTGCGAGGACAGGAGAACACAAACGTGCGTGAGAAACCAAGAACATCTCTGCTTTCCTCACTTAGGACAGTGGGACAGCTCTGCTGCTCCTGGAAAGTGCCCAGCAGGAGCAGAACAGCCACTTCCCTGCTCATGCCCTGCAGCACCTTGGGTTTATCCTGCCACATCCCTGCTCATACCCAACAGCTTTGAACAGTAATTTACATCAGCCATCTCTAGTCTGACAGCTCTCCTAGCCCTAACATGACCTCTTTTAAATTCCTTAAGGGGTGGTGACTCCACCATCTCCCTGGACAGTCTGTGCCAGGGCTGGACAGTCTGTGCCAGGGCTGGACAAGCCTTTCGAGGAAGAAACTTTTCCTAATGACCGATCTAAACCTCTCCTGGCACAACTTGAGGCTGTTTCCTCCTGTCCTATCACTTGTTACTTGGAAGAAAGGAGAGTACAGCCCCTCAGCTGGGGAATGACAGCCCAGCAGCTGGAGCTCATAAACACTGACAACTCACTGTAATAATCCCCAGGGTCTGTCAGGCACTGAATGCAACACAGCAAAGTGGCCTTTTTCTCCTCAGCTGGAGTGGGGACACATGGATTGCTGCCCAGATCTCTGGGAAATCCCCAAGCCTCTTATGCCCCAGCCCTGCCCATGTTGGGGTTACTTCTTGGGACTGGCCACCAGCCTCCCCTCAACTTCTGAACTACTGCCAAGAGTTTCTCCCCCTGCCCCTTCCCTCCCAGAAGCCAAAATGTAGCTCTTCTCTCAGGAGTCCTGGGTCTGCATCCTGCAGATGGGAGCAAAGGAGACACGCTGAAGGTCAGAGATTTTGGAACCAGCCGCAAACCTGCACATTTGCAGCAGATGATCACAGCAGGTTGCCCAGACTCCCCACCCTTACCTCTCCTGCCCTGGAGGGTCCGTGGCCAGGTTGGGCCAGTAGCCCTTGGAGTAGCGCTGGTCCCGGTAACTCTTGCCAGAAGGCTCTCCCTGCCTCAGGTCTAGAGAGGGAATCAAGATTCAGCATTACCCCTCCAGATCAACAATGAAGTTGCAAAAGAAAAGGCACCAGTCGGGCAATCTGCCATGCACACTCCATTTGCTTCCAAATTATCCTGACATATTGGAGGCATAACACCGACCTGGACATGTTTGTCAACACAGCACTGATGTCCTTTCCTTTTTCCTCCCTCCCCTTCTGTTCAGCCCAGAAACTCCAGGAACAGCAAAAAGAGGCCCTGACCACCCTGATCACATCATCAAGCTCAGCCTGGATCCAGGAACGACACAGGCTTTTAGCCATGGAAATGAAGATCAAATATCTCTTGGGTGCACCCGGATCCTGCTCAGATTTCCTGAATGCAAATGGCAGCCTGTGCTGGGCAGGTAGAACAACAGCCAGGAGTGTGGGCAGGAGAAAGCCCTGGATATGTGCAAGCCATGGCAGAAGAGCCCACCCTGAAGGAAACATCACTTATTTTGCAAGCAAGCTGCCCCCATGCCCAGAGGCCAAGGATAAACTCCAACCTCTGTCACCATGCCAGGCCCCCCAGCCTGCTGCCAACAGGGCCACTCGCCGTCCCGAGTGCTCCCCGAGGCCACAGTGTGCGTGGGCAGGTTTGGGCACCACAGGCTGCTGCCCAGGCTCTGCCAGGCCACTGCTGCCGCCTCACCGCCACACCCCCAGCTGCCCTTCTGACCAATGGGTGCTCGGACATTAACATAGACTGCAGTGCACCCTGGGTAGTGCTGGCGCCTCACCCTGACCTCAGGCATAAAGCCAGTAAGCCTTTATGTACCACCCAGGCACAAGCCACATGCAGAGGGACCTCATGGCTGAGCCCAGTGCAGGTCAGTGGCCTGGCCTTGGGGCACACCCGGAGGGTGAGTAGAGCTGTGAGTGTCTGTGGCCATGCAGGCACCACCAGCTCTGGGTGCACCACAACCTCAGGAAGCTTCGCCCCAGTTGTGTGTGACCTGCGGCCCTGCCTGCTGCCAATGGCACAAATAGCCCAAAGCACCCACAGCTGCTTTTTTCGCACCTCTCTTCTATTCCTTTTATTGTCTAACACCCACAAAACCAGTGCACACCAAGCTCCACGGCTCCCCCTCTCTTCTTCATCTCCTGACACTTTAACACATTTCCTGCTCTGACACTCTGGGTCTTTCTCGACCAGCACAGAGTTTTCAAGAGAACATCTCTCTCCAAGCCCACCATCATCCATGTCACACACTGAGGACTTGCCCGGGACTGGCATGACCCTGCACAGCTGCAAAACAGCTTTGCCCATCCTTTCAGCTCCTCAAACCTGACAACAGTGCTGCCACTCACAGCTGCTGTGTTCCACTCCAGCCGAGGGCCAGCGATCCCAGTACAGCTTCCCAAGGGCTCACAGGACCTCCCGCATCAAAGAGGCTTTAGAAAGTTACAACCACTGTTTAGGAAGGACTCACTTCCAGGCTAAAAAAGCACAGAAAGGGACATGGCCATCAAGAGCTGGGCAATGGCACAGCCTCTGAACAAGTACAGAGGAAGAAGCAGCAGGTGATGGGGAGATGTGTCACCTGGGGTGTCACCAGGGCCAGGGCAGCATTTTGCCCCCTACCTGTGCTTCCAACATGGGGGGAGTCCAAGTCTGTCTCGGACGCGGCTTTGGAAGAAGTTTCCTCTGTGAGTTTCGACCAAAAGCAGCCAAACCACCTGAATCCAGAGCTCTGGACAATGGAGGTTGTCACAAAGCAAAAGAGAGGAAAAGCATGAGGAGGTGAGAATGCCATGGCCACCCAGACACCTGCTGGGAGTAGGCACCATTTTGCCATGGGCAGAGCTGGCACCAAGGACAGGCAAGCTCAGAGCATAAGGCTGACACCGGCTCCAGCATGTTCACCTTGGCCTCATGCGGCTTCTCCGCCTCCTCCTCGGCAGAGTCCTCAGCTGTGCTCTCCAAGGAAGGATGGCTGTCATCCAAGGAGACAGTGGAGGACTCTGGGACAGTCCCCATCCTCATCTTTAGCTCCTTCTGGCATCAGAGAATGAAGCTGCCACGTGCTGCTCCCAGAGGAGCTGCACAGAGCATGGTCAGAGTGCCATGATTAGGGGAGAGTATCCCTAAGGAACATCCCTTACATAGCTGGTGAGGAGCAGGAGCACACACAGCACGGTACAGCCAGGCACTCCAGTGGAGGGAGGCTGAAGAGGGCTCCCCTAATCTTTCAGGGACAGCTGACACCATGGATGGGAGCATTCTCTGTGAGTTCAGTGCATGGAATGACATGACAGCAAGTCCCAAATGCCCCCAGGACTCGCAATGGGATGGCCCCTCTGACTCACCTGCTCTGCTGGGAGGACTGGCTGCACCCTTCTGAGCAACAGCAGGTTACCACAGGGCTCCCCAGGTTCTCCTGTAGACCAGAGGGAAGGACACAGTCAGGGTATGACCCAAGGAGCCCTAATGTATCCATCAGAAGCATTTCCAGGGCTTCCATCATCCCATCCCACAGCATGGTCACCCTTTTACTGGGTAAGATGTTCCCCAAGAGATTCAAAAGGCCATTCTGGTCCCTGGTCCCTGCCAGCAACAGGGAGGTAAAGGCTGAACTGGTGCACCTTAAAGGCAAGTTCTAAAGTAGAAATCCTTCCCTGTGAGGATGGGGAGGCCCTGGCACAGGATGCCCAGAGAAGCTGTGGGTGCCCCATCCCTGGAGGTGTTCAAGGCAAGGTTGGACAGGGTTTGTAACAACCTGGTCTAGTGGAAGGTGTCCCTGCCCATGGCAGGGGGTGGAACGTGATGAGCTTTAAGTGCCTCCCCACACAAACCTTCTGGCATTCTGTGGGTTTTACAGAGAAACAAGGCAGCAACACTCACCTGCTGGCAGCACCAGCTGTGGAGGGGACTCAGCAAAACCCTCTCCTGGAGGGGTGGCCATCCCTTGTAGGGCTGCAGCTCTTGTCCAACACTGAGCACCAGCAATGCTGTGGCCTGAGCAGGTGCTGGGGACCAGAGGGACACATCCTCATGGCAGCTGGGTCCCTGGGGTGGCACCGGCTGGGACCACTGGTCATACTGGTAACCTTCACTCCAGGGAAGTTCATTGCCAGGCTCTCCATCTGCAAAAAGACCCTCAGGGATTTACAATTTTTATAATGCTTGTAATTCCATCAGGCAATTCTTGTCATATGCAATTCTCCCCTTCTCCCTTACACATCAGCAGGAGTTGGGGGAATGAGGAAAGACCACAGGCAGCAGGTGAGGGAGGAGGCAGGACACAGCACAGCAGCAGGAGCCTTTCAGAGGCTTCAAGGAAGGTGGGCTGGGAAAGACAGAGGGGAAAAAATCTCCTGGGAATGTGCCTGAGGTTGCAAAGGAACTCACAAGGGGAATGCCATGGAAAGAGCCCACGAGCAGCAGACACCAGCAGTTCAAAGGAGCCTGGGGCCTCCAGCCTGTTCCTCCATTCCTGTTGCACACCCTGAGCAGGAAAGAAAATTCACCAGGAAGCTTTATTGCTGTTCCACAGCAGCACCCAGGGATGGGTTGCTTGCTTGTAGCAGATTTATTCAGGGTTGGGTTTCTGTTTCAAAGGCTGTTTGAACAGGTGGCATTTGTTTTATTTTACACACATTGGTCCCAGGGGGGAATCCTGCTTATTCCAGCTTGGCAGCCTCCTGCCAGAAACATGCTGGGCACTGGGAAATTCCCCTCCCATTGCCTTGAGAAAAGGCAGGTAGGACCCACCCCTCACAGGGAAAGACTATGGCACCTCTTGGATGCAGTGCTACCAAAGCCTTTGCTTCACTGCCAGCATTGCCTCCAGCCCACTCAGGCTTGGCTTCAATGAGCTGCTCCCACATGGCCTGGAGATGCTTGAGACCCACAGGGATGTTCAGGGATATTCAACTTGATGCTGCCTGGCAAGCTCAGCTGGGAAGAGTCAGGCAGGACAGCCCAGGCTATAAGGATGGAGAGGGAGGTTGCCAGGTGGATCCCAGCTTGGCACCTGATTCAGGCTTTGCCTTTCCAAGATGGATGGATTCATCCATGGATGGCCATCACAAAGAACAAATGGGCCAAGCACTGGCAAAGGAAGCTGCAGAAACCACAGGGAGCAGACCTGACTGCTTGCAGAAGACAAGCCAATGGGATCATCACACCTGGGACTTCCTTCCAGGGAAGGAGGATCCCAGCCTCAGCCCTGAGAGCAGCAGAGGGCAATCAGGATTGATGACCCTTTTTACCGTCTGGCAGAGCTCTTTGAAAAGGAATTTGGCATCAGCAGGGAAAGGTGATAGTGGGATATTCCAATGGATGCACTGCCCAGCTGGGAAGGGAAAGCTCTCCTGTTCTTCCCTTGACACCAGAGTAGGATCATGTCCCTCATTGTGGTGTCTGTTGGCGCTCTGGGTGAACGGGCACTAGAGGGGTCACTGAGAGACAAAGCAAAACCATCAAAGAGGCAGCAGGGAGGGGGAAATGCTGGGGCTTCACCAACAGACACCCTGCAGCTCTGCACTCAGCAGGATGAGCTCCTTCCAAAATCCTCAACCCTCTAAGTGTGAAATCCCCTTACTCAGCTCCACTTTGCACCCTCACAGGACTGCTGAGAATGGGGCCAGCTCTCCTGAGGCTCAGCCAAGAGGCACTGCCCTCATCCAGCACCCACTCCCAGCTCCTCTTCTCCTCCCATAGCACCCACAGCACCCATCCCCTGAACCTCTGCTAATTAGGCCCAAATTACTCAGACTTTGCATAAGGATGTGAGGCTCAAGCCCTCACTTTTCAGCCCATGCCTGGGGGATGCAGCCAGGCAGGAGCAGCCTTTCAGCTCTTGGGGGGATGCAAGGAGCAAGAAGTAGCTGCTGGAAAAAAACCCAGGGAGTGGTGAGCTGCTTCCCAGCCCATGCCAGCACAGTGCCACACATGGAGAAGCCTCCTGGGGGGACCACAACCTCCTGCTCCATTGCCTTTACCTGCCATCAAAGGAATAGCACAGGAGAGCTCTGGCTGAGCAGGTGCCACCTCTGGAAGAAGGTCTTCTTCCACCTGCAAAGGAGTCAGAGGGAAAATGTGATAAAACAAAGAGAAAAAGGGTGGCACAGAGCAAAAGCTGAGGAAACCATAGAGCCAATGGAAAGGAAAGTGTGCTGCTTGTGGGTCTGGGGCTCACCGCCTGCCCCACACTGCAGGAGCCCAGGCTGCAGGTGAGACCCACACCAGCATGGACACAGCTCTGTCCCAGCAAGTGAGGGGGGCTGCAGCACCACGGAGAGCAGTCAGGAGGAGAAACTACATGAAAAATGCCACAAAACCAAAAGCAGGCAGGAAATATTAACAAGAACATTAATCAAAGGACCAGACACGGTCAAAGGACCCAGGAGTACACACAAATGGTAGCACCCCATCAGGGTCCTCTGCAACATCCACCCTGCAAGGGGAGACCTTCACTCACCCACCAGCCCCTGCCTGCCCTCCTTCAGCCAAAATAAGGAGTGTTTTTCCTCCTGTCAAGCTCTGCAGCCTTGGGCACTGTTAGCACTGAAGCTGCAGGTCCCACAGCAGAGACCACACCTTGGAGCTCATAGGCCAAGAGAGAAGACAGCAGGGCAACAACAAGCTTTGAACCTCCATCCCCATCCCCTCAGATTGAGGACAGAGGAGGAGGATGCTCCTGTAGACAAACCACAACACAGAACAGCTGTCCCACCTCATGCTCACTCCTCCTTAACTCCCACTCCCGGCAGCAGGCTCAGAGCTTCTCCAGCAGGTCGGGCTCCAGGCTCTGCTCCTGCTCTGGCGTTTCCAGGAGCAGAGGGTCAGAGAGCTTCAGCCATTCGGCCCGCTGAGGGTCAACAGGAATCATAACACATCAGATCCACAGGGATCAATAGCACATGGCTGGACACATGGGCTCAGGGAAAAATAGCTTCCCTTCAGAATATGGGGGTAACCAGCCTCTTGTGCAGGATTTATTCCCTCTCCCACACTGCCACAGGGGTGCTGACCCACCGGGTCTCAGCAGATCCACAGAAATGCCAAAATATCTGTGGCAAAGATGCTTCCCCCATCAAAGGGGCAGGTAACTATGACCATCCTTTCCTTTGACAAAAACAACTAGCTTTAATCCCACGTAACAGTCAGCCCAGGGCACTGCCAGGTTTGCAGGACACCCCACTGGGAACCCTGGAAAGAAGCCCAGCTTCCAGGGCTATGTATCAGCTCCTCACCTACCCCACCAGGATGGGTGGGAGCTGTTTGTCTGATCTGTACTTACAAGTCTCTGAGAAGATTTCACAGCCCCCCAGGCCTGTCCTGATGCTTAACATCCTTAGAGCTAAAGAGCTTAGTATCTTAGTGAAATCTTCTCTACTACCAAAGAAGCCCCTCTATACCTGCTCCCATGGAAGCTGCGGGGACAGCCAGGCAGCATCCCCAAAGAGCAGCCTCCTGCACCCACAGGGCTGTTATCACATCCCCTATACCCCTTCCTCCCTCCTGCATATCTTCCCTAGAAGAAATAACCCCAAGGCCTTCTTCAGAGGTCATCTTCCCTTCAATTTCTCATCCCCCCAACTCTCCTGTTCTGCACTCAACTGAAAACCAAACCAGCCGCTGCACAGGTTCTGCAGCCCCACCTTTGTGTTGGTTTCTGTCAGGCCCACTCCCCCTGCCCCAGCCCCTGCCCAGGGCTGGGTGAGGCTCTCATTTCACAACCAGCCCAGACCACCCCTCCACCCCCTGCCAAGGAGCAGCTTGGCTGTGGGCTGAAGAATTAATAGCATTTCCCACCAGCAAAGGGGGGAACCTTCAATAGCCAGCCAGGCCCACATCTGGGAGCATCGCCCTGGGGGTGTACTTATCTGTAAACTAGGTGTGGAAGACAGCTTTGATGGTGGTGCCAGCTTCAAAGTCCATCATCCTCAGGTGGGCAGTGTCCAGGTCAACAAAGAGGCCTTGATGTCTCTGGCAGCAGGCCCACCCAATACAGCTTCTCCAAGGGCTCCTTCTCCATCCCTGTGGGCGAGACCAGGCTGTCAGCATTGTGCCAAGGGCTCCAGCTCTCAGCAAAGCAGGGCGAGCAAAACCAGGTTGGATGGTGGCCAGCAATGCATGGAAGACCAGGTGTCCAGCTCAGCTCCCACACTAAGAGGTGAGATGCGTGTTTCCATGTGCTAATCTACCCCTAGTGCCACACTTATGCCAGAAAAGTCTGGTTTTCTTTGCTTCTTATTGCCAGGAGATGTGTGGAGCGGTTACTTGCCAGGTCCCTCGATCAAACAAAGCACCTTCTAGGGCAGGTGCATGCCCTGCACCCAAGGATGGCAGAATAGGTCTTCCAGTGATGGTCTCTCTGAGGGGCGGATGGACAAACACCACTTGATGAGGTGTCGGCACTCTGGGGGAGAGAAACCAGAAACTGACGGTCAGCTGGAGAAGGATCCTGTCCCCTTTGTCCCACTGTCTGTGTGCCCAGGCCATTCTGGGGGCACTCAGAGCTGCATCCAAACTTCCCGATTACTTCTCTGTTTTGGAGGAGAGCAGGATGGCAGGACATGTGCCACCTCCTCCAGCCAACCAGGGGATATAAACAGCTTCAAGAGCAGGATCCACATGAGCCCGCTGCCAACTCCCAACACCATTATTCCCCCCATGCCACAAAGATGGGTATCCACCTCGAGAGACCGGTTGTGGGAACCGGAGCTGCCCCCCCGTGGTGCTCCAGCCTTGCAGGAAAGGGTGCTTCCCGCAGACCATCTGGTAGAGCAGGATGCCCAGGGACCAGATTGTTGCCCCCTCGCCGTGGTAGTATTTGTGGTGGATCCACTCCGGCGGACTGTATGACAGTGTTCCTATGGAATACAGACAGAGCTCACCAGGGGGATGCTTCCTGCTCCCAGACCCTCGCCTGAGCATCCCTGGGGATGTGGCACCTGCCCCACTGCCACACGCTGGGACCCGCTGCCTTCTCACCAGCACCTGACAGCAGCTTACAAACTCTGGGTTGTAGGAGAAGCCACCGGTGTCCAAGAGGGCAGCAGAAGTCCTGGGAAGGCCCAACCATTACCCACAAGGAACAAACCCACCCAGTGGTGAGGAAAAGCCTTGCCTTCTCCCTGCCCCACTGCACTGCCCTCAACAGTTAATCATAAGACAAGGCAAACAAGGGGAGCAGAGCAGCCCATGACCTTCCTGGCATGCACACCTAACCAGCTGCTGCAGGAGTTCTGAGCCCTCCTCTCTGCTACCCTCACAGGTGTTTTTATCAGGCTGGCTCCGCCCGGTACCCACTCCAGCCCAGGACGGGATGAGTGGTGAGGGCTGTCAGCAAGGCTGGGGACTGGCTTGCAATAGCTCACCCGCCCCATCCCAATCCTAAAGCAACTTGGCTGGAGAATTAATCCCATTCTCTCTCAGATTAATGGGGAATCTCCAGTGCAGCATGGCCATGCAATGCCTGAGGTGCCCGGTACCAGGAGCATCCCCCTGGGTGTGGGCTCACCTGCAAACTGGGTGTACACCCTGTCCCGAAGGAACGTGCCGCATCCAAAGTCAATGAGTTTCAAGTTGCCGGTGGCCAGGTCGAGGAGGATGTTTTCGGGCTTGATGTCACGGTGCAGGACGCCACAGCTGGTGCAGTGCTGTACAGCCTTCAGCACTTGACAGAACAGCTTCCAGGCCACCTCCTCTGGCAGGAACTTCCACTCCCGGATTAAGTGGAAGAGGTCCTGAGACCACTGTGGACGCTCCATCACCAACAAGAAAACGTTGGAGAGCTCAAACCACTCCAGGAGCTGGATGACACCAGGAAACCCAGTGGACACCTTGTTCAGCAGCACGATCTCCAGGGGCGCCCGGGTGCCGTCGGGCTGCGGGGGGACCACGATGTCGTCAGTGCCACTGATGATGTGTCACAGCTCTGTCTGGTACCCCTTACCCAGCCTGGGATGCTCCCGCCCCGCACTGACCCCACGCCCGCTCTCCCTCCAAGCGTCCTGGCGGCTTCCACCCTCCCGGGCTCGGCTCCTCCCGTCCCGTCCCGCCCCGCTTGTTCCCGCTGGCCCCGCTCACTCACCAGCTTGCCCCAGTGCCGGATGCGATTCCGACGCACGAGTTTGATGGCCACCTGCGAGCCAAGGGGAGCAGCGGACTGAGCCCGCTGCCCGACCCGCACAACCCTCCTTCTCCTCCTCATGTTCCTCCTCCTTCTCTTCCTCCTCCTCCTCCTCCTCCTCCTCCGCCCGCCGCCGGCCCCGCCACTCACCGGGGCTCCGTCCTCGAGTCGAGTCCCCGCATAGACTTTGCCGAAGCCGCCACTGCCCAGCAGCGAACCCATCCGGTAGCGCCTGTACAGGAGCTCCTTCGCCTTCCTTGCGGGCGAGACGTGGCCGGCAGGGTTCGACCCGGGGCCCGGCACGGTCCCCGAACGCCCCTCGACCGCCTTGGGCTGGGTATCCCCGACCGCCTTGGGCTGGGTATCCCCGACCGCCTTGGGCTGGGTATCCCCGACCGCCTTGGGCTGGGTTTCCCCGACCGCCTTGGGCTGGGTATCCCCGACCGCCTTGGGCTGGGTTTCCCCAACAGCCCCAGGCACCGGCCGCTCGCTGCTCGCGGCCGCGCTGCCGAGCGGCGGAGCTCTGGCAGGGGAAGCCGCAGACGAGGCGGCAGCGGCCGCGGCGCCGGTGTCCTCTGACAGCCCTGGGAGGCGCCGGGGCCGGGCCCGCAGCAGAGGCAGCGCTCGGGCTCGGGCTCGGGCTCGGGCTCGGGCTCGGGCTCGGGCTCGGGCTCGGGCTCGGACTCGGACTCGGACTCGGGATCGGGATCGGGATCGAGGCCCGGGCCGGAGCCGGAGCAGGCGGAGCCAAGGGGCGGCGAGGCCGAGCCCGTCCCACAGCCAGCCGCAGATGCTCGTCCAGCAGCCCCGCAGCCGGCACGCCGAGACTCGGGCAAAGGCGAGAGCGCGCCGGGCCAGGCAGGGGCGGGGACGGGGCGGCCCCGACCCGGAGCGGGGGAGGGACACCGGGGCCATGGCCCGGGCCGCCAGGGGCAGGGGGAGACCGGGAAAGGGAGAGGGACACCGCGGGAGGGACAGCGGGAGAGGGACAATGGGAGAGGGTGCGGGACACCGGGAGAGGGACACCGAGGGTGCGGGGCACCAGAGAGGAAGAGGAGGAAAAGAGTAAAAGTCTGTGCGAGAGCGAATCGCTGCTGCCGCTGCTGTCGCTGCTGCCGCCGCTGTCGCCGCTATCGCCAAAGTGCCAGGGCCGTTTGTCCGTTTGTCCGTCGCCCGTTTGTCCCCGCGCGCCCCGGAGGCAACCCCTCCGCTCCGAAGCAGCCCCGGCAGGAGCCACCGACTTTTTCAGCTACCTCTTCGCTTTATTAAATAAACTCTTTTGGCGGCAACCTTGCCCCTTGCCGCCGATGCTCAGCATCTCCCGGACCCATCCCGCCCGTTCGTCCTGCCCTGCCGTTGCTTCCTCCCATGCCAAGCGGACTTGTCCCTGTTCTTTGGGAAGGCATTTGCTCGGTGAGCAGCCCCGGGGCGTCTGGCCAGCGCCAGTCAGAGCAAGAGCCAGAGCCAGCCCGGGGAAGGGCAGAACAGGACGATGGGGAGGGAGAAATCCAGCCCCTTGGGGTCAGCGCAGCTCCCCAGCGGCACCAGGGCTGTTTGTGTTCTCCTGTCCGGTTACAGGGGGAAATTGGACACTGTGGAGAGAATTAAAAAGAATAGAAGTACAACACTGGTTTTGCTGCCATTTGGATGCCAGTCCATACTAATAAATCCAGGTTTAATTTGGAATGCACACGATTTAGCAGCTTTTGCAGTACACAATATTTAACAGCTCCCCTTCAAGGTACAATGGGAAAAGGGTGGGAGAGCAGGAGAAAAGGGGGACTGGGACCTCCAAACTGAGTGGGAAAGAAGGTGAGACTTTGAAACCGAGCAGGGCAGGGGGGAAGCAACACTCCCAAACTGAGCTGGGTGGGAGCTGGGGATTGTGGGGACGATGGGAAAGGGGTGCAAGATGGGAGAAAAGGGGTGTTGGACAGGGGGCAGGGGAGCAGAAGACAAGGGATTCTCACAGGGCTCCCCCCTGTCCTCCATCACTTGAGCCCAGGGGCTCTGTGGGGGATGGATCCACACTGGGGGGGTCCCCAAACTCCCTGTCCATCCCTGGGAGCTGATGGGCGTGTTCCCCCCACCCAGAAGTCAGTGCTGCAGCAGCTGTGGGGCAGAGTGGGGTGGCAAAAGGAGGTCCAGGGTGGGCCCCTGAGCTCCCAATGTGCTGTGACAGCTGGGGGCTGCTGGGGGAGAGGAAGTGGCACCCCATGACCTGTGTCCCTGCACCCCCAGGCGTGTTTCAGTTCCCGGGAAAAGCTGAGTGTCACTTCTCAAAAGGCCCTGGCCTGGAGGATGGTGGACAGGTACAGCTACAACCAGGAGCAGCTCGGGCACCTCGTCAGTGATTTGGGAACTTTGGTGGGGAACAGCCCATGTGGGGAGACCCAGGCCAGGCACTGGAACAGCCAATGGGAATTTCTGGAGAACAGACAGGCTCAGGGGGACACGGACTGCTGACACAACTATGAGATCATGGCCATGTTCACCCAGCCTGGGCACCCCCAATTTTGGGGAAACCTCCCTCAGATCCCCCCAGAACAGCCAAGTCCTCAAAAACATCTCTCTGAATCCCCAAATTCCCCCCAAATCCCAATAACATGTTGGAGTTTACATGTCTTTGTCTGATTTCTTTATTTTTACCCCAGTTTGGGGTGGTTTTAAGGGATGAAATGAAAGAAATAAAAATCAAAGCCCAAAGAAAAGGATTTGTATGTCAGCATCATGTGAGTCTCCATGGGGTTGGGTTGGGTGGGTGCAAGAGCCTTTTTTGAAGAGGTTTCCACACCACTGTCTCCAAACTCTTGGTCTTTGCCCCAGTCTGTCACCCCTTGGCTGTAGAAGATGCTTGGGGGGCACAGAGAATTAGAATCATGGAATTATTTAGGTTGGAAAAGTCCTTAAAGATCATCCAGTGTTGCTTGATGGCACCAAAAGAAACAATTAGATGGAGCAGGAGAGACGTTTGGAGGTCAAAAGTCAACAAATCAGCTCTTCCCGATGAATTTCCAATGTCTGTCTGTGTCCCTGTGGATGTTTCTCCCTCTGTGTTCACCCAAGTGCCTACAGGGAACCAGGAGGATGTGGAGACCAGGAATGGATCCCAGTGTGGATCACCGGGAATGTGGGTCACCAGATCTGTTACCAGTGTGTGTCCTCCGATGGGTCACGAAGTTGGGGAGCAGCAAACAAAGCTCTTCCCACAGCCAGGGCACTTGTAGGGCCTCCCTTACTGGTGGCTGTGTCAGCATCTGGTCAAGGCACAGGGAAACTCTTCCAGCACTCAGGACACTCACAGGGCCTCTCCACAGTGTGAATGCGCTGGTGGTTCATGAGGTTGGAGCTGTGGCTGAAGCTCTTCTCACACTCCCCACACTTGTACGGCCTCTCCCCGGTGTGGATGTTCCAGCGGGTGACAAGATTGGAGTTCTGGTTGAAGCTCTTCCTGCAGCTGGTGCAGCAGAGTGGCCTCTGCCCCATGCGCATGGGCTGATGCCTGAGGAGACACAAATTGATCTTAATCCAATTTCCACACTCAAAACACTCATAGGGCTGGATCAGGTTGGAGCTGCTGCTGAAGCCCTTCCCACATTCCCCACATGTGTAGGGCCTTTCCCCGGTGTGGGTGTTCTAGGGGCGGATCAGGTTGGAACTCCAGCAGAAGCACTTCCCACATTCCAAGCACTTGTACGGCTTCTCCCCAGAGTGAAGCTGCTCACAGACTTCCAGGTCGCAGCTCCAGCTGAAGCTTCAGCTGCCTTCCCCACACACGGTGGGTCTTTCACCCTTGGAGCACCCTGGGTTGGCTTTGGAGCCCCCACCACCACCCTACCCCACCCCCCAGGTATCTCCGTGGCTTTCCCTCCCCAGTGACTTCCTGCATCCTGGAGCTGTTCAAAACAGCCTCTGCCACCAGGTTCTGCTGGGGGGATTTGTCCTCTGTGCTCTCTGTGCTCAGCTTGGGGCCTGGGGCAGGAGGGAACAAGGACAGGCAGGGCATTTGCCTCCAGGCCACAGGGAAGGCCAAGGAGATCCCCCCAAACCCGGCCCCGGCAGGACGGCGTTGGCAGCGGGGCTGTCCTGCAGCCGGGGCCATGCTGGGCTGGGAGATGCAGCGCAAGGGAGGGGCAAAAGGGCACTGACTTCCTCCTCACCTGCCTGGGGGTCCCGGGGCATCTTCCTCTTCCTCGCAGCCTCCTCCTCCGCCCAGTCAAACTCTGGGACAGAGAAATTCTGGGTTTGGGGGAAAAAACAGATGTGAGCACATTGGGTTGGGGATTTCTCCTGCCCAAGTCCATCTCTAGAAGTTACGAGGTATCCTGTGTCCATAAAAACCTCCAAAACATCAAGATTAATCCCCAAAAGACCCTCCCAGGTGTTGCCCCTCTCTGGTCTCCTCAACTCGCTTTTCCTGTTCCAAGTGTCCATCGTGATAGAACAAAGCCTGCCATCCAGAGGGGTGGAAGACAGTCCTGAAAAGAAAAAGAGCTGTTCAAGGGCAGGAGATAGATGGAAATGGGATATGGCTTTGAGATCATATGGTATGAAATAAGGGGTGGAATGTGATGTGTTTGACAAACCCCACAACTCAGATTAAAGCTTTACTTTTATAGTAGGACCAAGCCAAATTTAGTAGGCCTTGTAGGCCCCAGAGGCAGGATGGGTCAGCTGCCATTAAACAGCCTATGATGTATTTCAGATCATATGATGTCAAATCGGTATAAAAGCAATGGGGACGAGGAGTTTCTTTCTCTTCTCTTCATGGTCGCTGTTCAGGGAGGACATGCTGTGACCGTGTCAGAGCATTAGGCCTCACTGCCACCCCACTGCTACTTTATCTTGGGGAAGTGAACATTTTATTGTTAGCTTCTCTTTTTCTTCTGTTTGGGTATCTCTCGGGAGGTGAGTGGGGTGTCCAGAGTGGTGGATTTTGCCGTTCGGTGGGGAGGTGTAGAGTTGTTATTATCTTTTGCTTTTGTGGCTACGTGTTATATTGCATTTTGCTTTCAATTTTCTCTTTTCTTTGTAAATACAGAAACTCTTTCTGGTTTAAGTTTCAGTTTTTCCCTCCCTTTCCCTTGGAAGGGTGGGGAGAAGGCTGCATTGCTGTGGTGAATACTTGGCATTTTGTCAAGGTAAAACCACAACGCCTTGCCTTCCTTTGTCTTGCCTTGCCTTGCCTTGCCTTGCCTTGCCTTGCCTTGCCTTGCCTTGCCTTGCCTTCCCTTCCTTTCCCTTCCCTTGCCTTGCTTTCCCTTGCCTTGCCTTGCTTTCCCTTGCCTTCCCTTGCCTTCCCTTGCCTTCCCTTGCCTCCCTTGTCTTGCTTTGCCTTGCCTTGCCTTTCCTTGCCTTCCCTTCCCTTCCTTTCCCTTCCCTTGCCTTGCCTTGCCTTCCCTTGCCTTCCCTTGCCTTGCTTTCCCTTGCCTTGCCTTGCCTTGCCTTGCCTTGCCTTGCCTTGCCTTGCCTTGCCTTCCCTTGTCTTGCTTTGTCTTGCCTTGCCTTCCCTTGCCTTCCCTTCCCTTCCTTTCCCTTCCCTTGCCTTGCCTTGCCTTGCCTTGCCTTCCCTTGCCTTCCCTTGCCTTCCCTTGCCTTGTCTTGCCTACTGTTCCACTGCCCTGCCTTGCTTGCCCTTCCCTTGCCTTGTATCGATGGATGAAAAAGCTACTAAATCAGGAATGCGGGTCTTCTGCTTCGAGAGGCACGGTGGCCATCGGCTAGCAGCTCTTTTAGGCCGCCTCTCGAAGGCTGGGATGGCTCCCTCTGCACCCAGCCCGGCACAGCCTCCCCAAGGAAGGACCACACTTGAGGCCAGGTGGCAGCAGAAGAAGCAAGCTTTATTGGGGTGCCCGGCTTGTAAAGGGTTCAGGGGATAGTTCCAGAAAATGGGAGGAGGAAGGGGAAGGGTCAAGCATCCTATTGGTCAAAACATGAGCAAAGGGGAGGTACAGAGAAAGGACCAATAGGGAACAGTGAGCCATAAAAGGAGAACTACTGCAGTGCACCAAACTGGGGCCAATCAGGGTAGGGTTGGCAGGAAAAACCTAAGGGGGTTCTGGGAAGAAGAACTTGGATAGGGACTCCTATAGGGAAACATTATGGGTAGACCTGATGACCAACGCCATTAACAGGGGAGAAATCAATACATGAAAAGCTCAAGCCCACAGCCTCAGGCTCTCCAATTTCTGCGTCTTCGTCGACCCATCGCTTGTAGTACTTCTGCCACTTGATAAAGTCCTGGTCTATCCCAACATCTCCTCCTTTTTTATTTTCTATTACCGGGTAAGCCTGTGGCGGGGCCTGGAAGAACTTGATACTTTGAAAACACTTGAAAAAACAAGGGAAAACACACATAAATAAGCAAATCACAAACGGAATTATCAGGAACCAAATTATAACCTTTTTAACAGTAGCTGACAAGCCCTAAAAAGGCAACCAACTAAACAAATCCTCTGGCCGTAACCCATCATCCTGCTTGATATCATGCACCAATGATTTTAATTGATTGATATGTGAATGGATGGAAGTGGAATGGTCCGAAAAATTAAGGCAACAAAGCCCTTCAAATTCCTGGCACCCATGGCCATTAACTAGAAGCAGGAAATCTATAGCTGCTCTATTTTGCAATAGAGCTTTCTTACTCTCTCGAGTATCCAATAACAGTTCCTCTAAGGCTTCACTAGTGGCATTGGCTTCCTTGGCAAGCCAACAACCCATCTTTGTTAGAAGGTCCAGGGCATGTACTGTACCAATCGCAGGAATGAGTGACCCCCTCCCAAATGTTTTTTCCTTTTGACCAAAACTGCATGATAGAGTTGCACTCTGCTGTAAATTCATGCAGATGTTGCACACCTTCTAGCGGGTGAGGTTTAACTGTGGTTGCAACTGTTATCTTCGGTCAGGGGGTTGTCCTTGGTCGGGGAGTTGTCTTTGGTGGTGGTGGATGAAAGCTAAGGGGTGGTGCTAGCCCCTGGAAATACCTGCAGATCCTAAGGGACCTTTTGTGCAGTGATACCTGGGATTGTACATTTATTCCTTCACGGACCTGAGGCGGGCCCTCAGATCACATAAATACCGCCGGATTATAGAGTGTCAATTTTCCAAATGTACAAGGGCCCCCTGTTGCCATCCTAGGGATCATCTTCCATACTCTCTTACCACAGATGAGGAAAATCCCTTTGGGCAAGACCACTGATTCTGGGGGGACACGAATTCGATATGAGACCTCGTCCTTGCACCAAAAAAACTAAGATTGGCATAGGGCTGAGGTCACGTAACGTCCATCAGCTGTGCCTCAGCAATCTGCGACTGTGGTGTAAAGAAAAAGTGCAAAGGGGCCCTTACACTCCCCAAAATTTCCAGCTCCTCAGGCCTTTGCCATTGATACGTAAAGTTTTCTCTAATATGTAAGGTTCTATCAGGGCGAGTGAGGCAATCTATAAACGGGTTTTTAAAGTGGTCATGGTCATCACACCATGGGGCATATTGATTTCTAAACTCTCCCCATTCCCGTGGTGACCAAGGCAGACCCACTAGACACGTTTTAAATGGATTAGATGGATCTAAAGTTCATAAGCAAATGGAATCCGTATTCAGTGACTGTGCTAAACTCTGCCATATGTTCTGCTTAGAAAACATCACCCAAGTCGGAACCGGTGGAGTCAACAAAGTAGTAACTGTAGATGGGGTCGATTGTTGCCTTGCCTTGGCTTCATTCCACAGCAGCATCACGACTAAGGTGTAGATGAGAACTCTTTTTCCTCAGCGAACATAATGTCCAGGTGCCATTCCTCCTCTTCCTCTGCCCAGTTGACATTGGCGTTGTCCTGGTGCAAACGGACACAACGAGATGTTGCCCATCTTGGGCCGGACCCTGTGGAGACACAGACATGCCCTCTCTCCCATGTCAACAGAGGAACAGGGCCGACCCATTCCCCAGTCACCACATCTTTGTACCAGACCTTCACCTCATTCCTTTTCATCTTTCCCGCTCCAAAGTGTCTTTCAACAGGGGGAGCATCGTCGTGGAGCCCATTTAAGAAATTTAATACATACAGTGCCTTATTCAACCTCTCTTGAGGGGAGAGCCCTACCGCCGAATTCTCCTGCTTTTTTAACATGTTTTTAAGTGTAAGGTGGGCTCTCTATAATCGCCTGACCCTGTGGTGAGTGGGGAATTCCGGTGATATGGGAAATTCCCCACAGATTAAAAAATTTCTTCAACGAAGTGGAAACATGAGCCGGACCATTATCAGCCTTCACCCGTGTCGGGATGCCCATAACAGCAAATGCAAGGGAGAAATGCCGTTTAACATCCTTGGCTTTCTCCCCTGTATGCGCCGTGGCCATAATAAGTCCCGAACAGGTGTCTACCGACACATGTACTTAACGAAGGCGGCCAAATTGAGGTACGTGTGTCACGTCCATCTGCCAAAGGTCCAAGGGACTCAGTCCCCTGGGATTAACGCCCTCCGCTGGAACCGGGGTTACCTTTTGACAGTCCGGACAGGCAGACAGTATTGCCCTAGCCTGGCTGACCGAGAGATGAAACTGCTTTCGCAACACTTTAATGTTTTGATGGAAAAATTTAAGAGATAATTTGGCCTTCTCAAAATTATTAGGAATTGGAGCCAAGTTAACAGTAACTTCTGAATTTGCTGCCTCATCAGCCACCCTGTTTCCCTCCACCACAGGACCAGGGAGGTCTGTATGTGCTCTCACATGTTGGATGTAAAAGCGATGCTCCCTGTGGTGAACGACCCTTGAGAGAGTGGAAAACATTTGAAACAATTGCTGGTTGGAGATATCTTTCAAGTAACTGTTTTCAATTCTTGATACCACGCCCACTACATAAGAAGAATCTGATACAATGTTTAGAGGAGTAGGAAATAGCTGAAAAGCTCTTATAACTGCTGAGAGTTCGACCAGTTGTGAAGAGCCTGCAAGTTGGTGCACATCCTTGTGCCACTGTCCGTTGTCCAGCCAAGCAACCACGGCATTCCCTGTCCGGCCAGAACCATCCGTAAAAACCGTCTGAGCATCCTGTAGTGGGACCTGAGAATAAAATAACTGCAACCGAGGCTGAGAAATAGATAAGAACTGTAAAAACGGAATAGCTGGAGGGTGATACAATACTTTCCCAACATAATCTGTCATAACAGACTGGAAATCAAACATATGTATTTCATAATAACGTAATTGAGATTTAGTGAAGGGATATAAATAAAATCAGGGTCCTGCCTGGAGATTTCCCAAAATCTTAAGCATCCTTTGTGGCAAACTTTCGCCAACATCTCCAGACAGGTGGTAATTGTTTTAGAAAACTGAAAACTCAAGAAAATCCATTCCCACAAAAGAAACTTCTTCTCCTTATTATCCAACTGGCCTATGACACCATAAGGCTGTCTCTCCCCTCTAAAAATGATCAAAGCCGTGGGTAAACCGGGTCTCATCCGATGGACCTGCTGGGCTGAAAGGCGGGAGTTAATTTCCCGAAGGACTTTCTTTGCCTCTGGAGTAAGGGTTCTTGGAGAGGACAAACTTGAATCCCCCTTCAGTAGCTGAAACAGTGGTGAAAGTAAGTCAGTTGACAGACCCAAATAATTCCTAACCCAATTTATGTTTCCCAAAAGGGTCTGTAACTGGTTCAAAGTCCTGACAGTGGCCGGAATTGTTACCCTTTGTGGTGCGAATGTCTTGTCAAACAATAGCATGCCCAAATACTTCCAAGGGCTGGTAGTCTGAGTGTTTTCTGGTGCCACTTCCAATCCATTGGCCCCAAGGGCTTCCTTACCCGAAATGTGTGCTTGGGTTAACGTAGGTAAATCGACTGCCGAAATTAAAATGTCATCCATATAATGATAGATTATTGTACCTGGATGACGCCGCCTCACCGGCCCCAGTATTCCCGACACTACGGATTGGCAAATTGTCGGGCTGTTTTTCATTCCCTGTGGGAGGACAGTCCAGTGATAACGTTTGGAAGGCTCCGAGGCGTTCACCGATGGTACCGTGAACGCAAACCTGCGGGCGTCGTTAGGATGCAAATAGATGTTGAAAAAGCAATCCTTGATGTCGATGACGACTCGCGGCCAGTCCTCTGGGAGCGTCACAGGGGATGGTAAGCCCGTCTGCAATGCTCCCATGGGCTCCATCAAACTATTGGCCTCCTGCAGGTCACGAAGGAGCCTCCATTTTCCCAAAGCCTTCTGGATAGTAAAGATAGGAAAATTCCACGGACTGTCCGTGGGGCCCAATCCCTTTTTCTCCAATTGTTCTCCAATTAAAATATTAATTTGCCGCAGTTTCTCTCCCCTCAGGGGCCACTGGTTCACCCAGACCGGGGTGTTAGTGGTCCAGGTGAGGGGAGGGGCCTGCGGCGCTCCAGTGGCCCCCATTACAAATTTGAAATTTGGAGCGACAGCCCCACTGAGATATGATATCTCTCCCCCACAAGGTTACCGGAATGTCGAGAACAAAGGGCCGGGACGAGGCAGACTTGCCCTCCGGTCCATGGATGAGAAGTGGAAAAACACTCTGATGAGGAACTTGTACCCCTCCAACACCCCTGATGTCAATAGATGGAGTGTTGGGAGGCCACGCTCGTGGCCAATCCTTGGATGCTACAATGGTGACGTCCAGGCCTGTATCTAAAAGTCCATTGATCTTGTATGTCTTGCCCTAGATTAGGATAAGAAATTTTACAGAACAACATTGGTCTGTCTACTGTCAGAGTGTGAACCCAGGCTGCCTGCACTGTATCTGTAGCAGATGGTTCTCTGGAGAGCGGGATCAGCTGGGCAACAGTATCCTCTGTATCGAGCTGCACTGGCTGGAAAGATGGTTTAACAAAAACAGAAACATTGTTAGCACTTTTGACAGATACCACTGTGGGAGCAACAAGCAGCCCCGTATCTGAGGCCTGGGATGTCCCCGTGACAAGGAAAGTCCCATTAAGGTCGTCTTCATTTCCAGCAGCAACCATTAAAACCATATGGAAGTCCCCTGTATTTAGGGTTTCTGACTGGGACACTGCCAGCCCCAGCTCACTCCGACTTGGGAGGGCTCTCCCTCCGGTATTGTCGGAAGAAGGCGTGCCCCGCCGGTCTCCAATGGGAAGGCATTTTGTGTCATCGCGCCGCCCGCAGCGCTCTGACTGGAGTTTCCCGGCGGCGACATTTTCCCAGCCGGGGCTGGTGTCAGGGGCCGACCCTGACGATCAAATTGGGATGGGCACTCGGTCGCCCAATGCCGGCCTTTTCGGCATTTGGGGCATAAGCCAGGTGGAACCGGCTTCGGTGCTTGCACTTTAGGACAATTGTTCTTAAAATGTCCAGGCTCTCCACAGTTAAAACATTTAGTATTGATAGGATTGGCCGCTGCTGCAAGGGCTTGAGTAACCTTTGCAACCTCCTTCACAAGCTGTTTGTTAGATTTGGCGAGGTGCGACCCAATGGTGATCCCCACAGATTTCTGTGCATCTGCCAAAGTATTAGTGTAGTAGTTTTGGCTTTAGTCAGCACAGGTCCCCATTTAGGCCTCAGTTTTTAGCAGGCCTCAAAGGTTGTGACACAGATTAGAGGGGACAGGTATCATCTGACTTAAGCAGCCATAGAGGTATTTCATATCATCTGACATCATCAGGAAGTGTCGGGGAGTATAACAAGCAAGGGGGGAGGAGTCTCTCTTCTCTTCAGTCCCTGCTTCTGACCAGGACGGTTCCCGCTCCCTGACTGCTGATATCAGGCCCTGCTGCCGGTCCCACGTCTGTTTACCCGGGGACGTGAGCACATTCCTGTTAATTCCTCTTTCCCTCTTGCTGGGAGGTTTCCTTTGGGGAGGGGGTTTGGTTGGCTTGGAGTTTCACCTGTTAGCTGGGGCGACCTCGGTGAGCCTGTTGTTGTTTCCTGTCACTATGTGCTATTTCATATTCTGTGTTAAGCTCTCCTATTCTCTGTATAAATATAAAAACCTCACTGTGTCTAAAGCCTCGTTTCTGCTGTTTTCCCTCACTCTCCTGCTCTGGGAGTGGACTTTTTGACTGGGTACCAGGCAGTTGGCATTTTGCCAGCTCAAACTGTAACACCCTAATCCTAACCCTGACCACTGACCCTGTCATTGGCCCTAACCCTTACCCTGTCACTGACCTGAAAGGGGTCACATAATGATAGTCTCAATTAAAACCTAAGAATACTAAAAATGGTGTACTTTACCATTATTGCTTAAACTTTGCAACTTGGTAGCTCTTAGCTAAACATTGCTTGAAGAGAGGGAACGAAGAGTTAGGGAGATCAGCAAACTACACAGCTGTGGTTTGAATTAGTTTCAGTGACCAATACAGCCTAGAGAGGTAAATCACTGGGGGATTGTTTAGCTGGAGGTAGTTTAGGTTATCATTACCTAAAGACAGTTGATGGGGCCTTGTAACAACAACATATAAAACTATTAGTTCAGCACTCACAGATGGTGCACGTATAAGAGACTGTCAGTGTGGAGGTTCACACAGAGGAGAACCAGATGAAGGGTTCGTGGGATGAAGTAAAATGAGCACCTGAGACTTTGTAGTTCCAGATAACACACACTAGATGACAGTCTTGAACCATGGAAACAGACAGGACAAAATTACCAAAATACCTGTTGATTAACGAGCCAGGGAGGCATTTGGGATGTTAAAGTGTATAAAAACTTGCAACATCTTTGTTTCAGCAAAAGTGCTTATGGAGAAATATCTTCAGCACGACCCTGACAGCGAATAAACAGAAATGGTGGCATAAAAGTGCTGTGCTATTGAGTTTGACTTCTTTTTATCAAGCTCTAACCCTTAACCCTAATCCTTAACCCTGTCCCTAACCCTAACACTGACACAGACAGTGACACTATAACTAACCCTAATCCTAACACTTAACCCTGTGTGGTAGTTTTGGCTTTAGTTTCAGCTGGGCCTCAGCCAGGCCTTTAGTTTCAGCAGGCCCAGAGAGGCTACATAGATTAAGAGAGACAGGTGTCACCTGACTTAAGCAACCAAAGAAATATTTTATACCAGATGGTGCAAAACTGAGATATAAATACAGTAGAGTAGGAGCTGTTTCTCACTTTGCATCATGTCTGCAGTAGAGACAGGACACGCTGCTGACCTGTTGAAATGGGCCTTGCTGCTGCCATTGCTGTGTTGCATTTTGTTTTAATTTGGGGAAGTAAACATTTTATTGTTATTCTTTCTTTCTGTTCCTTGCTTGGTGTCCTTTGGGGTGCTTTATAAATTTAGAGTGATAGAATCTGTTTTCAGTGGGAAGTAGAAAATTGTTGTTATATCTAACTTGTGTGTGTGTTATATTGTAGTTTTCTTTTAATTTTCTCCTTTCTGTATAAATATATAAACCTGGTTTGAGTTTCCAGTTTTCTCAGCGAGGGGAGGGAGGCTCTAACTCTCTGTATTGAGCAGCTGGCATTTTTCCAACTCAACCCAAGACACCCTGTCACTAACACTAACCATAAGACAAACCCTAACCCTGTGTCCTAGTTCAGCAGGTGTGACCAGTTATCACTGTGTGTGGGTGATCAAAGCTGTGTGTTCCACCCCTTCTATTCATTTCCAAGAACAATGGACCATTTGCAGCAGCTGCCCAGGGAGTCATTGGCACCTTCACACCCAGCCTGGGTGGGCGTGGCTGCTCATGGGCCATCAACAGTTCAGGGACACCCCATGACTCAAAGAGTTAATCACCCATTGTGTGAGTCCCCGCCCTGGGAGAGGGACTGGGTGCTCCCTGAGGGTACATAAGTGGTGGGTAAGAAGACCTTGGGAACCTCTCGTTGGATCCAGAGGAGCAGCAGGACCTCGACAGCAGGAGATCCCCGCTCTTGACCAGACCACAGCCCTCGCCTGCACCAACAGGTTTCTTCACTTCCTTTTGCTCTGGACTTGGGGGGAACCACGGGGGTCTCAGCACAAGGGCAGACAAACCCCCTTGGGTTTGTGCCCCAGGACACTGGGTTATACTGCTGGGCTTTGTGAGTTGAAAGCAATTTCCCTTTTGTGCCAGTGTATTTATTGTAATATTGTCATTAAATTGTAGCTCTGACTTATAATCTCTCTCATGTTGAGTTCATTTCTCCTGCTGGTTTACCTTTAAACCAGCACACCCTGTCACTAACCCTAACCCTGATCCTAGCCCTAAAACCAGCCCTGACCCTGTCACTAGCTGTAAGCACAACCCCAAATCCTAACCCCTAACAATAACCACTAACCTGTCACAGATTCTAACCCTAAACCAAACCTTAACTCTTATCCTAACTGTAACCCTAAATTCTAAATTTGTCAGTAATCCAATAACTCTAATCTGAAACCTGCCATTGACACTAAACGTAACATATAAGTCTGCTGTTAACTCTAATCCTTGCATTAACCCTGACCTTAAACCCTAACACCTGACGCTCACCATCACTGACCCTAAGCCTAACCCCTAACTCCTAACAATAACCCCTAACCCTGTCACAAATCATAAATCAAACCCTAACCCTGAACACCAACCTTGTCACTAACACTAGCCCTAACCCCAACCATGTCATAAATACCAACCATAACCCATAACGACGTCAATAAATCTAACCCTAATCCTGTCACTAATGCTAATTCTAACCCCTAACCCTGTCATTAATGCTAACCCTCACCTGGTCAGTAACACTAACCCCAACCTTCATCCTGACCTTAACTCTCACTCACCCTGTCACTAATTCTAACTCTAAGCCTCCACTCTAACCCTTAGCTCTGTAACTAACCCCAACCATAACACAAACACTACTGCTGTCATTAACCCTAACACAAACACTAACCCAAAACCTAACCCTAATCCTAACCCTAAAACAAACACTAATCCTGCCACTAACCCTAACACAGCTGCTGACCCTAATCCCTAATCTTGCCACTAGTACTAACCCTAACCCCAACCTTAGCCCTACCCTTAATCCAAATGGTCATTAACCCTAACCCCAATCTTGACCTTGCAGCCATGGCCCCACCCGGCCCATAGTGCCGCCTCCCACCAGAATGCCCTGCTACAGTTACAGGACAGGCTTGGGGAGGGTGTTTTGGGATGAGGTGGGTGTGGTTTACTGTGGTTTGTGTTGTGGTGTTATTTTTTTTGTGATTTAGGGTTCGGTAAGTGATTGGATGTGGGCTCATGTTGCTTTGGATATTGTTTATTTGTTGTTGAGTGTGGATGTGGCGATAACGAGTGTGCCTTTTTTGGATATTTTATTTTGGGTGTTTTAATTACAGGGTTGTAGTTGTTACTTCACAGTGTTTCCACCAGGGTGGCAGCACGTGTGCAGTTGTGCAGTTCCTCTCTTTCTTTGCTGCCTGGCAGTGTTGTGCAGGTTTCGGGGTTTCAGTTGGTATTTACCTGTTTTTCCCCTGGGTGGGAGTGTTGGTGCAGTTGTGTAATTGGTATCTCGTTTTGCTTAGATGGCTGTGCTTTATAACTTTTTTTAGCTACTGGTTTTTAATTTGTGCTCCAGGTGGCAAACTGTTGTGTTTCACTTAATTGGGTTGTATTTTTCAGGTGTGCTTTGTTGTGGGGGTGTGGAGTTGATTCGGTGTGTAATTTCCATGGGTAGTTTCTTTTCGTGCATAGTTGATGGTTAATTGCTGTCTACATGAGCGGGTGTTAAATGCCTCCCTGACATCCGATCCGTCAGGTCTCGGAAGCTCAGTAAGGTCAGCCCCGGATTAGCACTTGGATGGGAGACCTCCTGGGCAATGCCGGGGGCTGTAGGTTCTAGTCCTGAGGACTTCACTGGCACCGTCCAGGCTCACTCGGCCGTGGCAGGTGAACCTCAGGACTGAAACGGTGGGGCCAGTTCTGTGCACGCTGAGCCTGACCTGAAATCCACTGTGCAGCCTGGAAGGGCCCGTGGGGACAGCCCTGCCCAAATCCTCGTTCAGCGAAGCTGAGCCACACACACACATGAGCGGGTGTTGTGTGCAGTTGTGTGTTAATTAGCATGGCAATTTGCCCGTGTTGTTTGGTTGTGTACATAATTTGGTGGTAATTATTTTAAATTTTTTGCATATGTGATTCCCTGTTCTGCATAAACACTGTTATTTGGGGGTGTCATTTTTATATTTGATTTGGTTTTCTATGTAGTCAGGTGTAGATTGGGGGGCTCATTTGCATATGCTATTTGTTTTTCTGCAGAATTATTTGACTGTTGGTGCCATTTGCACATGGATTTCTGTGTCTTATATAACTGTTGGCTAATTAGCTGTGTAGTTTGCGTCTCTTTCTTATTGTTCTGTGTTTTTCTGGTAATTCAGTTGGTGACCTGCAGAGATGATTAGGTGTGACATGTAGTGAGGTGCCAGGACAGAAACGTTCTGCTGCCCTTGGAGTGCCCTGAGAGGCTCATCCTCTGCACCCGAGAGCCCGAGGCTACTGACCTTCTTCCCTCAGGGAAAGCCCCTCTGCTCTGGAGCCAGGCTGGGAATCCTGGGGGTATTCAGCCTGGAGAAGAGAAGGCTCCAGAGTGACCTGAGATCCCATTACAGTGCCTAAGGAGGCTCCAAGATCCAGAGGGTTTGGACAAAGGCCTGGAGGGATAGGGCAAGAGGGAATGGTTTCCTACTGCAAAATGGAATAGAGGAGAAATTGCTCCCAGTGAGGCTGGTGAGGGGCTGGGATGGAATTCCCAGAGAAGCTTTGGCTAACACCTGGATTCCTGGATGTGTCCTAGACCAGGCTGGACAGGGCTTGGAGCAACCTGGACTAGTGGAAGTTGTCCCTGCCCATGGCAGAGGGTGGGACTGGATGACCTTCAGAGGTCCTTCTAACCCAAACCATTCCAGGGTTTGATGAAACA
This sequence comes from Pithys albifrons albifrons, assembly GCF_047495875.1. Classification (NCBI taxonomy): domain Eukaryota; kingdom Metazoa; phylum Chordata; class Aves; order Passeriformes; family Thamnophilidae; genus Pithys; species Pithys albifrons. The sequence goes on from NC_092486.1 coordinate 139,169, forward strand.
CCTCTCAGGAAAGGCCAGAGGCGAGTCCTCCTCAGCAATGGGACCTTGGGGTTGTTTCCATAAATTACACATTTATGTATATATTTGATAGATGAAGATCAGGAGGAACAAGCACTGGAACACCACTCTGGCACTGTGTGGCTGCAGCACAGAAATAAGGAAAAGATATTTTTAAGGAGCCTGGTCTTATTTTGGGACACAAAAACATCCTCAGCACCAGGAGTGGGGAGCAGAAGCCGTCCTGGGAAGTGCTCCAGTCACACAGAGATGTGTCCTCAGTGTCAGACCCTCTCCTGCTTTCTTATCCAAGGAAAAAGATTTAAGCAACACAAGTGATCCTAAGGAAAAAATCAAACATCTCCAAAATACTGGAGTTGGCACTTAGTGCATGACAGGCACAAGAGGAAGATGCTGGGAGGGAGGGACTCCATCAAAGCCAGACAACAGGAGGGTATTTTGACCTTTTCCTGCTCTTCCAGAGCTGGGAATGTGCCATCCCTCCATCTCCCTGTGTTGTCACCTCCGTGTTCCTTCTGTCCTCACCACACTCCTGCCCACAGCAACTTCTCCTCCTGCTCAGCATGAAACAACAGGGAATTTTAACAGGAAAACAGCACAGGCTGAGTTTATTTCTCACATGTCTGGCTCAGATTTCCTTGGAATTTTGGCACACATCGCTGTGGGGTTCATGACACCATCACATGAGGCTGAGGGAAAACAGAACATCGTGGCCAAATTATCAACCTGAATTAAAATCTCTCCTTGATTACCATTTTAATCCAAGAGAATATGATCCAGAGGGACACAGGGTCATTTTTTATGGAGATAAATGTATTTTAAAGGCTCTTTTTCTGGTCCAGCAGTAGAAAATTCCAGCATCAACCTGTCCCTCTGCCAAGGTTTTTCCAGAGGTCTCAAGCCACGCTCCAGGTCCCTCCCTGCCTGACTCCTCCCTACCTGCTGGCAAAAAAATCTGGATAAAGGGACTTTATCCAAGAGATAAATTCAAATAAATTGTCTTTACCAAGAGTCTGTTGAAAGGAAGGGGCTGGAGGTTCGTTCATCAGCTGTAATTGGGCTGTTTTCACAAGAGGCTCTGGGGCTTGTTTGAAACCCTCCCAGCCCTCACTGCATCCTCCCTCCCAGGTGGTGGGTCCCTGGGTCGATTTCCAGGTGAATATTTTGAGGAGTCCCTGGCACAGGTGCCCAGAGAAGCTGTGACTGCCCCATTCCTGGCAGTGTCCAGGGCCAGGCTGGACGGGACTTGGAGCACCCTGGGCTGGTGGGAGGTGTCTCTGCCCCTGGCAGGGGAGGGAGTGCATAATTTTAAGTTCCTTCCACCGAAAGATTCCATGATTTTTCCAGGAGGTTGCTTTCTGATGGAAACAGCAACTTCTCTCTCTGGAGGGATCCTGATTTCTTATCCTGAAAGTGGAAAAATAAGACAATTGTTGAAGTCCATCTTTTGAAGCCATCCTTTTCTTTGCTTTAATGAAATACAATTTCTTCCATTACCTGGACTTTTTTCCCTTTCTTTTCATACTTTTCTCCCTTCTCCAACCCCTCAGTGGATAAATGACCTAAAGAGAAAGAGGAGAAAGGATCAAAACTGGAAATAAGAGTCAACAGCTGAAAAATCTCCTTATATTTCCTGTCTGAATTATTTTATTGCTTTCAGATACAGGAAGAAAACAGTAAAATGGATATTGGGGGCACCCAGATACTTCCCCATTAAATATATTTATCAAATTTGGATTATGATGCTGAATATTTAAGTTTAGAGTGATGCAAATTCATGAGGGTTTTTTCAGTGCAGAGGGAAAACTGGTTGTCAACACCCAACATCTTTATGATCTTTATCTTAGTTATATATAAATAATAAATACATATATTAGACACAAAAATAGAGAAATTATATATACACATAGATATTAGAAGATAATATATAAATATATATACATAAAATGGATAAATATGTATAAAATTAGCTAATATATAAAATAGATAACTAATATGTAAAAATAGATCAATAATACATAAAAGTAGATAAGATAGAAAAGTACATAAATTATATTTGTATTTTATATATAAATTCACACACACAAAAAAGCTTTTTTTCCTTTTCTCCCCTTTTTTTCTCCCTTTAAATGTACAAACACCAAATGCTGGGTGCATTGTCCAAGGCTGGGATATCCTTGGCCTTGGTGATGGTGTCCTTGCCCTCGGTGATGCTCAGATCCCAGTGGGACACAACCCTGCTCTGAGCAGGAGGGATCAGACTGGGGACAATCTGGGCCAGTTTGGGATTTAGGAGCAGAATTTCATGTCTCTCCCTTCCCCTGTGAGTCGCTGTCGATGCCACTCCTCAGTTTCCTGCACCCCAACATCTCAAGTTCTCCATCCAGGTGAGCAGACCCAAACCACCTCCCCTGGCCATGTCTGTTTTCCTTTCAGGAGCAGAGCAAGGGCTGGAGCTGTGCTGGCAGCTGCAATGGCAGGTCTCTGCAGCCCTCCAGTGCCTGGGAAAACATGGAAAAAACTGGGTGGAGTTTGCAGAGCTTGGATGAGGACAAAGGGCAAGGACAGCTCAGGCTCAGTGTCCTCACCTTGGGGTCCTTCTCCTCAAGCTGCTGCCAATCCGTTCTCCAGACGGTGCTTGTGCTGGGATTGCTCCAACCCAGGGGCAGCACCTTGAACTCACCCTTACTGAACCTCACAGGTTCCCATGGTCTCTCCAGCCTGCCCAGGTTTCTCTGGCTGCCATCCCACCCTCCAGCACTTCATTCTGCCACACAGCTCAGTGTCATCTCCAAACATGCCAAAGGTCCCCTCCATCCCATTGCCCATGTCACCAACCCAGGCAATGTTCATGGACCTTTTCCTGCTCATTCCATGAACTCACAGATCCCAACACAAGCAATGGCAGAGCTGGAGCATCCCAGTGCATTCCAGGGTCCTGGATCCCACAGAGCAGTTCCTTTGTCTGGACTTTGTTGGGAGACTCACTTTAAAGAGATCTTTTCCAGATGACTGAGGAGCAAAGGGATAATTTGACACTTGTCAGGATCTGTGGGAGGACCTGGATCTGCACATGAGGCCAGGGAAGAGCTCAGTCCTGTATCCATGAGGCACAACTGACCTGTTTGGATGTGGCTGGTATCAGCCCATCTGTCTCTGGAGATCCAGAGAATTAATCCCTCAGAGTATTTTCTGTGCAGAGGCTTCTTTTGTTGGAGATTTGTGGGAGAAATTCAATTGTAAAGAAGCTTTTAAGGATTTTATCAGCAAGAGCTTGGAAAGCAAGTGCATCCCAGCTAATCAACTTTGAGTTTTCCTGTGTTTGTTTTTTTGCAAGAAGGGGTGATTTTTTAAATGACAGTTGAAGGAGGGTTTTGGATGGAGGCGAAGCAGATGCAGGAAAAGTTTCCCAACTTTTATTTTTGTCAGAGTGAGTGACACTAAGAGTGTACTTGACACAAACAGGCAAAACCAGCAGGAAAGAAACCTTTTCCTAATCCATTCCCTTTCCAGAGGCTCCCAAACACAGTGTTCAACCTCGAATTTCCAGGACATGAGGAACTACAGCTCTAAGGAAAGGAGGAAAAAGGGTCCATGGAGCAGAACAGAGCAGGTAGAAGACAGAGGAGGGGATGTCCATTGGGCAGGGACTCAAAATGTCCCTCCAGTGATGTTCCATGGGATGAAGTTATTGCATCATTTCCATAGAGATCCTACAAATTCAATGTCCCCTTGGCATGGCCAAGATGCTCTTCTGGTGCAGAGATTCTCCAGCGGAATGTGCTCCATGGAGGAGCCAGCCTGAACATCAGGTAAATTCCAGCTGGGCTCTGTCCTGGGAGCAAACCCAAGTTCTGGTTTAAATTGGTGTTGTGAGGAAAAACAATGGTTGGAAACTTCTCAGAGCTGCCTCCAGATGTGGGACACTGATATAAAAATGTGGAGCTGCTGCAGCAAATCCAGAGGAGCCCCTCTGCCCTGGAGCCAGGCTGGGAGAGCTGGGGGTCTTCACCTGGAGAAGGGAAGGCTCCAGGGAGAGCTGAGAGCCCCGAGAACCCCTTCCAGGGCCTAAAGGGGCTCCAGAAGAGCTGGAGAGGGACCTGGGACAAGGGATGGAGGGACAGGACACAGGGAATGGCTTCCCACTGCCAAAGGGCAGGGATAGGTGGGATATTGGGAAGGGATCCTTGGCTGTGAGGGTGGGGAGAGGCTGGGATGGATTCCCCAGAGCAGCTGTGGCTGCCCCAGCCCTGGGAGTGTCCACGGCCAGGTTGGACAGGGCTTGGAGCAACCTGGTCTTGTGGGAGATGTCCCTGCCCATGGCAGGGGGTGCAAGTGGATGGGCTTTAAGGTCTCTCCAACCCAAACCATTCCAGAATTTGATATTCTTTGGGAAGGAGAAGGATTCTGTTCCATTCTGTGAGTCCATGAACAACCACCCTCCTTTTAAATTGACAGCAGTGGCTTTACAATGGCTTTGCAAGGACTTAGAGACAGAAGAAAAAAAAAAAGAAAAAAACCCATGAAATTTGGGATTTGGTCCCCAAATTGTGACGTGCTTTTGGATTTAAGCAGATGCAGAAACCTCACACGCAGCCAAGGAGTCTCAGTTCTCCTTCCCCACCTCTCCAGGCTGAAGCTGCCTGTGAAGAACCATGTGGATAACCTTGTCATTTCCATTGGGCACACGTTGTGCTGGGTGTTCCCAAGATCTGGGAAGTTTAATTTTCCCAGCACAGCTGCTGGAGGCTGCTGGTCCCTGTCAGGGCTCGCTCAGCCACATCAAAGGAACCAGGACACATCAGAGGGCACAGAAGTGCTGCCATCCCACTCCGGTCTGAGGGGAATGCTCCGGGCTCCAAACAAACCTCAAATCCTGAGCATCCCTCTGGCTCTGAACCTTCCCTCAGCTGGGAGACAGGGCTGTTTTAGCACAGTGTGTTATGATTGCTTGAACTGAAACAACCAAAATGCTGTGGTGTGACCTGGTTGTGTCTGGGTGACACTGAAGAATCAAAGGGGACCCTGGGGATGGGATGAGGGTTTGTAAAATTCACTTCTCTTAAAAAAAACAAACCAGAAAGACAATTATATTATGCCAATCATTGCTTCATCATATAGTGGAAACTGGATCAAATAAAGACATCAAGATGTTAAAAGGCTCCTTTCCCCCCATATTTCTGGTGTTGAGACCTAAACTGGTTCAAATCCCCAAGGCAAACCCTGTCATCAAAAACAAACTTCCAGTTATCCCCACAAGAAGCCAAACCTGAGCTTTCCACTCATGCCCAAAAGATCCAGATGTCCTCAATTTCTGATTTGTTTTATATTTTATATAAAGAAATTATTTTATTTCTCAGTTTATATTTCAATTTTATATTGAACTCTATTAGTTCTAATCCACAGAGGGAATCACAGGGTGACCCTTGTCCAGATGAGATTGGGATGATGATGGATTTGCAAAATTCACTTCTCTTCCAAAACACCAGGAGACAATGAGAGCACAAGGCATGAGTTCCTCATGCCAGGCTGAGTTCTGGGAGAGGTCTGGGATCCACAACCTAAACGAATCAGGATTTTGAGGAGGGAAGATACCAGAAACTCAGAGCTTCCAGCCACCTGATGAGCATGCTCAGCACATTTGCATCCCTTTGTTTATCCCACCTGTGCCTTCCCAGCATCTCCCTTTGCTTCCAGCAGGAGCGATCTGTCTTTGAAGCCTTCCCTGCATCGAGAATGAGCGTCTCCATTCCTGGGCATGTTTGAGGTGGTGCTCGTGGCTTTTTTCAACACTCTGTGTGTTCAGATCCTTCACACTGCCATGGAACATGATAATCCTGAGCCGTGGGTGGAAGTGTGTCCCTCCAGGTGTGGGAGGTTCCCAAACTGCTCTCCCTGAGCAAACTTTTCCCTTCCAGCCACCTGCACAAGGAGCTGCTCCTGGGAAAGTGGCACAAGACACCGTTGTGGTGTGGGTTGACTCTTCCTGTAGTTTGTTTCTGTGGATTCCCAATAATAAAGGCAAAAATGAGGCTTTGCCTTTCCAGCCTCACACTGTGAGGACTTCTCTGGAATGAAGTACAGGAATGTTATTTCTTTCCAAGGTAAAAAAAAACCCTGAGGTGGTAGAAGCTGCACCCTCATGTCCCTGTCCACAGACTGTGTGGCCTTTAAAGGTCATTTCCAACCTGAATGGCATGGGTTGCCCAGAGAACCTGTGGATTCTCCACCTCTGGAAGTGTCCAAGGCCAGGTTGGACAGGGTTTAGAGCAATCTGGGATAGTGGAAGTTGTCCCTGCCTGTGGGACACCCTATTCCAGGATTGTGTGTGACTGGTGTCACTTTGAGGGATGTGGGAACTTCCCTCTCTGTGGCCAAGGAGGTCATGGGCCACAAGGAAAGAGAGATGATGGAAGCAGAGCAGAGAAGGAGAGCTGCTCTCTGGAATCAGTCACAGATAACCCCTTCTGGTGGTGCAGCTGTGCCGAGGTCTTTTCGAACGAGTACAGCTCAATATAAAATTGAAATATAAAATAAAAGAAACAGAATTTCTTACATACAATATAAAACAAATCAAATTTGATCACAGAACTTTTGGGCTCATCAGTGATTATTGGATGATAAGAACTGGAAAAAGGTCGTGCAAGAGAAGTCAGAAAGTGATTAAATGGGAAAAGCTGAGGTCGTTGGCCAGGAATTTGGGTGAGGGGGAAGCTAATCGGCTTAAACCTACCATGGAATATTCCAGGGGGAACTGTGCTGGCTCAGGGGACAGATTTTCCATGTAGCTGCATGTTGATGTGGCATATTCCTCTTTTTGCCCTGCATGTCTGTGGAAGAACTGGGATAATCCAAGCTGGTTTTCCCAAAAATTCAATGTATTGTATCTGGAAATCCATGGCACAAGGTGATGGATCACCAAAGTGGCATTTAGGGAATGTTGGAGAGGGAATTCTTGGCCATCTCATCAAGCATTGCCAAGGTGAGTCCCCGTCTCTAGTCCGTGATCCAGAGGGAAAAAACTCCTTAACAGCCGTGCCACCCAGGGAATTTTCCCAATCTAATGTAAATAGGAAACACTCCAGTCTGGTGGATCTGTGCCAGCTCCTCTGGATTTTGGAGCAAGTTAAGGAGCAAAAAAATTATGTGGTCTTGCATTATTCATGGATGGAAACAATTCCCACAAGTGCTCCATGGGGTCGGTCCAGCCTCCAGCATGCTCCCATCCCTGGGAATTTATAGGTGTGGAGGGCAGGGATCCTCATGTGGGTTTAAATCAGGGCAGGCATTAATGGTCTGGCCCTGTGCTGTAACCAAGACTTTCAGTGGAGATGATTTAATTCAGCAAACCCTCCCAGCTGAAGAGGGGAAATAGTGGCAAATGTCAAAACATTCCCATCTGAAAGAAAGATTTGTCCTTGAAAACAGCCCCAAAGATGAATGGGGGAAGTTCAAGGACAGACCTGGGTGTGATGTTAAAGCCATTCCCGACAGACCTGCAGCTCCCGCAGGATTTTCCCTTCCCTGAAAATCCAGAAGCTGCTGGTTTTATTTCAGCCTGAACCAAACCCCTTGATTTTCCATAATTTTCCCAGTTCAGCTGTGGAACTGTGAACCCCTGGCAAGGTAATGAGGAGGAAGATGAGGGTGAACAGGAATGCACATGGAAGGGTCAGCTTCAGAGATCCAAAAATGTTTGGTTTGGGATTTAATTGGGGCAGAACTGACCCCCTGGAGCCTGATCCCAAATGCCTGGTGCTTCCCCTCTCCTCCTGTGTTGAGAGCTGGGGATCCAACAGGGCTTTGTATGGAAGCAGAGGATTGAATGCTGGGGGTGGTTGGTCTCGGCTGGGCTCCATGACAGGAGGATCCCTGGCTCCAGTGTTCCAGTTTCCCTGTCCGTACAGGAGATCAGCCCTTCCCAGAGTGGAGCATCCTGGATCCCTGAGGTTCCAGTGGGAAAAGCCTAGAGATGCCAGGAGATGGCACCATCCTCCAGGCTGGACCTGCCACTCTCTAACACCTCTTCCCCTTCCAAAAGGCTTGTCCAATCCTGGAACAGGCTGCCCAGGGAATCATTAAGGATCATGGAATCATTAAGGTTGGAAAAGCCCTGAGTCCACTGCCAGGGTCATTACTAACCCATGTCTCCAAGTGCCCCATCCACATGGCTGTTAAATCCCCCAGGGACAGGGACTTTACCTCTGTGCCAGGTCTGGACAACCCTTTCCATGAGGCAATTTTCCCAATATCCAACCTAAGCCTTCCCTGGCCCAACCTGAGGCCATTTTCCATGACCCAATATCCTCTTGACATCAAGCAAAGGACCCACATATTGGAAGTGCCTGGGGGGCATAAGTCCTGTTTTGGAAGCATTCGGGATTTATGAAGCTGGGATGTGATAAGGATCATTCAACATCTCACCCAAGGACATCTATGGTGTCTGACTTGGAAGGAACAGGATTTTAATAGGAAAGTGTTGTTCCTGGCTGTCTCAGTGCCTGTGGGTGCAGAAGGAACCTACAAAAATCCCTGGCCTAAGAGGGGAGGGGGGTGGGGGGGTGGGAAGGGATTTTTATCCTCTTTTTTAATATTTCTCTCCAATTTTCTCTGCAGAGCTGCTGGTACATGGATCAAGATGTTGGCACCGTGACCTTGGTGCCATCCCCAACCCAATGGATGGGGGTGTGACACCAGCACAATGTAGGAACCCCCCCAGCACTGCCGGCTGTGCCAGGATGTCTTCCCACTCCCCAGACCTGTCTCGGTAGGATGTCTCCCAGATCTCGAGCCAGACTCCTGATGGATTTTTGGCGGTCTGGCCACCGGCCGAGCCACTTCCCTGGGCTTTCAAAGGCTTTTCTTGTTCCCCACCAGCTCCCAGAGAAGGGCTCCTTTCACAGCCACCTTTCCTAGACAGAAATTGTCATTTTCCAAACACAGCTTCCCTTTTCCTGGCCAGAAGCCTTCCACCTCCCTGACATCAGCTCGCCTTTGTGATGCTCCACATGGAATTTTGTGCTCCTGGTTCTTTTCACTGGGTTTAAGTGATCAGGCAATGAGGGCAAATGGGGAGACTGCAGTGGGTTTCTGATGGAGCTGGTGGACTGGCACTAGGATCCAAGCCAGGCTGGAGCCCTGGGAACCATCACGGAGCCCTGATGGATGTGGAGAACTTTGTTATTGAGTTTATTGGTGTGAGGGGATAAGAAAGGGATGAAGTTTATCATTATCATTCCCATTATTATTCCCATTATCCTCCTCATTATTATCATTTATCATTATTGTCATTGTTATCTTGTTTTTTACTAATTCCTGGAGTTTGGGGGCTGTCTGCCAAGGATTTTCCAACGTGCTCACACAAACCACGGTGCACGTAAGGGGGACCACAGCTCCATGTCCCTGGAGATCTACAGGCACACTCAGCTCTGTTCCATCCCAAGAGGATGAAGGCTCCTGGTGCCTTTTCGCTGACAGGGAAATGAGGATGAGGAGCCAGCACAGACATTGCAGGTGTTGTTTTCCCTCTTGTGAAACCCCTGGGTGCTGTCACCCCACCAAGGTGCAGTCACCACTCAGGAAACTGTTGCAACACGACCCCAGAATAGCAGCAATCCCCAGAAAACTAATCCCCTGTTCCCTGCCCGAATTCCCCTTCTTGCTCCAGCCCTGTCTCCTGGATCCAACCAAAATGCCTGGAAGGCAGAGCCCCAGTGGTGGTGTCATCATCCCAGGGTTTGTCCCTGCAGCCTCGGTTACTCCCAGCTGTGCCTGTGCTGCTCCTGGGACTTGAAATTTTCCAGCCATGGCCCCAGCCCAGTGTCAGGGTTTGTTTGACAATGATGCAGAATCAGCTCAGTGTTGTCACCAGAGCAAAGTTCGGATCTGCTGGGCTCTTTCCAGGGCAATGTTTGTTCTATTCTGCTTCCCACCACCACTCTGGCAGCTCAGTCAGGACGTGTCCCTTGGCCTTGGGACTCCATGGGGTCACATTGGATCCTTGAAAAGGATCTCGAGGGTCTCTCTTTCGGGATGGAATGGGCTGGCACATCAGCTCCTCATCCCATTCCCATTTATCCATGCAGGGGACCCTCATGGTGCCACCAGCCTTTCACCTTCTGTATGAGCGTCCTCTGGCACAGCTCCTGGATCCACTGGAATGCACAACATTGCAATGTACCAGTGGTGTCCCTGGTCCCCACCACTGCCCAGAGCAGGGACACAGAGGTGGAGGACACCAAATTCCTGGGCTTTCTATCTCCCAGAAGGTTGTTACTGGCTCTTCCCAGCTCCGTAATGAGCCAAACTCGGAGCCTTGGAGTGGTGTAGGGTCTGGCAGCAGCAGCTGCATCAAGAGCTTGCTGGGATAAGGAGCAGATCCCATTCTTTCCCTTCCAAGTTTGTCTCCCTTGGGAAACATAGGTGTGAACTATGTAAGATCTCAGGGATCTGCAAGCGCCTGGGAGCATCCGATGGCTCCAGGGTCTCGCTCTGCTTCCCGGAGGATTTCTGGAGAGCGCCTGGACCTGTCAGACCTGTGTGTGCCTTCCCGGGGCAGGGACACATTCCAGCCGTTCCTGCAGGCTGAGTCACACGTGGCTCCCAGCCCGCGATCCTTCACCCCCATCTCCGCTTCCGAAGGTGAGTCATTCCCGTGGGAGGCAGGTGGGAATCGCCGATCGCGCCGGCGAGGCTCAGCCCGGGGCAGGGGATGACATCGTGGCTGTTTTCCCACGTTCCCTGGGAAAGATGGGGGCTCTGAGCATGATCCCATGCAGCCGAGAGGTTGTGCTGATGCCATTCCAAGGTGCTGATAACATTCCAAATCTCCTGTCTCCGGTTCTGGCAGTACCATCCCAAGATGTCAGTGTCATCCCAAGGTGCTGATTAGCATCCCAAAACTCCCAGTTCCAGCCCTGACAATGCCATCCCAAGGTGCTGATGCCATTCAGAGGCTCCTGTTCTGCCAATGCATTACCAAGGCTGCCAATGCCACCCCAAGCTTTACAGGTCTGGTTGTGCTGATGCCATCCCAAGGTGCTGATTGATGCCATCCCAGGCCTCTCAGTTCTTGTTGTGCCAGTGCCATCCCAGGGTGCTGATGCCATCCCAAACCTCCCAGCCCCAGCTGTGCCAATGTCATCCCAAGGTGATGATGCCATCCCAAGGTTCCAATGCCACCCCAAGGTGCCCATGTCACCCCAAGCCTCCTGGCTCCAGTTATGCCAATGCCACCCCAGGTTGCTGATGGCATCACAAAACTCTCAGCTCCAGTTGTGCAGATACCACCCCAAGACTCTCACCTCCAGCTGTGCCAATACCATCCTAAGGTGCTGATGCCATTCCAAAACTCCTGGCTCTGGTTCTGCTGATGTCATCCCCAGGTGCCAATGCCATCCCAAGGTACTAATGTCATCCCCAGGTGTCAATGCCGTCACAAACCTCCCAGCTCCAGTTGTGCCAATGCCATCCCAAGGTCCTGATGTCATCCACAGGTGCTGATGCCATCTCAAGGTGCCAGTGCCATCCCCAGGTGCTAATGCCTACCCTACACAATAATGCTGTTTCCAAGTACTGATCCCTTGCCAGATGCCAGCACCATTCCCTTATGCCAATCCCTTCCCCAGGTGCCAATCCCATCCCCACTGCCAATCCCCAGGTGTTGATCCCATGCCCAGTGCCGATCCCATTCCCAGGTGCCGATCCCATTCCCAGGTACTGATCCCATCCCCAGGTGCCGATCCCATCCCCAGGTACTGATCCCATCCCCGGGTGCCGATCCCATTCCCAGGTGCCGATCCCATTCCCAGGTGCCATCCCCCGCCCGGCTGCGGGAGCGGACGGATTCCCGGGCGGTCGCCGCGTGGGGAGCAGGGCCGCGGGTGCTGACTCAGCGCTCCGAAGGGCACGGAGCCGCTCCTGCCGGGCCGGCACAATGGGAGCGCTGGATAAACAGGCAGAACAAGGACAAACAGCTCCCGCGGGGGCACTGCCAACATTGTGACCGCCCGGATTAATGGCCCGGACACAGAGAGCCTCTGTTCCACCGCCGACTACTTTCCGGGGGCTTTTTCCTGGCCGGACACCCCTTCCTGGCCCTTTGCCCTGCTCCAGTGGCTAAGGAAGAAAGGAAGGACACAGAGAGGAACCCCAAGCCTGAACACCTTGGCTGGATGATTGGGGAAACCCACCTGGGGGTCATTTGGGAATGCTGATCCCCTAAAAGTCACCCTAGCACTCTCCCACTCTTTCCTGCTCAGCCACTGAAAAGCCTCAGAGGGATCTGAAGAGGGAGAATGAGAACCAGAGTATGGATTTGAAGGTCCCACCACAAAACCCCTGGAGGCATCCTGAGGAGGAGGAGAACTGAAGTGTGGATTTGGGGTCTCACTGCAACACCATGGAGAGATTCTTAGGAGAGTAACTGGAGTGTGGATTTGGTATCCCACCACAAAACCCCAGAATGATCCTGAGAAGGAGGAGGAGAAATGGGGTATGGATTCAGGGTCCCACCACAAAAGCCTGGAGGAATCCTGAGGAGGAGAAGGAGAACCAGAGCATGGATTTGGGGTTTCTGAGGGCAGAGCCAGACGTGCAGCCATCCGAGTGCTCCCTAGGCTCCAGTGACCACAGCTGAATATCCCTGTGTCTGTGGCATGGATGGACGTGGCTTCCCGTGACCGCAGCAGGTCATGGAGAGCTGGGAAAACCCAAAACACCTGGCAGAGGGACCTGCCAGAGCCACCACAGGATCAGCTCTGGAGTGGGATCAGCCCCTCTCCTGCATTCACAAGAAGAATTCTCTGGACATGCTTACCCCTGCTCTGCCAGCCACTACTCGATAAAGATAAACATATATTTAATATAATCTGGTGCTAACTGATCCATTATTGACATTATCCCAGGAGCTGCCAGCCTGGAGCCAGCAGCATTCCGGCAGCCAACAAAGCCCTTGTTAGTGGCCAGGCTTGAACTCCTCCAAAATGCTTTATTTATGGAGTTTTTTGGTGGAAAATGGACATAAACAGAAATGGGGGAATAAGAAAAAGGGGTGGGAAGGGAGAAAACCCTGAAAAGTTATTTAGGAAAGGAAGAAAGAAAAAAAACATGGAATAAAATAGACATTCACAGGGAAAATCCCAGCTATGAAAGAGCCTTTTAAGCTGGCAGAAAAAGAACCTGTAAGATAAAGCCAGGAAAAAAGTCCAGTAAAGCCCCATCTTTAGTGGATGGGGGAGACATTGGAGGCACTGATAGTCTGATAATGGGATGGGGATGCCCCAGGATGGGTCAGAGCCCCAAATTTTGGGACGGAGGAGATGTTGAAGATGTTGCCCTTCCAGTCACAGCCCCAGAATAAATCAGACTACCAGAATTTGGGATGAGACAGACATTGGAGATGTTGCCCTTCCAATAAGACCCCTGGGATAGGTTGGGCCCCCAAAATTTGGGATGGAGGGGATGTCAGAGGCAGTGCCCTCCAAAACCAGCTCCAGGATGGATCAGAACCCCAAAATTTGGGATGCAGGGCATATTGAAGGCTCTGCCCTTCCAATTAGAACCCCAGGATGGGTCAGACCCCCAGAAATGGGGACAGGGGAAATGTCAAAAGTGATGGTCCTCTGATAACAAACACCAACATTCGGAATGGGGCATATCAAAGGTGCTGCCCTTCAAATAACAGCCCCAGGATGGGCCAGCAGAGATCAGAGCATCCCAGGGCCAGGACTCTCTAGAGCAGCAACATTCCTGACCCTGGGAATAACATTTAATTTCTCCTCAGCCCATATATTAAGAAAATAAACATGGAGGGAGGAAGGCTGTTCCCCTCCTCTGCCACCGCCTGATTGATTTCGGAGCTCCACGGAGAACCACGGGGCAGCCAAACCCACCCCAGCGGCCACAATTTGGGATTGTGTGAGCCGATGGGAAGGGCCAGAGAGAGCTGAGGGCTGTGTTTTTGCTTTGCCTCGTTTTCACCTTCCCAATCCAAAACAAACAGGCGTCCAGAGGCTTTTCTGCTGGACATGAGCACACAGCCCCCTTGTTCCTCACTGCCCCGGGAAGGGGGGGAAACAGGGAGATTTGGGGGATTTTTCTTGTTTTTTTCATCACCATATCAGAATATGGATGATTAAAATCATGGGAAGCATGAGAGAGATGAGAATCCACTCCAAGGAGAATATTGCCTGTCCCTTCTGGGGGTTGGAGTGGTCTCTGAGGGGGCACAGATGGTGTTTGGCAGCCAAGGATTCCCCAAATCCCCCAAATTCTGTATTTTGGGTGGGTTTTCCCATAAACTGCTGCTTGGAGAGGTTTGCAGTGTCACCCTCCAACCTGGATAAATCCCTAAATCCCACGTTTTAGGTGGGTTTTCCCATCAGTCACTGGGGGTGGGGGGGTGGGGGGGTGGTTCCAGAGCATTCCCCTCCAGCCTGAATAAATCCTTAAATGTCATGTTTTAGGAGTGTTCTCTCACAAGTCACCATTGGGGGGGATCCAAATTGTCACTCTCCAGCCTGGATAAATTCCCTAAATCCCATGTTTTGGGTGGGTTTTTCACTGGCTGTTGCATGGACAGGTTCAAAGTGTCACCTTCCATTCTGGATATCCCACAGGCAGGGACAGAGGATGGAATGGGAAATAGAGGTGAAGGGGTTTATACACCTATTTTTGGGATTTGCCCTAAATTAGTGGATTTATGCTGGATTCAGCTCACTGCCTGCTCAGTTCTGCTAAATCTGCGGGATCTGCCCTTGGGAACGACCCTTTAATCCCAAACCCATGATAAGACATGGAAAAGAGCAATCCCAAAAGGAAAACTCAACTCCCAGAGGCTCCCAGGGCAGGGCAGAAACAATTAAATAGTACCAATTTAATTATCCTTATAATCCCAAATTAACACCTGGATCAGTGGTTTTATAACTCAGGGAAAGGGACTTGAGCCTTGGAACTCCTGGAGCTGCAGCCTGGGGAGCGATAGTGTGTGAGGGGTGATGTCCCCAGTGCTGCTTCCAAGGGGGGGGGTCAGGAATGTTGGTGAGAGTTGAGCAGGCTGGGGGTGTTGGGAATGCTGGTAGGGGATGTGGGGGATGTTGGGAATGCCAGAGGATGCTAGGAATGCTGGTGGGGTTTGGGAATACTAGTGGGCAATGCCAGGGAGTGCTGGGGATACCAGTGGATGTCAGGTATGATGATGGATGTTAGGAATTCTGGTGGGTCCTCGGAATACTGGTGGATGTTGGGAATGGTGGTGGGTGTTTGGTATACTGGTGGGTGCTGGGAATGCCAGTAGGTGCTGGGAGTGCTGGTGGGTGTTGGGATGTTGGTGAGTGTTGGGAATGCTGATAGGGGATATTGGGGGGTGATGAGAATGCCAGTGGGATTTGGGAATGTCAGTGTGTGTTAGGGATGGTGGTGGGTGTTGGGAATACCAGTGGGTGCTGGCAATGCCAGGGGGTGCTGGGAATGCTGGTGGATGTTGGGAATATCTGAGGGGGGGATGCTGGTGGGTGCTGGGAATGCCAGCAGGTCTTAGGGATGCTGGTGGGTGCCAGGGATGCTGGTGGATGTCAGAGTTGATGGCGGGTGTCGGGAATGCCAGTGGGTGTAAGGGAAGCTGGTGGATGTTGGAATGCTGGTGAGTGGTGCCAGGGAGAAAGGAGTCACCTTTTCACATGCCATCCCTGTGACATTCTAGGTGCTTTTGAGGTACCTGGGATCATCCCAAATCACTCCAGCTCCTCCTGCCCACTCTGTCACTCTAGCCCTGCCACCAGGGGGATCACTGACTATGGCAGAGGATTCTTCCTGGGGATGGTGGGACTCCCTCAATGCCACTACCCTGGGATGTGGCAGCTGGATATATCCATCTGGAGCAGCTGGGAAAGACTTGGGATATTTGGGATGAGCCCTGCACAGTGGGAATGTTGTGAGGTGCCTGAAGGAACAGGCAGCCTGGAATGTGCAGCTGCCAGAGCCCCCTGTGATCCAGGACGCTCCAGTGGGATTTTGGGATGGTCATGGCATTGGGACATTTGGGTTTTGGAGTAACATTCCAATGGATTTTGGGCTGTTTGAGATGAGTCTCATGGAGTAGGAATGTCCAAAGGAATGTGGAGCCTGGGATGTGCAGCCCCCAGGGCCTCCCTTGATCCAACAAGCTCCAGTGGGATTTCTGGATGGCTTTTACGCCAGGACCCTTGAGTTCTGGGGAAACGTTCCAATGGATTTGGGGATGTTTGGGATGAGTTCCAGGGGGTGGGAATGCTGTGAGATGCCTGAAGGAACAGAGACCCCAGGATGTGCAACCCCCAGGGCCACTCATGGTCCAGCAGTCTTCGGTGGGATTCTTGGATGGTGTTGTGCCAGGATTCTTGGGTTATGCGGTAACATTCCAATAGATTTTGGGGTGCTCGGGATTTGAGATCGGCAGCACTGGAAGAGTCAGCTCCTGGCCCCTTCAAAGAGCTGCTTTCAAGTGCTGAGGGGAGATGGTATCACCTGGGAATGGGGAGGGCTGGGCTCTGCTCCCACCGCAGGGCTGGGAGCAGCTCCCACGGGATGCCGGCACAGCCCAGCATGGCCACAGGGACTCCTGGCACTGGGGGGTCTGGAGAGACTCTCTGCCTGTCCCCACCCCTCCATCACTCCACCAACGAGGCCCAGCCCCATCTCAGGGGGCATCCATGGCTTAAATATAGTGTCCAAGAGAATGATCCTCATGGATCATGGGGGATGTGTCAGCCACCAGCTGGATTTTGGCTACCACCATCTCTTTGTCCCCAAAGCCCTGTGGGGACACATCCCCACAACACATCCCTTCCCCCCAAAGGAATCCTGTCTGGGCCCTGTGGATTGAGGGATGACCAAGGCTGGGATCAGCGGGGTGAGGGCCCCATGAATTTTGAGATGACCAAGGCTGGGATCAGCGGGGTGGGGACCCTGTAGATTTTGACATGACCAAGGCTGGGATCAGCAGCAGCTGCTGATGAAGGATGTGCTGGCAGTGGATGTGGCAATCAGGGAGTCACAGGAGGAAAGAGATGTAGATGTGAGGGGGGCTCCTGGTTCCTCCTGCCCCCCTCCACGGGGGGACCATGGTCAGGGCCTGACACTGAGCTGGGGGCTCTGGTGGTGTTGGGAACCCAGCCTCAAATTCAGCCTCAAGGGGGTGTGAGGGGGTCCCCTGGAGACACTCAGGACTGGTCCCCCTATGGGGAGCAGCGGGGAGGGGGTGGAGGGGACAGCAACTTCCCACCAGGGGGTCCATGGGGGACTTGTGGGTGGCAGAACCAGTTGCAGGTGGACCCAGGGAAGATGGGGAGTCCTGGAGGGGTCCTGGGTGGTTCAGGCTTGGGGGGGCACAGGGGAAGGCCAAGGGGAATCCAGGGCTGTCTGCAGGCAGCAGGTCAGGGGGGTCAGGGGTTCCTGGAGGGATCCATGAGGGGCTGTTGGCAGTGGGTCTGGGTGGTCCTGGGGGTCCATGGACAGCAGGGCTGGGGGGGCTCAAAGTACTCCAGGGAGGTCTGAGGGATCTAGTGGTGTCTGCGGTCTGGGGGTCCTGCTGGGTCTCTGGGGAGTCCATGGGTGGCTGAGCTGGGGGGTTCAGAGGACCCTGGTGGGATCCCAAGGGATTCAGGTGGTCCCAGGAGTGACCTGGGTTTGTCCAGGCGATGTGCAGGGGGTCCTGTGGGGTGCCCGGGGGCGGTGGTCTGGGTGTCTCAGGAGGTGGGTTCATAGGCCGTGGGGCTCAGGGGGTTCAGAGGACCCCAGGGGGTTGTCAGGGGTGTCCTGGTGGTCCCAGGAGGTCCCATGAGGGGTGCCCGGGGAGGGGGTCCCTAGGGGTTTCCTGTGGGGTGCATCAGGTCCCGGGGCAGGTGCCTGGGTGGTCCCGGGGGCAGCTCACGTGGTGTCGTGAGGGGGTGCCCAGGGCGGGATCCGGATAATCCTGTAGGGGATCCCGGGTGGTGCCATGGAAGGGAGTCCGGATAGTCCTATGGGTGTGTCGCGGAGGGTCCCGTGGGAGGGTCACAGGTGTTCCCGTGCAGGGAGTCCCAGTGGCTCCGTGACAGAGGGGTCGGGAGGGGGCCACGGACAGGCCCGTGAGGGGTCCCAAGTTATCCTGTGAGGGGTCCCAGGTTATCCCGTGAGGGGTCCCGAGTTATCCCGTGAGGGGGTCCCGGGCTATCCCGTGAGGGGGTCCCGGGTTATCCCGTGAGGGGTCCCGGGCTATCCCCTGAGAGGGTCCCGGGTTATCCCGTGAGGGGGTCCCGGGTTATCCCGTGAGGGGTCCCGGGCTATCCCGTGAGGGGGTCCCGGGCTATCCCGTGAGGGGTCCCGGGCTATCCCGTGAGGGGGTCCCGGGCTATCCCGTGAGGGGGTCCCGGGTTATCCCGTGAGGGGTCCCGGGTTATCCCGTGAGGGGTCCCGAGTTATCCCGTGAGGGGTCCCGGGCTGTCCCCTGAGGGGGTCCCGGGCTGTCCCCGTGAGGGGTCCCGGGCTATCCCGTGAGGGGTCCCGGGCTGTCCCCTGAGGGGGTCCCGGGCTGTCCCCGTGAGGGGTCCCGAGTTATCCCGTGAGGGGTCCCGGGCTATCCCGTGAGGGGTCCCGGGCTGTCCCCTCAGGGGGTCCCGGGCTGTCCCCTCAGGGGTCCCGGGCTGTCCCCTCAGGGGGTCCCGGTCCGGCCCGTGAGGGGCGCTGGCTGCTCGCGGTGTCCCCGCCCCGGCCGCGGCGGCTCGGCCGGTGCCGCCCATTTCCGCCGAGCGGAGCCGCCCCTCGGCCCCGCAGCGGCCCCGCCGCCACCGCCCGCCCCCGGCCCCGGCCCCGGCCCCGGCCCCGCTCGCTCCGGTGCAGCCCCGCCATGGCGGGCGGCCCGGCCGCGCTGGCGCTCGGTACGTGCGGGACCGGGAGGGCTCAGGGGGCTCCGGCCCGGGGCAATCCGCGCCCCGACTTCCCTGGACAGACCCCACCGAGGGGGGAGACACCCGCGGCACCCCCAGATCGGAGGGTTCCTAAAGGGTTCGGGCGGGTATGGGGATGGGTTGTGGTTGTTTGGTGCGTAAATGCCATGAAATCCCATAAAATCCCCCGGGCGGTCGCTCCCGAAGTTCGTTCCCTGTGGGAAGGCACCTTCGCCGCGACGCGTGAGTACGGCCCCGGTCGCTAATTAGGGCGGTTAATTAGATCTGGGGGGCTAATGCGAGCAGGGGGTGGTGTTTGCCGGGGCAAGGGAGAGCAGTGGGCAGGGGGTTCTCCAGGCTGGAACGGGGCGATGCTGCGCATGGGACGGAGACGCTTCCCAGGCTGGAAATGGGATGTGTGAGGATGTGGGAGAACGCGGAGCCGGGTCGTGGGTGTCCCTCATGGGCTGACCCGGCACCGGGAAGAATCCCGGTGCAGATATTTAGACCTCGGTTGGCTTTTTCCCGCTATCCCCGAGGAGGACGTGGTGTCCCCGCTGTGTCGCCCACAGCTCCGGGGCTCCTCGCCGGGGCCAGGGTTTTTCTATCCTGGTGAGAACGAGCCGCTTGGCAGCACCTGGATTTGGGAAAGTGGCTGCAATTGGCCCCGCTCCAGTTCTTGGAGCTGCCGCTTTGGCTCCGGCACGGCCACCGTATTGCTCCCGTGTGTCTCCTGATCCCTCGGGGAGTCCGAGCATCCCATGGGTGTCGGTGACACCCCTCAGCTCGTCCATAGGCTCCCATGTCCCCTCTGCGCCTGCTGCTTCCCATTCCTGTGGCTCCAGACCTCTTCAATCCCGATGGTTGCCTACCTCGGGGGGAAGATCCACAGGTTTCCCTCCTGTCTGGGCACCCCAATCCCCCACCCAGGAGGGGTGGCTCCTGGTGGATCAAATCCAAATCAGCTCCATGGGCAGAGGAGCCCTAGATAAATCACATCGAACCAGTGCATCGAAGCATCCGCTTGGAATATTGGGGAGAAGGGAAACCCCCTCCAGCTGAAAGTATGTGCACCTAGAGGCTGCCAAGGGCTGGGCTGGAGCCAAGGGGAAATCAGATGGAAAACCTGGAGCAGGGAACAAACCCCCGTGATAATGGAGAGCTGGGAGATGCTGGGGGTGAGAGGAGCTGAGCCCTTTGCAGGAGGGGAGACTGGGAATTAGTGTGGGGGAGAACCAGAGGCTGGAAATTAGTGGGATGGAATCTTTGGCTCCGTGTCTATCCGTCGGAAAGGCTTGGACGGCTCCTGACAGGGGATAATGCCAAGGAAACCTTCCCAAATATCCCTGGAGAACAGGATGGGTGGGATTGGAAAACCACCTGAGGTAGGCTGCCTGGGATGGGTGGTGGATTCAGCCCTGCTTCAGGGGCCAGTCAGACCAAGGGTGTGGATTCCACTGTGTCCATGAGGTGTCCAGGATTCCCTCTCCTGGGGAGCCCACTGGGGAGCCCTTGGCTGGCATTGGGGATAGAAAACTACTGCCAAGGATTGGGACGAGGGACAAGGTGGTCACAGAGGGCAATCTGGGCTTCCCCCTCAGCTGGGCTTTACAGGAGCAGGTGTTACACCTAATGGTGAAGAAGAGTTGGGAAGAGGCACTACTGGAGCTGGAGGGATCCTGTCAGGAAAATGGACAAGCCAGAACACTGGAGGGAGTGATACAGCCACCTCATGGCACAGGGATGAGCCATTTCCCAAATAACACTTGGTGTGGAGGTGCAGAATATGGGGACAAGCAGGAGCAGCATCATCCAACACTGAGCCAAAAAAACTGGGAAAACCTGGGACACCTGATTAAATTTCCCTGGGAGAAAAATCCCTGAGGTCTGCACAAAACAAGGGAAGCCCTGGCTAATCCCTGAAGCCGTGGTCAATCCCTGAAGCTCCAGTGATCCCTGAAGCCGTGGTCAGTCCCTGAAGCTCCAGTGATCCCTGAAGCCGTGGTCAATCCCTGAAGCTCCAGTGATCCCTGAAGCCGTGGTCAATCCCTGAAGCTCCAGTGATCCCTGAAGCTCCAGGGCCGCTGGGATTTGCTGGATGTGAAACCCGAGGGTCCGTCTCGCCTTTCTGCACCGATCAATTAAATCCATGCAGGAAACTGGGTCAAATCCAGGGAGGGGACTGCTGCCCTCAGCTGGCTCCACACCCCAGCAAGGCTTGGAGCTGGGGGGGCCACTCTGTCCCCCCAAATGGAAGGCCAGGGGGAGGTCATTCCAAGCCTTCCCAGTCCCATTCTGCCTGCACAAGGAAGTCCTGTGTTTTCCTTAAAAATCTTG
The DNA here is from genome assembly GCF_047495875.1 of Pithys albifrons albifrons. Classification (NCBI taxonomy): domain Eukaryota; kingdom Metazoa; phylum Chordata; class Aves; order Passeriformes; family Thamnophilidae; genus Pithys; species Pithys albifrons. The sequence goes on from NC_092486.1 coordinate 160,426, forward strand.
GAGCGATTTTGAATAACACTCCCCAGCTTTTGAGGGGTCACCATGTGGCTGATTCCCTCTCTGCCCTTCCCACAGGTGTCCTGCTTGCCGTGTGCCACGCGCTGGAGGACACCACGGCAGCGCAGAATGGTGAGTTTTGCAGTGGGAATTGTGAGGTGTCTGCGTTGCCAGCCTGCCTGGAATCAGCCACATGGACGCTCTGGCATCCCACACTCCTCCCTGTGGGATAACACGGCCCTGGGTGGCATCCTAACCCCACAGGGTCTTGATCCCTAAGGGAAAACTGGATGCTATGGTGGGTGTTGTCCATGCACCTGGTCTAGGAGGGGAAGAGTCCTGAAAATCCCAGTGCACAGCCACTTGGAAGTGTGGTCCCACTGGGAAGCTGCTGGTGCCTAATGCTCCCACTGGCGCTGGGACAATAAACTGGCTCATTCATGGAAGTGGCACAATGGACTGTGGCAGCTCAGGGCCCTTCGCTCCTGGCACGACTCCGACGGGATGTGCCAGCCTCAGGAAGGGCTATGGGCAGCCAGGGATGGGAAACCTCCCTTTGGGAATGGAAACCCTCCTTTGAGGGCTACAAACCCTCCTTTGGGGCTGGGAAACCCTTTCCTTTGGGGTCTGGAAACCCTCCCTTTGGGACTGTGAAAGTCTCCCTTTGAGGCAGGAAACCTCCCTTCGGGGCTTGAAAAGGGGATGGTTCCATGGCATCATTTGGGAAAGTGGTGCCAGGAGGCTTCAGAGCAAAACCCTCTGGCAGTGCTGGCACCCTGAGGATGTTGGCAACCCCTTTCCAGATGGATGTATGCCCAACCTTCCTTTGGGGCTGGGAAACCTTCTTTTGGGACTGAAAAATGGGATGATTCAATGGCATTACTTGGGAAGCATTAAGGGGAAAGGCGCTGGGAGACTTTGGAGTGAAATCCTGCGGCAGGGCAGACATTTGGGACCCTGAGGATGCTGGCAGCCCCTTTCCCAATGAATTCGTGCTCATCCCAGGGGCTGCAGGGTGGAAGCTGATCTGAGAGGACACTGCAGGGACAAGGATGGATCCATGGGGTGGGAGGAGGAGGAGTTGGCTGCAATGTGGGCAACAGCTGGGAACGCTGAGGCTTAACAGGACCCGGAAGACCCTGTGAGCTGTGCTGGATCCAGGGATGCACCACAGAGACACACTGCCTCTTCCAACCCTGCTGATCCACCTTCTCCAGTCCCTGGAGGGCTCCAAGCCCAGAATGGGGCGGACAGGCTTGGATTTGGGGGTTAAAACCCCAAAAAGGGGTAGTTTTTGAAGATAGTCCAGCCAGAAGGAGGTATCTGGGCTCTCTTAGGATAAAACCCATCCCTGGGGACAGAGGTTGTAAGGGTTTTCCTGGCAAGGCGCTGATTTCAGCAGCAATTCCAACTCTGAACTCCCAAATCCCAGCGCCCCACAGATGCTGCCACCAGCTCCGACAGCTCCAAACCTCCACTGATGCCTCTTCCCAGCCCTGGAGTCAGGGATATGGTAATATCCCTGTGGGAGCCCTCCCGCTCTGTGGTTCTTCACCTGGCCTCCCTGAGGACCCGGAAGCATTCTGCATCCATGGGTTTAATTACCCTGGCCTGCCATAAATTCATGGCACAGGAACTTGAGGTGGCTTTGAAACGACAGCAATCGGATGTGCTTTATTCCCGGGATAATCCCAGCACAGGATATTTGTTTCCCATGTCTGTAATTCAAACCAGCATGGAATGTAATGGAAAACAGGATCCCAGCACAGCCACCGGCTCGGTCAGAGCTTCAGCCGACTGCAGCATTCTTTAACTCTCTCCTCCATTTTAAGCTCTTTAGGAAATTCCTTCAGGATTATTTTTGATGCTGGTTTAAGCAGGACCTGTCTGGCCTCCTTTGGATGGTCACTGGACCATACCCCACATGCTGATCCCAAAATAAAGGCAGCCAGCCCTAAAACAGAGCTACTGACACCTGGATAGGTGCTGGGCTCAGGAAATTCCCTAAAAATGCCTTTTTGTCTTTGGTTTTGCTTCCAGCTCCAGGCCCACCCGTGGCAGCAGCTGTGAGGTCCCACTTCAATGACTGTCCAGATTCCCACAGCCAGTTCTGCTTTCACGGCACCTGCCGGTTCCTGGTCCAGGAGGACAAGCCAGCATGTGTGTAAGTGCTGGGAAAATCTCCAGGATGCAGTTCCTGGGGTACCCTTGGTGTCTTCCCTTTGCTGTTCATGAGGGTCCCCAGAAAGCCGAGTTGAGCCTGGTTTTGTCGGGCTCCCAGCAGGTTCTGGGGCTGACTCTGGTGTCCATCCCGTGTGTCCTTGTTCCCAGGGCTGACTCTGCTGTGCCTCCTGTGTGTCCCCAGTCCCAGGGTGACTGTGCTGTCCCTCCTCTGTATCCCTTCTCAGGGCTGTCTCCCATGTCTGTCCTTGGCCCCTGGGCTGTCTCTGATGTCCAGCCCATGTGTCCCCTCCCCAGGTGTGTTTCCAATCCTGGGGATGACTCCCATGTCCCTCCTGTGTGTCCCTGATGCTGGGCTGACTCCGGTGTCCATCCCATGTGTCCTCTCCCCAAGGGGGTCCCTGTTCCCAGAGCTGACTCCAATGCCCATCCCGTGTGTCCCCTCCCTGAACAGGTCCCAGGACTGACTCTGAAGTTCCTCCTGTGTGTGCCCTCCCCACACGGGTCTTTGTTCCTCGGGCTGACTCCAATGTCCATCCCATGTATACCCAGTCCCAGGGCTGACTGATGTTGCTCCCATGTGCCCCTGCTCCCAGAGTGTGTCCCTGTTCCTCGGTCTGACTCTGCAGTCCCTCCCATTTCTCCCTGATCCTGGGCTGACTCTGCTGTTTCCCGATCCCACAGTTGACTCCCATGTCCATTTCATGTGTCCCTGATCTGAGGCTGACACCGCTGTCCCTCCCGTGTGTCCCCTTCCCAAGGAAGTCCCTGTTCTTGGGGCTGACTCTGATGTCTATCCCATACATCCCTAGCTCTGGGGCTGACTCCGGTGTCCCTCCCTGGTGTCCCCTATCCTAGGGTGACTCTTCCGTCCCTGTAGTGTCTCCCCAATCCTGGGGTGACTCCACTGTTCCTGTTCCTGGTGCAGGTGCCACTCTGGGTATGTGGGGACACGCTGTGAACACGCTGACCTCCTGGCCGTGGTGGCCGCCAACCAGAAGAAACAGACGATCACGGCCCTGCTCGTGGTGGCTGTGGTGGCCTCAGTGCTGCTCATCTCTGTCTGCGTCCTCATCCAGTGAGTATCCAGAGCCGGGAGCATCCCAAGGCATCTGGCACCCCCTGGATACATCCCGAGGAGGGGGCCAAGACCCCCTGACCGTTCCCTTCCTGCTCCCTTCCAGCTGCTGCCGCCTGCGGAAGCGATGCCCGTGGTGCCGGGAGCCCGGAGGGGGCCAGGAGAAACCAGGGGGGCTCCTGAAGGGGGGCACTTCCTGCTGCCACACTGAGACAGGTGAGGACTGAGGGCACCTGAAGGGGTGGCACCTGCTGGTGTTCCAAGACAGGTGCCCAGGGCACCATGGTGGGACCCCAACAACCGGCACTCCGGGGTCTTACCCACTCCCCTCCCATTCCCCACAGGTGTGTGACAGAGCCAGGACCCCACCCAGGACCCCGAGAATGGCCAGGGACCTGCATCCAGGACCCTGGGAATGGAACAGCACCTTTCTTCTGCTTTTGGTCTCATTTCTGGGGTATTTTCCCCCTTTTCCTCTATTTTCCACCACCACAGAAGATGGCAAGGCAGGAACGTGCTCAGCAGAGCTACAGAGCCGAGCCCTGGCCTTGTGCCACTGGGCTTTTCCTTTAGTTTTGGGTTGTTTTCCCTGGTTTTTCTCCAGGATAATTGTTTTTAAAACAAGAACCCTGGCAGGATGGGGCTTTATTTTTCTACAGAGACAGAACCTCAGCAGCCACCTGGCCCATTTTGGGGACAAATACAAGCTTTTTATTAATAATAAAATAAACCTTAATCCTAGGCAACCTCCTCAGGCTGGAGCTCAAACCTCCAGCACAGCCTTAATCCTCCCTGTAGTCCTTATCATAACCAACCCGGAGCTTTTTCCTCTGTTTTGGGGTTATTTTTGGTTTTTTTAAGTCATGGTTACTCTCATGTCTTCTGTATATGTTGCACTGAAAGTTAATATTTAATGTTTTAATTTATTTTGTGTGGTTTAAATTAATTTTGATTCCTATAAATATGTTCTTGTGATTGCCTTGTCTTTTTTTTTCCCCTCCTAATACCTGGATTATAGTTATTTAAGTGATATAAAAGACACTTTTTTCAGAAAACTCGTGGTTTGGGGCTTTTTTGGGGGATATTTGTGGAGGAGGTGCTGGGTTCCCATGACTGGGTGGAAGGGGAGTATCCCCAGAGTAGAGGGTTGATGCCCCAGTGCTGGGCTCAGCCCCATTTCCCCCTGATTTCAGTCCAAATCATGAAGCCAAGACAGAGGGAAGGGTGGACCTGGAAAATCTGGGGGCTGGGGGGGCCACATCCCCAACCTCCCCCAGGAGCGTGGGAGATGTTTTGGGAGGGAACCCGGAGAATTTGGGGGTTGGGGGGTTGCTTTGCCTCCGTGGCTGGTCTGGGGAGAGGCAAGGGCTGGGTGACCTTAATCTTTGTTCCGGATTAAGGCTCCGGGGGTGGGGGGTGTTACCCCGGTCACTGCAGCACAGGAGGGACTTGCATTGCCCCCCTGTCCCCTGGTTGGGGCGGGCAGCAGGGGCTGTGTGGAGCTGCAGGAGTGCTCGGAGTGGGGCGGGGGGGGTTGTATTGCCACCTGTGCAGGCTCAGCTCAGCCCCCCCGGGCTGGGGGGACAGCAGGGGTTGGGCATTGGCCCCCCGAGCCCCTGGTTTGGGAGGACAGCAGGGGGTGTACATTGGAGCACGAGTCGGGATGGGGGTTGTATCCCCCCCCATCGTTCCCCCCGAGCCCCCCGGTGGGTGCCCGGCTCTCCCGACCCCGCAGAATGTCCGCGGCCCTCCCGGCAGGGCCCGGCCCCGCTGGGCGGCCCCGGGGCGGGGCGGGCCGGAGGCGGCGGCGCCGGGCGCGGATGGCGGAGGCGGAGGCGGCGCAGGGCCGGGTCCAGGCGGCCGTGGAGAGCGCGGTGCAGGGGCTGGAGCGGGAGCGGATCCGCGCCATGCAGGTACCGGGGACTGGGGGATCTCGGGCTCGGGGGGGCGGCCCGGGGGGCTCCGGGGCCGCACAGAGGCCGCTGCCGCCGCCCCCCCCCCCCTCCCCTCCCCGCCCCACGTGCGTGCCCGGGCAGCGCCGTGACCCTCCCGGTGGCAGCGCCGTGTCACACCCCGGCACCCTGTGCCCCCCAGTACACCCTGTGCCCCCCATCCACCCTGTGCCCCCCCAGCACACCCTGTGCCCCCCCAGCACATCTCCTGTGCCCTCCCAGCCACCCTGTGCCCCCCCAACACACCCTGTGCCCCTCAAGCGCATGCCCTGTGCCCTCTAAATATACCTTGTGTCCCCACACACCCTGTGCCCCCTAAATATACCCTGTGCCCCCCACCACATGCCCTGTGCCCCCCTGACACCCTGTGCTCCCTCACAGTAACCCTGAACCAGCCCTGGCTGCCCTACACACCTGTGCAGGCCCTGAACTGCCCCCCAGATCTCTGCACCCCCTCACTACAAGTCCTGTGCCTCCCTAACACACCCTGTGCCCTCCAAGCACACATCATGTTCTTCCAAACCACAGCAGTCAATGATTCTGTAATTCTGCAGGGTAGGATCCCACACACACCCTCCTTGCCCCCCACTGCATCTCCTGTGCCCCTTAGATGTAACCTGTGCCCCCCAGTGCATGTTCTGTGCCCCTCAACACACCCTGTGCCCCTCACACCTCCTATGTAGGCCTTAACACCCCCCAAGTCCCTGCCCCCTACCCCGCTGCATCTACTGTGCTCCGTACATGCTCTGTGCCCCTCTGTGCATCGCCTGTCCCCCAATGCACCCTGTGCCCCCCAGCGCATCTACTGTGCCCCCAGCACTCCCTGTGCCCCCTGTGCATCTCTTATGCCCCCAGCACTCCCGGTGCCCCCTGTGCATCTCTTATGCCCCCAACACTCCCTGTGCCCCCTGTGCATCTCTTATGCCCCCAGCAATCCCTGTGCCCCCTGTGCATCTCTTATGCCCCCCACACCATATTCCCCTACACATGCCCTGTTCCCCCTAAATGTGCCCTGTGCCACTCACACACCCCATGCCTCTCTTCCCCAGGCAGCTTCAGGCTCAGGGAATGGGGGGCTCCACCTGGGTGCTCCCACAGAGCGGGGGGGGTGTCCCCCAGGCCAACCCCCACTGACACTCCCCCTCCCCACCATGTCCCTCGAGGTGTCCCCAGGCTGTCCCCTCTCCCTGCCATGTCCCTCTGGGTGACCCCACTAACCCCCCTTCCCCACCATGTCCCTCAGGCTGTGCCCCCCACTCTCCTCCATGTCCGTCAGGGTGTCCCCGATTAACTCTCCTGTCCCCGTCATGTCCCTGGGGATGTCACCCACTGTCCCCTCCTCCCCTCCGTGTCTCTGGGGTCATTCCCCATTAACTCCCCCTCCCCTCTCTGTCCCTGGCGGTGTTCCCCCCTCATGCCCGTGTCCCGCCTGCCTCCAGGGTGCCATGTTCCGGTGCAGTGCCCGGTGCTGTGAGGACAGCTCAGCCTCCATGCAGGAGGTGCAGCGCTGCATCGAGCGCTGCCACGCGCCCCTCGCCCAGGCCCAGGCCATCGTCACCGCCGAGCTCGAGCACTTCCAGGTGAGATTCCCCCATGACCCCTCAGTGCCAGCCCTGTGTGCCCCCCCAGCACACCCTGCACTGGCCCTGGCCCCCCACACACACCCTGGGGATGGTCTGACCCCTTCCCGAATCTCTGCACCTACCCCCCACTGCATGTCCTGTGCCCTCTAAATATACCCTGTGCCCCTCAAGACTCCCTGTACCCTCCCAGTACATCTGTTGTGCCCCCTAAATGTACCCTGTGTCCCCAAAGCACATGCCTTGTGCCCCCTGCACACCCTGTGCCCCCACACATGCCCTGTGCCCCTAAGTATGTTCTGTGCCCACCCAGCACACCCTGTGTCCCCTCAACACCTCCTGCGCAGGCCCTGAACGCCCAAAATTCCTATAAAACCCCCTCATTGCATGTCTTATGCCCTCTAAATATACCCTGTGCCCTCCCAATGTGTCTCCTGTGCCCCCCAACATCCCTGTGCAGGCCCTGGACCCCCGAGTCTCTGTGTCCACCCAGTGCATGTCCTGTGCCCCCCCCTCTCCCTGTGCCCCCCCTCTCCCTGTGCCTCCCCCCACTCCCTGTGCCTCCCTTCTCCCTGTGCCTCCCCCCACTCCCTGTGACCCCCCCCATGCCTCCCCCCACTCCCTGTGCCTCCCCCACTCCCTGTGACCCCCCCCCACTCCCTGTGCCTGCCCCACTCCCTGTGCCTCCCCCCACTCCCTGTGACCCCCCCCGTGCCTCCCCCCACTCCCTGTGCCTCCCCCCACTCCCTGTGCCCCCCCCCCACTCCCTTTGCCCCCCCCACTCCCTGTGACCCCCCACTCCCTTTGCCCCCCCCACTCCCTGTGCCTCCCCCCACTCCCTGTGCCTGCCCCCACTCCCTGTGACCCCCCCCGTGCCTCCCCCCACTCCCTTTGCCTCCCCCCACTCCCTTTGCCTCCCCCCACTCCCTGTGCCTGCCCCCACTCCCTGTGACCCCCCCGTGCCTCCCCCCACTCCCTGTGCCTCCCCCACTCCCTGTGCCTCCCCCCACTCCCTTTGCCCCCCCCCACTCCCTGTGCCTCCCCCCACTCCCTGTGCCTCCCCCACTCCCTGTGACCCCCCTCCCCATGCCTCCCCCCACTCCCTTTGCCTCCCCCCACTCCCTTTGCTCCCCCCACTCCCTTTGCCCCCCCCCACTCCCTGTGCCTCCCCCCACTCCCTTTGCTCCCCCCACTCCCTGTGCCTCCCCCCACTCCCTGTGCCCCCCCCCCACTCCCTTTGCCCCCCCCACTCCCTGTGACCCCCCACTCCCTGTGCCTCCCCCACTCCCTGTGCCTCCCCCACTCCCTGTGCCTCCCCCCACTCCCTGTGCCCCCCCCCCACTCCCTTTGCCCCCCCCACTCCCTGTGACCCCCCACTCCCTGTGCCCCCCCCACTCCCTGTGCCCCCCCCACTCCCTGTGCCTCCCAGCCCCTTGGGCAGGCCCTGATCCCCCCATCCCTGTTCCCCCACCCAGGACCGGCTGAGCCGCTGCTCTCTGCAGTGCCGGGACCAGGCAAAGGACGCGCTGGACTCGGGGGGCTCGGAGCCGCGGGTGCGGGGGCAGCTGGACGCCTGCCTGGCCTCCTGTGGGGACCAGCACCTGCGCCTCGTGCCACACATGGCCAGAAAGATGAGGGATGGCCTCGCTGCCATCCAGCAGTGACCGCGGGCACCGGGGACACCCCCAGCACACTCATTAAAGGAGAGGGGCTGCGATTTCCCGGGAACTCCCAAAGCACAGCTGGGATACACCAAAAGACATTGGTACAGCCCACACCCCACCTGAGACCCCCCCAAAATACAGTGGGTGCAACCCAAAATTCATCTGGGAGCCCCCTAATACACTTGCTACAACCCAGACCCCATCTGAGACCCCCCCAGATACACCTGGGAATTCCCAAAGCACGTGGGATACACCAAAATACACTTGGTACAATCCAAAACGCAGGACCCCCCCAAAACCACTTCGTACAACCCAAACCCCACCTGAGATCCCCCCAAAATACACTTGGTACAACCCAAAACTCACCTGGGAGCCCCCAAAGACACCTGGGAATTCCCAAAACATATGTGGGATACACCAAAAAACCCCACCTGGGACCCCCCAAAACACACCAGGGATCCCCCAAACCCCACTTGAGACTCCCAAACCCCACTTGGGACTCCCCAAAACACACCAGGACCACCACCCATGGGTGCTGGGGGTGCCCTGTGGGGATGATGGGTTGGGTGAGGGTGGGTCTGGTGGGCACCCCTGGGGGTCTCACTGGGGGCTGTGGGGAGGAGGATGTGGCTGGTGGGCACCCACAGGCCTGCTTGGGCCAGGCAGGGGCAGCCCAGTGGGATGTGGATGTGCCATGGGGAGAGCCCGGTGGGATGTGGGTGTGCAAGGGGAGAGCCCTTTGGGATATGGGTGTGCAAAGGGAGAGCCCTTTGGGATATGGGTGTGCAAAGGGAGAGCCCTTTGGGATATGGGTGTGCAAAGGGAGAGCCCTTTGGGATATGGGTGTGCAAAGGGAGAGCCCTTTGGGATATGGGTGTGCAAGGGGAGCCCGGTGGGATGTGGGTGTGCAAGGGGAGCCCGGTGAGATGTGGGTGTGCAAGGGGAACCCAGTGAGATGTGGGTGTGCAAGGGGAGAGTCCTTTGGGATATGGGTGTGCAAGGGGAGAGCCCTTTGGGATCTGGGTGTGCAAGGGGAGCCCAGTGGGATGTGGGTGTGCAAGGAGAGCCCGGTGGGATGTGGGTGTGCAAGGGGAGCCCAGTGGGATGTGGGTGTGCAAGGGCCCTCCTCGGTACTGGGCGGTTGGGACGGGGGTGATCCCTGAGTGTGAGCAGAGGGGGGGCGGCCACCACGAAGCCTGCGGTGACTCCAGGCCCTGCACACGCGCTCAGGCACATGTGTCCACACATGCACACACGTGTTCACACACATGTACACGTGTCAACACAACATACACTCCTGCACGTCTGCACATGCACACACACACACATATGCGTACATGTTCATAAGCACATACACATGTGCACACACCTGGTCACTCACACACATGTTCAGTCACATGTTCACACCCGGCACACACATGTTCACATACACACCCACCCACACATGTTCACATGCACCCTGCACACATTTGCATGTGTTCACACACACGTATTCACATACATGTTCACACACCCGTTCACATACACGTGTTTGAACACACGTTCACACATATTCACACGTGCTCACACATATGTACATACATGTTTGCACACACGCACATGTTCACCACAGATTCAAACGTGAGTTCACACACACATTAACACACGTGTTCTCACACACATGTTCACACACACATGTTCACATATTCACACACGTGTTCACACCACACACGTGTTCACACATATATACATACATGTGTTCACACACGTGTTCACACATGTTCACACCACACACGTGCTCACACATGTACATACATGTGTTCACACATGTTCACACCTATATACATACATGTGTTCACACACGTGCTCACACATATGCACGTGTTCACACACGTTCACACACGTGTTCACACATGTACATACATGTGTTCACACACGTGTTCACGCATATGCACATGTTCTCACACCCATGTTCACATGCACCTGCTCACACACGCACACACGTGCTCACAGACACGCCTGTTCACACACACGTTCACACACACATGTTCACACGCACACACGTGTTAACACACGTGTTCACACGCACACACGTGCTCGCAGACATGCCTGTTCACACACATGTTCACTCACACGTGTTCACACACGCCTATTCACACACACACACATGTTCACACACACACGCCTGTTCACACACGCCTGTTCACACACACACCTGTTCACACACGCCTGTTCACACACACACCTGTTCACACACACACACATGTTCACACACACGCCTGTTCACACACACACATGTTCACACACATGTACACACGCCTGTTCACACACGCCTGTTCACACACGCTTGTTCACACACACGCCTGTTCACACACACGCCTGTTCACACACACGCCTGTTCACACACATGTACACACGCCTGTTCACACACACGCCTGTTCACACACGCCTGTTCACACACATGTTCACACACACGCCTGTTCACACACACGCCTGTTCACACACACACATGTTCACTCACACGTGTTCACACACATGTACACACGCCTGTTCACACACACACACATGTTCACACACACACACATGTTCACACACACGCCTGTTCACACACACACATGTTCACACACATGTACACACGCCTGTTCACACACACACACATGTTCACACACACACACATGTTCACACACACGCCTGTTCACACACGCCTGTTCACACACACGCCTGTTCACACACACACGCCTGTTCACACACGCCTGTTCACACACGCCTGTTCACACACACACATGTTCACACACATGTACACACACCTGTTCACACACACGCCTGTTCACACACACGCCTGTTCACACACATGTACACACATGTTCACACACACGCCTGTTCACACACGCCTGTTCACACACGCCTGTTCACACACACACATGTACACACGCCTGTTCACACACACGCCTGTTCACACACACGCCTGTTCACACACACGCCTGTTCACACACATGTACACACATGTTCACACACACGCCTGTTCACACACACACATGTTCACACACATGTACACACGCCTGTTCACACACGTGCTCTCTCGCACACCGGCCCCGGGCCGGCCATGCCGGACCCCTCGCTGTGCTCGCGCATCTCCGCCCGCCTTCGCCCCGCCCCTTCCGGGTGCGCCGCCACTCGGGTCAGGCGGCGGCGGCGCCGCGGGCCCCGATTGGCTGCCGAGAGGCGCGCGGGGCAGAGCGAGGGGCGGGCGCGGCTGCGATTGGCTGGCGGGGCGGGGGCGCGCGGCGCGGTGACGTCAGAGCGCGGCGCGCGGCAGAGACGGGCCGGGCCGAGGCCGCCATGAGCAAAGCGCACCCGCCCGAGCTGAAAAAGTGGGTCTGGGGGCGCCGGGGCCGGGGCCGGGGCCTGGGGGGTCGGGAGGGGACCGCGGGGGCCGCCGCTTGCCGATGTCCGGCGTGCACGGCGATGCGGTGGCGGCGGGAGGGGTGGGCCCGGTGTCAGCGGCGGCGGAGGGAAGGGGAGGGGGCGGGCGGGGGATCTCTCGGCCCGTTCCCGCAGCCGGTGCTGACCCCAGGCCGCCGTCTCGTTGCAGGTTCATGGACAAGAAGCTGTCGTGTGAGTCCCGTAGCAGGTCCCGTCCCCGCGCCGCCTTCGCGGGCGGAACGGGACCCCCCCCCAGCCCTTCTCCCCCTCCCGGTGCCCGGGGAACCCCCCGCCCCGCCCCCCTCCCGGCGCCTGCTGTTGGGGACCCCCCAGCCCCTTTCCCCCTCACAGTCCGGCGGGCACCCACCTACCTGACTCCCTCTCATGGCCGCCCATCCACGCCAATCCACCCCACGGCCCTCGAGATTGCAGCCCCAGTCCACTGCAGCACCCAATTTTGGGGATACCCACCCACCCTGTGCCCCCTCACAGCTCCCAGGACTGGAGACCCCACTTGCCCTGCTCCCCCTCACAGCCCCCAACATCAGGGAAGCCCCCCCAGCCCTACTCCCCTTCACGACCCCCGCGTTTGGGGACCCCCCCAGCCCCTCACAGTGTCCAGGGAGAGGGCTGGTGCTCCTGCCCACCATGGCCCAGACCACCTGGAGCACACACTGACTAATGTCAGGCTTCATAATCCATTAGTGAAAGTTAAAACACATAAATTTAAGCCATAATCCAAAAATTTAATATTAAAACTCAGGGGTTTTCCCCTCTCTTCCCTTTACCCCACCAATGAGCTGCACTAAACCCTCCCCATTAACCACCACCCCTGTTCACGTGTCCCCCTCCTCCCGAGCCACAGTTTGGGGTGAATCCCTTTCATTTTGGGATTCCCCCTTCCCTGAGCCCTGGATTCCCTGCAGTGAAGCTGAACGGTGGCAGGCACGTGCAGGGCATCCTGAGGGGCTTTGACCCCTTCATGAACCTGGTCATCGATGAGTGCGTGGAGATGGCGCCCGGTGGGCAGCAGAACAACATCGGCATGGTGGTGAGTGCCACTGGGAGCACTGGGAGGGACTGGGTGAAATGAGTGGAAGGATTGGTAAGTGGAGGTGTGGATGTGTCAGCCTGGACTTAACAAAGCTTTTGGTGCTGTATCTGTCCTGGAGAAGGCTGGGAGAGGTGACCTCTTGTCTGGAAAATATATGGACGGATGGACCCATGGACTGTTGGGAATGAGGTCACATCCAGCTGGAGCTGGGTACCAGTGACCACCCAGGGCTCAGCATTGGCCCAGTCCTGCTTAACATCTTTTTTCCTGATGATCTGGGTAAGGGGATTGAGTGGCCCTCAGTAAATCATGGATGACACCAAGTTGGGTGGGATGTGGATCTGCCGGAGGGCGGGTCTGGGGAAGGGTCTGGAGCACCAGGAGCAGCTGATGGAGCTGTGGGGGCTCAGCTGGAGAAAAGGAGGCTCAGGGCTCTCTGCAACTCCTGGCAGGAGAGGAGAGCTGGGGCAGGGTGGGCTCTGCTCCAGGGAATAGGGACAGGAGGAAAGGGAACAGCCTCAGGCAAGGCCAGGGGAGGTTCAGGTTGGACATAAAAAGGAATTTCTTCACTGAAAGGGTTGTTAAACATTGGGATGGACTGTTCAAGGAGGTGGTGGAGTGGAATCCCCATCCCTGGATGTGTCCAAGGAATGACTGGACATGGCACTCGATGCTCTGGGCTGGTGACAAGGTGAGGATTGGTCACAGGTTGGACTTGATGATCTTGGAGGTCTTTTCCAGCCTAAGTCATTCAAGGATTCTGTGATCTGTGGGGGTTTAGAGTTAAATCACTCACGTTTCATTTTTCATCCTTGTGGGGGAGTTCCGGTGAATTTGTGAAGGAACAGCATTTTGGGGAAATAAATTTGAGGGAAGGACCCTCAGACTGAAGGTAACAACTGCTGCACTCTCCACTTTCCACTTTCAGGTGATACGAGGGAACAGCATCATCATGCTGGAAGCTTTGGAACGAGTATAACCTTGGAAAAACCCAAATCCTGACCACCAGTGCTGTTTCCTCATCCAAGACGATGCCCACAAGTGTACAATTTTTTTTTGTTATTAAATAAATTTTGTAATGGTTGACTTAACTGAAGGCAGCCTTGTGTCAGTTTTTGGCAGCTGGGTGTTAATTCTGCTCCCAGTCCTGAAAAAAACTCAAGGAAAACTTTGAGAAGGCTGAATTTATTGAAGAGGGTGTTAAATTTGTGCTACTTCTGGTCATATTCATGTTATCTCATGACCTCAGAAAAGTCAGGTCATGAAATTCTTTATTAACTCCTTCAGATACTTGTGGGTTTCCTTCTTTCCCACCCATTTTGGCAGCTCCCAGCACACCAGTCCCCCTCCCATAAGCTACAGCACAATTTGGGAAGGAAATTAAGTGCCAGTTTCTACCCCGAGGAATAATTAACAGACCCTTCAGAAAGTAGCTGAGGCACAGAGATGGACAGTCAAAAGAGTGGATACTCTCAGCTGGAGGAGGAATGGGCTGTGCATGGCTTCACAGTGATCCTGAGCTGGGAGGGAACTTTTGGGGTCAATATGGCACTTTGAACAACTACTTTAATTTCAGGAATAGATGGAGGAGTTTCAGGAAAGGTCAGAAGAATTTGCTTGAGGAAAATGTCCCAGCTTGCTGGGGAATGCTTCCTGTTCTGCTTCACTGCTGTGCTGCTCCTTCCCTGATTGGCTAAATGTTCTCAAGATGCACCACAGGAGGTTTAGGTTGGGTATCAGTAAACTTTCCTTCATGGAAAGGGTTGTCCAGCCCTGGAGGTGTTCAGAAACTGTGTGGATGTGGCGCTTGAGGACATAACTAGTGGTGACCAGTGTAGTGGTGTTGACATTGGACTTCAAGAGCTTGAAGGTCTTTCCCACAGTGGGGACCATGGTGTGGTGACAGTTGGAGTGGGGGGTCATGGTGGTCGTGTTGGACTTGATGATCTTGAAGGTCTTTCCCATAGGGGAGGTGTGTAGATGTCAGACTCGATGATTAAAGGCCTTTTCCAACCCTAACGATCCCACAATTCTACAAAACACCTTAGAGGGGCTAAGCACGGAGTTCCTGTTCGTTAGTGCCAATTATGGCCCCACAGCCCCCTCTCTCCAGGGGGCTCAGAGCTCTGTTTTGAGCTTCTCGTGCAGGTCCTCCTGGTCGATCCTGTCAGTGTGGCCATGCCAGCGGTGGAAGGCAAGGAGGGCAGCATTCTTGGCAGCAATGGCACTCATCTCCATGGCACTGGCTGCCCGCTCCAGCCCGTTCAGGTAGTACACGTGGTCGTGGAGGATGATGGGAGGGCATTTCTCAGGGGGGCTGTACTGGGGATACGCCAACCAGGACTTCACCTTGACCGAGTCGTACGATGAGAAAAGCAGGTTGAGCTGCTCCTTGGTGAGCACTTCATTGGAAAACATCTTCCAGATGGCTGATTGCAACGGTAGCTTCCCATTTCCAATGGCATCTTCCACAGGGTGCACCACCCCCAGACTGTTGATGAATAGTTTGGGATTTTCCATGGTGAAAATGGCACTCAAATGAAAGGCCTGTGGGTCCTGGTACCCAAAGAAAGAGGTGTTTAACCGTCCGTGCACCAGGGTGGTGACAGTCTGATGGTAAGGATTCGGGAATTCCGGGATGGGAGGGTCAAAGTTCCTGAAGGTGATGTTGGCCATGTTGCGGCCGAGCGGAGCAGCAATGATGACAATGTCATACGTGTCCCCTGTCAGCCCCGAGGTTGTGTTGTAGGTGACCTGGTACAGCTTCACAGGGTCTCCTGCAGAGAACAGCTCAGTTATCCCACTCCACAGTGGGAGGAAATCCCAGTTGTCCCAGGCACTTTAAAATGCCACCCCATTTGGGTTTATTAACTAGTACCAGCTTAGCTGTCAGCTGGGTGTTTTCCCTGTTTTCATGGAATGGTTTGGGTTAGAAGGCACCTCTTCAAGGCCCATCAAGTCACACCCCCTCCCGTGGGCAGAGACACCTTCCCCTAGACCAGGTTGCTCCAAGCCCTGTCCAACCTGGCCTTTAACACTTCCAGGGATAGGCCAGCCACAGCTTCTCTGGGAATTTCATCCCAGCCCCTCATCACCCTCACAGGGAATAATTTTCGTCTTGAAAGCCCAAGGAGCTGCAGCCAAGGGGCCAAGGTTTGTCTCCAGTATTGCCATTCCTCTCCCCACCAAGGGAAAATCCACCTGAACTCACCGGTGGGCCTGGGTCTGATTTTTGGCTCTATGGACACAACTGTTCCAGGGATAACATCGGCCTTGGAAGCATAGAGGAGGCCAGGGCAGACACGTTTGTTTCCCCCTTTTACAGACCAAAGACCTGACTGCACTCCAGCCAGAGAAACAGCACCTGCAAGGAAACCATCATCAGAGCCACTTGTTCAATGTCATCATTTAGGGAAGCACTGGAAAAGCAAAGTGGAAAATTAAAGGGAATAAAGATCCCTTTGGAGCACAGAGGTTGGAGTCCAGGGAGCAGGAATCCAACACGTGTGAAAAGCACGAGGTCCTTGGGACAGCCAGGATGGGACACTGACCTACAAAACACTCAGCTATGAAACACTCACCTACAAAACTATTGATGTTGACACCTTGCCCGTAATTAACCCTCATGACCGGACAAACCACCTCGTTGATGAATCTGTGGGAGAATCCAGCCTTCTGCATGGCCTCGTCCAGGGTCTGGTTCAGCATTCGGGTGAAGTCGTTCCCTCCCAGGGCATGGAGCAGGTGCTCGTTGCTGCTGAAGGCGTAGTCATACATCTGGTAGCGATAGATCCTTTCATCAGAGATGAGAAATCAATTATTAGTTAATAAAGTTAATTATCTCTGTGGCTCTGGGAAGCTGTGGGGGATCTCATGGTACGGCTCTGAGCCGTTCATGGGAGCAGCAGGATAAAGGCCTGGAGGGACAGGACCAAGAGGGGAGGTTTAGGTTGGATATAAGGAATTTTTTTATGATGAGGGTGGGCACAGGTTGCCCAGAGAAGCTGTGGCTGCCCCATCCCTGCAAGTGTCCAAGGCCAGGCTGGACAGGGCTTGGAGCAACCTGGGCTGGTGGGAGGTGTCCCTGCCCATGGAATGAGAGTTTTTAAGATCCTTTCCCGTTTTTCCCTTCTTAGGACCCAACATACCTCATGAACTTGTCCAAGATGTCCTCCACCCACATGGACATGCGCAGGGGGTTGAGCCCATAGTGCCAGAGCAGCTTGAGGAGGTTGATGATATACCAGCTGCTCTCCTCAAACACAAATTCCTCCCCATTGTAAACACCAGCAAGGCTGCCCTGGACTGGGGCAACTGAGAGGCCTTCAGGAAAAGGGTGGAAAACACTAATTTAGGGAAATGTAGAGCTGTTACACCTCCATTTTAACTTCCTGAGAGGACCTGGCTTCACATTGATAAGGGTGAGCAATTCAAGACTGGATTCCCAAGGCATGAAAGTGAAAATTAGCTCTTACCAGAAGCCAGGGAGTGATTTGAAGTGACTGTTTGACCTTTATTAAGGCATTAATGGGCCACCCACAGGAAAAGGGTGTCCCATTTCCATTGGGATATGGGTTTCCTTTTTCTGGAATGGGGCTGGGAGAGGATATGGGAGGCTGTTGGGGAAAGAAGAGCTCTTGGGAAGTATATGGGGGGCTACTGGGAAAAGACATAAGGAGATAATGGTAAAAGAAAGGGAACTATTGGGGATGGATATGGAGGACTACTTGGGAAAGGAAAGGGGGCTTTTGGGAAGGATAATGGGGAGCTATTGGGGAAGCAAGGGGGACTTCTGTGGAAGGACATGGGGGGATATTGGGAAAAGAAGTGGGGCTATTGGGGAAGGACAAGGTGGGGATACTGGAAAAAGCAGGAAGACTATTGGGGAGGATATTGGGGGGGGGGAGCAATTGGGCAAAGAAGTGGGGCTATAGGGGAAGGATATACAGGGTAACCAAGACTTGTTTTTTAGAGGGACATCCCCCAGCAGAGTGGGACCTGGAGCACTCCAGGAGGATGACTTTGGGACCAGGGGATGGTCTTGGGGCCGGGTGACACTGTGATGAGGGATCCCCACTCACCCAATTCGTTGACGAAGTGCTTCATGTGCAGGTTGAGGGGGTGGATGACAGACCCCCCTGCCTCGTAGGCAGCCCCCTCGACGTCCAGCGTGTCCAGGCGGCCGCCCACCGCCGCCTTCTCCAGCACATCCAGGCGCACGGTCCTGCCGAACTTCTGCCGCAGGAAATAGGCCACGGCCGAGCCGCCGATGCCGCCGCCCACCACGGCTGGGGAAACCGGCACCGGCCTGGTCAGTGGTCATGGAACCTTCCTGGCTCCACCGCTGCCCCTGGCCCTCACACATCCCCCCCATGGTCGCCCCCCTTCACCCCCCACACACCCCCCCATGGTCACCCCCCTTCACCCCACAGATCCCCCCATGGTCGCCATCCTTCACCCCCCACACACCCCCCCATGGTCACCCCCCTTCACCCCACAGATCCCCCCATGGTCGCCATCCTTCACCCCCCACACACCCCCCCATGGTCACCCTCCTTCACCCCCCACACACTCCCCCATGGTCGCCATCCTTCACCCCCCACACACCCCCCCATGGTCACCCTCCTTCACCCCCCACACACTCCCCCATGGTCGCCATCCTTCACCTCCCACACACCTCCCCAGGGTCGCCCCCCTTCACCTCCCACACATCCCCCCATGGTCACCCCCCTTCACCTCCCACACACCCCCCATGGTCACCCCCCTTCACCTCCCACACATCCCCCCATGGTCACCCCCCTTCACCTCCCACACATCCCCCCATGGTCACCCCCCTTCACCTCCCACACACCCCCCATGGTCACCCCCCTTCACCTCCCACACACCCCCCCATGGTCGCCATCTTTCACCCCCCACACACCCCCCCATGGTCGCCATCTTTCACCCCCCACACACACCCCATGGTCGCCATCCTTCACACCCCCCACACACCCCCCATGGTCGCCATCCTTCACACCCCCGGGCCCCTCTCGGCCTCCCCTCACGCCTCCAGTCCCTCCCTCCCAGTCCCTTTCCCCCTCACGCTTCCCGCAGGGTTCCCCCCATCTGCCCCGGGCCGTACCGATCCTGCCGGGTCCATCGCGGCGGCCGAGGGCGGGCGGGCCGAGCAGCAGCAGCAGCAGCGGGAGAAGGAGCGGCGGCGGGCGTTGCATGGCGCGGGCCGGGCAAGGGCAAGGGCGAAGGGCGAGGGCGGGCGGAGTCGCGGCCGGGCCGGGCCGGGCCGGGCCGAACCAAGGGCGGCCGCGCAGGGGCTGGGGCCGGGAGCGCCGCTGGTGTAGTGGTATCATGCAAGATTCCCATTCTTGCGACCCGGGTTCGATTCCCGGGCGGCGCAGCCGTGATTCTCTTTTCAACGTTTAAGTGTCAGTTCTGTTGGTTTTACTCCCGTTGCCCCCGTTGCTTTAAATTCCTTCACTTTTAATTTCTTTAACCCCTTCAGTTTTCAATTCCCGAACAGCACAGGAGTGATTTTATTTCTAATGTTTAATTCTTAGTTCCGCTGTTTTCACTTCCTTCTCTTTAAATTCCTTTACTTCTAATGTTTAACTCTTAGTTCCATTGTTTTTATTCCCTTCGCCTTAAATTCCTTTAACTCCCTCAGTTTTGTTTGGCTGCCACTTTTCACTGTGGGTTTAATTCCCTGATCCAGACACGCATCAAGAAAATGGATTTTACCCCTTCTCCATAAAATCATGTGACCTCTACTAATTTTCAATCAGACATGTACTAACTTTGTATTTTATGTTAATTTTTGATTTTAGCTTTTACCCAAATCTGTCAGTTCTCTTACCCATGCAGAGCTTTAGATGAAGAGGAATTTAACCCTGGAGCTGCAGGATGGACTTTAAGAAATAAACCAAACCCTTGTTTAGATCAGAGGCTGGGCTGTAAGGAATAAATGAGAAAGCCTGTCTGGATTAGAGGCCTGGGCATGTTCAGTTAAAAGGCCAGGCAGGGGTGCAGAGTTCAGAGCAGCCGCCAGAGCTGTCCAGTCACCCCCAACCTCCTGCCTGACTTTGGGGAGGCTTCATCTGTACCTCGGGATATAAACATGGAAACAAAACTCTCGCTGAACACCCTCGCTGGGGTCACCCCCTGTGTTCCCAGCGCTGAATAAAAGGAAGGATTTTGTTCTATTGAATCTGATTGTTCCTTAGTTCAACTTTTAAATCCTTTAACGCCTTCAGTTTTGTTTTGCTCCCCCTTTTCACTGTAGGTTTAATTCCCTTACTTTTAATTCCCTTACTTCTAATTCCTGACCTTCTAATTCCTTTAATTCTTTTGATTCCTTCCTCTTATTCCTATATCTTAATTCCTTTGTTTTAAATTCCTTCACTTTAACTCCTGTATTTTAACTCCTTTATTTTTATTTTCACACCCCAGTGCCCACATGTCCCTTTCCATTCCAATTTTAACCCCTGTACTTTTCTTTAATTTTTCACTCCTTCCTTGGAAAATTCCTATATTTGAATTCTTTTAAATGTCTTTATTTTTTTTAATTCCTTTAATTCCTTTACTCTTAACTCCTTTAACTCCTTTATTTCTATTCCCCTGTCCCACTGCCCCATTCCCAGTGACCGCATGTCCCTTTTCACTCCACTTTTAACCGTTTTACTTTTAATTCCCTACTTTCAAACTCCTTCTTTTTAAACTCCTCTATTTTAAATCGTTTAAACCCCTTTATATTTATTTCCCCGCCCCCGATGCCCACTCACCGCGTGTTCCTTTTCACCCCGCTTTTAGCCCCTTTACTTTTAACTCCTTGATTTTAAATTCCTCTGTTTTAATTCCTATATTTCAATTCCTTTACTTTAACCCTTTATGTTTAACCCCCCCCGCCCGCTCCCTGTGGCGCATGCGCAGAGCGGCGGCGGCGCGCGCCCTCCCGCGCCCTCCCCGCGCACGCGCGTTCCGCCGCCCCGCGGCCGCTCAGCCTCCCGCCCGCCGCCATCTTGCGAGGAGCCGCGGCGGGAGCGTCCGGCGGGGCCGGCGCCGCTCGGGCTGCCCGGGCTGCCCAGGGCTCACGGGGCCGCCCCGGCGGGCGGGAAGAGCCGGGGCGGGCGGCGGCGGCGCCATGGAGGATGAAATGCCCAAGACCCTGTGAGTGGGGAGGGGACGAGACCGCCTATTGTTCCCGGCTCCGCGGGGAGGGGCGGCCCGGGGTCGCCTCATGGTTGGGCCCCGCAGGCACCGGCGGCGCCGCTGGGGCTCAGCTGCGGACCGTCAGCCCCCCCCCGCCCTCCCCCGTAGTGCTGAGGGAGCGACCCCCGCCCGGCCCTGTGGGGCACCCGGCCCCCCTCAGGGAGTGGGGGCACCCGGCCCCCCGCCCCCCTCCGCTGTTCCTGCCCTTTCCCAGTTTCCAGCGCTGGTCACCGCCATCCTGCGCCTCGGTCCGCGTGTTATCCCGGGCCTCCAGCTCACATCTGGAGGGGAAAGGGTTTGCAAAGTATGTGACCTCCGCAGTTCATTGCCGCTCACTTCTGGAGGGAAAGGGGTCTGGAGGGTGTGTCCTCCAGCCCCTGAGCGAAAATGGAGTCTGAAATGCGTTCCCCCTCCCCAGTATATCCCAGCTTACATCTGGAGAGAAAGGGGGTCTGGAAAGTGTGTTCCCTTCTCCCCCTGGAGGGAAAAAGGGTCTGGAGTGTATCCCATTCTTCCCAGTATATCCCAACTCACATCTGGAGGAAAGAGGAGCCTGGAGGGTGCATGTTATCCCTCCTCAATCCATCCCATCCCATAGCAGGGGGACAGAACTGGATGATCAAGTTCCCTTCCACCCCAGGCCATTCCATGATGATGATCCTACATGCTCCATGTACATTTTGTGAGCAGCTGTCTGGATTTTACCATCTCTGGAGCCACGATCAGCATCTCCAAGGAAATAACCAGGAGGTGCCAATGAATCCATTGCTTGTCCCAGTGTTTAAAGCACACCTCGAGCTTCTTGCTTCTCCAAGAACTAATTGAAGCTTTGTCAGGGGAGGTTTAGTTTGGGTATTAGGAAAAGGTGGTGGTCCAGTGGACCCCTGGCACTTTCTCAGGCATGGGAGAGTTCCTGTGCACGCCTGGCACTGTTTTTCTGCACACCTGAGTTGTGTGTTCCCCTCCTTCTCCTGGCCAGGTGTTACCTGGAGGGGTTTCCCTTATACAGAGCAGGGAAATCAGACCCCAGTCTTCCCATCCCACCTCTGCAAGCTTCATTCTCCAGTGCAGGAGCAAAGACAGGAGGGAGAGGAAGTCATTGCAAGGTGAGGGAACGTTGTGCCCTTGGATTGCTGCAACTCTACAGGGGTTGAGAAACAGCTGAGTGACCACAGGAAAACAAGACTCTGAGGTGCCTCCCCCCAGCTCTCCTGGGCAGTGACCACTCTGTCTGCTTCCCCAGTCCTGTTGTCTTCCCACATTTCAGGAGCTATTCTTGGTATCTGCAAACATAGTCAGACCTGTTGGGTATTTTGTGTTTATTTAGGAAGATGTTTGCCCCCATCCCAATGGTTGTGTGGAGCATGGTGGTCTCACTGTGGCCCTGAGGGAATGAGGTCCCTGTCCTGGAGCACGTGCAGGTCGTGGCACAGACATGGAATTACTGAGGTTGGAAAAGACTTTCAGGATCATCGAGTCCAACCTTAACCTCAGCCAGGCTGTGAGCACAACAGGGCTGAGCAGCATCCCAGGATGGGACCTTTCTGACTCCCTCCAGGTGACTTTCTCAAGTCACACGGGGAACTGTCACTGGCTGGATGTCACAGGCCAGGTTCAGAACAAGCAGTTGAAGGCAGAAAGTGCAGCTAAAGGTGCCCGGTGCAGCTGGGGCTGAAGTGTGTGTAAAATCCACACAAGACTGTCTGTAGGATTTCTGCTCCAGAAACCCCACCTGGGTATGGAATTTGGGGCTCCCTCCTTCCTTTTGTGGCATCATAAGGAGCCCCCAAAGCCTCCTGCACCCCGTTCCTTCCTTTAGCACATTTCAGTCATTTTTCTGGAACAGATTCCATACGTTACTGGAATTAACTCCTTGTTTTTGTCATTTCTACATAACCCTTGTCTGTGAGGGGGATGTAGGGCCTTGGATCCATGAGGAGCTGTTAATTCCTTACAGGCAGCTTGTTCTCCCATCGATCCCTTCCTTGAAAGTCACTCTCCAACAGCAGATCTTGGATCTGCAGAGTGGTCATGAGGCAGGTTTGAAGTGACAAATTCCTCCTGTTTGTGTTTCCATGGAAGTCCATGGATGCTCCTGAAAAATGTGGACTAATTCCATTTGTGTGTCTGAAACACCCAAAAGTGCTGACAGGGGTTGGGTTTTTACTTCCCAAGAAGCCATGGGCAGGGGATACACTTGGATAATACAGTCCTTCATCTGCCCAGTCATCAGCTGTCCTGTGCCTTGGATTCTCACCCAGTTAGCAGGAGAGAGGGATGGGAAAGGTGCAGGAAGAGACAGGACTGGAGTGTCCTCCTGTGAGTGCAGAGGTTGGAGGGCAGACACCCTGTTTGGAGAACTCTTGAGTAACAGATGAATTAATTTGGACCCAGAGGGTCACGTGAGGCTCAGTTGTATCCAAGTGGTGATAACACTAAAAACAAAAGAGGCCTTTCTAGTTCCAGTCTGATTGACAAGGTGGTGATCCAGGTTGGACTCGATGATCTTGGGGGTCTGTTGCAAACTCTGTGATTCTGTCTCTTAGCTGGAATCAGTGTAGGGGAGAATGTTCTGGTGTTAATTGCCTTAATGAAGTGCACTAATCCCTCCTTTTTTAAGGTTTTGAGGCTTAAGGAGACTTGCCAGAAGTGCAGGAATCACTCATTTAGAGCCAGACGGTGCCGATACCTATGAAGGTCTGCCTGGTGATTTTAAAATATAATCCTGGCTCCTACCTAAAATATTTGTACATATTATTAATACAGAGCTCCTGTGTTTATGAGTCTGGCAGAAAAACAGGCTCTGTGTCTCCTTCCCACATTATCTGCTTAACCAAATACTGGAGCACATCCCTCTGGCAGTTTCCCGGCCTCCTGCCAACATCAGGAGCGTGAGCAGACCCTGTTGTTGCTGCCTGGTTGTTTTCTTACAACACCTTTACACCTCTCACCAGCAGGCTGGGGCATTGCAGGTGCACCCCTGTGGTTTTGGTGGTGGGATTTGGCTGGGATTCCCATGGCAGAGGTTTCCCACAGACCATTCCTTTGTGGAAAGCTGCTACCACACCTCGGGGGCTGAGGTTTCTTGCTGTGCTTTTTATAAAAATCCTGTGACTTGAGCTTGACAACAACAGCAAAAACACCCACCTGGGGGTCACAGAAGGTCTGAGAAAGCCAAAATCCCAGATGGGAGCAGGAATTCAAGTTGTGTTTGTGCACTCAAACGTGCTGGCCCACAGTTATTCCAGGCAGATCTGATGCTTCCAAAACCTGAGGCCTTTGAAAGGAACTGACCAAGTGTTGTGTAACAACCTTGACAAACACCAGACTGAGCTGCTGGGGCAGCTGGGAAATGGTGCCTGGGGAATGATGATGGTGTGCAGATATTGAAAATGCCATTTCTGTACATGAAAGTACTGAAAGTAGTTTCGGTTTAGTAGCTTGAGTTCATTGGGCCACGGAATCCTGGAATGGTTTGGTTTGGAAGGGACCTTAAAAATCACTCAATTCCACCCCTGCCAGGGACACCTCCCACCAGCCCAGGTTGCTCCAAGCCCTGTCCAACCTGGCCTTGGACGCTTCCAGGGATGGGGCAGCCACAGCTGCTCTGGGAGTTCCATCCCAGCCCCTCTGGACCTTCACAGGGAAGAATTCCTTCCCAATATCCCATCTAACCCTGTCCTCTGGCAGTGGGAAGCCATCCTCAGGCCCTTGTCCAAAGGGCTCTCCAGCTTTCAGTGTGACCAACATCTGTGTCAATGCTGTGTTTGATCCTCAGGTATGTGGGGAACCTGTCCAGAGATGTGACTGAGGCTCTGATCCTCCAGCTGTTCAGCCAGATTGGACCATGCAAAAGCTGCAAAATGATCATGGATGTAAGAGCCTGTACCCACTGATTTCCATGTTCCTGATGGCTTCAGGCCATAGTTGTGTGTCTGGGAATTCCCCTGGAAATAGGGCACAGCCATGTTAAAGTCTGGAGATGCAGTTGTGTGCATTTGGCATCATTCCTGCCTTGTGCCTGGTGTGAATTGAAGGGTGGGTGGACATGGCCACAGGGGAGTGAACAGGTTAAATCACGTGGGGGCTGTAGATGAGATTTTTAAAATATTTTGCCATAATTTTCCCTTTTTAGAGCTGCACTGAAACTTCAGGAGTGTTGCAGGTCCCCAGCTGTAATCCCTGTAGAGTGAAATAGCCCGTCCACTTTGGGATGTTTCGGTGTAAGGAACTGGGAGCTGAGCAGAACAGCCAGAGTGCAGTTGGAGGAGGTTTGTGTCCCTAATGCTGGGTTTGTGTGTTGTCTCAGACAGCTGGAAATGATCCCTACTGCTTCGTGGAGTTCTACGAGCACCGGCACGCGGCGGCGGCGCTCGCTGCCATGAACGGCCGGAAGATAATGGGTAAGGTAAGCTGTGGTGTCTGGTGGGTGAGTTGGAGTGGGAAACAGGGTGTGGGTGACATGTCCACAGGCAAAACTCCACTGTGGACAAAGTGGAACTGTCAGACACTTCAACACACATGACTGGGAAGCAAAGTTCAGACTGCTGTAGGAAGAACACAGAGAGAGGTGGGTACGTGGGAAGAACACACAGAGAATTCCAGAGTGGTTGGAGTTGGGAGGGACCTCTGGAGGTGATCCTGTCCAGTCCCCTTGCCAAGGCAGGTTCACCCAGAGCAGGTTGCACAGGGTGATGTCCAGGCAGGCGTTGAATGTGTCCAGAGAAGGAGATTCCACAGCCTGTTGCAGGGCTCTGTCACCCTCAAAGGAAAGTTTTCCATCATATTTCCTTCATATTTTAATCCTACTCAGGTGAAACATCCTGTGTTTCTGTTCATTCCCGTTGCTCCTTATCCTGCCACTGGTCACCACTGAAGAGAGTCTGTCCCCATCCTCTTTACACTCACCCATAAGAGATTTGGAAGCCATTCTCTGTGTCCTGTCACTCCATCCCTTGCCCAAAGTCCCTCTCCAGCTCTCTTGGAGCCCCTTTAGGCACTGGGAGGGGCTTGGAGGTCTCCCTGGAGCCTTTTACAGGCTGGACAATCCCAGCTCTCCCAGCCTGTCTCCACAGCTGAGGAGCTCCAGCCCTCTTAATAATCTTAAGAGCAAACTCTCTCCTTGGAAGTGTGTCTTAAACTTGTGCTTTCACCACAGCGTTGCCCGTGGGAAGCTCTGTAGGGTTGGAATTAAGGACTGGAGGTGTCTTGACCTTGATTGGGAGTTGCAGGATCTAATCATCTTCCATTTGCAGGAGGTCAAAGTGAACTGGGCCACCACACCCAGCAGCCAGAAGAAAGACACCAGCAGTAAGTGCCACTTATGCCTTGAGTTGTACAAGTTCTTAAACATAAGTACATCAAACAGTGCTTTGTGGGAACATTTTTTATTGTGCTCCTAATTAATATCTTTGTGCTAATAAACTTAAGAACAAATCTGATCTTTGTCATCAGGTAGTTCCGTTGCCAACACAACGTTCACAAGGTAATTGTGTCTTCTTGAACATAAATGACACATCTCCAGGGTGTTCACTAACCACCCCAAGCTGCCTTTGACGATTTTCGGTTTGTTTTCCATTTATTTTTTATGGAAAGGCTTCACTTGGAATTTCTGTAGGCCAGTGAGGCTAAACCACATCAGCATCTGAGTGGACTCCAGAGTTTGGTACCTGTTGCAGCACAATTTTGTGTGATTGTCGTGGAAAAATCTGTGTGATTGTTTGATTGTGGTGGGAAACTCCTTAGACTGAGGACTGTTTTTCCTCCTTGTTGGCTGTTTTTCATCAATTCAATGGATCACTCTTTCCACCCTGAGGCCTCCAGTTGTAGTTCACTTCCACACAGGTTCACACCCATGGAATTCACATGAGTTCACGTGGTCTATTGACTGGGCAACCAAAACTCTGGGATTTTGAGAACTCAAATGCTTTAAAAGCAGTGCTAAGTTGGATTTTTTTGATTTGTCCTTCATGGCCTGCAAGTGTTAATCCAGACCAAAATCAGGATCAAAATCCCTCCTGCTCCAGAATGCTTCTTGAAACGTTGCAGCTGATGGGATTTTAGGCAGTGAGTGATCTCCTGCCATGCCCAGAGGGGCTGTGGCTGCCCATCCCTGGAAGTGTTCAGGGCCAGGTTGGACAGGGCTTGGAGCAACTGGGCTAGTGGAAGGTGTCCCTGCCCATGGCAGGGACTGGGGCTGGGTGGTTTTAAGGTCCCTTCCAAGCCAAACCATTCCATGATTCCATAATTCTATGTCACAGCTTAATGCTGGCATAGGAAGAGAAAGATTTTTGTGTAGACTGGACACACTAAGTGAGTAGTTTCAGATTTGTACAGTAAATGCTGGCAGGTCTTAAAAGCAGCTGGTAAAATTCAAGATACAAAAGTGGCTGCAGTGTCCTTCAAATCACTGACTTGTAGCACTGCCAAGCACAGGGTCTCTTTGGAACAGCAAACTCTGGTCTTCATGTAGCACTTAATATGCTTTTTTGGTGGTACTTAATAGGTATTTTTGTGGCATTTGATAATGTATTTTTAATAATAGCTGGAGTTTTAGTAAAGGTTTTTAATACTAATTTTTTTACTCTGGTCTGTTCAGAGATATTCAACCATTAAATGCTTCTTTCTCTTTTCCCCAAAAGACCATTTCCACGTCTTTGTCGGAGACCTCAGTCCAGAAATCACAACTGAAGATATAAAAGCAGCTTTTGCTCCCTTTGGAAGAATATCGTAAGTCCTTTCTTAGGGCAAATAATCTCCAGCTTCTCTCTCTAAGTGGAGGCAGCTTTGTGTGTGAGTAAGTGAACACTGTGCAGTGCAGGGACAGGCACTGCTCTGGTCACACAGCAGCCTCTAACCCGACTCCTTTATCCCAGTTTGTTCTGCTTT
Source organism: Pithys albifrons albifrons (assembly GCF_047495875.1). Lineage (NCBI taxonomy): Eukaryota > Metazoa > Chordata > Aves > Passeriformes > Thamnophilidae > Pithys > Pithys albifrons. Next base: position 188,424 of record NC_092486.1, read on the forward strand.
CCTGGAAAAGTTGCATCCAGCTTGCTTTGGCTTTATTCTCCTTGCCTCATGTGGCACAGCAATGCTGGAAAATCCAGACTCCTAAACCCAGGGTGTGCATTTCCCTGGGCTGCCCAGCCTGAGTCCTTTTCCATAGCCAATATTTTTTATGGAGTTAATCCCCATTTCCCGCAAAATGAACCTTTTTTGAGCACAAGGCTTGTTGGGGCACTGGGGCAGTGTCAGCCCCTTGGCCCGAGGCCCCACAGATTTGTCCAAGCCTTTTGGGTCAGGGAGCTGAGCAGGTCCCAGCGGGGCAGGGATGGTCCCAGCTCTCCCTGCCAGTCTGTCCTACTCAGGGTGTAGCAGAGTGAGGAGCAGTTCCTTCATTCCATCCTCCAAATGTAAACCATTAATTTTCCTTGTAGTGTTGTCTGTACTGGACATTGGAGTTTCTTGATGGTGGTGTAAGAACATAGAGTGCTTTGGAGTGTTGGGTAGTGAAGCATTTAATTGAAGTAAGTTTGTTTTTTGTTGTTTTTTTTTTACCCCTCAAGAGTCCAGTTTATTCCTCTTTTAATGCCAGCTTGATTTCCTTTCATTAGAAGGTTTAAAAGTCTATATATGTACTTGATCTTGCTTCAGACACCTCCAGTGCCCGAGTGCAGCTCATGGGGCAGGGAATGCAGAGGGAGGGCTCCAGGGAGTCAGTTTGTCCTCGGGCCAGGTGGGACTGGGTGGAAGGGATGGGGCTCCAAGGAGTCAGTTCATCCTCTGGCCTGATGTGGCCAGATGGAAGGGATGAGGCAAGAATGGTGGGAGAAGGAGGCAGGAACAGGCAGAGTGTTGGTGTGAGAGGTTTATCCCTGTCTGGATGTCAGAGGTGACAGCTCAGTGAATGCATCTTCCACAAATAACTCCCCAGGCACCCTCCTGACCCTGAATCTGAGGCCAGGCCTGTTGTCCCATCTTTCCTGGAAGAGTTTGTTCCCTAGAAGAGCTGTCCCTGCGTGGTGGTGGTGGGAAGGGGGGAGTGATGCTCGTGCTGCCAACACACAGAACACTCGTGGCTTGCCCTGACTCAAACCAACTGTCCAAACTGAAACTCAGTTTTTTCCCCAAAAAGCAGAATTCTCCCCGTAATGACTCTTACAAACTCTTTTTCCAAACCCTAAAGGACCCAGAATTTCTCCTTTAAATTTAACCTGGAAAAACAAATGATTCAATGAAGTGACTTGACTTCACCTGTTCTTCATCAGTGACCAGTCTTTGGAATTGTGCTTCTAATGGAATATTTCTTGATTTATTTCTATACATATTTATTTGTGCTAAACAGAGGGGGTTTTTATTAATGATGCTGAGGATGAAGTACTGCATGATTAGGACAGAAAGAAATTGGGTTAATTCTTTGCATCCAGCTTTTTATAAACAAACACCTTTTCATTGTGGTTCCTTTTTTGCTCGCTCTCCACTTGTTTTCACTGGTATTCAAGTCTTTATTCCCAAGTTTTCAGTTGAGGGTAAGTAGAGATGAGTTTTTCCCCCCCTCCCTGTTTAGACTCAGCTTCCCAGAGTGGCTTTTCTGAGGCAATTTGTAACGTTTGACCCAAATTCTGACTTGAGAAATTTATAAAAAGGGGAAAGGGTGGTTGATCAGAGAGGAAAGAACAAATATTCCTGTTGTAACTTTGGGAGAGGGACTTTGTTCAGGCACCAGTGACACTGTTAGTGCTGTGGGTGCCAGAATTAGACTTAATTAGGCTTCAAATCTTGGAGCCTTTAACAAACTTTCTCTCCATTCTGACTTCTCTTTTAAGTCTCAATGCTCACTGTTGTGCCCACATTAACGCTGGTTTCTCTGCCCCCTCTGACTTACCCAGCCCTAAATTGCATGACTTCCTGAGCGGTTTTTCTGCTGTTTCTGTTTCTTTCCCTGCCTGTCCATGGTGGGAGGGGAGGAGAGGGTGGCCTGGGTGTGAGGACATCTCGCCCTGGGCTGGCTTGGCCCCGAACTGCTGCTGTGTCCTATGAGTGGGTTTAGCTCTGGTAGCTGGTTCTCATCCTAACTCAATCCCAAATAATAGGGCTCTGGTTATTTTGCAGAGTGTCCCTGAAGAATGGACAGAATTCCATGGCTAACCACAAGCTACAGTTCACAGTGGACAAACCGTTGTAGTTTTCTTACTTACTTTTATCAATTTTATTCATTTTTTCCCCTCTTTTATATGTATTTTGTAGTTCCAGTCACTGTCATACCAATGCTGTGTAATGTGTAGTTTACAAATATGAATATTGTGGTGTTTTCTTCAATAATTTCTGAAATATCAATCTCTCAAAATTTACAGCTGCCCACAGTCCAAAAAGGGGGTAACGACCCAAGAATTAAAGAATTCAGTTGACAGGCGATGTATGCCTTTTAATTCCTATCCTTTCTATTTCTTTTTTATTTTTTCTATTTAATATTTGGAATGAGTAGGTAGAATGTGTTGGCAAATAACTAGAGTTTAAAAATTGCATGGTTCAAGAGAGCCATTCAGCTCATGCCAGCCTTAAGTCCTTTGGAATAGCTGCTTTGACCATGCTTTGTGTCTTAACAGTCTGTGAAAGTGTTTTGAAGCAAGAGCCAGCTGTAAAGTGCAGACGTTTGTTAGAGAAGCCATTGATTTGCATGTTTACACAATTAAGTTTAATTTTGCTGCTAACTGCTACCCCTTAATGAAGTTCTGTGTAGACAAGAAACCTTTTGCTTTGGGTGTGTTGCTGGTGCAGTGAACAGTTGAGGGTTAGTGGAGGTGAGAGATGAAAGTGGCTCAGGGCCTCGAGGGGGGATTGGACTGCAGGGGGCTGAACTGGCTCTTGTTTGTGCTTTTTAGAGACGCTCGTGTGGTCAAGGACATGGCAACAGGGAAGTCTAAAGGATATGGCTTTGTGTCCTTCTTCAATAAATGGGTGAGGTGTTACTTTCCTTCCTCAATAAATGGGAAAGATCCCTTTGCTTCCTTCAATAAATGGGAAAGATCCTTTTCTTTCCTTTTTCCATAAATGATATAAGATCCCTTATTTTCCTCCTTCAATAAATGGCTGAGCTGTGTCACAGTGTTGAGCTCCCCTGGATGATTTTCAGTGGAGTGTTTTCAGTCCCAGTCTCTCTCCAGCTTTGGTTTCCCTGCTTGTCATGGAGGGAAGCTTCTCTCTGTGTTTGTAAACCCATATAAATCACAGAGTTCCAGAATGGTTTGGGCTGGGTTGGGTTGGGAGCAACCTTAAAGCCCCATCCAGTCCCAGGGACACCTTCCACTATCCCAGGCTGCTCCAAGCCCTGTCTGACCTGGCCTTGGGCACTTCCAGGGATCCTGTCAGTCAGGAGCACAGTGATGTTATTCCTCTGGCTCTGTCCCAGAAGGGAGAGCTGCTGACAGTGGGTTTTCTTGTCTCCCTGGACAGGATGCAGAGAACGCGATCCAGCAGATGGGGGGGCAGTGGCTCGGGGGACGGCAGATCCGAACCAACTGGGCGACGAGGAAACCTCCGGCTCCAAAGAGCACCTATGAGTGTAGGTGCTCAGCTGTGTGCCCTGCCAGCCTCTGGAGCTGGGGAATCATGGAATGGTGTGGGTTGGAGGGACCTCAGAACCCTTCCGTTCCACCCCCCTGCCGTGGGCAGGGACACCTTCTACTAGCACAGGTTGTTCCAAGACCCATCCAGCCTGTCCTTGGACACTTCAGGGATGGGGCAGGCACAGCTTCTCTGGCAATTCCATCCCAGTTCCTCCACACCCTCACAGGGACGAATTCCTTTCCAATATCCCATCTAACCCTGCCTTCTGTCAGTGTGAAGCTATTTCCTGTAGTCCTGTCCCTCAGCCCTTGTCCAAAGTCCCTCTCCAGATCTCTTGGAGCCTGGAGAGATTCTCATGAGGGATATCAGACCCCAATAGGTGTTTGCAGGTTGTGGTCAACACCTCATGCCTGTCAGGATGACAATTTCCCCACCATTCCTGTCAGATCCACTGAAAATGCCTGTCCAATCTTTCCCAGCAAACACCAAACAACTGTCCTACGACGATGTGGTCACTCAGTCCAGCCCAAGCAACTGCACCGTGTACTGCGGGGGGGTCACCTCGGGCCTCACAGGTACGTGGCTTCCCCCTCCCTGTGCCCCCCTGTCCCTGTCCCATTGCAGATGCCTCACACTGCTCCCTGTCCTTCGTGCTCCAGAGCAGCTGATGCGCCAGACCTTCTCCCCCTTCGGGCAGATCTTGGAGATCCGAGTGTTCCCGGATAAAGGATACTCCTTTGTGCGGTAGGTGGGCCTGGGTCAGGTGGGAATGGTGGGTTTGCATGGGTGGGAATGTGCCAGACTCCAGAGTCCACCCTACAGCAAGAGGTTATGACCTGTAACAAGCAGGAAAACCTCTGGAAAACAGCTGGAACTGGTATGGGGCCCTTCCTCTGGAACTGCGGTCTGTTGTGGAGTTACTGAAGCAGTCTGATCTTTCCCAAAACCATCCTCGTATCTTTATTGATGAGGCTCTAGATGACAAAAAACGTCATAAATTGACTGCTCTCCTTGCTTGATTTTTGAGTTTATTTGGGTAGAATCAAACATGGAGACCAAAAGAACAACCCCAACCCTTTGCCACCTACTGGAGGAGGATAGAGGCAGTTTCAGCTGGTTCTGAGACCCCAAACCCATCCTGGGCTAATGAGGACTCTCAGGGGTTACTCCTCACTGTCCCTCCCTGAGTGAGTGGCACCTGTTGTCCCCACTTGATCACAACAGGTTCAGTTCCCACGAGAGTGCAGCACACGCCATCGTGTCTGTCAACGGGACCACCATCGAGGGCCACGTCGTGAAGTGCTACTGGGGCAAGGAGACCCCAGACATGGTCAGCCCCGTGCAGCAGGTCAGGGCTCCTCCGCTGGGAAGGAGGTGGCCAATTAAATAACCTGTTACGTGCTGGGAGGGGGCTCAGCCTGGAGAAAAGGCAGCGCAGGAGGGACGTTCTTTACTCTGCAACTCCCTGACAGGAGGGTAGAGCCAGGCGGGGGTTGAGCTCTGCTCCTGGGGAACAAGGAATAGGACAAGGGGAAACGCCCTCCGGTTGTGCTGGGGGATGTTTGGGTTGGAGATTGGGGAAATTCCTTCATGGAAAGGATCGTTTAACCCTGGCACAGGTGGAGTCCCCATCCCTGGAAGGGTTTAAGAGCTGTGCGGATGTGGCACTGGGGTACACGGGTTAGTGGAGCGAGTCCATAGAAGGCCACAAAGATGATTAGAGGGATGGAGCACCTCTGCTACCAGCAAAGGCTGAGGGAATTGGAATTCTCTATCCTAGAAAGAGAAGGCTCCAGGGAGACCTCAGAGCCCCTTCCAGGGCCTAAAGGGACTCCAGGAGAACTGGAGAGGGACTTTGGACAAGGGCCTGGAGTGACAGGATGAGGGCCAATGGTCTTGCACTGCCAGAGGGATACTGGGAAGGAATGCTTGGCTGTGAGGGTGGTGAGGGGCTGAGATGGAATTGTCAGAGAAACTGTGGCTGCCCCATCCCTGGGAGTGTGCAAGGCCAGGTTGGACAGGGCTTGGAGCAACCTGGGCTGGTGGACGGTGTCATTCTGATTCCTAACGCTTCCTTTTCCCAGAACCAGCTCAGTTACCCTCCTCCCTACGGGCAGTGGGGACAGTGGTACGGCGGGGCCCAGCTCGGGCAGTACATGCCCAACGGGTGGCAGGTGCCCACCTATGGCGTGTACAGCCAGGCCTGGAACCAGCAGGGATTCAGGTGAGTTAGGGGGGCCTTTTAGTCCCCTTTTTATCTCTTTGGGAAGGGGCTTTGTGGCTGTGCAGCAGCCTCAAACTTCCACTCGAAGACACAGTGCTTGGAGAATAACACCTCCCTACCTTCAGCACCCAATTCCTCATGAAACCCACCTTTCCTTATCCCCCCCACGTCCCTAAGGAATTATGTTCTCCCCCCACAGCCAGACCCAGTCATCAGCAGCGTGGATGGGCCCCAGCTATGGAGTGCAGCCAGCACAGGGCCAGAACGGCGCCGTGGTGCCCCCCCAGCCCGGCTTCCGCGTGGGCTTCGAGACCCCCTGAGCACAGGGACCCCCCGCCACCCCCAGAGCCACAGCCCCAGGGGTTGGAATCATGGAAAAATCACCCCCATCCCTGAAATTTAACAAACCCCCCCCCCAAACCCAGATGATGCTGGATCACCACCTTCTGCCTTGGTTGTTTTTCCTCCTTTGGATGTGTTTCTTAAATCCATGTTTTTTAGAAACACAAATGCAGGGACTTCACTGCCTTAGCTGAGAATTGGGGCAGGAATTGCACAAGTCATCCTTGTTTTTCTATTTTTGGGGGGGATTTTTCCCTCGAAGCTGATGGAAAAATACACCATAAACAGCTGTAACCCCCCCCCCAAATAAGCCAAAAGTGTGTTAATCCTGGAGCTGCCACGTCTTCAGCCTCACACCCTCTGCTCTAAAAGAGCCTCTTGGAAAAACCCTCTGGCTTTTCTTCCACCAGGAGGGTATTTTTGAGGAGAAATTATTCGTTTACATCATTTTTGTGGATGTCAGTGTGTTTTTCAGGGTTGGTTTTGCCTCACGTTGGGGGGAAAAGGGATGTGCCAACGCCCAGCTCCCCATGTGAGCCAAGTTGCCCACCCTGGAACAGCAAAATTCCTGTTGCTAAAATGTGACAAATCCCTCCAGGGTTGTTATTTTGATTTTTTTTTACTGATTTCTACATTTTCCTGTAAAATATTTGAGCAAATTGAAGAATTTTGCACAACCTTTGGCCACTTTTGTACGTTTCCTTATTTAAAGATAGGACACGGAGTCTTTTTGATGTGATTTTATGCCTCAAATCTTCCCTTTTTTCCCTTACTTTTTGTGGATATCAAATATCTCTTGGAATATAAAGTTTTTAATTAATTGTGTAAAATTCCCTTGATATCCCAGGTGTGTTTTACAAGGGAGTGAAGGTGAGAAGAGCTCCCAAACCTGATCTATCAGAGGCCAAAAACACCCTTTATTATCCTACCTCTTACCCAGCCTTTAAAAAAAAAACAACAAACCAACAAAAAACCCACAAAAATTGAAAAAATAGGAAAAACGTTAAAAAACGTGAAAAATGAAAAAGAAACGAGGCTCGTGTGACGTGTTTTTGTTGCTGGGTGTCGCAGAGGGGGAGCGGAGGGGCGAGATCGGTGACGCTGCGCGGGGACAGCCGGGAGTTGTTGTCGCGTGTGCGCCACTCCCGGGACTACATTTCCCGTCATGCCCGGGCTGCGCACGTGGGGCCGGCCAGCCAATAGGGGCGTGCGGGTGGCGGAAGTGCGGCCTCCCTCACGGCGCTCCCGGCAGCGGTAACGGCGCTCCGGGGCGGAGGTGACGTCACCGGGCGCGGGGGGTCCTGGGAGACCCCGAGAGCCGCAGGTGAGGGGAAAGAGACCCCTCGGGGCCGGTGGTGAGAGGAAAGACCCCCGGGCCTGGTGGTGAGGGTGGGCCCGGGACAAACGGGGGCGGCTGGAGGGGTTCGCGGACGTGGTTCGGGTGAGGGGGCCCAGCGTGGGGACCCCAGCGAGACAGGAGGGTGACAAGTGGGGGTCGGGCTCTGCCCCCTGGGAACGAGAGACGGGACACGGGAAAGCGGCCTCAGGCTGTGTCAGGGAAGGGGCAGGTGGGATATTGGGGAAATTCCTCCATGGAAAGGGTTGTTCAGCCCTGGCACAGGAGTGAGTGCCCATCCCTGGGGGATTGAACATCCCTGTGGATGTGGCCTTGGCAGCGCTGGGGGAACAGCTGAAGTTGGTCATCTTAAAGCTTCTTTCCCACCTAAACTTTTCCCTGATGCCTTCACAAGACACTGCAGCTCCAGCAGCGACACAAACACCTCTGGCATCTCTGCCTGGTGCCCCCACAGACACAGAGCCTGGCTGGAAGTCACAGCTCCGTGTGACCCTGCCTGGTTGTGCCCAGAAGGGTCCCGGGGAGGGATTCAGGTGGTGCTGGGAACTCCAGGGCACGGTGTGAACGGGCTGGGGGGCATCTGGGGGATCTGAAGTTGCTGTCCTGGTGCTCAGAGGCCAAACTGGTGCAAGGCCAAACTGGTGGCCAAGAAGGCCAATGGGATCCTGTCCTGTATCAAAACTAGCGTGACCAGCAGGCCCAGGGCAGTGATCCTTCCCCTGTACTCTGCATTGGTGAGGCCACACCTTGAGTGTTGTGTTCAGTTCTGGGCCCCTCAGTTCAGAAAGGATATTGAGGGGCTGGAGCGGGGCCAGAGAAGAGCAGCGAGGCTGGAGAAGGGACTGGAGCACAAGTGCTGTGGGGAGAGGCTGAGGGAGCTGGGGGTGTTCAGCCTGGAGAGGAGGAGGCTCAGAGGTGACCTCAGCACTGTCTGGAACTGCCTGAAGGGAAGCTCTGGCCAGGTGGGGGTTGGTCTCTTCTCCCAGGCACTCAGCAATAGGACAAGGGGACATGGGCTTAAGCTCTGCCAGGGGAAATTTAAGTTGGAGATCAGAAAAAAATTTTTTACAGAGAGAGTAATCAGGCATTGGAATGGGCTGCCCAGAGAGGGGGTGGATTCACCATCCCTGGAGATCTTTAAACACAGATTGGACGTGGCGCTTGGTGCCATGATCTAGTAAATGGACTAGAGTTGGACCAAGGGTTGGACTCGATGATCTTGGAGGTCTTTTCCAACCCAAACGATTCTATGATTCTATGAAAACCCAACGTGGGGGGTCAGGAGGGAATCACCCTTTTTATGCCCTCATTTCTGTCCTGTTCTGCCCATGATTCCTCTTTTCAGGGCTGGCACATGGACTGTCAGGATGGCACAGGGACCCTCAGGGGGCCAGCGGCTCAGACAGGGAAAGACAGGGACTCTGAGGAACATTGGGATCATCAGGGACCAGGCAGTGTCCCTTGGAGTGGCACTGGGGCAGTCAGGATGGTGCGCCATGGCCCGTCCAGGTGACACGGGGACTGTCAGGGTGGCTCAGGGCCTGTTGGGGTGTCCCAGGGACTGTTGGGGCACCACTGGCACCAACCAACCAATCTCTTCCCCACCACTCTCTCCTTCCCTGTCCTCTCTCTGCCCTTTCAGCTCCCCGAGCATGGACCCGCCCCCGGCAAGGCCCAAAGGCCCGTCCTTCCTGTCGGACCTGGGCAAGGCCACGCTGCGCGGCATCCGCAGGTGCCCTCACTGTGGCACCTACAACGGCACGCGGGGGCTGAGCTGCAAGAACAAGACGTGCGGGACGGTGTTCCGGCCCGGCGCCCGCCGCCCGCCCGGCGCCGACGCCGTGCGCGTGCTCACCGGCTCCCCCGCCCAGGTGTACTCGGTGCGGCACCGCGGGCACGACTCGCGCTGCTTCGTGGAGCTGGGGCTGTCGGACACGGCCATCGAGACCCCCGGGGGCACCCTCATCACGCAGCTGAGCTCGGGGCGCTGCCACGCGCCCGCCTGCGGCTCGGCGGCAGCAGAGGGCGAGGACAAGCAGTGCCAGCACATGAAGCTGGCGCTGGGCTGCCAAGCCGAGGCCACGCCGCTGCCCCTCAAGAGCTCCGTGCTGGGCTCCGTGCAGGCGCCCCCGGAAGCCAAGCAGAGCCTGTGGGAGCTGGCAACGGAGCCCACGGGGCCGCTGGTGCAGAGGGTCACCAAGAGCGTGCTGGTGGTCAAGTGCAAAGCCAGCCAGAGGCACAGTCTGGGGTACCTGCACACCTGCTTTGCCCAGCACCGCTTCTCCTGCTCCTGCCGGGCTCCCAGGGGTGGGCACGGGAAGGAGGAGGAGGAGGAGGAGGAGGAAGAGGCCCCACCACCGCGCTGCATCCACTTCCTCGCCTGCATCTGCGCCTTCACCAGTGATGAAAGCCTGGCCCAAGAGTTCGCGGAATTCCTCACCTCCGATGCCGGGGGTGGGAAGAGGGGGCACACAGAGGGTTTAGGGGGGAATCGAGGGCCTGGTGCCACTGCAGTGTGGGTCCTGGTACCGGCCTGGCATCTCCCAGCAGCCCTTACACCTGCTCCTGATCAGCATTTTGTTACCTTTGGGTTGGATTTGTGTCCTGCCTGTGCCTCTGCCAGGAGTGTGATTCCCAGTGGGATGCAGCCAGCTCCTGGCTCCCAGAGTATGGGAGCAGAGTGGGGAGGTCCCTGTGCTCCCCTGGGAGCTGGGTGGGGGCAGATCCCACTGGAATTCGCTCTGATGTGCACTCAGGGTGAGCTGGGGGGGGGGTCCTTTTCCAGGGCTGGAACCTGTGAACCCCTTCTCACAGCAGCCCTGGGATTCATTCCCTGTGAACCCCTTCCCACAGCAGCCCTGGGATTCATTCCCTGTGAACCCCTTCCCACAGCAGCCCTGGGATTCATTCCCTGTGAACCCCTTCCCACAGCAGCCCTGGGATTCATTCCCTGTGAACCCCTTCCCACAGCAGCCCTGGGATTCATTCCCTGTGAACCCCTTCCCACAGCAGCCCTGGGATTCATTCCCTATGAACACCCTCCCCTCTGGGACTCATTCCCTGTAAATCTGGGATTCATTCCCTGTGAAACCTTCCCACAGCAGCAGTATCTGGGATTGACCCCCACCAAGGGCGTTCTGCACCCCAAAAGGTGCATGCAGATAATCCCACCCAGTCCTTGGACACCCAAAGGTGAAAACCCACCCTGAGGGCACAATGGAAGCAGGATAAAATCCTCCCTTCCCTCAATGGCCCCTAAAGGAGTGTGTCTGGAGGGGCAGGGTGTTCCTCTGGGGACATTTGGGGTGTGCTGGGAGGTCCTGGGGGCACATGAGCCCCCTGTTTCCTGGTTGGGATGTTTTTAGGAACAGAATTTGTGTCCCCAGGTCTGAAGGGGACGGTGGTCCCGCAGCTGGTCCGTGGCCCTGGATCCACGGCACAGCCTCGAGGGGCAGCTGCTGCCAGGGCCAGGAAGAGGAAAAAGGATGTGGGGCCTGGTGAGTGTCCATGGGAAGGTCTGTGGGATGGGTGGGAGTTGAAAACCCCTCTGGAAAACAGCTCCAGGGGACTGGGATCCAGCTGTGAGATGGGTGGAAGCTGAAACCCCCTCAAAGAGCAGCTCCAAGGGACTGGGTTCCAGCTGTGTCAGTGCCAGTGCAGCCTTCAGAGCAGCTCTGACCTGCCCCAAAAGGGTCTTTCCATGTTCATAGTGGTGTTATGACAGAGAAAGGCCCCAAGGAGGGAGGTGACAAGGGCATGCAGGGGTTCCATGGGCTGACTCCGGCACTGACAACCCCTCCCTCAGGGACACAGGTGACCAGCACCCTGCTGGCTCCAGACCTGCCTCATCCTGGCCCCAGGAGGAGCAGCCCAAGAAAGCCACCAGTCGCCTCCTCCTCCCTGAAGAGACATAGTGAGTCTGGGGACATCCAGGGACCCCTTGGCGATGCCCACTCTGGGTTTATATGGATTTATATGGATATTGGGAAGGAATTCTTCCCTGTGAGGGTGTGGAGGAGCTGGGATGGAATTCCCAGAGTGGCTGTGGCTGTGCCATCCATGGAAGTGTCCAAGGCCAGCTTGGGTGGGGCTTGGAGCAACCTGGGCTAGTGGAAGGTGCCCCTGCCCGTGGCAGGGGGTGGCACTGGATGGGCTTTAAGGTGCCTTCCAACCCAAATCATTCCATCATTTATTTGAGTTTTTTTAGGATGTTTGGAGAGGAAGAGTTAGTCCAACATCCTTTGATTTTCCCTAGAACTCTGGACAAACCCTCTATCTATGCCGGCATGCCCTGAGCCAGGGCAGGAGCCTCTGCTTGGTGCTTTTCTCCCTCTTAGCTTTAGTTTTGGCCTGGAAAATGGAACAAATCCCTCATTTCCCCCTTTTTCCCTGAGAGAAAGCACAGCCATCCCACTCCACAGCCAGGAAGGGCTGGTTTGGCTTCCGCAGATGCCCCCAGGGAGCTCTAAGGGAGTGAGAGTTGGAGGAGGTTGGTATTCCAGTGTCCCTTTCTTCCCTCCTGCAGGCTGTAACCAGGTGCTGGATGAATCCCAGGTGTCCCTCTCCTTCCAGGACTGGCTCGCCAGTGTCACAGAGCGCATCCATCAAACCATGCACTACCAGTTTGAGGGTGAGGCTGAGGGGCACCCGGGGGGATTTGGGGCTCCAGCCCACACAGAGACTGCCCTGAGGGCCGTGTCTGGCTTGCAGGGAATTTATTTTGCGCTGGGAAGTTTTACTGGCTTAGATTCAGGTCAGATCAAGGTGAGGAGGGCATTCTGCCCCTCTGCCCTGCTAGTGAGACCTCACCTGCAGAGCTGCCTCGAGCTCTGGGGAAAAACATGAGGACACGGAGCTGCTGGAGCAAATCCAGAGGAGGCCACAGAGGTGCTCCAAGGACTGGAGCCCCTCTGCCCTGGAGCCAGGCGGGGAGGGCTGGGGGTGTTCACCTGGAAAGTAGAAAGCTCTGAGGAGACCTGAGATTGTCCTGCCTGGAAAAGGCTCCAGGGAGACCTTTGAGCCCCTTCCAGTGCCTAAAAGGGCTCCAGGAGAGCTGGAGAGGGACTTGGGACAAGGGATGGAGGGACAGGACACTGGGAATGGCTTTCCACTCCCAGGGGACAGGGCTAGATGGGATGTTGGGAAGGAATTCTTCCCTGTGAGGGTGGTGATCCATCCTCCTCCTCACCCCCTCCATGTACCCCAGGGCTGAGGCTGCAGACAGGGGCAGGTGGTGTTAGAGCTGTATAAAAATCCTTATTAGAATTTCAGGGATGACATTTGCAAGTCTCTTGGCTGCAGGGAGAGCTATGCCTGGCCCAGCAGTCCTGCAAGAGCAGGTGGGCCCCAAAAACAGGGACAGTGCTGGGTCACAGGGGTGACATGGGGACTGGGTAGGCCAGCAGAGAGCCGGGGGTGGCACCTGGAGCACAGACAGCACAGGGAAGGGAAATCAGAGGCTCTCAGGGTGGGAGGGAGGAACCGAGATCAGATCCTGCTCCTCAGAAATGGGATGAATTCCTTTCTGTGGTGGGAGGAGGGGAAGCCAACGGCCGCAGGCTCCCCTCAGCAGCACCCAGAGAGGGGACAAGGGACACAGGACACCCAGTGAAAAGATACTTTTCTGGAAACATGGTTAGACCCCACCACTGCTCGTCCAACCAGCCTCAGGGACACTCAGGACCAGAGCAGGATGAGGGTCGTTGATGTCCCAACTCCACAGCCCCTTCCCATGCCCTCATCCCTGTGCTCCCCCTCGGCCCCATCCAGGCCATCCGGAGCCCCTGGTGTTCCACATCCCCCAGGCCTTCTTCGATGCCCTCCAGCAGCGAATCTCCAGTGGCAGCAGCAAGAAGAGGCTCCCCAACTCCACCACAGGTGAGGGATCCCAGGGGAAGGGGAATAAGGTAGGAAATACAGGGAAACCCCTCTGTGTACTGTGTTTGGAAGGAAAACCAGCAACACAGGAGCTCGGAAGGCCTGGGGACCTCCAGCACCAAATCTGTGCCCTCATTATCCCCAGGGACATGCAGGGACAGAGCTGGGCTAAGCCCAGAATTAGTTAAGACTCAGTAAAGCACCTGGTCTTAAAAGAGCCCATGGGGAAGGACAGGGCTGGATATCAAAGAGGCAGGGGAAGGGATAAAAAGGGGGGAAAGGGAAGAAAAGGGGGAAAGGGAAAAAAGAGGGGAATGGAAAAAAAAAGGAGAAGGGGGAAAGGGTAAAAAAGAGAGGAAAAAATGGGAGGAGGAGGGAAATAAAGGGGGAAATGGGGAAAAAGGGGGAAAGGTGAGGGAAGAGGGAAAAAGGGAAAATTGGAGGGGAAGGGAAGAAAAGGGGGAGGGGGACAAAGGGGGAAATGAAAAAAGGGGAAATGGAATAAAAGGGGGGAGAAGTGGAATAAAGGAGAGAAGGGGGAAAAAAGAGGAGGAAGGGGGGAATAAAGGGGGGAAGGGGAAAAATAGAGGGAGAAAAGGATTAAAAAAAGAGGTGGGGGTAAAGGGTAAAAAAGGGTGGGGAAGGAGAAAAGAGGGCCAAAAAAAGGAGAGGATAAAGTGCAGGGGAAAAAAGGAGGGGAAAAAAAAGATGAGAAGAAAGAGGAAAAGTGGAGAAGGCCCCCGCCCTGACACCCCCTCCCCACAGCCTTTGTGCGCAGGGACGCGCTGCCCCTGGGCACCTTCTCCAAGTACACCTGGCACATCACCAACGTCCTGCAGGTCAAGCAGATCTTCGACACGCCCGAGGTAAGGGAGGGGCAGCCCCCTGGCTCCCCAGAACCTGAGGGCCCTCCCTGACCCCCCCTCGCCGCAGCTGCCGCTGGAGATCACGCGCAGCTTCGTGCAGAACCGCGACGGCTCCTACGAGCCCTTCCGGCCCCCCCGCGTGGAGGTGGAGACGGTGGGAGAGGCCTTTGGGACCCCCGAGAAACAGCCCCCCCTGCGGCCCCTGGAGCTCCAGACCTTCCTCAAAGTCGGTGAGTAAGGGGGGAGGGGGCAGGGTGGGACCTCAAAATCCACAGGATGAAATCCCATGTGGGGCAGAGTGGGAACCCCAAAACCTCAGGGAGAGCAGGATGGGACCCGGAAATCCCGGGGAGGGGGAGCAGGATGGGACCCGGAAATTGCAGGGATGGGGGGCAGGATGGGATTCCCAATACCCTGGAGGGGGCAGGATGGGATCCCAAAAAGCCCCACGAGGGGCAGACCCCCAACCCTGCACTGGGGCAGAGCAGGGCCCTCCCCCAAGAGCTGGTTGAGGAGGGACATGGGACCCCTACAGGAGCTGGGTTGGGAGGCCTGGGACCCCCCATCCAAAAGGTTCTTGCCCCACATATGGCCAGGTCTGGAGTGAGACCCCTCCTCTCCATGAGCTGCAGGGTAGGGAGGGGCCATGACACCCTGTTGCCCCCATTCCTTCCCCAGCATCTTCAAGGATTATGTTGTCCCCTGCCAAAATCTGGGCCTGGGGAGGGGGGGGGGGTGTCACAGCAATAACCCCCCAAAATCTGGGACAGAGGGTGGGGGGACACAAACATCCCTGAGGGGTCAAGGGAGGGAGAAAGGGTGTCCAGAGCATGGGGGGCTTCAAGGGAAGGGAAAAGGGGGGTCCTGGGTGAGGGGGGATGACGCACAAACACCCCTGGGGGCTCTAAAGAGAGGAGGAAGAGGGGGCCAAAAAGGGGGGGCTTCAAGGGAGGGCGAAATGGGGGAGCCCAGAGGGTAGAGTGGGACACAGTCACCCCTGGGGGCTTCAGGGAAGGGGAAGGGTCCAGGAGGTGGGGGGACAAACAAGGACCCCCTGGGGGCTCTAAAGAGAGGGGCAAAAGGGGGAGCCCAGGGTGGGGCTTCAAGGAAGGGGGGGAAGAAAAATCTCAGAGGTGGGGGGGGCTTCAATGGAGGGGGAAAGAGGGAACTAGAGGGGGGCCCAGGAGATGGGGCACACACGTGAACACCCCTGAGGGATCCCAGGGAGGGAAGAGACCAGTGGAGGGCTTTAAGGGATGAGGACAGGGGGGGTCCAGAGGGTTCAGGAAGGCTCTGAAGAGAGGGGGGAGAAAGAATGTGGGGGCTTCAAGGGCACAGGGGGGGAAAGAGGAGGCCTAGAGGGTGGGGGACAAACACAGACACCCCTGGGGGCTCTAAAGGGAGGTGGAAGAGGAGATCAGAGACCCCCCAGGAGCTTCAAAAGGGGAAACACGAGGGTCCGGAGGGTGGGGGCCTTCAATGGAGGGGCAGGGGGCCCTGCACCCACCCACCTGTGCCCCCAGGACACACGTCCCCCACGCAGAAGGAGCCCACCCCATTCACCATCGAGTGGATCCCCAACATCCTGCCCCGCTCTCGCCTCGGGGAGCTGCGCCTCAAGTTCCAGTACGGCCACCACGGGGGGCCCCGGCCTGCAGCCCCCCCCCGGCCCCCACCTCCCCCGGCCCCCCCGCTGGAACTGCCCCCCCTCGGTGCCATCGCCTTCCCCTAAGCCCCCCGAAACCTCCCCGGGGGGGGGCACGGCCTGGGACTGGCACCTGCACAGACACATTGAAGCCCCCCCCCCAAATAAACCTCCCCTCAAAGGGTGCTCTGAGCCTCCACTGGGGGGGAGGGAACGGGGGGGGGTACCTGGGAAGACCCCCAGGATGGAGAGGAGGAAGGGGGGAACACAGGGGATAGAGAGATACCCAGGGAGCCCCTGGGATGGGGGGAGACCCCAAGATGGGTGAGGGGAAAAGGGGGGACACCTACAGATGGAAAGAGGGAAGGAGGGGGACACCCAGGGAGAAACACTGGAGAAGGCCAGGGGGACCCCCAGCCTGTGCTCCTGCCTCTGCCTCCCACCACAGCGGGATGCAGACCCTGCTGCGCTGGACCCCCTGGAATCCTGAGCAGCTGCTGTTCCCTCCAACTCATCCCGCTGGGAAGCAGAGCCCTTCCACCTCCTGCAGAATTTACTGTTCCAACAAACTCTTTTCCACATTTCTAGCGGTATTTTAGGAAACAGAAGTTCCTGGAAGGCGGGGTGGGGGGCCCGCCCCTCCCTCTTGGGGTGACCTGCCCCCACCCTGGCCCCTGGCACAGGTGACACAGTGACAGAGTCCGTGCCGTGGGCTGTTTGTCCCATCAGAGACGCCTCCGGTGGTCCCGCGGGGGTGGCTCCGGGTGTCCTGTGTCCCCTCAGGTGTCCAGCAGGTCCCACACGTCCGGGTGGGCTCCGTCGCGCGGGCGCCGGCCCTTGGAATCGCAGACAGCGGCCAAAGCCGGGCAGTGCCGCAGGAGGAGGGCACAGAGCTCGCGGTGCCCCTGCTCGGCTGCCTGGGGGGGGGGCACCTGTGTGACCCCCCGAGGGGCAGAGAGACCCCCCCCGGCCCCCCACCCACCTTGGGTGAGAGAGGGGACCACCCGTACCGCCCTCCCTGGTGCAGGGAGAAACCCCACGGTGGCCCCGCACCTCGTGCAGGGGGTCCCTCCCCCGGGGCCCCACACCTTGTGCAGGGGGGTCCGCCCGTCGCCGTCGGTGGCCGCGGGGTCCGCGCCGTGGTGGAGCAGGAGGCGGCTCACGGCGAGGTGGCCGCAGTAGCAGGCGCGGTGCAGGGGGGTGGCGCCGCCGGGGGTCCGGGCGTCGCAGGGAGCCCCTCGCTGCAGCAGGAGCCGACACACGGCCAGGTGCCCGTTCCGGCTGGCGTAGTGCTGCGGGCGCGGAGCGTGGCCGGGGAATCCGCGACCCCGGGCGGGGCCATGAACCCCAGTGGGGCTGTCTGCCCGCGACCCGAGGGATCCCCGTGCCCGGACCGTGTACCCTCCCCGTGCTCCCCGTACCAGGGCCGTGTACCCTCCTCGTACCCCCCGTACCAGGGCCGTGTACCCTCCTCGTACCCCCCGTGCCCGAACCGTGTACCCTCCCCGTACCCCCCGTGCCCGAACCGTGTACCCTCCCCGTACCCCCCGTACCAGGGCCGTGTACCCTCCCCGTGCCCCCCGTACCAGGGCCGTGTACCCTCCCTGTGCCCCCCGTACCAGGGCCGTGTACCCTCCCCGTGCCCCCCGTACCAGGGCCGTGTACCCTCCCCGTGCCCCCCGTACCAGGGCCGTGTACCCTCCCTGTGCCCCCCGTACCAGGGCCGTGTACCCCGCCCCGTCGGGCTCCGCGGGGTCCCCGCTCCGCTCCAGCAGCTGCAGCACCCGCGGCTCGTCCCCGTCCCGCGCCGCCGCCCAGAGCCCTGCGGGCAGCGGGGCCGGGTCAGGCCCTGAGAGCTCCTGGCCCTGCCCGTACCCCAACCCACAGTCCCGCTGTCAGAGCCCCCCGGAACCCCCCACCGGAGCCCCTCGGACCCCGCTCGAAGTCCATCTCGGCCAGGCTCTGGTGCACGCTGGGCACAGCCACCCGCCCCGGGCAGCACGAACCGGGCGGAGAGCGGCGACCCCCAGCCATGGTTCGGGGGGGCACCGGGGGGACAGGAGGGGGGTGAGCGGGGACGGAAAGGGCCGAAGGGAGGCGGAAAGGGCCGAAGGGAGGCGGAAAGGGCCGAAGGGAGGCGGAAAGGGCCGAAGGGAGGCGGAAAGGGCCGAAGGGAGGCGGAAAGGGCCGAAGGGAGGCGGAAAGGGCCGAAGGGAGGCGGAAAGGGCCGAAGGGAGGCGGAAAGGGCCGAAGGGAGGCGGAAAGGGCCGAAGGGAGGCGGAAAGGACCGAAGGGAGGCGGAAAGGGCCGAAGGGAGGCGGAAAGGGCCGAAGGGAGGCGGAAAGGGCCGAAGGGAGGCGGAAAGGACCGAAGGGAGGCGGAAAGGGCCGAAGGGAGGCGGAAAGGGCCGAAGGGAGGCGGAAAGGACCGAAGGGAGGCGGAAAGGGCCGAAGACACAAAGGCCGCCCCCAGCAGTGCCCCAGAACCGCCGCCAAGGGGCGCCCGCGGCCTCCCAGTGCGAGCGGCGCCCCCACCTCCCCCCGCAGGAGGTCACCAGAATCCCCCCCCCCGTGATGGGTCCCTGAGCCCCCCCCCCGATGGGTCCCTGAGCCCCCCCGTGATGGGTCCCTGAGCCCCCCCGTGATGGGTCCCTGAGCCCCCCCCCCCGATGGGTCCCTGAGCCCCCCCGTGATGGGTCCCTGAGCCCCCCCCCCCGATGGGTCCCTGAGCCCTCCCCCGATGGGTCCCTGAGCCCCCCCGTGATGGGTCCCTGAGCCCCCCCCGTGATGGGTCCCTGAGCCCCCCCGTGATGGGTCCCTGAGCCCTCCCCCGATGGGTCCCTGAGCCCCCCCGTGATGGGTCCCTGAGCCCCCCCGTGATGGGTCCCTGAGCCCCCCCGTGATGGGTCCCTGAGCCCCCCCGTGATGGGTCCCTGAGCCCCCCCTCTCCCCCGCTGTGGGTGTCCCAGGGGTCACCCACACACACCTGTGGGACCCCCAGGCCTTTGCTCTCCCAGCCACGGGCTCCCCAGACCTCAACCCCTCAGTTAAGGGGGTCCTAGAGGGCCCCTCCACCGCTATGGGGCGTCCCAGCAATCACCCTCCCTTCAGTTAGGGGGGCAAAGGCCTCACCCCACACACTTATGAGGCTCCCCAGGCCTCTCCTCTGCCCCCTGGCAGGTTCCCCAAGCTTCACTCCCCCCCAGCTACAGGGGTCTCAGAGCCGCCCCCACTATGGGGGTCCCAGGAGTCCCCACTCCCCTCTATGGGGAAGCCCAGTGATCACCCCCCTCTTCAGCTGTGGGGGGTTCACCCTACGCACTTATGGGGTTCCCCAGGCCCCTCCTCTCCCAAGTGTGGGGTCCCCAAGCCTCACCCGCAGCAGCAAGGAGGGTCCCGGAGTTCCCACCCCCGCAGCCCCACTTCCCACGCCCTGGTGCCAGCCCTGGCTCCTCTCCCAAGCCCCCCCTCCTCCAGGACCCTGGTCCTGCTTCCGCCCGGTTTCCCAGCAGAGCCTCCCGGGTCCCCCCGCGCTGACCCGCTGCATCCGGGCGGGGGGGCACGGGCAGCCTCACCCCCCGCCTGGGAACGGCACTCGATGCCCTTTTATAGCCCTTTTTATGAGCCTTTTTTCCATGAGCTCAGCCCCCGGGGGGGCCCTGCATACCCCCCGGCACTTTTCAGAGAGAATTCATGTTTTCAACTCCTTTTTATTAATATAAAAATACTCACGTATTTACAGCAAATAAATATATTTCAGTAACAAATAAATTACACTGGGGGGGGTTATACAAAAGGGGAGGGGGCCGTGCAGGGATGGCAGGCAGGGTGGGGGGTGTACAGCCAGGGCTGGGCACAGGGACAGAGCCCTGGGAAGGGGACACAGGGTGGGCAATAGAAAAGTTCTCAGGAAGAAAAACCCGACGGTTCAGAAATCAGCCCAAAAAAGAATCCTGGGGCCACTGCCCAGGATGGGCCCAGGGGGGCCAGAAGGGGCCCCAAGGTCTGTCCCTCATGAGGGACACTGTACCGAAGGCGGGTGCGGTGACCAGGAGCAGCTCCGGGGCCCCAGATGGGCACCAGGACCACAAATGTGACACCCAAAGGGGGGGGCAGGGTGACAGTCCTGTCCCCAAGGTGGGTACAAGCATCAGAGTGGCATTCCTGTCTGCAGGGTGGTCACCACTGACAGGGTGCCAGTCCTGACCTCAAAGCAGGTACAGTTGCCCCAAACACGTGACACAGTGCCAGAGCCACAGCCCCAAGGCAGGTGCCAGCACCAGGGTGACAATGCTGTTCCCAAGGCAGGTATCAGTGCCAGGGTGTCAGTATCCAAGACGGGCACTGGCACTGGAATGACACTCCTGTCCCAGGGCAGGTACCAGGATGCCAATCTTGTCCCCAAGGCAGGTACAAGCACCCACCCCGCAGACCCAAGCTGGGTGCTGGTGCCAGGCGGTGGGTCCCTACATCAGGGTGCCCACCCTGGGGCCCCCACACTGGGGGTCCCCACACTGGGGCGGGGCCCTGAGGTAGGTGGTGCCGCTGCCTCCGGCTCAGACCGATGACTCCTCGGGGTTGGAGTCGGGCAGGGGCTGGCGCTGCTGCAGCTTCCGCCGCAGCTCCTCAGCCAGGTCAGCGCAGGGCGGGCGCTCCTCAGTTCCCAGCGCCAGCCGGATGTACCCGTTGGAGGAGGAGCCACGCAGGGGGCCCAGGTGGATGCGGGTGGGCGAGTGCAGGGGCTGCCCAGGGATGGCTGCGGGCGGTGAGGTGGCAGTTCCGGGGCCGCCATTGCGGCACGTGGCGTGGCCAGGCACGATCTTGAGCGACCCATCTGAGTAGTAGTAGCTGGAGGGGTCCCAGAGCTTCTCATCCGAGTCAGAGGCAGCGCTGGACACGAAGCGGGGGCTGGGCGGCTCCTTGGGCAGCTCGATGGGGTACACCAGGGTGCTCTCGATGGCCTTGGCGCCCTTGCCCAGCTCCTCCCGCAGGCGCCGCCACAGCGAGAGCACCACAAGCAGCAGCACGAGGCACAGGGCGCCGAGGCACACGGCCAGCACCCACACCACGCCCAGGTTCTCCAGCGGTGCCCGCGTCTCCAGCGGCGCGCCGGGCCCCGCCAGCACGGCCACCCGGTACTCCTGGGCACCCAGGCGGGCCCCCTGCTCCTCAGCCAGGCACCGGTACGTGCCGCTGTGCTGCACCCCAGCCCCTGGCACCACCAGCGCCCGCAGCCGCGTGTCACTCAGCACCAGCACCTGCTCAGCCGCCAGTGCCCGGCCCTCGAACGTCCACAGCACCCGCGCCAGGTTGGAGCCCAGCCGGCACGTCAGCACCAGGTCGGTGCCCGCCACCACCGTCACGTTCTTGGGAGCTGGAGGCCCTGTGGGGAGAGCAGGGGGGTCAGGTGGGATGGGATGAAGTGGAACAGGGGGATCCATGTGGTTCATGGGGCACTCACATTGTCTGGCTGCCTGAGGAACAGAGCAGGCACTGGTGTCAGAGTTCAGCACGTCCTGCACCAGGTGGGACCTGCAAGAAGACAGGGTGGAGTGAGGGGGGAGTCTCTGTCGGGTGTCTCCCCCTCCCTGGGGAGCCCCATATGCAGAGAACCACAGAATATCCTGAGTTGGGAGGGACCCACAAGGATGGGAGTCAGACTCCTGGCCCTGCACAGGACACTCCCAAAAGTTCCCCCAGTCCCCAAATCCCAACACCTGAAAGCACTGTCCAAATAGTCCCTGACCTCTAGACTTATGTAATATGATCAGTTGGAAGTGACCCACAGGGATCATCCATGCAGCCCCTGGCCCTGCACAGACACCCCACCCTGTCTCTGAGAGCATTGACCAAACGCTCCTGGAGCTCTGGCAGCCTTGGGGCTTTGCCCACTGCCCTGGGGAGCCTGGCCAGTGCCCCTCTGGGGGAAGAGCCTTTCCCTGAGATCCAACCTAAGCCTGCCCTGGCACAGCTCCAGCCATGCCCTGGTCCTGTCCATGGTCACAGAGATCGGAGCCGCCTCTCCTCCCACAGACATGAGGGATCCCCTCAGCCCCTCCTGTACCCATTCTGCCCATCGCTGCGGACACAGGCACTGGTGTTCCGGCTCCAGGCACAGTAGGGATCTCGTGCCAGGACACAGTCTGTGCACGACTGGTACCGCCCACAGTCAGCCAGGGGCAACTGGGCCACTTGGAAACGGGAGCCGGCGAAGAGCAGCTTCTGCAAAGGCAGAGAGCAGGGCTGAGCGACTCCCTGAGGTGACCCCGCAGCGCCACCCCAGCCCTGTGGCCCTGCTCACCTTGCGCCCGGCCAGCACCAGGCTCTCCACGGGCTGCACCGGCTCAAACACCTGCAGCTCCTCCACCAGGTGGATCGAAGTGCCCAAATCCAGCGCCTTGTGCACCCACCCGTCGCCTGCGGGCAGGGCGGGCGCTCAGGGCTGTGCCACAGCACAGACCGTCCCCTCCACGCCCGCCCTGCCGCTGGGTACCTGTGCCGATGAAAAGCACCTCATAGACGGTGCCATCCAGCCCTGCCACGCGATCCACCACCAGCTGGGTGAAGTTGGAGTCCTTCTTGAGCAGCAGTGGGCACCCGCGCTGCGGCGGCACCGGCTCGTCCATCAGTGGGTGCTTCTTGGCGAAGTTGAGGGTGTTGTCGGGCAGCTCCAGAGAGCTGGCAAAGCCGTTCCGCCGGTGCCAGTCTGTGATGCACTGTGGGGCAGGGCACGGGGCACTGTCAGGAGCAGGCAGGGATCCCACCCCCTCTTAGGAGGGCACAAGGGAAACCATCAGGAGCACAGATGGGTTCCAATATCCCTCATAGGAGGGAAGGAGGGGACTGTCAGGCACATGGATGGATCCCACCCTCTCTTAGGAGAGCACGGAGGGCACCATCAGGACCATAGAGGGAGATCCTGCTCCCTCTTAACAGGGCATGGAGGACACTGTCAGGAGCACAGGTGGATCCCAGTTCCTCTTAGCAGGCCATGGAGGGCAACTGGATGGATCCCACACTCCTTTAGGAGGGTATGAGGGTCACCATCAGGAGCATGGATGGATCTCGCTCCTTTTTAGGAGGGCCCAGAGGGCACTGTCAGGAACATGGAGGAATCCCAATCCCTTAGCAGGGTATGGAGGGCCGTCAGCGACATGGATGGATCCCACCCCCTGCTCCCCCTCGAGTGCCCAGTGCCACACTCACCGCGCCGGGCCGGGGGCTCGGCACCTCGTCTGAGTAGCGGCCCCACCTCTGCGCCTGCTCCCGGTACTCCTTGTAGGGCCCCTCGAACGCCTTCTTCACCTCCAGGATGTGGTACCGGCAAATGGCTGAGACATCCACGTCCCCCCTGCAGGGCACAGGAGGGAGTTGGGGCAGGAACCCCCCACCCCAGGCCCCTCAGTGCTGTCACAGCCCCCCAGCCTCACCAGCGAGCCTGGAACACCCCGAAGAAGGTGGTTTCCTGCCACTCCGCCCCAGGCAGGGTGAACACGGCCTGGAGCCGGTTGAAGTGGAGCTGCTGCTCTGGTGCTGAGCACACCAGCCGGGCCTTGAGGAACGTCGTCCACTTCTTCTGCAGTGTCCGGGCACCACCCACGTCCCCCTGGGCACAGGGACAAGGCCACCCCGTCATCACGCGGCAAAGCCACCGTGGTGACACCAAACTAGCTATAAAGCAGTCTGTGTTACAAAGAACAGTGGGAGAAGGTGTTGGAAAATTAACATTAGCACGATAGTGTTTGATCCCTAAATTAATAGCCTTGTGTCAGCTATTGTTTTCTTAATTACTTCTGTTAGTGATTAACATGGACTGAAGATGTCTCAGTTCTGGGAACAAGGGTTGTGTGTCAGAGCAAAGAATGAGCACCACTGCCTGGCTGTGTGTTTGAGATGCTCTCAAGGAGAGACGATCCAGAACCATCAAAGGGAAATTTGCGGAATGGGATGGTCCCAAACGACCACCAAAGGCCCTCAAAAGACCCCACTCATACCTAAATAACCTGAGATATAATTAGCAGAGCATTCAAGAAACATAATGAATATGTAATAGGAATGTGATGGATGGGCATTAGTCCACTATCCCCTGCTGTGTCGGGTGCTGGGGGTGCACTTAAAAAAGGAATGTCGCTTTTCCAACTCAACAAACTGCTTGGAGAGCTCCTACCCCGGTGTGAGGGTCCCGGGGTGCCCCCTGTGTACCTTGCAGACCCTGGCCACCCGGGCCACCACCTGCTCGGCGTAGCAGTCGTACTCCACCGCGCGCTCACTGAAGAAGAAATACACCTTGTCGTCGTCGCCAGTGCTGCTGCCTGAGCTCTCCGGCACGAACGCCGAGGCCACGAAGTGGGGCTCTGGGGAGACACTACGGTCACACTGTGCCTGGCGGGGGGTCCCTGCTGTCCCCTCCCTGTGTCCCCCCCATCCCTACCATTGAGCCAGGAGGTGAGATATTCTGTCTTCATGGAGTAGTGTGGGCCCAGGTTGCGCAGGATGACAGGCTCCGTGCCCAGGAAGTTGTTGAAGGTGGCGGAATAGAGCTCCCCATCTGTGAGGGAGGGGTTTTAGGGTGGTAGGGGGCATGGTGGGCACCCCTCCTAAGCCCAGCGGGCACCCAGCAGTGGCACCTACCCACGATGAGGCCAGTGTGTCCCTTAGTGGGGTCGTAGGGACACTTCCCTTTGCCATCCTCAAATGCCACTTGTTCCAGGGTGAAGCCAGACAGTTCCTGGGGGGTACAGGAGTGGGTGGGGGTCCCGACCCTCTCCCTGGTTCATGTACCCCCCCACACCCAGACAGGTCCCAGGCACAGGAATATGACCCCATATGAACTTCCTGGGGACAGGGACACTCTTGGATAATGGTCCTGGAGACAGGGACGTGCCTGAGATGGTCCTTTCTGGGGACAGAGACAGTCCTGGACAACCAATTAAGTGGACACAGATACCCCTAAATGATGCTCCTAGGCACAGGGACATGCCTGGATGACACTTCTGGGACAGGGACATCCCTGGACCACTTTCCCAGGCACAGGACACTGCTGGATGATGCTCCCAGGGACACTCCTGGATAATCCACTGTGGGGACAGGGTCACCCATGTATGACTCTCCTGGGGACAGGGACAGCCCTGGATGACCCATTATGAGCACAAGGACACCCCTGGACCACCCTGTGACACAGCCACACCCCAGATGACCCTCATGGGCACAATGATACACCTGGATGACCCTCCTGTGGACAGGGCCACCCTCCAGATGACCCCACCCCTGGGCACAAGGACACCCCAACAACATTCCTAGGGCACAGAAGACCATTCTAAATCCCACCCACAGGGAAAAAAATCATGCTCTGCCCACAGTGGCACCTCTGAATGCCATCCCTATGTACAGAGACACCCCTCACTCAGCAATGCTCTGGGATCAGGCAGGACTGGGGACCCTCCAGGTATCAGGGCCCCGCACTCACGATGTAGGTGCACTTGGGCTGAAAGGCGTAAGTGCCGCAGGCGTAGAGGTGGGAGCTGTTGTAGCTCTGCAGGAACCGCACATAGTTGAAGCAGTCGGTCTGGGAGGGGGACGGGGGGACATTAAGGGGGTGTCAGCACAGGGGGGCACCCCGGCGTGCCCCAAACCCGCTGCACTGCCCCCACAGCACCTGCGGCCCCACCTGGTTGTTCTTGCCCTTCTGCACACACTCCGCTTTCTTCTCCATGGGGGCTTCCCAGGAGATCTGGGGGTGGAGAACGTCTCAGTGGGCTGCAATCTCACACCACCCACCAAACCCCCCCCATTTCAGGGGTCTCGGGGGCCTCACCGCCGCCTTGAGCTCCACAGTGCCGGTGGCCAGTGCAAACAGGGCCTCGCGGGCGCCCACGTAGAGCAGCCCCTCGGCCTCGTCCAGCGTCAGCGTCAGGTAGTGCGAGACCCCTCTGTGGGAGAAGCGCTTGGCCGCGTCCCTCAGCTCTGCGGGGACATGGGGACACCGGGCTGGGACCCACCCCAGCCCCACGGGGACCCTCGCCCTGGCTGGCTGCACTCACGGAACCCCCCAACAGCAGAACCCGCCCATAGAACCTGGGGGCCCCACCCTGGTGGGTGCACCCACACACCATTCCCCCACACCAGAATCCCCTCAAGGCCCCCAGTCCTGCAGGAACCCCCACCCCGGGTGGGTGCACCCACAGCCACTCCTCGCCCACTGAAACCCCCCAGGAGCCCCTCAGCCCTGTTAGGACCCCTGCTCCAGGTGGGTGCACCCACAGCTTCCCCCATTGCTGGGAACCCCACCAGAGCCCCCCAGCCCCTGCAGGGACCCCCACCCCGAGTGGATGCACCCGCAGGAGCCCCCAAGCCACTGGAAATCCCCCAGAGCCTCCTAGTCCTTGGGACCCCTTCCCCAGGGGGATGAACCCACAGAAACTCCTGAACCCACTATTCCCCGAGCCCCCCAGGGACCCCTGCCCTGGGTGGGTGCACACACAGCCTCTCACTACCACTGGGAGCCCCCCAGCCCTGCAGGGACCCCCACCGTGAGTGGGTGCACCCATAAAACCACACCCCCCCACCAGAACACCCCACAAGCCCCCTGGCTCCGTGGCAAACAAAGGGCTCTTTGTCACCCGCGCGGGCGGTGCCGGGTGAACACAGTGGCCTTTGCAGAGACCCCGCAGCCCCCCCAGCCCCCTGCGTGCCCCCGGGCCACCCCCAGGCCCTGCAGAAAGGGCCCATTGACGGGGCAGTGCCAGGGGCCACGGGTGGGGCCATGGATGTGGGGATGGCACGGCACGGGGACAGCACGGGGGCAGCACGGGGACGCTGGCACAGCACAAGGGGTGGGGGTCCTGGGCGTGGGGACAGCAGACTAGGACAGCATGGGGACAGTGGCACAGAAGAGGGACGGTGGCCTCAGGAATGAGGACAGGGGACATGGCACGGGAATAGTAGTCCCAGGTGCGGGGACAGGGCAAAGGAATGGGGTCCTGAGCATGGCAAGAGGGGACATGCACAGGGGCAGTGGCACAGCAGAGAGTTGGGGGTCTCAGGAACAAGGACAAGGGACTCGACACAGGGATGGTGGTCCCAGGTATGGGGACAGCAGACACAGAGAAGGGATGGAGGTCCCGGGTGTGGGGATGGGGGGATGACACAAGAATACCACAGGGACAATGGCAGAGCAGAGGGGTGAGAGTCCTGGGTGTGGGGACATGGCTCATGGTGCAGGGACAGCATTGGGACAGTGGCACAGCAGATGGATGGGAGTCCTGGGCATGGGCACAGGGGACATGGCAAAGGGATGAGGGTACCAGACATGGGGGCAGTGGGCACAGCACAGCGACACCGGCATGGAACAGGGGCAGAGGACACAGGGTACTGCCACCACATAGGGACGGGAATGGGGCATGGCACAGGGACACAGCACATGGCAAGGGGACACGGGGCGATGGAGCTGGCATGGCGTGGGCATAGGGACACAGGGTACAGCAAATGGGGATACATGGTGATGGCATGGGAAAAGGGTAGAATCTCAGGGTGCTAACAGGGCAGGGAAATATGGAGAGGGTGGGACAAAGGACATGGAAGAGTGATGGGGACAGGGGACATGGAAGAAAGATGAGGACAGGAGCCACGGCAGCAGGATGGGACAAAGGACACAACTGAGGCATGGGGACAAGGGACATGGCAGAGCAATGGGACATGAGACCCTGTAAAGGGATAGGACAAAGGCCATGGCAGAGAGATGGGGGACAAGGCACAGGGATGGGACAAGGGACACAGCAGAGGGATAGAGACCACAGCCACTGGTACAGGGACAAGGAGCAGTCCCTGCATGTCCCCCCTCTACTCCCACAGACTCCCAGCTTTAGGACCTACCCGAGAGGTCCCCACGATGCTGACAAGCTTTGGGGGGACAGAAACCGCCAGAGGTGGTGACAGCAGCGAGGGACAGAATCAACCCCCACACACACACTGTGCCTCAGTTTCTCCTCTTCCCCCCTTCCCGAGCCCCCTGGGGTGTCGCTCGGTACTCACCAGCATAGGGGACGGTTCTCCGGGGCACGGCGCTCCACGAGGCCCCCGGGGCGGTGGCAGCGGTGGCAGCGAGGGCCAGCAGCGAGACGAGGGCCAGAGGCCGGCCGGGGGCCATGGCGCCGGGGCGGGGGGAACACCGGGGAGTCCCTGGGGGGGACACGGCCACGCCGGGCCCGTCAGGGCCACGGAGCAGCGGCGGCGTCACGCGGGCGGCGCGGGGACAAGGCGGCATTGAGGGCGAGCGTCACGAGGTGGGGTCACCCCACGCCTGGGGGGGTCCCCGACTCTGACCCCACCACGCCACGGCCCCTCCTCCGGCTGTGACGAGCTCAGGAAACTCGTCCCGTCCGCTCCCCACTCCCTGCGTCCTGTCCGGGACCCCCCGGCCCTGCCCGCTGTCCTGGGGGTGCCCCGCGTTGCCCCCCCCGCGCCCCGGGCCGGGCAGGATGCGGCCGGGAATTGTTCTGCCTTGCCCGGCGGGAAGCAGGAAGTTGGGGGGGTCCGGGGGGCTGGGAAGGATTTCCGGGAGGGTGGGGGGCCGGGAACGGGCGTGGGAATGGGGGACACCCGGTCGGGGCGGGGTGCGGCGGGCAGGGGCTCGGGGTGCCACGGGCACGGAGAGGGTGTGAACGGGCACGGAGAGGGCGCCTCGGGCAGGGATGGGGCGCCTCGGACAAAGCTGGGGGGCCGTGGGAATGGGCAGGATGCCACACGCGTGGACAGGGTGTAACAGTCACGACTAGGGTGCCGTGGGCACAACGGGGGTGCCATGGGCAAAGCTGGGGTGTAACAGGCACGGTCAGGGTACCATGGGCATGGTCAGGGTGCAACAGGCAAAGCTGGGGTGCAACAGGTAAATCTGGGGTGCCATTGGCAAACACGGGGTGCCACGGGCATGGCCAGGGTGCTGTGAACACAACTGGGGTACCACGGGCAAAGCTGGGGTGCAACAGGCAAAGTTGGGGTGCCATGGGCAAAGCTGGGGTGCCATGGGCACAGTCAGGATACAACAGCCCAAGCTGGGGTGCCCTGTGCATGACCAAGGTGCAACAGGCAAATCTGGGGTGCCGTGGGCACAGTTGGGGTGCAACAGGCATGCCCTGGGGACAAAAGCCCAGTGATGGTACCACAGTCTGTGGTCATGGCCAGGGTGCCACAGGCATACGTGAATGCCAGGGACAAAACCGAGCTGCCCGGAGCCTGGCTAGGGTGCCACAGGCAAAGGTGGCATGCCATGGACACCGCTGGGGTGCCATGGGCAAAGCTGGGGGGCCACAGGCACGGTCAGGTTACAACAGGCACGGCTGGAGTGCCCTGGGCATGGCCGGGGTGCCATGGGCACAGCTGGGGTGCCCTGATCATTGTGAGGGTGTTACAGGCACGGCTGGGGTGCCCAGAGCGAGGACAGGCACCATCGGGGTGCAGCCGGCAGCTTGGAGGCCCCGCGGGCCCCACTTTTGGTGCCGGATGCCCGGGGGGTCCCACCGGGGGTCTGGGGTGCCACGGCCCTGCAGCGGTGCCATCCCGGGCGGCGTCCCGTCCCGAGTGAGGGGTCCCTATGGCGGTGCCACCCCGGGGGTCCCCACGGCGACGCACCCGCAGGTGGGGGCCCCTCCCGCTCCCCGCGCACCGGTTGCCTGCACCGAGGTTGGTTCCCGGTGCGCGGACGGGCCCGGGCGCTGGGGCGGGTCGGGGTGGGGCCCCGGTACCGGCGGCGTGTCCCGGCCCCCCCCACGATCCCCGGGACCGGGCGGAACAAAGCGCCTCCTTCGCCCGCCCCCGTGGCTCCGCCACAACAATACCGGGGCGGGGCGGGGAGCCCGCACTCACCTCGGGGCGCGGCGGCGGCGGCTCCGGGGAGTCCGGGGGGGGCACTCCGGGGCGGCGGGAGCGGCGGCGAGGGGCGGGGGGGTGCAGGGAGCCCGGGGGGGTGCAGTGGGGCCCGAGGGGGTGCAGGGCGGCCCGGGGGGTGCAGGGCGGCCCGGGGGGTGCAGGGGGGCCGGCCGGGCCGGCGGAGACGGCGGCGAGGGGAGGTGAGGGCGGGGGCGGACGGGCGGGCGCGGGGGGGGGCCGAGGCTGGAGCGGCCGTGAGGGGCGGCGGGTGCGCCGCGCGCTCCGCGGGACACGCCCCCCGAGTGACGTCACGGCGCGGTCTGGGCCGGGTCGGAACCGCTCGGGCTGGGTCGGAACCGCTCGGGCCGGGTCGGAACCGCTCGGGCCGGGTCGGAACCGCTCGGGCTGGGTCGGAACTGCTCGGGCCGGGTCGGAACTGCTCGGGCCGGGGCGGAACCGCTCGGGCCGGGCCGGAACCGCTCGGGCCGGGTCGGAACCGCTCGGGCCGGGCCGGAACCGCTCGGGCCGGGTCGGAACCGCTCGGGCCGGGTCGGAACTGCCCAGGTTGGATCGGAACCGCTCGGGCCGGGTCGGAACCGCTCGGGCCGGGTCGGAACCGCTCGGGCTGGGTCGGAACTGCCCAGGTTGGATCGGAACCGCTCGGGCCGGGTCGGAACCGCTCGGGCCGGGTCGGAACCGCTCAGACTGGATCGGAACCGCTCGGGCCGGGTCGGAACCGCTCAGACTGGATCGGAACCGCTCGGTCTGGATCGGAACCGCTCGGGCCGGGTCGGAACCGCTCGGGCCGGGCCGGAACCGCTCGGGCCGGGTCGGAACCGCTCGGTCTGGATCGGAACCGCTCGGGCCGGGTCGGAACCGCTCAGACTGGATCGGAACCGCTCGGTCTGGATCGGAACCGCTCGGGCCGGGTCGGAACCGCTCGGTCTGGATCGGAACCGCTCGGGCCGGGTCGGAACCGCTCAGACTGGATCGGAACCGCTCGGGCTGGATCGGAACCGCTCGGGCCGGGTCGGAACCGCTCGGTCTGGATCGGAACCGCTCGGGCCGGGTCGGAACCGCTCAGACTGGATCGGAACCGCTCGGGCCGGGTCGGAACCGCTCAGACTGGATCGGAACCGCTCGGGCCGGGTCGGAACTGCCCAGGTTGGATCGGAACCGCCCAGGTCGGCCGGATCAGATCCGATCGGAACCAGCTGGCTCAACTCAGCTCAGCTTGGCTCGGTTGCGGTTGGATCAGAACCTCTTGGGTCGGATGCAGGACCAGTCAGCTCAGCTCGGCTGGGCTCAGCTCAGCTCGGCTGGGCTCAGCTCAGCCTGGCTCAGATCAGGTCGGATCAGAACCTGTTGGGCTGTATGGGAACCAGCTGGCTCAGCCTGGCACAGGTGAGCTCGGTGCAGCTCAGTTCAAGTCAGATCAGAACCCACTGGATCAGTCAGAACCAGCTGGCTCAGCTCGGCTCAGTTCAGCCCAACTGGGCTTGGCTTGGCTCAGCTCAGCTCAGTTTGGGTCAGATCAGAACCAAACAGCTCAGCTTAGCTTGGCTGGTGCTCAGGTCAGTTCGACCCAGCTTGGAGGGGTTTGGATCAGGTTGGGTCAGGCTGACTTGCATTGGAACCAGTTGGCTCAGCTTAGATTGGGTCAGAACTAGTTGTGTCGGATTGGAACCTGTTGGCTCAGCTTAGCCTGCCTTGGTTCAGACAGAACAGCCGGCTCATTTTAGCTTAGTTGAGGTTGGGCTGGAATCAGCTGGCTTAACTCAGCTCAGCTCAGAGCAGGTTGGCTCAGCTCAGTTCAATCTGGCCCAGTTCAGCCCAGGCCTGGTTCAGACCAACTCAGCTCAGTTCAACTGTGCTTGGCTCAGCCCAGTTCAGAATGCCTGGATTTGTCTCAGCCCAGTTGAGGTCACCTTAACCAGCTTTGGCTCAGCCCAGATTGGCTCAGCTCACCCCAGTCCAGCCCAGCTTGGCCAGTCCCAGCTCAGTTCAGCCAGGGCCAGCTCACCCCAGTCCAGCCCAGGCTGGCCAGTCCCAGCTCAGCTCAGCCTGGCTCAGCCCACTCAAGCCCTGCCCTGTCCCCCCAGCACCCATGGGCACAGCTCTGGCTGTTCATTGGGTGGGGGACAGCCTGGGAGCCCCAGAACAAGGGGGGTGGGGAGGGGGCACAGGGATGCCCCTTTCTCCAGCATCTCCCTGAGGCTGAGGAGTGCCCTGGCACATCCTGCTCCAGCTGGGCACACATCTGTACCAGCTGGCCCCAGGAGGACTGGGGTGGGGTCAGGGACATGGTGGGACCCCCGGTGGGACCCCCAAGGACCCCCGGTGCCCCTCACCAGGTGCTGGTGCCCACAATAGGGGCCGCAGCACAGGCACGGGGGGCACCACAAAGGGCACAAGGACATTTTGGGGGGCCCTACATCACTCACATCCCCCACCAAGGTGGCTCCCCCCTCCTGGTCAGCCCCCTCTGGACTGTGCCAGCACTGGGAGCTGTGGGAGAGAGGGACCAGGGATGGACTCTTCGCTGGGTGGCCTCCACGTTGTGCCATTCACTGTGCTTGTGCCCTGGGGGTGGCACTGTGGCCTGTGGCTCCCACAGTATCCCAGCCATCCCACAGTACCAAAATAATTCCCTTGGGAGAGGGGCAAGGGGTGATGGAGTGTCTGGTGTGTGCCTGTGTCCCACCTCCATGCCTCTCCCCAGTGCCATCCCTGGTGCCATTCCCAGTGCCATCCCTTGTGCCAGTGTGGTCCCAGTGCCATCCCTGGTACCACTGTGCCCCAGGTACCCGCAGTGAGGGCGGCAGTGCCAGCAGCCAGCCCTGCCTGCTTTGTGCCTGCGCGGCCGGCTGGAATAAAGGGATTAGAGCAGCCGCATCCCGGCACGGGCACATGGCCCTGGCAGTGCCTGTCACCCGCTCGCAGGTGGCACATGGCAATGGCATCCCCTGGACACAGTTGTGTGGGCACGGATGGACCTGGCCTGGCTGGGCACTGCCAGGGATACCTGCCCAGGGTCCCTGCCCAGGATACTTGTCCCAGATACTTACTGGGGGTCCCTGCCCAGGGTACTTCCTCAGAGTCCCTGCCAAGGATACTTGTCCTGGGTACCTGCCTGAGGTTCCTGCCCAGGGTATTAGCCTGGGATACCTGCCCAGGAATCCTGCCCAGGACACCTGCCTGGAGACCCTACCCAGGGTGCCTGCCTGGGGTCCTTTCCTGGGGTACCTTCCCAGGATACCTGCCCAGGCAAGGGTGAGGAAGGAGAGGAGGAGGATAAGCTCCAGGTGGGAACTGTTGGCACGGTGGCACAGCCAGGGGCCCTCCAGGAACTGAAGGGGGCAGTTGCTGTGTCACCAAGGGGCCCCAAAACCACTGTGGTGATGTCCCTGCTGGGAGAGGGCCAAGCTGGCATGGCTGGCAGGCAATTCTCCATGAGCTGCAACTGGCACCGCTCCCCTCATTAGCAGGGCAGAGATAACAAGGGCACGGTGTCTCTGGCACGCGTGGGCTACCCATGGGGCACGTGGCACTGGGCACTGTCCCCATTGGGCACTGGGAGCAGGATGGATCCCTGGGAGAAGCAGAGGGCCTGGCGGGGGGCTGGCAGGGTGGGCATTGCCCCCGTGCCCCCCACTCCAAGGATCACTTCACTCAGGGGGCTTGGGGCAGTGCCCAGGTGGGCCAAAGCCCAGCTGGTCTGGGGGCACCAGGAGCACCTGTGGGCAGAGGGGTGGCAAGGGGGCTGTGCCAGCAGGATTTGGGGGGCATCTTGGTGAGGCAGCCCCATGCCCACCCTGTGCCCACCCCGGGTGTTGGATGGATGTCCCAGCAAGGCCATGCAGCTGCCAGAGGAAAGAGGGGGTGACTGGGGGAGTGTCACAGGAGGAAGGCACCGTGTGCTGAGGGGGCTCACCTGGGCCAGCGCAGGGTGGGCAGTGGGCAGGTGGGCACGAGGCAGTGGGGTGGTCTGTGACCCCCAGTGTGAGCAGGGCAGGTGCTGCGGGGGGGCATGTGGGAGTGAGGGGGCTCTGCCAGGGTCCTGTCACCCCCCCTCATCCCAAAGTGCCCAGCGCAGCCCCCATGCCCACCCCCAAGCTTGGGGGCTGCCAGCCGGCCCTGTCCTCTCAGACCAGGGAATTCAGGCTGTTGGAAAGCAGGTGAGGGCACGGAGAAGGGGATGGTGACACCCCAGTGGGTGCCACAACACTGGGTGGGCACACAGTGCTCAGGGACCCATAGTGTCCAGAGCCCCTCCCCCGAAGCTCAGAGGCCCTCCAATGCCCAGGGACCCCCAGCTGGGCCATAGGGAGGGCCATGGGGAGGTTTGGGGTGTTCAGGATGCCCCTTGGGCACAGGGAGGGCCATGGGGGCAGTTTGGGGGGCTTAGGACTGCCCCTTGGGCACAGGGAGGGCCATGGGGCAGCTGGGGGGGCTCAGGACCGCCCTTGGGGCACAGGGAGGGCCATGGGAGCAGTTGGGGGGGGCTCAGGACCACCCTTGGGCACAGGGAGGGCCATGGGGCAGTTGGGGGGGCTCAGGACCGCCCTTGGGGCACAGGGAGGGCCATGGGGGCAGCTGGGGGGGCTCAGGACCGCCCTTGGGGCACAGGGAGGGCCATGGGGCAGCTGGGGGGGCTCAGGACTGTCCCTTGGGGCACAGAGAGGGCCATGGGGGCAGCTGGGGGGGCTCAGGACCGCCCTTGGGGCACAGGGAGGGCCATGGGGGCAGTTTGGGGGGGCTCAGGACCGCCCTTGGGGCACAGGGAGGGCCATGGGGGCAGCTGGGGGGGCTCAGGACCGCCCTTGGGGCACAGGGAGGGCCATGGGGCAGCTGGGGGGGCTCAGGACTGTCCCTTGGGGCACAGAGAGGGCCATGGGGGCAGCTGGGGGGGCTCAGGACCGCCCTTGGGGCACAGGGAGGGCCATGGGGCAGTTGGGGGGGGCTCAGGACCACCCTTGGGGCACAGGGAGGGCCATGGGGCAGCTGGGGGGGCTCAGGACCGCCCTTGGGGCACAGGGAGGGCCATGGGGCAGCTGGGGGGGCTCAGGACCGCCCTTGGGGCACAGGGAGGGCCATGGGGCAGCTGGGGGGGCTCAGGACCGCCCTTGGGGCACAGGGAGGGCCATGGGGCAGCTGGGGGGGCTCAGGACCGCCCTTGGGGCACAGGGAGGGCCATGGGGCAGCTGGGGGGGCTCAGGACCGCCCTTGGGGCACAGGGAGGGCCATGGGGGCAGCTGGGGGGGCTCAGGACCGCCCTTGGGGCACAGGGAGGGCCATGGGGGCAGCTGGGGGGGCTCAGGACCGCCCTTGGGGCACAGGGAGGGCCATGGGGGCAGCTGGGGGGGCTCAGGACCGCCCTTGGGGCACAGGGAGGTCCCCACGTGTGCCCCTAAACAGGAGCGGCGGGGCCGGAGGGGTGTGGCTTAATTTGGAACAGCCAATAGGAGACGGTGGATGCCGCTCTGGCCCCGCCCATCGCTCCGCCCCGTAGCGTCAAACCCTCCACCGCCGCGGCACCCCTTTAACCAATCAGAGCATGGCGGGTACCGGCTGAGCCAATCGTGACCATCTTTCAGCGAGGGTGGGCGGGACGGAGCCGCCACCAACCAATCAAAACGGGGTATAGGCGGGGCGCCGCTCTCCCGGGGCGTGACGTTTTCCGGGTCGCGCCGCCGTTTCCGCCTGACCCGGAAGTTGCGGTGCGCGCGCGGCCTCGTCCGGCCCCGGTCCCGATCCTGATCCCAGTCCCGGCCCCGTTCCCGTTCCCATCCTGATCCCGGCCCCGGCGCCGGTCCCGGTGCAGCCATGGCGGACGTGACCGCCCGGAGCCTGCAGTATGAGTACAAGGCGGTGAGTGAGGGCCCAGTACCGCGAACCCCGCTCCGGTACCGCGGTCACCCCTCCGGTACCGTGACCCCCCACCCCTGTACAGTGAATCCCATCTCCGGTACAGTGAACCCCTTCCCGTTACCGTGAACCCTTTCCCGGTGCCGCGCCCCACCCCCCCCCCCCCCGCCCTCACCTCCCCTCAGCCCCACATTTGGGACCCCCAACCTCACACTGAGACCCATCTCGGGATCCCCGGACCCCTCTCAGCCCCACAGCAGGATCCCCCGATCCCCCTTACCCTATTGCAGTACCCCCAGCCCCCGTCAGCCCCAGAGTGGCACCCATTTCGGGACTCCCCCCACCTGCCCCCAGCCCCACCCCAGGACCCCCAGCCCCACCCCAGCACCCCCAGCCCCATCCCAGCACCCCCAGCCCCGTCCCAGCACCCCCAGCCCCGTCCCAGGACCCCCAGCCCCGTCCCAGCACCCCCAGCCCCGTCCCAGCACCCCCAGCCCCACCCCAGCACCCCCAGCCCCATCCCAGCACCCCCAGCCCCACCCCAGGACCCCCAGCCCCATCCCAGCACCCCCAGCCCCGTCCCAGCACCCCCAGCCCCGTCCCAGGACCCCCAGCCCTATCCCAGCACCCCCAGCCCCATCCCAGCACCCCCAGCCCCACCCCAGGACCCCCAGCCCTATCCCAGCACCCCCAGCCCCATCCCAGCACCCCCAGCCCCACCCCAGGACCCCCAGCCCCATCCCAGCACCCCCAGCCCCGTCCCAGCACCCCCAGCCCCACCCCAGGACCCCCAGCCCTATCCCAGCACCCCCAGCCCCATCCCAGCACCCCCAGCCCCGTCCCAGCACCCCCAGCCCCACCCCAGCACCCCCAGCCCCATCCCAGCACCCCCAGCCCTATCCCAGCACCCCCAGCCCCGTCCCAGCACCCCCAGCCCCATCCCAGGACCCCCAGCCCCATCCCAGGACCCCCAGCCCTATCCCAGGACCCCCAGCCCTATCCCAGGACCCCCAGCCCCGTCCTGGGACCCTCCCGAGCTCCCCCTTCCTGTCTGTACCCCTCCCAGAACTCCAACCTGGTGCTCCAAGCTGACCGGTCGCTGATCGACCGCACGCGCCGGGACGAGCCCACGGGGGAGGTGCTGTCGCTGGTGGGGAAGCTGGAGGGGACCCGCATGGGGGACAAGGCCCAGAGGACCAAGCCCCAGATGCAGGAGGAGAGACGAGCCAAGTGAGTGGGAGCTGGGCTTGGAACTGGGAATTCCTGCCTGAAAATGGGGTGGGGTCATGGGGTCCCACGGAGGTTTGGGTTGGGAGGGACTTCAAAGGCCTTAAACCATCAGCCTGCCTTGAGACCAGGGCCCAGCCTGGCCTTGGGCACTCCCAGGGATGAGGCAGGTTCTCTGGGAATTCCATCCCAGCCCCTCACCACCCTCACTGGGAGGAATTTCTCACCAATATTTCTCCTAAATCTCCAGTTTTCCAGTGGGAAACCCTTCCCCCTTGTCCTGTCGCCCTATCCCATGTCCCAAGTCCCTCTCCTGGCGCTCCTTTGGGCACCAAGGTCTCCCTGGACACTTCTCTTCTCCAGCTCAACATGGCTGGGAATATTTGGAGGTGCAAAACCTGCTGGTGGTGTGAGCACAGGGCTGGAGACCAAACCCCTCCAACCTGGAAGTTACAACCCGGTTGTTTTCTCCACTTGGAATCACTTGCTGTGTTATGAACTGAAAATTGGAGTGGAAGAATTAAAATAAATCAAATTAAAGAGGATTGTGGTACTTTGTGGTCCTGACTCCGTCTCCTTCTCCTGCCCCTGTCCCCAGGAGGAGGAAGAGGGACGAGGACAGGCACGACATCAACAAGATGAAGGGCTACACTCTGCTCTCCGAGGGCATCGATGAGATGGTTGGAATCATCTACAAACCCAAGACCAAGGAGACCCGTGAGACATATGAGGTCCTGCTGAGCTTCATCCAGGCAGCCCTGGGGGACCAGGTGAGGCTGGGACCACAGCCTGGATGAGGGAGAGCCAGCCCTTGGACTGATTAATCTGTGCCTGTCATCCCATGGGTTCATGGAGGTGTGGAATGGTTTGGGCTGGAGGAATCTTCAAGGGACAGGGATACCTCCCACTAGCCCTGGTTGCTCCAAGCCTTGTCCAACCCAGCCTTGGACACTTCCAGGGATGGGGCAGCCACAGCTTCTCTGGGCATAAAGGAAAGTTGTTGTTCCCTTTTTCGCCTGCATTGGTGCTGCTTTGGGGCTCGGGGATGTTCCAGTGGCACCTTTCTTGTGTTGACATGGCTTTCTGGTGCTTGGAGGCTCTGGGAGGAGTCAGGAATGCCACTCTGCCCTTCCCATGGTGAATTCCTGCCTGTCACCCCTTTTCCAGCCGCGGGACATCCTCTGTGGAGCAGCTGACGAGGTCCTGGCTGTGCTGAAGAACGAGAAGCTGCGGGACAAGGAGCGTCGGAAGGAGATCGACCTCCTGCTGGGCCAGACGGACGACACACGGTACCACGTCCTGGTGAACCTGGGCAAGAAGATCACGGACTACGGCGGCGACAAGGAGATCCAGAACATGGGTATGGGTGTTTTCCTAGGATGGGGCTGGGCAGGAAGGCGGGGGGTGCTGTTGGCACACAGCAAAACACTTTGGGATGGTTTTCGAGCCCCCAAACCACGTTGCTCTCATGTTTCTGAGGCACGGGTGGGATGTGGATCTGGGATCTGGGAATTTTGCACGTGTGGCCCAGATTTCCTGCTGAATTCCTTCCCCTCTTCTCTACAGACGACAACATCGACGAGACCTACGGGGTGAATGTGCAGTTTGAGTCTGATGAGGAGGTAGGAGATGAGGCTGAAGGTGTCTGAGCCTCGTCCCCCCACTCCGCAGGGACCACGGTTATCCTCATTTTCCATTGGGAATGGGACATTAACTCAGCCTGGGGTGTTTCTTCCAGGCAGAGCCTGGATTATTTTAGACGCCACTTCCCAGCCTGGGGAGGATTTGTGGCTTATCCTGCTAATCCAAGGCTTACCATGACTCAGCCTGATGAGAGACAGATGGTGACATCCAGATCTCGTGGGGAAACTTGACAGATGGGGAGGAAAAGAGGGATTCGGATGTGCTGAGTGGAGGTGTTGCATAGAAACACTCCCTGGGACTGGTTTTGGAAGAGGCTGAGAGAAAAAAGGGATAAATAGGGGATTGTTGGAGGTGTCACTGGCAAATCCTTTTTAGAGTAGGAACATCATGTGGAGCTTCACCTGAGCCACGGCATTACATTCCTGCTAAAAGCACAAGTCAGGCTGTTCCCTTTGGGAGTGACATGCCAGATGAGTCATTCTTGTCAAGGAAAAGCTGCTCTTTGATGTTTGGAAAAGCCACTTACCAGAATCCTGCTTTGCACAGGAAGGGGATGAGGACATTTACGGGGAAGTCCGTGATGAGGCGTCAGACGATGACATGGAAGGGGACGAAGCCGTCGTCCGTTGCACTCTCTCAGCCAACGTGAGTCACGTGACACGTGGGCTTGGGATCATCTGGAGGAGGACTGGGAATCCTCTTGGACTTAGGGGGTGGAGAGGAGCCTTGGAGTTCTCTGATGGGGGCCAAAGTGGATGTTCATTCTGAACATCCTTCTGACACCCCAAACTCACTGAACCACACTGAGGCAGGGAAATAATGTTTTTTGGGGGCGTTTTCTCAAGCTCGTGGCATCAGGGGAGCTGATGAGCTCCAAGAAGAAGGATCTGCACCCCAGAGACATCGATGCCTTCTGGCTTCAGCGGCAGCTCAGCCGCTTCTATGATGACGCCATCGTCTCCCAGAAGAAGGCAGATGAAGTGCTGGAGATCCTGAAGGTCAGTGGACACCTGATCTGTGGGATCACAGTGACCTTGGAATGTCCCATCTGCCTGGAAGGCAGGAATTTGCCCCGAAAACTTAGGTTTCTTCACATTAAATGGAGTTGTGGACAAGACTGGACTAGACTGGGTTTAGTCTTAATTTACAGGGATCTCCTGAGGGGAAGGTGGTTGGGTTGGTGTTGGTGTTTGCTGGGAGATCATCATCCATGGGGTCTGTTTCCCTCCTAATTTTGGTGCTGGTGTGTTTTGGGCATCATGGCTTTGTGGGAAAAGCGGGAGCTGGGGAGGGTAGGGTAGTTATTCTGGGCTCAGTCACTCAAACCTGGCCTTGTTTGTGGCTGCTATTGAGCTCCTCTGGCCTTCAGTTCCATGGAAAACAGGCATCCAGGGTCTGTGGGCACAGAGTTAACAGGGCATTCCATGTTTCTCCTCCCAGACTGCCAGTGATGACCGAGAATGTGAGAACCAGCTGGTTCTGCTCCTGGGCTTCAACACCTTCGACTTCATCAAGGTCCTGCGGCAGCACCGGATGATGAGTGAGTGACCTCATCTTATCTTCACCTTCTTCACCTCATCCACCTCCACCTTCCCCTCCCACTCCACTTTCACCTCCACCTTCACCCTCATCTTCACCATCACTTTCACCTCTACCTCCACTTCCCCCCCATGTCTCCACCTCACCTTGTTTCCTGCTGGTTTAAACACAACACCAAACTCCAAAGCTTTGGAACTGTTGCTTTGGGAAGGCTGGAGCCTTGTTTGCTCCCTTGTTTGGCTCAGGCCTCACTCCTCCCCTCCCCCAGTCCTGTACTGCACTTTGCTGGCCAGTGCCCAGAGCGAGGCCGAGAAGGAAAGGATCATGGGCAAGATGGAAGCGGATCCCGAGCTCTCCAAGTTCCTGTACCAGCTGCACGAGACGGAGAAGGAGGATCTGATCCGCGTGAGCTGGGGGGAAGCTGGGGCAGGATGAGGGACTGGCTGTGGGTTCTCTGGGTTGGTTTGGGTGTGAGAGAGGAGCTGCTGGCTCAGCTGGAACCCCCAATCCATGGGAAATGCTCCTCAGAAAGGACAATCTTTTCACCACTTCTTATTTTTGAGGCATGCAGGACTCTGCTTTCCCAAGAAAAGGGTGATATCAGCAACTTTCACATTTTTAAACTGGTTTTAACTGTCCTGTTTCACCTCTGGCCTCCCCCATGTGAGACTTAACCACCCTGGTGGTGACCTCTGCTGCCCTGGGACTGGAATGGGCCACTCAGCCTGATCATTGCAGTGCAGGATTAGCCCTGCTTGGCCTTTGCTCTTCCATAACTGATTTGGGGGTTGTTTTCGTGGGATTAATAGCACATTCCTGCTTTGTGGCTGGAAACACCCTGGTTATGTTGTGGATTGGGTGTCTGTGGGATTGGGAAGCGCTGCTGGCTGTGTTCTCCCTCCCTGCTTCCCTTCACCTGCTCTCGCGGGTCTCACATCTGTAGCCTGGCCTTGAGGATGCTGGTTTTCCTGCTAAGAGTGGTTGTTCCTGGTGCTGTGGATGCTTGTTCTTGAAGGGAATGGGTACATAGGACCTGCAGGGTGTGACAGGAGCTCCTGGCAGACCATGGAGGAGGCTTGGCCTGTTCCAGGGCTGATGCCTTGTCTCTCCCCACAGGAGGAACGCTCCCGCCGGGAGCGCGTGCGGCAGTCCCGCATGGACACAGACCTGGAGACCATGGATCTGGACCAGGGAGGAGAGGTAAAACTCTTGGATCTGTTCCCAGCCCTACTGAAATATTCTGTCAGAACAAAACTGGTATTTGAAGTGTGCTGAGGATGAATTAGCCCTTCTGTGCTCCACAGATGCTTCCCAGCTGGATGCAGCAGCTTTTCCTTTCATCCCATGGTATGAACGGCAGGACAAGTTGTTCCCTAACCTGTGCTCCTTTCCCTTGCTGTCTGCAGGCACTGGCTCCCCGGCAGGTGCTGGATTTAGAGGATCTGGTGTTTGCCCAAGGCAGTCACTTCATGGCCAACAAGCGGTGCCAGCTCCCGGACGGATCCTTCCGCCGGCAGCGCAAGGGCTATGAGGAAGTCCATGTGCCTGCCCTGAAACCGAAGCCTTTTGGGGCTGAAGAGGTTGGTTACCTGTTTGCTCCCACTTATCTAGCACTGAGGGGCACCTTGGAGCCCCTTCCAGTGCCCAGAGGGGCTCCAGGAGAGCTGGAGAGGGACCTGGGACAAGGGATGGAGGGACAGGACACAGGGAATGGCTTCCCACTGCCAGAGAGCAGGGATAGATGGGATATTGGGAAGGAATTCTCGGCTGTGAGGGTGGGCAGGCCCTGGCACAGGTTGCCCAGTGAAGCTGTGGCTGCCCCATCCCTGGAAGTGTCCAAGGCCAGGTTGGACAGGGCTTGGAGCCACCTGGTGCAGTGTAAGGCGTCCCTGCCCATGGCAGGAGCTTGGGACAGGATGACCTTTACGCTCCCTCCCAACCCAAACCATTGTGTGGCTCCTTGAGTCGTTGCTGATGTTGTGACAGACACTTCCTGTGACTCAGCAGCTTTGATGTGGCTGTGCCTCTCTCCCACATTCCGTGCAGACCCTTCTTTTATTCCAAGGACTTCCACTTGTCAGAAGACACTTCCTGATTTCGGGTTTCCCACTTTTGGGCTGTTCATCCTGTGCAGTGGTTTCTGTTTCGGGGCTCCCCTGCCCCGTTCAGCTGCTCTGCTGAGTCCTCAGCTCTGCTTTTCCTCCCCCCTTGCCATGTGGGATGAAGCTGTGTGATTAATTGGGCTAAATCCCCTCTTTTGATCCTTGCTGGAAGCAGCAACGTGGTCTGATCTGTCCCACCACAGGAGCACAGTGGGGATTTGATCTTCTGATGTGTAGTCAGATATAATTTATCCTGGTTGGAGTGCATGTGCCAGCTAGTGAGCCTTGTTTGATCCTTTCCTAACCTGCTCCATGATCCCAGGGCACAGGGATTTTCCACCCATCTGGAGACAAGACGTCCCTCCTGCTGCTGCTCCCCAGGCTGTCCCTGAGGTCCCACATCTGTCCTGCAGCCTGTGAGGCTCAAACAAAGTCTGAACTCAATGTTTTCCCCCTTTTTCCTCCCCTTTTCAGCAATTGGTTTCTGTGGAAAAGTTGCCCAAATATGCCCAGGCTGGATTTGAGGGGTTTAAGACCCTGAACCGTATTCAGAGCAAACTGTACCGTGCAGCGCTGGAGTCGGATGAGAACCTGCTGCTCTGTGCCCCCACGGTGAGATCCCAGGATTTGGGGCCTGTATGATGGGGAGTCTGTGAGGATGATGATTTTGGGTGACCCTTTCCTCTGGAGAAGCCAGGGATTTGTTGGGATTAGTGGTTTCTGGTGTTCCAGGGTGCTGGGAAGACGAATGTGGCTCTCATGTGCATGTTGAGGGAGATTGGGAAGCACATCAACATGGATGGGACCATCAACGTGGACGATTTCAAGATCATCTACATCGCTCCCATGAGGTCCTTGGTGCAGGAGATGGTGGGAAGCTTTGGGAAGGTGAGGAAGGGTTTAGTCTTGCCTGTGCTGGAAGTGGCAGGAGAGAGGATGAGTGTCCTCTGCTGGGAGGCATCTTGAGTTTGGGGGGCAATTTTGGGCTTCTCATGACAAAACATTGAAGGACTAGAGCATGTCCAGGGAAGGTAACAGAGCTACGGAAGGGCCTGGAGCACCAGGAGCAGCTGGTGGAGCTGTGGACACTCAGCTGCAGAAAAGGAGGCTCAGAGGGAACCTTTCCCTTTCTGCAAGCCCCTGCTAGGAGGGGTGTGCCAGGGCGGGTCGGGCTCTGCCTCAGGGAACAGGGGCAGGAGAGGGAACAGCCTCAGTCAGGTTGGATATTGGGGAAATTCCTCCATGGAAAGGGTTGTCACATTTATCCAACATAATTACTGTGGCTTCCTCCCAGCGCTTGGCCACGTACGGGATCAACGTGGCCGAGCTAACCGGGGACCACCAGCTCTGCAAGGAGGAGATCAGCGCGACCCAGATCATCGTGTGCACCCCCGAGAAGTGGGACATCATCACCCGCAAGGGAGGGGAGAGGACCTACACCCAGCTGGTGCGACTGGTCATACTGGTGAGCAGCACTGGGGCCTCAGAGCCCCGGCAGGGGGATGTGTGTGCTGGGTCCTTCATCACTGCTTCCTGAACGTGGCTGAAGGTGTGCAGGGACTCGGGCTTTGGGCTCTGGCCTGAGCTGCTCCAGTGCACACAAGCCAAGAAATCACCC
The DNA here is from genome assembly GCF_047495875.1 of Pithys albifrons albifrons. Lineage (NCBI taxonomy): Eukaryota > Metazoa > Chordata > Aves > Passeriformes > Thamnophilidae > Pithys > Pithys albifrons. Next base: position 232,132 of record NC_092486.1, read on the forward strand.
CAGAAATGGATCAGGTTGCCTAGAGAGGCTGTGGCTGCCCCATCCCTGGAAGTGTTCCAGGCCAGGTTGTACAGGGCTTGGAGGAACCTGGGTTAGTGGAAAGTGTCCCTGCCCATGGCAGGGGGTGGCACTGGATGGGCTCTAAGGTGGCTTCCAACCCAAACCATTCCATGATTCCATGTGCTGGTTTAGATGGGATATTGGGAAGGAATTCTTCCCGGTGAAGGTGGTGAGAGACTGGGATGGAATTCCCAGGGATGCTGTGGCTGCCCCATCCCTGGGAGTGTCCAAGGCCAGGTTAGACGGGGCTTGGAGCAGCCTGAGATAGTAGGAGGTGTCCCTGCCCATGGCAGAGGGTGGAATGAGATGAGCTTTAAAGTCCTTTCCCACCCAAACCTTTTCATGATTCCATGAAGTAGAGGCAGTCAGGAGCAGACCCCATTCCCTCTGTCCAGGATGAGATCCACCTCCTGCATGACGACCGTGGCCCTGTTCTGGAGTCCCTGGTGGCCAGAGCCATCCGAAACATCGAGATGACCCAGGAGGATGTGAGGCTGGTTGGCCTCAGTGCCACCCTGCCCAACTACGAGGACGTGGCCACGTTCCTGAGGGTGGACCCGGCCAAAGGCTTGTTCTACTTTGATAACAGGTACTTTGGGAAGCTGGGAGAAGCTATTCCAGCTGGATTTACGCTTTTCTCCTTTGGCAGCATTCAGTGTCCAACTGTCAGGTGGTACCAGGCCCTCACCAGACCTTCAGTCCTCCCCAACACACATTTATTTGCTCTTCGATGGGTCATTAAAAGCATTTTTGGAACAAATCCAGTTCCTGCACAGTCATGCCTGCAGGAAGGTGCTTGGAGAAGGCAGAGAAGCTCTGCCATCCCTGTGTGCCGCAGAAGCTGCTGGAAGGAAGCCTAAAATGGGATGGTTGTAGTTCCCGAAACACCCTTTTTGCTCCCTGAGTAGCAAATGGATTCCAGGAATCAGAAGGAATTGGTGCTGGTCCTTATGGTTCATCCAGAGCCATCGAGGCACAGAGGAGCTGAGTTGCACAAAAAGCAGGATGCCTTTGGATGCCTTTTTGCCCTTGTGGGGGTTTCTCCACTCATTTTCTCTTTGATGGATTGGGGTGTTTTTCCCCAACAGCTTCCGCCCAGTGCCCCTGGAGCAGACCTATGTTGGGATTACAGAGAAGAAAGCCATCAAACGCTTCCAGATCATGAATGAGATTGTGTATGAGAAAATTATGGAGCATGCTGGGAAGAACCAGGTTGGAGACTTCATTCCTGACACACTTAATCCTGTTTTTTCCTTCTGAGCTCCTGTTTTTCCAGAGAAGCTGCAGTGGCAGCTTGGGTGGTCCATAAGAGGGGAAAGAACACAGGTTTCCTCTTTGTGCCATCTCTGTTTAACCTGGGGATTGTCCTTTTAGGATGAGGGAATTTGGGTGTGCTGCCCTATTAAATCAGGAGCTCTGTGTGTGCATCCACATCTGGATTAATTCCAGGTCTTTCCCCACCCTGAACACCAGGAGCAGATTGGGTTGGGCATCTTTTCCAGGAGCTGCCACAGTGGTTCCTCACTCAGTGATGTCCCATCTCCTTGTTTGACAGGTCCTGGTGTTTGTGCACTCCAGGAAGGAGACTGGGAAGACAGCCAGGGCCATCAGGGACATGTGCCTGGAGAAGGACACCCTGGGCCTGTTCCTGCGGGAGGGCTCGGCCTCCACAGAGGTCCTGAGGACAGAAGCTGAGCAGTGCAAGGTGAGACTGGATGGATCGGATTGGATATTGGGGAAGCTGCTTCGTGGGAAGGGCTGCCCAGAGCAGTGGGGGAGATGTAGGGAGATTAGGGAGATGTAACACGTGTGTGGATGTGGCAGTTGAGAACCTGTGTTGGTGGTGGCCTTGGCAGTGCTGGGGGATTGGGTGGGGTCGATGAGGACTTTTCCAACCTTAACAAGTCCATGATTCCGTGATAAACATCCTGCCAGTTTGGTGTGGATTCACAGCCTTTCTCCTGAGATATTCCACCATGTTTTCTCCCTGGGTGGAAACCCCAGAGCTGGTTGTGTTTGTGCCACAGAACCTGGAGCTGAAGGATCTCCTGCCCTACGGCTTCGCCATCCACCACGCCGGGATGACACGCGTGGACCGGACGCTGGTAGAGGATCTGTTTGCTGACAAGCACATCCAGGTGAGCCAGGAGCACTTCCAAGAGCACTCACAGCTTTATCCAGGGCAGGTTCTTCACAAAAGACACACAAGCCATGTTTTCTAGTGGCCTTTTGGAGGCAAAAAAGGAGGGCAGAAGGATCCTCAGGATACCCTGAGGGTCGAGAGTAGCCAGCCCCATCCTGCTGTGCTGGTGGAGGCAGCCTCGACTTTCCTAAGGATTAGGAATAAAATAGGAGCTAAAAACACATGATTGAGAGGGCAGAGGAGGAACTTCTCCCATCAACCTGACTGATTTTCCTGAAGAATAGGAATTAAATAGGAGCTAAAAGCACATGGGCAGGAGAAGAGAGAGGGCAGGAATACCTCCCCTTGGCCTGGCTGTTTTTAGCCAGAGCTCTACCTGAGAGCATATTGGCTCCTTAAATGCCACTTTGGTAAAACCTCATCCAAAATTTCCTGATAAATAGAAGGCAAAGGATTTTCTCAGAAAATCTGGGCAAAGATCCCTCTGTTTACCTGCCCTTCCTGTACTCAACTGTTGAGACATTCCCATTTCTCAGTCTTTATCCCTTTTGTGATTGTCTGAAGTCAAGCCAAGCATTTTAGATCCATGTTTCCCCTTGGGAAGAGGTCTGTGCATGCTCTGATCCCAGTTTTTCCCTGCAGGTGCTGGTCTCCACAGCCACACTGGCCTGGGGGGTGAACCTTCCAGCTCACACGGTCATCATCAAGGGCACTCAGGTGTACAGCCCGGAAAAGGGGCGCTGGACCGAGCTGGGAGCCCTGGACATCCTCCAGGTGAGGTTCTGGGAGCAAAGAAACCACCAGGATTCCCTTCCTCAAATCTCACATTTAAAATCTAAACCACCAGGATTCCCTTCCTCAAATCTCACATTTAAAATCTCCTTCTGTGCTTTCTCCGTGCGGTCGCTCCTTGTTCTTTCCTGTCAAACTGTCCCAGTGCTCTGGGATCAGGAGGAGAAGAGGACAAATAATTCCTCAACCAGACACATCTGAGCTATTTCCACGTGGCTTCTGCCTCCTTGAAGTAGCATTAGGCTGAGCAATCTGGCAGGAAAACTCCAGGACATGGAGAAATTCCTTGTTTAATGGTTGGACTTGATGATCCTGAAGGTGCTTTCCAACCAGAACAATGGGATTCCAAAGCTTTGATGTTTTGCTGACCCTGTTTTCCCATTTTTAGATGCTGGGACGTGCTGGGAGACCCCAGTACGACACCAAAGGAGAGGGAATTCTCATCACATCCCATGGTGAGCTCCAGTATTACCTGTCCCTGCTCAACCAGCAGCTCCCCATTGAGAGCCAGATGGTGTCGAAGCTCCCAGACATGCTGAACGCAGAGACCGTCCTTGGGAATGTCCAGAATGCAAAGGTAAGTGGGAATCTCAGCTCTCCCCAGGGATTTTTGCCCTTGGTTGCACCCAGTGGGACTGGGAGGAAATTTTTAAGAGATTTGGAGCCATGGGAATTACTGGACGGGGTGTTAGGCATGGATTGGATGCTCATTCAGAGCAGAATTTTCCATATGGAAAAAGAGACTTGGGAAAACTCTACATGTGGACAGTGGGGTGTTTTGGTTTTAATTCCTTGGTATTTAGCTGGTGCTGGAGAGGAGCTGTGGATGGCCCTGCTGGCCTGCCAGGCTCTAGTTCAGTGTGATCCAGTGGGATCAAGCTGGGATCAGGTTCTGTGTCAGATCTGGAGCACTCAGCTCTGAGCTGGAACTTCCGCTGTGCTTTCCAAGAGATGTGTCCATGGGATGGTGCTGGTGTTCCCTCAGGATGCAGTGAACTGGCTGGGCTATACCTACCTGTACATCCGGATGCTGCGCTCCCCAACCCTCTATGGAATATCCCATGACGACCTGAAGGCGGATCCGCTCCTGGATCAGCGGCGCCTGGATCTGGTGCACACGGCGGCCCTGATGCTGGACAAGAACAACCTGGTGAAGTACGACAAGAAAACAGGGAATTTCCAGGTGAGGCAGTCTCTGGAAAAGATGCTGGGAGCCAGCAGTGTCCCCTGGCTGGGAGAGGGGATGTGGTTAAACATGGATCCCGTGCTGGGCATGTCTGTGGTTCCAGGGAGCTGGCACAGGATAACACCTGGCGCTGGGATAGCACCTGGGACAACACAACAGCTTGGATAACACCTGGCCCTCAGTGTCCTGCTCTGTGTTTACTGCTGCCTCCTGGGCACATTCCCATTCCTGTTGCGTTTCCATTGCTTTGGAGGCAGTAAGATGAGAAAAGGGAATTAGGCACCAGGAAAAGCAGCTTTCCCGGGATATTTCAGCCTAGGAGTTTTTCTTGGAGCCGTTTTCCCTGCTGGAGACCCATTGCCATCCAGCCCCTTCTCCCAGTGCCGGGAGCAGTTGGGATCTGAGCTGTGTCTCTCCCCTGTCCCTGCAGGTGACGGAGCTGGGCCGCATTGCCAGCCACTACTACATCACCAATGAGACGGTGCAGACGTACAACCAGCTCCTGAAACCCACCCTGAGCGAGATCGAGCTCTTCCGGGTCTTCTCCCTGTCCTCGGAGTTCCGGAACATCACCGTGAGGGAGGTGCGGATCCTGCTGCCTGTCCTGGGTGGCACAGCCCCAGGACATGGATCCTGGTGCTGCAGGGACAAGGCAAAGCTTTCCCTGCAGGACCATCTCATCCCCCCGCCTTGTTTTTCCACAGGAGGAGAAGCTGGAGCTGCAGAAGCTGCTGGAGCGAGTTCCCATCCCGGTGAAGGAGAGCATTGAGGAGCCCAGTGCCAAGGTGAGCCCTGGAGGGGCTTCTCTGACGGTCTGGAGGGGAGCAGGGTCCTTGGGAGAGAGCTGGGATAGCAAATTCTCCTCAGGGCAGGCAATTCTGCTCTCTTCCCTCTGTGGGACATCCTGGATGTGCCTGGAATGCTCAAAGAGCTGTGTCAGCTTCATGTCCCTGGCTGGGGACAAGCAGTCCTGTTGGTCACTGCTGTCCTGCCACATTCATCCCAGTCCACTGGGACTGTGCACAAAGAGGGGAACTGGGAAGATGGAGTCAGGTACCAGGAAAGCAGCTTTTCTGGGAAATGAGTTATCAGGAGAAGCAGCTTTCCCAGAATATTTGCAGCCTGAGAGTTTTTCTGAGTTTGTCTGAAAAGGGAATTGGGCACCAGGAAAAGCAGCTTTCCTGGGATATTTGCAGCCTGGAAAGAGGAATGGAGAAAAGGGAATTAGACACCAGGAAAGACAGATTTCCTGGGAAATTAGGCACCAGGAAAAGCAGCTTTCCCAGGATATTTGCAGCTTGAGAGTTTTGCTGGGCTGGTCTAGAAAGGGAAGCTGAGAAAACGGAATCAGGTGCCAGGAAAAGCAGCTTTCCCAGGATATGTGCTGAGAGCCTCTCCGTGTCCTTCCCAGATCAATGTGCTCCTGCAGGCCTTCATCTCCCAGCTGAAGCTGGAGGGGTTTGCCCTCATGGCTGACATGGTGTACGTGACCCAGGTGAGCAGCGATTCCCTCGGGATCTGTCACAACTGTTTCCACCTCAGATGTTGAGTTTGTGGTCAAAAATGTCTCTGAACGTCAGAGCTGGGAGCTGTGGGAAGGTCTGATTCCTGTTGGGATGGAAATAAGCCCTCCAGGGGAGCCTTCAGTTTGGAATCACAGTAATTCAGTGCTGGAGAACCACAGCGTAGCCTGGTCCTCACAGCTGCTCCAGAACTGTCCACAGCAGCCCCACAGCAGCCCCAGAACTGTCCATGGCAGCCCCACAGCAGCCCCAGAACTGTCCACGGCAGCCCCACAGCAGCCCCAGAACTGTCCACGGCAGCCCCACAGCAGCCCCAGAACTGTCCACAGCAGCCCCACAGCTGCCCCAGAACTGTCCACAGCAGCCCCACAGCAGCCCCAGAACTGTCCATGGCAGCCCCACAGCAGCCCCAGAACTGTCCACGGCAGCCCCACAGCTGCCCCAGAACTGTCCACAGCAGCCCCACAGCAGCCCCAGAACTGTCCATGGCAGCCCCACAGCAGCCCCAGAACTGTCCATGGCAGCCCCACAGCAGCCCCAGAACTGTCCACAGCAGCCCCACAGCAGCCCCAGAACTATCCACAGCTGTCCCCAGAAACGTCCACAGCTGCCCCCCAGCTGCCCCAGAACTGTCCACAGCAGCCCCACAATTTCCCCACAACTGCCACCAGTAAAACTGTTCCTGCTTCAGCTCTGTCTGTGCTCCCTTACCCCCCAACATGTGGGGCTGGGACCATCAGAGCTGTGGGGCAGAGTCTGGGGAGGAAAAGGGGGGAATGCAAAAAATGGGAAATGAGGAAAAAGGGGAGGAAAAATGGGGGAGAAAGGGAGGAAAAAAGGAGATAAAGTGAAGGGGAAAGGGAGAGAAAAAAAGATGGGAAACATGGATTGAAAAAGAGCAGGAAAAGTGAGAGAAAAAGAGCTGGGAAATGTGAGGGGGAAAGGGTGGGAAACATGAGGGGAAAAGGGAGGAGAAAAGTGCAGGAAACATGAAGTGAAAAAGTCCCACAAAGGCCAAGTTCCCAAGGCTGGGAATCAAGTTGCTCCACTTGCAGGTGTTTGGGTGAAAGACCTGGAAGTGTTAATTCCATACTTAAAGAGAGCTTGTAAGAAAGATGGGAAAGGGTTTTGGAAAGGGCTGGGAGGGACAGGACAAGGGCTTCCAACTGCCAGAGGGCAGAGTTAGGTGGGATATTGGGAAGGAATTCTTCCCCGTGAAGGTGGTGAGGGACTAGGATGAAATTCCCAGAGCAGCTGTGGCTGCCCCATCCCTGGAAGTGTCCCAGGCCAGGCTGGAAGGGGCTTGGAGGAACCTGGGATAGTGGAAGCTCTCCCTGTCCATGGCAGGGGGTGGAATGAGGTGGTTTTTAAGGTCCCTTCCAACCCAAATGACTCCATGAGTTGTAGCTGGGCAGGAATGTGGATGGGAAGGAGGGAAGGGTGGGATGTGCTGATCCTGGGCTGTTCCATGTCCCACAGTCGGCCGGGAGGCTCATGAGGGCCATCTTTGAGATCGTCCTCAACAGGGGCTGGGCCCAACTCACCGACAAGACCCTCAACCTGTGCAAGATGATCGACAAGCGCATGTGAGTGGTGGGGTCCGGGAGCTCATCATTCCAGGCTTCCCAGCATTCCTGTGGCTCATCCCTGTGTCCCCACAGGTGGCAATCCATGTGTCCCCTGCGCCAGTTCAAGAAGTTGCCCGAGGAGGTGGTGAAGAAAATTGAGAAGAAGAATTTCCCCTTTGAACGACTCTACGACTTGAACCACAATGAAATTGGTACCAGGACATGGGCAAGGGCTGCATATTCCCACTCCTTAGTGTTTGGGAGAGGGTTGGGATGCTGGCACAGGTTGTCAGGAGATGTGACTGTCCTTGTATCCCTGGAAACATCCAAGGCCAGGCTGGAGCAACTTGGGATAGTGGAAGGTGTCCCCTGCCCATGGCAGGGGCGGGCACTGGATGGGCTCTAAGGTGGCTTCCAACCCAAACCATTCCATGATTCCATGTGCTGGTTTAGATGGGCTATTGGAAAGGAATTCTTCCTTATGAAGGTGGTGAGAGGCTGGGATGGAATTCCTGGGGGCACTGTGGCTGCCCCATCCCTGGGAGTGTCCAAGGCCAGGTTGGACAGGGCTTGGAGCAGCCTGTGATAGTGAAAGGTGTCCCTGCCCATGGCAGAGGATTGGAGTGGGATGGACTTTAAGGTCCTTCCAACCCAAACCGTTCCATGTTTTGATGCAGAGACTGGAGGTCTTGTTTCTGGTGGGGGTCTTGGTACAGCTGAAGGAGGGCAGAGGTCTCATCCTGGTGCCTTTGAGCTGCTTGGATGGCCTGGCAGCCTCAGTTTGGGAGCTGTGGTCACCCTGTCCCTGTTCTCCTGCAGGGGAGCTGATCCGGATGCCCAAAATGGGCAAAACAATCCACAAATATGTTCACCTGTTCCCCAAACTGGAGCTCTCGGTGCATCTGCAACCCATCACCCGCTCCACCCTCAAGGTGGAGCTCACCATCGCCCCCGACTTCCAGTGGGATGAGAAGGTGAGCTCTGCACCCAGCATGGTCAGAGTGGGGGAAAAGGGGAATGCTGGAACTGGAGCATAAGAATTCTCAGGGAAAATACCCTGCTGTGGCAAAAAAGGGGGAATTCTGGGACTGAATTGTTAAAATCATCAGGGTACATGCCCTGATGGGGAGGGAAGAAGAGAATTATGGAGCTGAGTTGTAAAAATTATCAGGGTAAAACCCTGTTGGGGGGAGAAGGAGGAATTCTGGGGCTGGATTGTGAAAATCAGGAGGGTAAATACCCTGGTGGGGGTAAAAGGCCAGTTCTGGCTTTGGGTAAAAATCACAAGGGGAAATACTCTGTTGGAAAAAGGGCATTTTTTGTCGCTGGGTTGTGAAAATCATGAGGATAAACACCCTGTTTGAGGAAGAAGGGACAATTCTGGGGCTGGGTTGTAAAAGCCATTAGGAGAAATACCCTGTTTGATGGGAAAAGGGCATTTTTTGGAGCTGGGTTGTGAAAATCATCCAGGTAAATACTCTGGTGGGGGGAAAAAAAGGGTAATTCTGGGTCTGAATTATAAAAATCAGGAAGCGAAATGCCTTGATGGTGGAGGGAGAAAGGGGAATTCTGGGGCTAGGTTGTAAAAATCATGAGGATAAATACCCTGTTTGAGGAAGAAGGGACAATTCTGGGGCTGGGTTGTAAAAATCATGAGGGGAAAATGCCCTGTTTGCTGGAAAAAGGGCATTTTTGGGGCTGGGTTGCTGTGGGACAGCTGTGGATTTCTGGAGCTGGGGGCTCTGGGCTGTGCCTGAGGGTGAGTCTCTCCCTGCTCAGGTCCACGGCTCCTCTGAGGCCTTCTGGATCCTGGTGGAGGATGTGGACAGCGAGGTGATCCTGCACCACGAGTACTTCCTGCTGAAATCCAAGTATGCCCAGGATGAGCACCTGGTGACCTTCTTCGTGCCCGTGTTCGAGCCGCTGCCCCCCCAGTACTTCATCCGGGTGGTCTCAGACCGCTGGCTCTGTGAGTCCCCTCCTCCAGCAGCACCCTGTGGGCCTAAGGGGTGGGTTATCTCCTCCCTGAGTGCTTTCCTGGGGGAAAACCCTCCTGGAATCCAAGTGGCAACAGCACTGAGGGATCTCCCTGGCAACAGGAGCTCAGGAATGGAGCCCTGGGATTGGGTTTGGAGGGGAAAATGTATTATTATGTGTGGGGAAGGAGCTGTGGGAGTGGCTTTGGAGGTGCAAATGTGTTCTGATGTGTGTGACAGCCTGTGAGACCCAGCTGCCCGTTTCCTTCCGGCACCTGATCCTCCCAGAGAAATATCCTCCCCCCACGGAGCTGCTGGACCTGCAGCCCCTGCCGGTGTCAGCCCTGAGGAACAGCGCCTTCGAGAGCCTCTACCAGGACAAGTTCCCCTTCTTCAACCCCATCCAGACCCAGGGTGGGTGTTTCCCCTCCTCCAAGCTGCCCCCTGGCCCCATCCCACATTGGTTTTGTGGGATTTATCCATGTGAAGTCAGGAATTCTGTAGTAAATGGTGTATCCCTCTCCCTCCCTGAGCCTTAGAGCTTTGGTGGCTCAAAGACTTCCTCCAGAGGATCCTTAACACATTCCTTAGGTACATCCCTTGGGGCTTTTCCAGGCTGTCTGGAAGCAGCAGGTTTGCTCCTGGAGCTGTGCCCAAAGTTCTCTTGCTCTGCTGCTTGCAGGAATGGAGTTGGGAGCTTTTCTCTTGAAGTTTTCCTGCCTGGAATTTTGAATTCCCACTTGGGAGCTCCTGTCACAGACTGGAGTCTGTTTTACTCAGTGAATCCCAGCCTAAAACTCCCTAAACAGCCTTTTCCGGAGCTCCTCTTGTGCAGCCTGGATCCAGGCTGTGTTTTCCCATCCCATTTCCAGAACTTTGACAGAAATCCATGGGGTTTTCCACTGAACTGTCCTGTGCTGTCCCTGTGTCCCCAGTGTTTAACACAGTTTACAACAGTGATGACAACGTGTTTGTGGGAGCCCCCACAGGGAGTGGGAAAACCATCTGTGCCGAGTTTGCCATCCTGAGAATGTTGCTCCAGAATTCCGAGGGACGCTGCGTGTACATCACTCCCATGGAGGCCCTGGCAGAGCAGGTGGGTCTGGCATCCTGGGAATACCTGAAGCCTTCTGCCAGTTTAGATTTCCAGAATCATCTGCTTGACTGTGTCCTCCCTGAGGGACCGGAGATAACCGTCCCACTGCCAACCTGCTCCTGTGTCTCCAGGAATTTGATAGGAATTTGAGAACAGCATCCTTCCCATTTTTGGCAGGTTTTCATGGACTGGTATGAGAAGTTCCAGGAGCGCCTCAACAAGAAGGTGGTTCTGCTGACTGGGGAGACCAGCACTGACCTAAAACTGCTGGGAAAAGGGAACATCATCATCAGCACCCCGGAGAAGTGGGACATCCTGTCCCGCCGCTGGAAGCAGAGGAAGAACGTCCAGAATGTGAATCTCTTCATTGTGGATGAAGTTCACTTGATTGGGGGGGAAAATGGGGTGAGTTGGGGAGAGGATGAGAGAGAAGCTGCTTTGGTTGATGATTCTCAACATCCTGGTCTTGGTGCAGAGTTGCTGTGGGGTGGGCTGATCCTGTATCCCATCTGGATCAGCTTTCCCTGCTGAGAATGGGGTGGACTGCTGCCATATCCAGCCTCAGATCAGCTTTTCCTGCTGGAATTCCCCTGTGGGCTGGCATAGGAGAGCTGTATCCCTTCAGAAGCTCAGGAGGGGTATTGCCTGGGTTCTCCTGCCCGTAGCCCAGCTGGGAGCATTCCGTGTCCCCCGTTCCTGCTCCAAGCCCTGCTGTCCCCCAGGCAGGAGCTCTCCATGTCCCCCATTCCTGCTCCAAGCTCTGCTGTCCCCCGGCTGGGAGCTCTCCATGTCCCCCATTCCCGCTCCAAGCCCTGCTGTCCCCCGGCTGGGAGCTCTCCATGTCCCCCATTCCTGCTCCAAGCTCTGCTGTCCCCCAGGCAGGAGCTCTCCATGTCCCCCATTCCTGCTCCAAGCTCTGCTGTCCCCCGGCTGGGAGCTCTCCATGTCCCCCATTCCCACTCCAAGCTCTGCTGCCCCCAGCCAGGAGCTCTCTGTGTGCCCCATTCCCGCTGTGCTCCAAGGTGTGTTTCCCACAGCCCGTGCTGGAGGTGATCTGCTCCCGGATGCGCTACATCTCCTCGCAGATTGAGCGGCCCATCCGCATCGTGGCCCTCAGCTCGTCCCTGTCCAACGCCAAGGATGTGGCCCACTGGCTGGGCTGCAGTGCCACCTCCACCTTCAACTTCCACCCCAACGTGCGCCCTGTGCCCCTAGAGCTGCACATCCAGGTGGGCTTGGGAATGGCACCCTGTTCTGCCTGCCCCTGGATGGGGATGGTCCTTTGGGATTGTTATTAATTCTTGTTGTTGTTAATTCTTGTTGATGATCCCTTGGGATTGTTGTTAATTCTTGATATTTTTTGTTTTTGTCTGATTGATTCCTGCTAATGATCCCTTAGGATTGTTGTTAATTCTTCTTGTTAATTCTTGTCTCATTGATTCTTGTTAATAATCCCTTGGGATTGTTGTTAATTCTTGTTGTTGATTCTTGTCTCATTGATTGTTGTTAATGACCCCTTGGGGTGGAATAGACTGAAACAACACTGAATGATCAGGTTTATAAATATATTTATTTTATATATTAAGAATATATAAAACATGTATATTTTATAGTATTTTATATTATAGGCATTTTAGAACAATGTGCTTGCAATGGAGAGGAAGGGTGGAGCCATTTTGGTTATTGGCTCTAGAAATACAGCAATATAAGGGCATAAAAATACAAAAATAACAAGTATAATGATAATATATGGTATATAATGTACTAGATACAAACTATATTAAGTACCTTATGATTATAATAATTACAATATATAATTATATACTATATATTGTATATATGTAATACAATCATAATACAATATAATTACAATTTTGTATTATATAATATTACACTTCTATCTATTTTGGCAATTATTATTACATTCTTTTTTCTGACACACAATCCTTGTTCTCAAACCTAAGACATCTCCTATTCCTTACTAATTAATCACTGATATAGGCAATTAAGGAAGAATTAACTGGCCCAAGACTATTAATCATTGATTTAGTGATCAATCGTTATTGTGCTAAAACCAAAAGAGTTTTCCAACATCTTCCCCCACTGCTTCATTAAAAAAATTTATTATCTATTCATATGATGATACAATATATCAATATAGTCAATACTGTTAATATGTGTTATTATATAATTATGATACCTGTATTTTGGAGGAGAAGGTAACTGCCCTGGTGGCTGTCCCGGCAGGGCTTCAACATCAGCCACACGCAGACGCGGCTGCTGTCCATGGCCAAGCCCGTGTACCACGCGGTCATGAAGCACTCGCCCAAGAAGCCCGTCATCGTCTTCGTGCCATCGCGCAAGCAGACGCGGCTCACGGCCATCAACATCCTCACCACCTGCGCCTCCGACGTGCAGCGCCACCGGTGGGCACCGGCACAGGGGCAGCACCCAGGGAGCGGCTGGGGGGATCAGCTGGGAAAAGGAGTTCAGGGGGAACCTCTTCCCTCTTTCCAACTCCCTGACAGGAGCGGGGAGCTGGAGGCGGGGGGCGGGTCGGACTCTGCTCCAGGAACAGGGACAGGAGGAGAGGGAACGGCCTTAGGGGAAGGGCAGGTTGGATATTGGGGAAATTCCTCCATGGAAGGGACTGTCCAGCTGGCACAGGAGTGAGTGCCCATCCCTTGGGGGGATTCAACGTCCCTGTGGATGTGGCACTTGGGGACATAGGTTAGTGGTGGCCTTGGCAGTGCTGGGAAACAGGTGGACCTGATGACCTTAGGGGGCTTTTCCAACCTAAACCATTCCATGATTCCATGATAAACACCCTGCCAGTTTGGTTGGGCTCTGCTCCCAGGGAACAAAGGACAGGAAGAGAGGAAACTGGTCTCAAGCTGTGCCAGTCTGTACACTGGGGACATTCTTTCATGGAAAGGGTTGTCCAGCCCTGGCACAGGATTGGAGTCCGCATCCCTGGTGGCACTTGGGGATGTGGGTTAGTGGTGGCCTTGGCAGCACTGGGGAAACACTTGGACACCATGATCTTAGGAGGTTTTTCCAACCCAAGCCATTCCATGACTCCCGAGCAGGTTCCTGCACTGCGCAGAGAAGGATCTGGTGCCATACCTGGAGAAGCTGAGCGACAACACCCTGAAGGAGACGCTGGTGAATGGCGTCGGGTACCTGCACGAGGGGCTCACAGCCATGGAGCGGCGCGTGGTGGAGCAGCTCTTCAGCTCTGGTGAGCATGGGATGGGCACAGCACTGGACCCTTTTCCCTGGAACTCAGCAGTGCCCACGGTCCTGGGACTGCAGATAAGACCTGGTCCAAACTTTGTGGCACTTCTAATGGAGACCTTGGAGCCCCTTCCAGTGCCTAAAGGGGCTCCAGGAGAGCTGGAGAGGGATGTGGGAAAAGGACTTGGAAGGACAGGACAAGGGAGAACGGCTTGAAACTGCCAGAGGGCAGGGTTAGATGGAATGTTGGGAAGGAATTCTTGGCTATGAGGGTATGGAGGGGCTGGGATGGGATTCCCGGAGCAGCTGTAGCTGCCCCATCCCTGAGAGTGTCCAAGGCCAGATTGGACAGGACTTGGACCAGCCTGGGACAGTGGAAGGTGTCTCTGCCCATGGCAAGGGGTGCAAGTGGACGGACTTTAAGATCTCTTCCAACCCAAACCATTCCATGATTCTCTGCCTCCCATATCCAAAAACTCTGCCACCTTAAACATCACCCCCCGCGTCTCCTGCACCTCCCTGTATTCCCAGACTGCTCTGGGGTGCATGGAACTCCCCAGAGCATTCCCGTTATTCCAGTGTCCTGGAAAGGTGCTGAGCACCCTCCCCATGACCCTCCCAGGTGCTGTACAGGTGATGGTGGCCTCCCGCAGCCTGTGCTGGGGCATGAACATTGCAGCCCACCTGGTGATCATCATGGACACTCAGTACTACAATGGCAAGATCCACGCGTGAGTGGAGCCCCCGATGCCACAGGGCCTTGTCCCTGCCCAGGAGCATCCCTGGGAGCTCTCCATGGAGTGCCATTCACCCTCTCTCCCCGCCCAGGTACGTGGATTACCCCATCTATGATGTGCTGCAGATGGTGGGCCATGCCAACCGCCCGCTGCAAGATGATGAGGGTCGTTGTGTCATCATGTGCCAGGGATCCAAGAAGGTGGGTGAGGACTGGGGCATGTTCTTGTCTTCAGTTAACTGCCCGGGATGTGGATATCTCTCCCAGCTGATGAGTAGCCCTCACTTGAAGCTGTGGAGATGATCCAAACCCTCCCAAAGTGCTGCGACCTGGGAGTCACTCTGCGATTTTGGAGGTTTATTTACCCCTTCCCCCTGCCCTGGTTGTAGGATTTCTTCAAGAAGTTCCTGTATGAGCCCTTGCCAGTGGAGTCCCACCTGGACCACTGCATGCACGATCACTTCAACGCCGAGATTGTCACCAAGACCATCGAGAACAAGCAGGATGCGGTGGATTATCTCACCTGGACCTTCCTGTACCGCAGGATGACCCAGAACCCCAACTACTACAACCTGCAAGGTGGGCACAGGGGTCTGAGGGTATCAGGGACCCTCTGCCCATGGGCACTGCAGCCTTTTTGTCCATCCTGGGAAGTGTCTGAGCTGTGCTGTACCCACAGGTGTGTCCCACAGGCACCTCTCGGATCACCTCTCTGAGCTGGTGGAGCAGACCCTGAGTGACCTGGAGCAATCCAAGTGCATCAGCATTGAGGACGAGATGGATGTGGCTCCTCTGAACCTGGGCATGATTGCTGCCTACTACTACATCAACTACACCACCATAGGTGAGGGCTCCCAGGGGCTGGTACCACGTGTGCTCTCCATCCCTGAACCATGGTGCTCCTGGTGCTGCTGGGGCTGGAGATGCTGCCGTGGGTGTGTAAACTCCATTCTTTGGTGTGTTTTCTCAAAAAAAAAATCAGTGTTTTCATGCTGTCTCCACCCCTCCCTTCCCCAGAGCTCTTCAGCATGTCCCTCAACGCCAAGACCAAGGTGAGAGGGCTCATTGAGATCATCTCCAATGCCGCCGAGTACGAGAACATCCCCATCCGGCACCACGAGGACAACCTACTGCGCCAGGTGAGGCTCGGAGTGGGAATTCCTTCGTGGAAAGAGTGATTAGACATTGGAAAGGCTGCTCAGGGAGGTGGTGGAGTCCCCATCCCTGAAGGTGTTTAAGGAACGACTGGAAGTGGCACTTAGTGTTCTGGTCTAGTTGGGATGGTGGTGTTGGGTCATAGGTTGGACTCAATGATCTCATAGCTCTTTTCCAATCTGATTAATTCTGTGATTCCAAAATGTCGTTCCCTGCATCACCCTGGGCATGGAGCTGTCCACATTTTCAGGGTGAAGCACTGATGGGTTGATCGTTTCTCCCCACAGCTGTCCCAAAAGGTCCCCCACAAGTTGACCAACCCCAAATTCAACGATCCCCATGTCAAGACCAACCTGCTGCTCCAGGCCCACCTGTCTCGGATGCAGCTGAGCGCAGAGCTGCAGTCGGACACCGAGGAGATCCTCAGCAAGGTGGGGCTGCGGGACCTGCCCATGTGTGCTGGGTTGGCCCTGGCTGGACACCAAGCACCCCTCAAAGCCACTCTGTCACTGCCCTTCTTAGCTGGACAGTGAAAAAAAATACAGGGAGAGGTTCAAGAGTTGAGAGATGGACTGGGAGAGATCCCTCATTAATCACTATCATGGGCAAAACAGACTTGAATTGGGGATAGGAACTGAATTTATTACCAACAAAATCAGAGCAGGACAATAAGTAAAATAAATATTAAAAAAACACCTTCCCTCCACCCCACCCTCCTCCCTGGACTGTCCCTCCTCCCCCTGAGACAGGAATGGAGGTCATGGTCAGCTCATCCCAGGCTGTTCCTGCTGCTGCTCAGGGAGAGGGGTCAGAGTCCTTCCCCTGCTCCAGGGTGGGGCCCCTCCCACGGGAGACAGTTCTCCAGGAGCTGCTCCAGTGTGGGTCACTCCTCCATGGGGTGAGTCACAGCCTGTCTGGGGCATCCCCTGCTCTGGATGGGCTCACCCAGGGCACCAGGGGGTCTCCACATCCCGAGGCCTTCCATGGGCTGCTGTGGCACAGCTGCCTCATCCTGGGCTGCCCCACAGAATCCTGGGAATCTGCACTCCTGGAGCAGCTCCTGCCCCTCGCCCTGCCCTGCCCCGGGGCTCTGCAGGGCTGTTTCTCTCACATGTTCTCCCTCTGCTCTTCTCTGGACACAATTACAGCTGTGCAGGAACTTTTGTCTTCTTAATATTCCTTATCCCTGAGGTGTCATCACCCTCTCTGATGGGCTCAGCCTTGGCCAGCAGGAGGTCCATCCCAGAGCCGCTGGAATGGGCTCTGCTGGACATGGAAAAGCTCTGGCAGCTTCTCACTGAACCCACCACACAACCCTCCTGCTGCTCCTAAACAGACCTCCTGGCCACACAGACCCAACACACAGTGTCACTGTCCCCACCCCTGACCCATCCCTGTCCCTCATGTCCAGGCGATCCGGCTGATCCAGGCCTGCGTGGACGTGCTGTCCAGCAATGGGTGGCTGAGCCCAGCCCTGGCTGCCATGGAGCTGGCCCAGATGGTCACCCAGGCCATGTGGTCCAAGGACTCCTACCTCAAGCAGCTGCCTCACTTCACCTCAGAGCACATCAAGCGCTGCACAGACAAGGTAAAGGCTGAGCAGGAAGCACCAGGGTCCTGCTCTCAGGGTACTGGGAAGCACCAGGCTGAAAATTCCCTCCTTGCAGGGTGTGGAGAGTGTGTTTGACATCATGGAGATGGAGGACGAGGACAGGAATGCGCTGCTGCAGCTCTCAGACGCTCAGATCGCTGACGTCGCCCGGTTCTGCAATCGCTACCCCAACATCGAGCTCTCCTACGAGGTGGTGGAGAAGGACACTATCCGCAGGTGGGTGGCTTTGAGGGCCCTCCAGCTGGGTGGGGTTTAAGGTCGCTCCAACTCAAACCATTCGTGATTCCTGGTTCTGTTCCTGGCACACAGTGGGGGGCCCGTGGTGGTGCTGGTGCAGCTGGAGAGGGAGGAGGAGGTCACTGGACCCGTCATTGCGCCCCTGTTCCCACAGGTACAGAGACACCAGTGGGGCAGAACTGGGGGGAGGGGGGGAAATCGTCCCCACATCTCACCCCTTTGCTCTTCCCTCCTCGTCAGAAACGGGAGGAGGGCTGGTGGGTGGTGATTGGAGACTCCAAGTCCAACAGCCTCATCTCCATCAAGCGCCTGACACTGCAGCAGAAGGCCAAGGTGAGTGGGGGGGACACCAGGGAGTGGCCCTGGGCACATCCCTGCTGGCCCTGCAGCCACCCCAACACCTCTCCCTCCCTGCACAGGTCAAGCTGGATTTCGTGGCTCCAGCCACAGGGACTCACAACTACACCTTGTACTTCATGAGTGATGCCTACATGGGCTGTGACCAGGAGTACAAGTTCAGCGTGGACGTGAAGGAGGCGGAAAGCGACAGCGACTCCGACTGATCCCTGCAAAGCTCAGCTCTCCACGTCCAAACTCCACAGTGTTTGGGTCCCCTCCCTTCGTGTGGTTTCCATGTGTTTTCCTTTGGTTTCCATGTGTTTTCCTTCATTTTTCTAAAGTGTGGATGCTTTGTACAGTGTTTTCTAGGCAGGAGCTGCGTGACAGCAGCTGGAATAAATCTGGGACCGAACTCACCCTCTGTGCTTTTGGGATGGGAGGGGGGTAAAGGTGTGACCCCAGACTCACTGAGCTCTGCCTTCATGGGAGACTCAAGAAGTTCATTAGCAGTGCTCATTAGGGCACTTCTGGGAAAACTGTGATGATCCCAGCACCTCGATGCTTCCCATTGGGGGGTCCTGTTCCCCTGTGCCTCCTCATCCAGCTCCAGGGAGCACCTGCATCCCATTGTGTCACTCCAAGGGTTCCAGGGGTATGTAATCATGGAATCACGAAGGTTGGAAGGATTTTATCAAGTCCAACCATCAGCCCAACAACTGTAACCCCCTAAGCCACTTCTGAAAGGACAATCTGGAGGCTTCGGCCAAGAGATTATGGATTTATTGGGGGTGGTGGAGAGGGAGGGTGGAGAAAGTCCTGCTCCAAATTCCAAATCCAACCAGATCCTGGCACAGCTGTGTTCCTGGCCATGCAAAGTCCCACAGAGAGGGCTGGGGTGAGCTCAGTAGGACACCCCGGGGGTGTGGCCCCCTCAGCAGCCCTCGGGGCGCTGGTACTTCCAGAAGGCGATGTCCCCGTCATCGCTGCAGGACGCCAGCAGCCCTGGCTCCTTGGGGTTCCAGGCCACCCCGTTGACGTCCTGGGAGTGTGCCCTGGGCACGTGAGCAGCGAGGCTGAAGGTTGGCTGGGCCTCCTCCGACGTGGGGCTCTCCTCGAACACACGGATGGCATCGTCCCCACAGGCCGTGGCCAGAGCCCCTGTGAGGTGGCACCTGCAGGGGACACACAGAGGGGACAGTGCCCTGGGGAGGCGGCACCTGGAGGGATCACCGGGAGGGGATGGTGACCCAGGGAAGGACCTGGAGGTGTCATGGGTGTCACCATGAGGGGACCAAGCCCTGGGGAAGTAGCACTTGGCAGGGTCTCTGGAAGGGAACAGGGCCCCAGTGATGTGGCAACTGGAGGGGTCACCCAGAGGAAATAGGGCACCTTATTGTCCCGTGAGGTGACACATGGAGGGGTCATGGATGTCACCAGGAGGGAAAAGGGCTGGGTATGCCACCACCACCCCCCACTCACCAGGACACATCGTAGATGGTCCTGCTGTGGTACCCCGAGAGGGTGCACACGCACTTCCAGGTGGGATCGGAGCCACTGCAGGCCACACCTGGCAGGGAGGAGAGCAAGGTCAGTTCCCTTTCCCTCTCCTTTTTCCCTTTCCCTCACTCTCCTTTTACTTTCTTCTGTCCTTCTCCCTCTTCTTTCCTTCCCTTCCCCTCCCATTTCTCTCCCATTTCCTTCCCCTCTTCCTTTCCTTTCCCTCTTTCTCTCTTCCTCTCCCTCTCTCTTTTGACCCTCTTTCCTCACTCTTTCTTTTCCCTGTCCCCATTGCCTCCCCTCCCCCTTTCTCTTTATTTCTCCCCTCCCTTTTCCCTCTTCCACTGCTTTTCCTTTTCCTCTTCTTCCCCGCTCTTTTCACCTTCTTTTCCCTATTTTTCTTCTCCCTTTCCCTTTCTCTTTTCCCCCTGTGTCCTTTCCCTTTTTCTCCCCCTCTCCTTTCCCCTTTTCCTTTCTCCGTCTTTTCCCTTTTTTTCTCTCCCTTTTCCTTTTCCTCTCCTTCTCTGTCTCCCTTTTCACCTTCTCTCTTTTTCCTCTCCTTCTCCCTTTTTTCTTTCCCCTCCCTTTCACCTCTCCCTCCTCTCTCCCCTCTTTCCCCCCCAGTCCCCTCACCTTCCTGGTTCCCAGGGTCGTAGCGGCGCCAGATCCGGAGGGTCTTGTCATCACTGACGGATGCCAAACGTTCCCCTCCCTTCTCAAAGGCCACAGCCCAAACCGTGGACTCGTGGCCCTCCAGGGTGGCACAGCACACCCAGTCGTCCTCCTCCTCCCGGTACAGACGCACCGTGTCGTCGTAGCTGGCTGAGGCCAAGAGCTGGGGGGGCATGGGGGGCACACTGACCCCAAACCACTCTGGGGTGGCACCCCAGGAGCTGGGGGGCAAAGTGACCCTCAGTGGCTTGAGAGCGTTACCCAGGGGGGCAAACTGACCCTCACCCGCTCAAAAGGAGGACAGAACCCTGAGAGGAACCAGGGGGCACGGGGGCCCCAACCCTCACTGGGGCAGGAGGAGGCAGGATTGCGGGGCTGGAGGGGCATGGGGGGCTGACCCTCATCCACCCTGGGGCTGGGGCAGGCGAGAAGGGATCCCAGGAGATCCTGGGGGGCACTGGGGGCCTGTCTCTCACTGTGTTCCATGGCAGTGGGAGGTGGGAGAGGCGCTGGGGAGGGGCCAGGACCGGGCACTCTGGGGGACTCACCTCCTGGCTCGGGTGCCACACCACATGCTTCACATCCTGCGTGTGGGCGTTGAGGACACTCACACACTCGTACTCCTCCTCCTCATCCACTGCAAGACATGATGCTCAGGGGGGGTTTAGCTCAGCCACCGAGCCCTCCCAGGCCCCCCCAGCCCCTGCTCACCTTCCCACACCCACACGCTCTTGTCACGGCTGCAGGTGGCCAGCAGGGACCCCGAGGGCGCCCAGGCCACCGACTTCACCTCGTTCTCGTGCCCCTCGAGTGTGGCCACGCACTGCGGGGAGACAGGGCAGGCTGGGACAGGCTGGGGGGCACCAGGGGGTCCTGAGGGGACCTGGGGGGTGTCTCACCTCAAACCCATCCTCCTGCCGCTTCCATACGCAGGTGGTGCCGTCGAAGCTGGCAGAGGCCAGGTAGGAGCCGCAGGGGGACCAGGCGACCCTGCGCACCGTGCGCTGGTGCCCGTCCCCCAGCACCGCCCGGCATGTCCAGCCCGAGCCTGCCAGGAGGACAGAGCCTGGTGGGCACGGGACATGCCCCCGCCACACCCAGCACCGCCCAGCCACACCCAGCACCACCCGGCCACACCCAGCACCGCCAGGCCACACCCAGCACCGCCAGGCCACACCCAGCACTGTCAGGCCACACCCAGCACCACCCAGCCACACTCAGCACCACCCGGTCACACCCAGCACCACCCGGTCACACCCAGCACTACCCAGCCACACCCAGCACCGCCCTGGCCACACCCAGCACCGCCCCGGCCACACCCAGCACCACCCGGCCACACCCAGCACCGCCCCAGCCACACCCAGCACCGCCCCGGCCACACCCAGCACTGCCCTGGCCACACCCAGCACCGCCCTGGCCACACCCAGCACCACCCGGCCACACCCAGCACCACCCGGCCACACCCAGCACCGCTTGGCAACACACAGCACCACCCGGCCACACCCAGCACCACCCGGCCACACCCAGCACCGCCCCGGCCACACCCAGCACCGCCCCGGCCACACCCAGCACCGCCCCGGCCACACCCAGCACCGCCCGGTCACACCCAGCACCGCTTGGCAACACACAGCACCACCCAGCCACACCCAGCACCGCCAGGCCACACCCAGCACTGTCAGGCCACACCCAGCACCACCCAGCCACACTCAGCACCACCCGGTCACACCCAGCATCACCCAGCCACACCCAGCACCGCCAGGCCACACCCAGCACCGCCCCGGCCACACCCAGCACCGCCCCGGCCACACCCAGCACCACCCAGCCACACCCAGCACCGCCAGGCCACACCCAGCACAGCCCCGGCCGCACCCAGCACTGTCAGGCCGCACCCAGCACCGCCCAGCCACACCCTACCAGGGCAGGATGAGCCCTGAAGACACAGACGCGGCCTCGCCTCGGCCACACCCACAGTGGGGCTGTAGCCCCGCCCTCACTGCAGCCCCACCCCATGGCCCCGCCCTCCCGCAGCCCCGACCCCGCCTGCAGCTCCCCCGGGTCCCGTGCCCCTTCCCCACCCCCGGCACCGGGGCCCGCACCCACAGCCCCGTCAGTCCCGGGGCCCGCACCCACAGCCCCGTCAGTCCCGGGGCCCGCACCCACAGCCCCGGTCCCGGTTCCCGCACCTGCCCGGCCCCACACGCGCACGGCGCGGTCGCCGCCGCAGGACGCGAGCAGGGCCCCGCCGGGGCTCCAGGCCAGCGCCCAGCAGCGCGACTCGGGGTGTGCGGGGACCCGGCACAGCAGCGACAGCGCCTCGGGCATGGCGGGCCGCGACCGGAAGCAGCGGCGCCGGAACTGGGGCGGGGCCGGGGCCGCAGCCGCTGCCGGGAGACGCCGCCGGTGGGCCCGGGGCAGGTATCGAGGCGCCCGGGGCGGGTGTCGGGCCCGGGGCCGGTATCGAGGGGCCCGGTGCCGGTGCTGAGGTCGCGGGGCCGGTGCCGAGGTCGTGGGGCTGCTGTGGGGCCGGACCCGCAGCGGGGCGTTCCGGAGCCGCTGTCGGGGGTCGGGGCCGGTCTCGGTGGTGCCGGAGCCACTGCCGGTGAGCCCGGAGCTGCCTCTAGAGGGTCCGGTCTCCTTCCTGGTTGGTCCCGGGGCCGGTTTTCCTGCTGCCGGTGTTCCCGGGGCCGCTGTCGGAGCGTCCGGAGCGGGTGTCGGTGTGCCCGGGGCCGGTGTCCCGGGTGTTCCCGGTGTCAGTGTTCCCGGTGTCCCGGGTGTTCCCGGTGTCAGTGTTCCCGGTGTCCCGGGTGTTCCCGGTGTCAGTGTTCCCGGTGTCTCCGGTGCCCGCGGCCCCGGCCGCCATGTACGCTCCGGGCGGGTCGGCGGGGCCGGGCGGGCGGCGGCGGCGGGGCGGGCCGGGGTTGCCGAAGCAGCCGGAGCGGAGTTTGGCGTCGGCGCTGCCCGGGGCGCTGTCCATCACCGCGCTCTGCACCGCGCTGGCCGAGCCCGCCTGGCTGCGCATCCACGGCGGCACCTGCGCCCGCCAGGAGCTGGGGGTGGCCGATGTGCTGGGCTACGTGAACCCCGAGCTGCTCCGAGGTGAGAGCCCTGCCCCTGCCATCTCCCGCTTCCACCACTCCTGCCCCTGCCAGCCCCCTGCCCTGCACCCCATGCCCCTGCCATCCCCCCCTTCCACCCACCCTGCCCCTTCCCCCCCTGCCCCTTCCCCCCCTGCCCCTGCCCCCCATGCCCCTGCCCCCCATGCCCCTGCACTCTATGCCCCTGCACTCTATGCCCCTGCCATCCCCCCGCCCTGCACCCCCTGCACCCCCTCTGCCCCTGCCACCCCCCCTGCCCCTGCACCCCCCCTGCCCCTGCCACCCCCCCTGCCCCTGCCACCCCCCCTGCCCCTGCCACCCCCTCTGCCCCTGCCACCCCCTCTGCCCC
The DNA here is from genome assembly GCF_047495875.1 of Pithys albifrons albifrons. Taxonomy (NCBI): domain Eukaryota; kingdom Metazoa; phylum Chordata; class Aves; order Passeriformes; family Thamnophilidae; genus Pithys; species Pithys albifrons. The sequence continues at coordinate 255,405 of NC_092486.1, forward strand.
TGCACCCCCTCTGCCCCTGCCCCCTATGCCCCTGTACCCCCTGCCCCTGCACCCCCTGCCCCTTCCAGCCCTTCAGTTCTTCTCCATCTCCTGCCATCCTCTTTGTCCCTTTTCCATCCCACTCCATTCTCTTCATCCCCTTCCAACCTCTTCCATGCCCCTGTGTGTCCCCTCTCTGTCCCACTCCATCGCCTTCCACCAACACCCCCTGCACCACTGTGTAAATTCAGCTCCAAATATAAAATGGTTTGCGTAGGAGGGACCTCAAAGCCCATCCACTTGCACCTCCTGCCATGGGCAGGGACACCTCCCACTAGCCCAGGTTGCTCCAAGTCCTGTCCAAGCTGGCCTGGGACACTTCCAGGGGTTGGGCAGCCACAGCTGCTCTGCCCAGCCTATGCCAGGGCCTGCCCACCATCATAGGGAAGAACTCCTTCCCAATATCACAATATCGCATCTAAATCTCCAGTTTTCCAGGAGGAGCCATTCCCCTTTGTGCTGCCTCTCCATCCCTTGTCCTGGAGCCCCTTTGGGCTGGGGAAGGGGCTCTGAGGTCACCCTGGAGCCTTCTCTTCTCCAGGCTGGACACCCCCAGCTCTCCCAGCCTGTTTCTATGGGTATAATTCCACCAGCAGCTGCATTCTGTGTCTGTTTTCCTGCTCTTGGTTACCTGTGGCCCTTGGAGAGGCCCCTTCCCACCTGTTTTTCCAGATTACTCACCCCCCTCAGCCACAGATGGAGCTGGAGACTCATCCCCCACGTGTCTTACACCAGCATGTTCATTAGTGCTAATTAACATGATATTTAAATGAATATTTGGATTGATTTATTAAAATCTGGGATGGTTTGGGGGATGGCAAGTGCTACAGCCCTTTCCCCTCCTTGTTTCCCCCATCATGCACCTTGTGGAATCTGGGGAGTTCTGGTGTAATCCCTAGAGGATCTGGACAGGCTCAGAACAGGGAGAGGTTTGGGTGGAAAAGAGGATGTTTTGAGTGTTCACCCTGTCCCTCTCTCCCAGATTACTGCATGAACCCACAGACGGTGCTGCTGCTCCGGGTCATCGCTGCCTTCTGCTTCCTGGGAATCCTGTGCAGCCTCTCGGCGTTTCTCCTGGACGTGTTCGGCCCCAAACACCCGGCACTGAAGATCACCCGGCGCTACGCCTTCGCCCACATCCTCACAGGTACATCCCGGGGGGATCCCAGGGAATCCCATGGGAAATCCCACGGGAAACCCTCACAGGGACATCCCACGGGAATCCCAGAGGAAATCCCACGGGAAACCCTCACAGGGACATCCCATGTGAATCCCACGGGAAACCCTCACAGGGACATCCCACAGGAAACCCTCACAGGGACATCCCATGTGAATCCCAGGGGAATCCCAGAGGAAATCCCACGGGAAACCCTCATAGGTACATCCCATGTGAATCCCAGGGGAATCCCACGGGAAACCCTCACAGGTACATCCCATGTGAATCCCAGGGGAATCCCACGGGAAACCCTCACAGGTACATCCCATGTGAATCCCACAGGAAATCCCATGGGAAACCCTCACAGGTACATCCAATGGGGAAATCCCCCAGGGAAATCTCATGAGGAAATCCCACGGGAAACCCTCACAGGGACATCCAAAGTGGAAATCCCACAGGGAAATCCAGTGAGGAAATTCTCACAGGTACATCCCACAGGGAAATCCCACAGGGAAATCCTCACAGGTACATTCAGTGGGGAAATCCCATGGGAAACCCTCACAGGTACATCCCAGGAGGAAATCCCACAGGGATCCCACAGGGAAATCCAAAGCTCCCGGGGTCCTTTTTCCATCCCCAACCCTTGAATGAATGGGAAAATAAATCCCTAAAGGCAGTTTTTTTAAGGATTGAGGATGAAATGCAGTGAAAATCAGGCTGAAATCTTGGGAGAAAAGAATTTGAAGGCAAAATACAGTGAAAATTAGGATGAAATTTTGGAGAAAATAAGGTCGAGGTGAAACACAGCTGCAATTTGGGTTAAGTCATGGGGAAGAAGGCTTGAAGATAAAATATGGATGAAATTTGAGTTAAATCTTGGGGGAAAAGAGGTTGAGGGTCAACAGCTCAACAGCTGGAGTCGAGGTTGAATTTGGGAGGAGCAGTCATTAACAGTCTCCCAAGGGTCTTAATTTTCCAAGAGCTCCCACAGCCCCTGCCTGGGGGAAAGGTCCCTTCTGCTGCCCCAGGAGCTCCAGGGACCTTCACCATCCCTTCTCCAGCCAGAATTCCTCATGTCCCTCCTGAGCAGCTCGGGGAACACCCAAATCCCTCTGCTGGGAACATCAAGCATCTCTTCACCCCTGGACCCCGAAAACACCCCTTTTCCCAGTATTTTTTGCTCTGGCTCATGGTTGGGATCCTCCACTGCGATTTTCCCTCATTTTGGCTGGATTTGGGGTGTTTGTGCCAGATTTCACCCCAAGCTCTCACACTCCACCTTGACCTTCTCCGGTTCATCCCAAACCAACCCCCTGACTGCTTTTTCCCCACTTTCCTGCCGGTCCTTCGCTGTCTCTCCCAGTCCTGCAATGTGCCACCGTCATCGGGTTCTGCTACTGGGCCTCGGAGCTGATCCTGGCGCAGCAGCAGCAGCACAAGAAGTACCACGGCTCTCAGGTCTACGTCACCTTCGCCGTCAGCTTCTACCTGGTGGCGGGGGCCGGGGGCGCCTCCATCCTGGCCACGGCCGCCAACCTGCTGCGGCACTACCCCACGGAGGAGGAGGAGCAGGCGCTGGAGCTGCTGTCAGAGATGGAGGAGAACGAGCCCTACCCTGCCGAGTACGAGGTGATCAACCAGTTCCAGCCCCCGCCAGCCTACACCCCCTGATCCTGCTTGGAATGTGCCCTCCGGCCCCAAGGCCCGCCTGCCCCGGCGCTCCCGGCGCTCTCATGGAGAGGCTTTTGGGACAGATCGGCAGCATTGGCTTCTGGCCTCGGTTCTGGAGCTCTGCAGCATCGGACGCTCCCCCACGCGGCTCCTCCTGGGAATGAGGGATCCTCAGTGTGGGATCCGCAGTTCTGGGAATGAGAGATCCAAAGGATCAGGGGTGGGGGATCCACCATTCTGGAATTGAGGGATGTGCCATTCACAATTCTTCTGGGAATGAGGGATCCGCAGTTCTGGGAGTGAGGGTTCCACAGGGTGGGATCCACAGTTCTCCTGGGAATGAGGGATCCACAATTCCCCTTGGAATGACTGGTGTGGGATGCACATTCTCACACTGGAGCTCCTTCCCCTTCTCCAAGGCCTCCAACGCCTGGGCACGTGTGGATATATTTATATATATTTATATCAGTGAAGCTCCTGCTGCTTTCCCGGGGCAGGAACGGCTCATCCTGCACAGCAGGAGGTGGAAATTCCCACTCCCAGCTCTCCATGCTCCTCTTTCTCCACCACTTGGACATTCTGCACTTTATTCCAGGCTCTGGGAAGGACTAGGACAGTTTTGAGGCCTCTGTCACAGCACAGGAAGGAAAACTCTGGGTTTTTTGGGATCATCCGTCTCCTGACGGCAAAATTTTGGGATTTTTAGCCAAAATAACCCCAGGCTTTGGCCCAGCCACAGCTCCCAGGAAACAGGAGGAGCCTGTGCTGGAAAAATCCTGGAGCTTTTATGCAAATCCCTCCACGCTGACTCCGCTCTCCTGCTTTTTACCCCAAATTCCATGTTTTTCTCTCCTGCTCTTGGTTTATTGCCCTGTTTCCCTCCTGAATCCCTGGGAGATGCTCCAGCCAGGAGCACCAGGAGAAGCTGATGCAGCATTCCCGACCTGGAGGAGGCATCCAGCAGATTTTGGGGCTATTTAAGGCAAATAATAAGGAAAAACTCATATAGGGATTTGTCAACCAGCACTGAAAATCCCACCAGGGACTCATGGAATGGTTTGGCTTGGAAGGACTCTAACGACCATTCGGGAAAGCCCCAGGCTGGCTCCGGGAAGGAATTTTAGGCCTGGAATAGGGCTTGGTTTAGATTCTCCCTCCACTGCTTTTATCCCTATTTTTCTGCTTTTTTGTCCCCATCCCTTTTCCCACCCTGCCCCTGGCTATGCAAGAGCTTTCTGCTCTCCGGGGTGGAATCTGGAAAACTCATCCCGGGAAAAGCCCTTTCCCAGCTCTGGGTGGCTCCAAGGGCCACATCGACACTAAACCCCCTCGAGGGTCCTGCAGGAAGAGCGGGAGGGACCCCGGGAATGGGGGTCGGGGGCTCCCAAAGGGCACATCCCGCAGGCTCTTCCTGGAATCCGACTGGGAGAGGCCATGGGATTCTCTGGATATGCAAGAAGGGGGTTGGGTGTAAATAGTTTGAGCTTAAACATTCTCAATTTGGGTTAAAAAAAAGCCACAAAGGGACAAATGATGTTTCCCTTGGGAGTTGGGGGGAGTTTGGGTTTGGGAATGTCGGGAGCCGCGGGATTTGAGGCTCCAGTGGGAATAAAGGGGTGCAAAGAGCTGTGTGTGGAGCTTATGTTTGGGACTAGGGAAGGGGGTCCTTGTGCTGCCCCTTGAAACATCTCAGGCTGGGCCCCTCTGGGCAGGGACCAGGGACCAGCCCCGAACTCCCAAACCAGCCCCGAACCCCTAAGACCTGCCTGACCACCCCAAACCCAGCCCTGAACCCCAAAATCCTGCCTGATCACCCCAAAATACCCAGCCCTAAACCCCCAAAACCCCAGTCCTGAAACCCAAAACAGCCCTGAACCCAAAACCCCTTCCTGATCACCCCAAAACCTGGCCCTGAAACTCAAAATTCTGCCTGACCACCCCAGTAAACAGCCCTGAACCCCCAAAACCAAACCTGAACCTCAAAAACCAGCCCCAAATTCAAAAAAACAGCCTGACATGGACCCCCTGCCCTGAATCCCCCCAGCCCCTGTGCCCACCCTCACTGCCCCCCATGACCGCCCCAAACCCCCCAACCCTCCCCATCACCCTGCAGTGCCCACCCATTGCCCCCCATAACCCACCAGCCCCATAACCGCCCCGGTCCCCCTAACCCCCGATCCCCATAACCCCCTGCCTGCCCCCACAGTCCCCACTAGCCCCCCATAACCCTCTGCCTGCCCCCACATCCCCAGTAGCCCCCCATAACCCCCTGCCTGCCCCCAGTTGTAGAATCACAGAATGGATTGGGTTTGAGAAGACCTCCGAGATCATCGAGTCCAACCCTTGGTCCAACTCCAGTCCCTTTACCAGATCATGGCACTCAGTGCCACGGCCAAGCTCAGTTTCAAACCCTCCAGGGATGGGGAATCCACCCCCTCTCTGGGCAGCCCATTCCAATCCCTGAGCACTCTCTCTGCAAAGAATTTCTTTCTGCTCTCCAACTTCAATTTCCCCTGGCAGAGCTTGAGCCCATCGTGCCCCCTTGTCCTATTGCTGAGTGCCTGGGAGAAGAGACCAACCCCCACCTGGCCACAACTTCCCTTCAGGCAGTTCCAGACAGTGCTGAGGTCACTTCTGAGCCTCCTCTTCTCCAGGCTGAACACCCCCAGCTCCCTCAGCCTCTCCCCACAGCACTTGTGCTCCAGTCCCTTCTCCAGCCTCGTTGCTCTTCTCAGTTGGATTGGGGGAGACCTCTGAGATCATCAAATCCAATCCTTGATCCAACCCCACTGGGATCACTCTGGCACTCTGTGCCCTGGGCTGTTGATCACAGTGGGGTTGGATCAAGACATGGTGGATTCTCTGTCCCTGGAGGTGTTTCAGAGGACACTCAGTGCCACATCCAGTCCCTTCTCCAGCCTCGTTGCTCTTCTCTGGCCCCGCTCCAGCCCCTCAATCTCTTGCCTCAACTGAGGGCCCCAGAACTGAACACAACACTCAAGGTGTGGCCTCCCCAAGGCAGAGTCCAGGGGAAGGGTCACTGCCCTGGGCCTGCTGGCCACGCTAGTTTGGATCCAGGCCAGGATCCCCTTGGCCTTCTTGGCCACCTGGGCACACTGGTGGCTCCTGTTGAGCTTCCTGTCCCTCAGTCCCCCCAGGTCCCTCTGCCTGGCTGCTCTCCAGCCACTCTGTGCCCAGCCTGGAGCGCTGCAGGGCTTGGGGTGGCCAAAGGGCAGGACCTGCACTTGGCCTTGTTGAACTCCATCCCACTGGAATCAGCCCATCCCTCAGGTCTCTCCAGATCCCTCTGCAGAGCCCTCCTGCCTTCCAGCAGGTCGACACTCCCTCCCAACTTGTTGTCAGCAGCAAATTTGCTGAGGATGGACTCAATCCCCTCATCTAAATCATCAATAAAGATGTTAAACAGGACTGGACCCAACACAGACCCCTGGGGACACCACTGGTGACCAGCTGGACACAGCTCCGCTCACCAGCACTCTCTGGGCCCGACCCCCCAGCTCCTGACCCAGCAGAGGGTACACCTGTCCCAGCCATGGGCTACCAGCTTTTCCAGGAGCATGTATGGGAGACAGTGTCAAAGGCCTTGCTGAAGTCCAGACAGACACATCCACAGCCTTCCCCTCATCCACCAGGTGGGTCACCTGATTGTAAAAGGAGATCAGGTTGGTCAGACAGGGCCTGCCCCTCCTAAACCCCTGCTGGCTGGGTCTGATCCCTTGTCCACCCTGAAGGTGCTGTGTGATTGCACTCAGGATGAACTGCTCCATAACCCTGCCAGGCACTGAGGTCAGGCTGACAGGCCTGGAGTTGCCAGGGTCAGCCTTGCAGACCTTTTTGTGGATTGGGGTGACATTCCCCAGCTTCCAACCATCTGGGACCTCCCCAGAGAGCCAGGACTGTTGGAAGATGATGGAGAGTGGCTTGGCAAGCTTTTCTGCCAGCTCCCTCATCACCCTGGGATGGATCCCATCTGGTCCCATAGACTTGTGAGGATCCAGCTGGCTCAGTAAGTCGGTCACTATTTCCTCCTGGAATACAGGAGGGCTATTCAGCTCCCTCTCCCTGTCCACCAGCTCCAGAGACCAGTTGTCTTGAGGGCCACCTGTCTTACTGGTGAAAACTGAGGCAAAGTAGGTGTTAAGTACCTCAGCCTTCTCCTCATCTTTGTTAACTATATTTCCCTCCAAGTCCAACAGAGAATGGAGGTTTTCCTTGCCCCTCCTTTTGTTATTAATGTATTTATAGCAGGACATTTTGTTATCCCTAACTGAAATAGCCAAATTAACTTCAAATTCCACTTTTCTTTCCCTGATTTTTTCCTGCATGACCCAGCTCTCTTCATAAATACTTCATAAGTAGCCAGCCCTTTTTTCCATAGTCTGTAAACTTTCTTTTTATCCCTGATTTCCTTCAGAATCTCCCTATTTAACCAAGCTGGCTGTTCTTCCCCCCCAGCTACCCTTTGGGCACACTGGGACAGCCTGTTCCTGTGCACTCAAAATTTCCTGCTAAAAACATGTCCATCCCTCCTGGACCCCCTTGCCTTTAAGGGTTGTTTCCCAGGGTATGCTCTGAATTAGTCTTTTGAATAGGCCAAATTCTGCCCTCTGGAAGTCCAAAGTAGAGGTTTTAATGGTGGCTCTCCTGACATCCCTGAGGACTGAAAATTCTGTTATTTCATGGTCACTGTGCCCCAAGCGGCCTCCAACCACTCCATCATCCACCGGCCCCTCTCTGTTTGTAACAGCAGGTCTAGCAGGGCCTTACCCCTGGTAGGCTCATTTACCAGTTGATGAAGGAAATTGTCCTCCATACACTGCAGGAACCTCCTTGACTGCCCCTTCTCTGCAGTGCTGAGCTCCCAGCAGGTATGGCAGGTTAAAGTCACCCACAGCAACAAGGGCTGGAGATCTGGAGACATCTGCCAGCTGCTTGTAGAACAATTCATCTCCTTCATCATCCTGGTTGGGCGGGATGTAGTCCCAGACAGCCCCCCATAACCCCCTGCCTGCCCCCGATAGCCCCCCATAACCCCCCGCCTGCCCCCACAGCCCCCCATAACCCCCTGCCTGCCCCCACAGCCCCCCCATAACCCCCTGCCTGCCCCCGATAGCCCCCCATAACCCCCCGCCTGTCCCGCACAGCCCCCCATAACCCCCCGCCTGTCCCCAATAGCCCCCCATAACCCCCAGCCTGCCCCCACAGCCCCCCATAACCCCCCGCCTGTCCCACACAGCCCCCCATAACCCCCACCTGTCCCCAATAGCCCCCCATAACCCCCCGCCTGTCCCACACAGCCCCCCATAACCCCCCGCCTGCCCCCACAGCCCCCCATAACCCCCCGCCTGCCCCCACAGCCCCCCATAACCCCCTGCCTGCCCCCGATAGCCCCCCATAACCCCCCGCCTGTCCCGCACAGCCCCCCATAACCCCCTGCCTGCCCCCACAGCCCCCCATAACCCCCTGCCTGCCCCCGATAGCCCCCCATAACCCCCCGTCTTCCCCCAATAGCCCCCTCAGGCTCCGCCCCTCAGGCCCCGCCCCCTCAGGCCCCGCCCCCTCAGGCCCCGCCCCTCGCGGGTGGCCGTGACGTCTCCTCTCGCCGCCCAATGGGCGCGCGGGGCGGGGCAGCCGCGGCCAATGGGCGCGCGGAGCGGCGCGGGGCGATGACGCAGCGCGGACGCGACGCGCGGCGGGCGGGCCGGCGGCATGTGGCGGCTCCTCGGGGCCGTCACCGCGCGGGGCCCCCGTTCGGCCCCCGGGACCGGCCCCGGCCCCAGACCGGCCCCGCTGCTCGCCCGTCACTGCGGCTGCGCGGCCGCGCACCGGGCGCGCCGGGCCTGGCGCGGCGGCCGCGGGGACGGCGCGGGAGGGGCCGCGGGAGGGGCGGGAGGGTCGTGGTGGTGGTGGCGGGGACCGCTCCGGGGCCGCCCCGCCCTCGCCGGCCCCGGCCGCCTCATGGCCGCGCTCGCCGGGGTGTTCGTGTGGGACGGGCAGCGCATCGAGGAGGAGGAGCTGCGGCGGTGCGTGCGCGGGGAACGGGGACAGGACACCGGGAACAGGACACTGGGGCGCCGGGAACGGGACAGCGGGAATGGGAATGGGGCACCGGCAACGGGGACTGGACACCCCCGGGAGTGGGGCACCGGGAACAGGACACTGGGGCGCTGGGGACGGGACACCCCTGGGAATGGCGCGGGAACGTCGGGACCAGCACCCCCCGTCCCGGCCCTAAAACCCCCAAATCCCCGGGATACTCCCCCCTCCCGACGCCGGGACCACCGGGGCGCTCCCGCCCCGCCCCCCGCGCCGGCCTCGGGGTCTCCCCGTGCCCGGGGTGCCCCCAAATCCCGGGGGATGCTCCCCCTTCCCAGGAGCTCCAGGCTTTGGGCCCCCCCACAGCCCCTGCTGAGATGTCCCTCCCCCCACTGGGGGCTCCCCTAAATCCTCAGAAGTGCCCCCTAAATTTCCTGGCATGGGAATGCCCTCCCAAACCTGTCCTGGGGGTGCCCCCGTTTTTTGGGATGCCGGAGGGGGGCACCATTCCCTAAATCCCGTCCCCGTGTGGTGCCCCCCGATTGGACCTTGGGCTGTTCCCCAGATCCCTCCCCAGAATTCCTGGGTGGGGGGGCTGAGGTGTCCCCTCCAGCCCCAGACGTTGGGATGCTGCCTGGGGGTGGGGTTTGGAATTCTCCCCATGGAAAAGGGGGTTCCCCCCTCATCCCATTGCTGGGGATCCCCATAACTCATCCCTGAGCTTTGGGGGGCTGGGACACCCCAAAATCCCGTGGGATGGAGGTGGAGGGACCCCTCCACCCTCTCCAGCTGCTCTTGGAGTGTCCTTGGAATTTTGGGGCTTCCTTGGGGATTCATTTCTTTAATTACCCTGATGACTCAACAGGGGGTAATTAACCATTAATGGGACACTTGGGATCCAGAATTCCACATCCAGGTTCCTCATCCCACAGGGATTAATCACCCAGAGTTTGATAAGCACTTTAGTTAAGGCTTAATTAACCCTGGAGCTAACGAGGAATCCTCCCCACCCCCCTCGTGGCACCCCTGGGGATTTTTGGGAGATTCCCCGCTGGGATAAAGGCCCAAATCCCAGTTTTATTCTCCCCAAAGGGGCCTTTGGGATTGGGGATAAACCCTGAGGAGTTTTCCAGTGGCTCAGCAGGGCTGGGCTTAGTCCTGGGATTAAAACCAGGCAGGATTTCCTTGCTCAAGGTCATGCCTTGAGCCTCCTCACCTGGATTTAAATCCCAAATCCTCTTCCCAGGCCTTTTTCCAGGCACAGGAATGTTCCCTTGGATTCTTCCTCTTAATTTTTCCTTTCTCCTCCTTCCATGAATTTCCTTGCCCTCTCCAGCCAGTAAAGTCCCCAGTGGGGTCTCTGCTGGAATTCTGGGAGGTCTTGGCAGGCAGAAATTTCCCTCTCCTCTTCCAAATCCAACATTTTTGCCCGGACAGGTGGGAATGTGCCCCAAACCAATCCCAGAAATCCCTGAGGAGAATCCCTTTTCCTCGGGGTTGGCTCCTCGTGGCACCTCCCGGGGTGTCACTCAACTCCCAGTTCTCCTTCCTGCTTGGCAAAGGCTTGTTTTTCCTTGGAAAAAATGGAATTCCTTGTTGGGAGGAGCCCTGGGGAGGGTCAGACGTGTCCCAGTTGGACACACAGGGCTGGGAAGCATCTCCAGTGTCCCCTTGGTGTCCCTTTGGTCCTGATCCGGGGCCTCCTCGGGTTGGGCTGTGCTGAGATGGAGCCACTGCCGAGATTGGGAACGTCATCCCTCAGTGATTAATTAATTAATGGAGTCTGGGAATGACAAGGAGCAGGTCTGGACGTCCGGGCTTGGGAGTGGCTTCGGGATGCTCCAATCCCATGTCCCTTCCCAGGGAGCTGGGAATCAGGGATGGTGTTCCTGTGCTGGGAAGGGAGCAGAGCGGGCACAGCCTCGTTCCCTGCAGATCAATCCCAGGGCTGTGGTTTTCCTGGCTGGGCAGGATGGATTTGGGGAAGAAGGAGAGCCTTGCTCTGTGTCCCAGTTGGATCCTGTCCCATGTTCCCCTGGGATCGTTCCCAGCCCCCCATTCCCAGCTCTCTGCCCTTGTATCCCATCTCTGCTGCCTCACCCGGCTCTTGGGAATGCTGCTGCTCTATGGAAGGAGCTGCTCCTGGAGGGAGGGGCAGGGGCTGGAATGGCTCATCCCGAGGTGGGAAGGGCAGGATGGGGCTCAGAGCAGAGGCTGGAGGAGCCTCAGTCCCGGGGGAATCCCTGCGGAAAACAAGCCTGTGGATCCAGCTGCTGCTGTGGAACTTTGGGAGCTGCCTGGAGAACTGAACTGGCATGGGGGTGGTTTCCAGGGAATGGGAACACGAGCTCAGCCGGACTGGCTGGTCCTGGCTTGTTAATTCCAGCTCTGTTTGTTAATTACCTGCGTACAATTAGTGCCTCGGGAGCGCCAGGAAAATCTTCCCTCTCCATGGGCATTCCTGGGAGCTGCAGCTGCTCCCAGGGATTTTCCGAGGGGGGGGAGTGAGGGGGGGCAGTTCCCAGTCCTCTTCCCACTGGATATTTGGGATTTGAGATCCAGTTTGATCCAGGGCTTTCTCCAACTCCTTCCCTCTCCTGATTCCCATTTTCTGCTCCAGCTGCCATGGGAGATTCCCCTCTTCCCGCTGTCCTGAGCCATCCCACCCCCTGGAACAGCAGGAGCCCCATTCCCACTTTTTTTTCTCCCCCAAATTCCAATCCTTGGCATGAGCTGGGAGGGATTTGTAGCTCTGTCCCAATGTCCTGAGCCGTTCCCTGCAGGAATTTGGTGCTCCTGGAGAACTCCAGTGCTTGCTTTACAAAGCCTTGAGTCTCCCAAAAGTCTCATTCCAGCCACTAAATCCTCTGGGAAAAAGCCTTGTAGGGTGTTCCCAGGGCATCCGGAGCCTGGATAGAGCTTGGAATATTGAGGGAATGCCACCCCCTCCCAAATTCCCTCCTGGTTGAATTTCACTGTTTTTTCTTGGCTCCTTAACTCTCTCCCTGTGGGATGTGAGCAGCTCCACAGGGAATTTTGGTGCCTCCACATCCTACTTTTCCTTAAATCCACCTCCTTCCCATCCCATCCTGCTCAGTTTCGACCCAGCCAGGAAAACAAATCCTGCTCTGCAACTCCTGAGGGTTATTTTTCCTTAGGGAAAGGCTGATATTCCCAAAAACTGGGTTTCCACCAGAGGAAAAACAGGAATAGGGACGAGAGGGCACATTTTCCAAACCCAGGCAGCTCTTCCCACACTAGAAACTGGGATTTCCATGCCATTCCTACACCCAAAACTGATTTCCTGTCCCTCTCCCAGAATCCGGGGGGCTTTTCCCGGCCTGGGGGGCTCTGTGGCTCCAGGATGCTCCCAGGGGCTGGGTCTTGACTCCTGGTGGGATTTCATTCTGGCAGCTCCGCGCAGGAGATGAAGCACATGGAGAACCTTTCCAGCCTGGCCCAGGGGAACAGCCCTGGGGAATTGCAGCCCTCGGAGCGGGAGCAGCGCTGGGAGCTGATCATGGATAAGAAGCACTTCCGGCTGTGGCGGAGGCCGATCCAGGGATCCCACCTGTACCAGTACCGAGGTATCCGAAGCTTTCCCAGCTCCCCTGAGACTGAGCCTCACTCATCCCTGGCCTGAGAGAAAACAGGAATTGCCATCCTTTGCATCCCTTCCCTGCTGCTCCATCCCCCTTTATCCCTCCTGGCCCTGCCCTGGGATCAGCAGGTGCTCATTCCCAGGCTCTGTTTTCTGCAGTGTTTGGATCCTACACGGATGTGACTCCCAGGCAGTTCTTCAATGTCCAGGTGAGCAGCACCTTTGGAATTGCCTTGGGGGTGGGATGGAGCTCCAGGAGCCTCTTCCAGAGGGTGGGATGGGGAAGCAGGGAATATTCCCTTCCTGTTGTGCCATTTGCATGATCCAGAGTCGATCCTGGGGGATTATCCCGTGCTCCAGGTGGGGTTTGCTGCTGGAAGTGAAGGATTGGCACACACGGGCTGCAGGATCACAGGGAATTCCTGATTGCTCTTTCCCAACTTCCAGACTTCTCCAGGATATTAATAATTCCCTGCCTGCCCATGACACTGATTATTCCCACAGGAAACAAAGGAGGAAAAGGGATATTTCCCTCCCTTTATCCCCCTTGCTGGAACTTCTGCTGACTCAGCTTCCCTCCCTTCCCAGCTGGACACCGAATATCGGAAAAAATGGGATTCCTTGGTCATCAAACTGGACGTGATCGAGCGGGACGTGGTGACGGGGTCGGAGGTGATCCATTGGGTCACCCACTTCCCGGTGAGTGCCACCCGGGGGGGGCCGGGAGGGGCCGGAGCGGGCGCTGATCCCGCCCTGTCCCGCAGTATCCCATGTATTCCCGGGATTACGTCTACGTCCGGCGCTACAACGTGGACAAGGAGAACAACCTGATGGTGCTGGTGTCACGGTGGGTGTTCCTGGCCTCATCCTGCCCTTCCATCCCTACAGACCCGTTGGCAGCTGCAGTTAACTGTGTTAACCCACCTCGGTCCCACTGGGGTCAGCTGTTTGGGGGGAAAAATTGCAGTTTTGTACCCCCACCTCCAAAATCCTGGTGGATTCTGGGGGGAGTTCCTGCCCGGTGCTCACCTGGGGGTGCTCCTGCTCCTCCTCCCAGGGCTGTGGAGCATCCCGGCGTTCCCGAAGATCCCGAGTACGTGCGGGTCAGGACCTACGAGTCCCAGATGGTGATCCGGCCCCACAAAACCTTTGATGAGGTAAATCTGGGAACGGGGGTGGAAAACCTGGCATGAGAAGGATCCAGATAGTGCTCCAGGGGGAGCTGCTCCTTCTGCTGTGGGAGGTGGGGGAATAATCTGAAAATTGGGAAAGTTCAGCATTAGGGGTTGGATTTGCTGATCCTTAAGGTCCTTTCCAGCCCAAATCATTCCGTCAATCTATGGAACAGGGATGAGCAGTTTTTCCAAAGGCAAGGAAAACCCATCTATGTGTGGCTTGGGAAGGATTTGCAGCTCTATCCCAATATCCTGCAACTTGCCCTGCAGGAATTTGGGAGAGCCAAACGCTCCCCTTCAGAGCTCCCTTGACAAAGCCTTGAGTCTCCCAAGTCTCATTCCAAGCACTAAGTCCTCCTGGAAAAAGCCTTGGGTATTCCTAGGGAATCCAGAGCCTGGACAGAGCATGGAATACTCAGGAAATGCCACCTACTCCTCCCAATTTCCCTCCTGGTGGGATTTCAGTGGGTCTTTCCTCAATGCTCTCAAAGGCTCCGGCAGCTTTTGCTGTGGGATGTGAGTGGCTCCACAGGGAATTGTTGTCTCCCCGGGGGGGTGGGAGTGGCCCCAGCGGGATTTGGGATGTGCTGGGGATCCCAGGAATGCTTTTCCCCCCAGAATGGGTTCGATTACCTGCTCACCTACAGCGACAACCCCCAGACGGTGTTCCCGCGGTACTGCGTCAGCTGGATGGTGTCCAGCGGTGAGTGCCGGGAATTCCCTCGGGATCCTCCCGCCCCGCTCCTGCCGAGGGGGAGGGGGGGACACACGCACGTGGAGGGGCTGCAAAAGTGACATTCTGGGGGGAGTTTTGGTGCGTTTTTGTTGCTTTTCCTCATCACCAGGAGGAGAATCCAACCCAGGATTCCTGGATGGGAGGAGAACAGGGATTGGTGCTCAAGGGTATTCCGTGAAATAGAGAATCAGAGAAAGGAAGAATCCAGAGGGGAACAAAGAATCAGGAGGCAAAGGAAAATTTAGGGGAAAAGGAGCTGGAAGGGAAAGAAAGAATCAGGAGGGGTAGTTAAAATTGGGAGGGGAAGGAAAAATTAGGAGGGAAAAGAATTTTAAGGGAAAAAAAAATCAGGAGGGAAAGGAAAGATTAGGAAGGATGGGAAGAATTGGGAGGGATGAGAAGAATCAGGAAAGAAAGGAAAAATCTGGAGGGGGAAAATAGGAGAAGGGAAAAATCTAGAGGGAAAAAGTCAGGAGGGAAAATAAAAACTGGGAGGAGAAAGAGAAGGGAAGAGGAAAATTTGGGAAAACCGAGAACATCTGAGGGGCAAGAAGCAGGAGGGAAAGGAAAAATCGGGAGGGGAAAAAATGAGATAAAGGGAAAATTGGGAGGGGAAAAGAAGAATCAGGAAGGAAAGAAGAATTAGGAGGGAAAAAAGAGAAGGGGAAAACCAGGAGGGAAAAGAGGAATCAGGAGAGATGGGGATGAAGCTGGAGCAGAGGGCAGGTTGGGAGCCTCTTCCCTCAGCATCTGCGATCCCAGCGGGCTCCCCGCCCTCCCCTTTCCCAGGAATGCCAGATTTCCTGGAGAAGCTGCATTCGGCGGCGCTGAAGGCCAAGAAGATGGAGCTGGAGGTCAGGGATTACCTGGCCAAGGGCCCAGACACGGCCCCGGAGCCCTGTGGCCCCGCCCAGCTGGAATACGCCTGAGGAATTCCGGGAATTGCCTCCGGACAGGGACCTGTGCTCTGGGATTTCATCCCTGTTTTCCCTCCCCATCCCATTCCCGATGCTCAGGGACCGGGATGTGTCCCCTCCTGCTGCGTGTCCATGGTGGAATCCTCGTCTCCTTGTCGATGTTTCCTCATCCCAACAGTGAAAACACCCGGAATTCCCACTCCTCATCCCTTCTTGGACACTCCAGCTGGAATGTTTTTGGGATGTGGTGGCACAGCAAGGATGGGTGATGATGCTCCACCTCACCATTTCCAGGGGCTTCCCCCCCAAAAAAGACCCTTCAACCTCCTTATCCCATTGGAATTACTGGGATGGGTTGGGATCATTGCAACGGGGGATTGGGATTACTGGGAAGGGGCGTCTGAACTGGTGAAACTGAGAAAAAAGGCAGTTTGGGGGTTTTCAGGGCCTGGGGGACGCTGGTGCTGCCCTGGGTCACCCTGAGCCCCCTACCCAGTTTGGGGGTCTCCATCGACCTCGGGGATCTGGAAAAAGTCGGAGCAGGGAAACTACTTAATAAATATCCAGGATCCTCATTAGCTCCTAATTAACAACCCAGTAACCAATTTTCAAGGGTTTGCTCCCCCCCTGCCCCTTAAATCATCACTATAAATTCCCACTTTATAATAAATTTATCCGAATTTTATCACCCCTTCGGAGCATCTGATTGTCCCTCTCCCCCCTTCCCAAACTCCCTGCCCCCCAGCCCAATTAGTGCCATTAATTAATGAGGAAAAGCTCCAGGAGGAGGAGTGTCCCCTACAGAGGGAAACTGGGGGGAGTTCAGTGGGTCCCACCTTCCCATAGGTGGAATTTTTGGGGAGTGGGTTCCAGTGGGATCCCTAAAATAGAATTTGGGGGGGGGAGAGGATTCCACTGATACCCAACCCCCCCATGGATGGAATTTTGGGGAGAGGAGGTTCAATGGGATCAATCTACCCCTGGAATGGCATTTGGGGGAGACTGTTTTCTGGTGGGTTCCACCCACACCTTGCATGGAATTTTGGGGGGTTTCCCAGTATTTTGGGGAGTTTTGGTAGGAGGAGGGGCTTGACCCCCCACCTGGGGTGTATTTCCTGCCCCCACAAAGGGAGCAGCACTGGGGGGAGCACCCACAGTTCCCAGATCCCACCCTGACCCCCCCCAGGAATTGCAGGCCCTGGAATGCCAGCGGTGGGACACACCTTTATTGCACACACAGAGCAGCAGGCAGCGGGAGCGGGGTGGGGGCAGGGAGGACGAGGGGCGGCTGTGACACCCCCCCCTCAGCCCCCCCATATGCCGTGGGGTTTGGGGGAAGGGGCGTTTTCCCTGAGTTTCCCCATCCTAAATTCCCCCCAGGGTGGCTCAGACTGGGGGTGCCCCAAGGAGCCTCGTACCAAGACCCCCCGGAGAACCTCGTACCAGGGACCTCCTGGGGGTACCCCTGGTGGGATCTCATCCCTGGGGGTCCCCCCGTGTCCCTCTGGGGGGTCACAGCAGGTTCTTGTTGCGTTTGGGGACGATTTTCCGCACGGTGCGGCGCTCCGAGATGTTCCTCCTGACGCGCACGGCGGGGCCCGGAGGGGGCTCGGGGGCCAGCGAGGGGCTTGAGTGGGCCTTGGTGAGTGTGGGGGGCTCCGGGGGGGCCCCCCCTGCCCGCGCCTCCCACCTCTCCAGGTCCTGCACACCCGAGCTCAGCCACGTCTCCAGCACCTGCACGTAGGTCTCGTAGCGCCGGCGCTGGGGGCGGCACGGGGGGTCGGTCCAGGTCACCTCTGTGTCCCAGGGTCACCACCCGTGTCCCCTCCTGCTCCTGGGGTCCCTCTGACCCACAGCAGTGTCCATCCCATGGGGAAAATAGGGCTGGAGATGAGTCACCACCATAGGGAGATTTCTGGTATCCCAGGTGTCCCCAGTGTCCTGATATCCCCAATGTCCTTGGTGTTCCCCATGTCCCACAGTGTCAACTCTCCCATGGAAAAGATGAGAATAGAGATGGGCCACCACCATAGCGACATTCCTGGTGTCCCACCTGTCCTTGGTGTCCTGGTATTCCCTGTGTCCCCAATGTCCCTAGTGTCCTGATGTCCCCATTGTCCCTGATGTCCATGGTATCTCTGACATCCCAGGTGTTCCCCCTGTCCCAGGTGTCCCCAGTGTCCCTGCTCTCCTGATGTCCCAGGTGTCCCTGCTGTCCCGGTGGCCCGCCCACCTCCTCCATCAGGAATTCCTTCTTGACCCGATACTCGTCCAGGTCTCGGGCGCGGCCCCTGCCCTCGGGGAGGTGCCTCTGGTGCTCCAGGAGCTCCTGGGCCACCCTCTCCAGCCACTGCTCGTGGCACCGGAGCTGCTCCTCCTGCCGTGGGGGACACGGGGGTGGGCGCGGGTGGGGCCAGAGCTGACTCCCACCCCACCCCCCGGGGGCTCATGGGGGACTGGGGGGAGGGTGGGGGTGGTGGGCACCCAGGGGTGTCGCCCCCTCATTTGGGGGCGCTTGGGAGGCTATTGGGGGGATGGGGGTGGTGGGCACCCATGGGTGCACCCCCCAGACTGAGGGGGCTCACGGAGGGGCTGCAGGGAGGGTGGGGCTGACAGACCGCTGGGTGCCCCCCAAGTTGGGGGTCCCGGGGGGCTCACCGGGGGGCTCCTGCTGGGGGTGATGGGCGGCCACGGATGCCCCCTAAGTTGGGGGTCCCGGGGGGCTCACCGGGGGGCTCCTGCTGGGGGCCGTGGGCAGGATGGGCCTCACGAAGCGCCGCTGGGACCCGACGGCTGCGGGGAACGGGGGGGAGGAGAACAGCGCGGCCACGAGATTGATGCGGGAGATCCAGGACAGCATCTCCTCGGGGGTCCTGCGGGGTGACGTCATCAGTGACGCCATCGGTGACCTCATGTCCCCCGCGCCCCCCGGTCGGTCACTCACGGCGCCTGGAAGAGGAAGAGCCTCCTCTCCGCCGTCTGCAGCCGGAACACGTTGGGCCGCTTGGTGTATTTGGGGGCTCTCTCGGCCAGCGCGTGGTGCACCCCCAGGGGCTCCTCGGCTCCCCCCCCCCTCCTCCGGGGCGGCCCCAGCGGGGTCTGGCTCCGAGGGGCGCCGGGAGACCCCCCGGGACCCGCCCCCAGGCTTGAGGAAGAAGAGGAAGGTCCCGCGGAGAACAGCCTGGAAGGGCTTCCAGCCCCGACGGCCCCACGGGGCTGGGCGGAATGTGGGTGGGACACCAGGACAGCCCAAAAACACCCCCCGGGGATGGGACCCCCCCACGGTGAAACAGAGCCTGGGGGTGGGACCCCCTAAACAGCCCACGTGGCCCCGTGTTTGTGTCCCACCCCCGAACCCCAACACTCCCCCAAGCTACCCTTTGGGCCCCAAAAAGTCCCCAAATCTGTCTCCAAAACACAAAATATCACAAATCTACCCCCCCCAGGGTCCCAACAGACCCCAAATCTGCCCCCAAACTGCCCCAGATCTGCCCCCCCTCCCCAACCCAACCGACGCCAAATATGCCCTTCCCCGAGTCCAAACTACCCCAATTCCACACCCTGGACCCTCTAAATGCCCAATCTGTCCCCAAAACACTCCAGATCTGCCCCACCCAGACCCAAACACACCCCAAATATGCCCCCTCAAGCCCCCAGTCTCCCCCAGATCTTACCCCTGGATCCCCAAACTCCAAATCTTACCCCAATCCACCCCAAATCTGCCCCAACCAGAGCCCAAACCACCCCAGATCTGCCCCTCTGAAGCCCCCAAAACCCCAAACCACTCCAAAACCTGCCCCCAATCCCCCCAACCCACCCCAATTCTCCCCCCTGTACTCCAAGCCCCCTCAGCCCCCCCAGATTCCCCCAAACTCACTTTTCTTGCCATCAGCTTCTGCCAGGACCTTCCTGGCCAACCACCCCCTGCGGAAGGTGACGGCCCCTGCCCCCCCCGGCAGCTCCGGGCTTGGGGGGGAGCTCTTCTTCCCCCCCCCGGCCTCTTCCTCCTCCTCCTCCTCCCTATGGAACATTCAGGATCACAGGGAGCCCCCACCCCGACCCTCAAATCCCCCCAAATCCTCCCTACTCACGTTGCCCACTCCAACTTCTTGCTGCGGATGGAACCGTAAAGAGCCTGGGGGGAATTGGGGGGTCAGGAGGGACCTGAAGGGGAACTGGGGAGAACTGGGGGATCAGGAGGGACCTGGGGGGTCTGAGGGGGAATTGAGGGGTCAGGAGGGACCTGAAGATGTCTGAGGGAGCAACTGGGGGGTCAGGAGGGACTTGTGGGGGGTCTGGGGAAAAACTGGGAGGTCAGGAGGGACCGGGAGGGGAGGTCTGGGGGGAAAATTAGGGTGTCAGGAGGGACCTGGGGGGGGGGGAATTGGGGGGGAATTGGGGAGTCAGAAGGGACCTGGGGGGGTCTGAGGGGGAATTGAGGGGTCAGGAGGGACCTGGGGGGGAACTGGGGGGTCTTGGAGGGAACCCCCTGTACCTTCAGCTGGTCCCTGGGGAAGTCCTGCCCATCCATCATCCCACTGAGGTTGGACACGAACTCGGAGCTGCTCATGGCCCGGCCCAGGCGCTGGGGGGGGGTACATTTGGGGGGTGTTGGGGTCTGGGGGGGCACGTTTGGGGGTGGGGGCCCCAAATCCAGCCAAGAAATTAGGACCACCCCCAATCTCCCCCAAAAAAGGCACAGGGTGTGGATTTGAGGGGTTTCTGGCCCTCCCTGCGACTCACCTGCCCGTGCAGGTCCGTGTTCAGCAGCATCAGGGCACAAGTGAGGGAGTGAACCGAGTCTGGGGGAGTCGGGGTGTCAGGGGGGTCCAAATCCCTCCCCGGGGGGTGTCACCGCCCCCCCAGTGAGGTCACCCACCCCCCTGAACCCCAAAAGGTGTAGTTTGAGGGCCCCTGGGGGGCTGGAGGTGGTGGTGGTGGAAATTGAGGACCAGGGCGAGGTGATGGGGGTAAAGGAGCTCTGGGGGGGCTGGGGAGATGTTTGGGTTTGGGGGGGGTCAGGTTTGGGGATACCTCCCACCCCCTGAACCCCAGGAGGTGCATCTGGGGGGGACCACGAGGGGCTGGGGGGAAGGTGGGGGTGGCGCAGCTCTGGGGGTGCCCCGGGGGGGGTTGGGACACCCCGGGGGGGGTTGGGGCGCAGGGTCTCACCCGCGGATGGGAAGGCCCCAGGGTTGCAGTGGTGGAAGCGCCGCGAGAAGTGGCTGAGGACCCTCTCCCGCTCCTGCGTCTCCCCCGACAGCACCAGGGCCTGCAGGAACAACCTGGGGGCACCCCCGGCATGGGGCACCCCAAAAACACACCCCTGGGGCACCCTGGGGAGGGAGACCCCCAAAACACACCCCCAGGGGCAGCCCATGATGGGGGACCTGACAGGGGAACCCCAAAACATCCACCCCCCAAGGATCCCCTCAGGCCTGGGTGTTCCACAGTCTGCTCCCTCCAGACCCCAAATCTGCCTCCACACCCCCCAAAACAGACCCTAAAATTACCCTCCTGCTCCCCAAGAGTCTGAGGGACACCAAATCTGCCCCCAAACCCAAAGCACCCCAAATCTGCCCCACCGGGCCCCAGAACATCCCAAATCTGCTTCTCCAGTCCCCGTAACACCCCCAAATCTGCCTCCCCAATCCCAAACACGCCAAACCTGCCTCCCTGAAGCCCAAACCTGCCCCCTGGAATTCCCACATCCCAAACCTGACCCCCCCAAACCCCAATTCTTCCCCTTGGATCCCCCAGACCCCAAATCAGCTCCAGCCCCTCCCTCCCCTCCAGCCACCCCAAATGCCCCTCCCCCCTGTCCCCCAGCCCCTTCCCCCCCACCATCGATTTTGGGGGTCCCTTTGCTCCCCCCATCCCAACCTGAGTGCCTGGTCCAGTGTCTGCCCCTGGAACTGGAAGAATTCCAGGTATTCCTGGGCCACCATCGCGCTGAAGTCATTGCTGGGGGGGAGGGGCACACGAGCTTGTGGGGGTCCGGAGCCCAGAGGACCCCAAAAAAGGGGGCGGGGACCCCCCAAGCCCTTACTTTTTGCGGAGGAACGAGGCCACCTGGGACTTGCGGACGCCGCGCAGGTGGAAGAGGCGCCAGGCCAAGCGCTGAGCGTCCCCCCGGCCCGGCAGGGACCCCCCCGAGGGCGGCCTGGGGGGCACAGGGGCGTGAGCAGGGTGGGGGGTGTTGGGTTGGGGATGGAGGGAATGCAGGGGAATGGGAGATGGGGGGCGGTCCAAAGGGGTCTGGGGGCTCTCAGGGGCCGGGTGAGGGACAAACAGACAGAGCTGAGAAGGTCTGGGGGGGTCAGGCAGTGCCGGGGGCGGGGGGACCCTAAACCCCTGCCCGGGGAGGTGGGAGGGGGGGAAGGAGTGGAGGACTGGGGGAAAGAGGAGGGGAAATGAGGGGGGCTGGGGAGGGGGGCAGGAGTTTTGGGGTGGGATGGGGGTCAGCCAGGACTGGGGGCATCCCCTAAACATTGCCCAGGTTGGGGGGAGGGGGGACTTGGTTGAGATAAACGAGGGGTTTGTGGGGGTTTGGGAGGGGGGGAGGAGGTTCAGGGGCAGTTGAGGGACAGATAGATAGAGCTGAGAGGGTTTGGGGGGCTCGGGCAGGACTGGGGGGGTCCCCTAAACTCTGCCTGGATTGGGGGGAGGAAATGAGGGGGGTTGGGGTGGGGATGGAGGGGGGCTGGGGGGAGCCAGGGGGATGGAGCGGGTGAGGGGGGATGCGGGATCAGAAGGGATGGACACACAGCTGCAGAGGACATAGAGGCACAGACAGGATTTGGGGGGTTGGGGGGGCATGAGGGGACACATGGAGGGGGCTGGGGGAATTGGGGGTCTGGGGAGGAGCAGACAGGGGTCGGGGCCACAGGGAGTTGTTTGGGGGGGGTCACAGGAGTGGGGGGAGCAGGGGGAAACAGGGGAGTGTGGGGGGCACAGACAGAAATGGTGGGCCCGGAGGGGGCAGACAGAGCTCTGGGGGGGCAGCGGGAAGTGGGGGGGTCCCACGTGGGGCCAGGGGTGCTGGGAGAGCTCGTGGCCGGTGGGGGGTCCCTCACCCGGGGGTGCTGTTGGGGGGGTCCACAGGGGGCTCCGGGCCCGTCTCGGGGGGCGGCTCCTCCGTGTCGGGGTGTGCAGAAGGGGGTCCGGGGGGGGGGTCGCTGCGCCCCTTCTCCCCCCGGGCAGCAAGAGACCCCCGGGAGCCACAGAGGGCCGTGCCCTGGCGGGGGGGGGGCCCCCTGGGACCCCTCAGAGAGCCCCAGTCCCGGGGGAGGCAGCAAGAGGAGGGGAGAGAGGGGCTGGGGGGGCGCCTGGGGGGGATCCTGGGGGGTCACGGGGCTGGGAGGGGGTTTGTGTGTCACTCTCAGGGGCACGGGGGGTCTGGGCTGGGGGGGCTTGGGAGGCAGCTGGGATCCCCCTCCCAGGGGCTGACAGAGGGGGCTGAGGGGGGGCTTGGGGGGCGGCTGGGGGCTGGGGGAGCTCTGGGGAGGCTTAAGGGGGGTCTGAGGGCTGAGGGGGCTCCGGGGGGGCTTAAGGGAGGTCTGGGAGATGAAGGGGTGCTGGGGGGGCTTGGGGGGTGCCTGGGGGCTGGGGGGACTCTGGGGGAGTTCAACGGGAGTCACGGGGCTGGAGGAGTTCTGGTGCCCCCCTCCCTGGGGTAAATCGGGGAGGGACAAGGGCTTGACAGGCAGCTGGTGCCCGCCTTTTGGGGGCAAATCTGGGGGGGTTGGAGGGGGCCAACATTCCTCTCCCTGGGGCAAATCTGGAGGCGCTGGAGGGGGTTGGTACCCCCCTTTTTGGGGCAAATCTGGGGGAGTCTGATGCCCTTCTGGCTGGACCAAATCTGGGGGGGCTGGAGGGGTCTGAGACCGCCCTCTTTGGGTCAAATCTGGTGGGGTTGGGGGGCTCTGGTATCCACTTTTTGGGGGCAAATCTGGGGCAGCTGGAGGGGACTGGTGTCCCTCTCCCTGAGACAAGTCTGGGGGGGCTGGAGGGGTCTGGGACCCCCCTCTTTCGGGGAGCACATTGAGGGGGTCTGGGGGAGGTTCACTCCCCCCTTCCTGGGGCAAATCTGGGAATGTTGGGGGGGGCTGGTGCCCCTCTTTTTGGGGCAAATCTGGGGTAGTTTGGTACCCTCCTTTTGGGGGCAAGTCTGGGGGGGCTGTGAGGGTCTCGTAGCCCCCTCTTTTTTGGGCCATACTGGGGGGCTCTGGGGTGGTTTGGTGCCCCCCTTCTTGGGGCAAATCTGGGGGAGCTGAGGGGAGTTGGTGCCCCCCTCTCTTATGAGGCACACTGGGGGGCTCTGGGGGGATTTGGTTCTCCTCTCTTAGAGGCAAATCTGGCGGGTCAGGGGGGGTCTGGTGACCCCCTCCCTGGGGGAAATCTGGGGGGGCTGGGAGGGTCTGCAATTCCCCTTTCTGGGGCACATTTGGGGGGGCTGGGAGGGTTTGGAACTCCCTTTTTTGGGTTAAAGCTGGGGAGGCTGGGAGGGTGGTGGGAGTCCTCAGGGGTGGCTTTGGGGGGGTCAGGGGCCGAGGGGGAGGCAGATCCTGGTCTCCCCCTCCTGGCGGGTACCCGGGACTAGGGGGGTCCCAGGCCCCCCCCACTGGGGTGAGCTCAGAAGGGGTGAGGGGGTTCCAGTCCCCATCACCTGGGCTGAGCTCCAGAGGGGTGGGGGGAGTGGGGGGCTTCTGCCCCCCCCACTCCACCTGCAGCCCTGGGGGGTCCCCTGATCCCAGGGGCAGCTCGAGGGGGTCAGAGAGCACCAGGTCTGAGGGCTGGGAGGGTCCTGGGAGAGGAGAAGACACAGGGCGGCCCATCAGCATCAGTGCCCCCCACACCAAACCGAACCGCCCCAAGGGTGGGGGTCCCCACACTCACCCCACTCCACAGCGATGGCCCCAATGGCCCCAATGTCCTCGATGTCCCCTCCTGGGTGACCCTCAAGGGGTTGGGGCATGCAAGGCGTTTGGGGGTCCCTCTGCCCCACTGCAGTGTTCCCCGGGCTGTCCCCCCCATTGGCAAAGGTGGTGCTGTGGGTCCGGTAAACGGGCACCCCCTGGGTCCCCCCAGGGACCACCAGCCGGCTCTGGAACAGGGGGTTGGAGTGGAAGTGGGGCTCCTCCTCCTCCTCCTCCAGGTCCTCCTCTTCCTCAGCATCTTCCTCCTGGGAGGAGCTGCTGTGGCCACTGCCATTGTCATTGTCATGACCATTGTCAATATCATCATCATCCTCTTCCTCTTCCTCTCCGCTGGGCCCAGGGGCTTGGGGCTCAGGTGAGATGGTCCCATCCAAGGGCATGGACTTGGGCAAGCTAGTCCCATCCATGGGCATGGTCTTGGGTGAGATCGCTGCATTCATGGGCACTTGCTCCGGAGAAATGGTCCCACC
Organism: Pithys albifrons albifrons; assembly: GCF_047495875.1. Lineage (NCBI taxonomy): Eukaryota > Metazoa > Chordata > Aves > Passeriformes > Thamnophilidae > Pithys > Pithys albifrons. The sequence goes on from NC_092486.1 coordinate 280,166, forward strand.
TGAGGCCATGAACTTGGGTGAGATGCTCCTGTCTATGGTGACAGACTGGGATGAGATGGACCCATCCATGGGCACAGGCTGGGGTGAGATGGACCCATCAGTAGGCACAGACTTGGGTAAGTTGGTCCCATCCATGGACATGTTCTTGGCTGAGATTGTTGAATCCATGGGCAGCTGCTCCTCAGAGATTGTCCCAGTCATGGGTGCAGACTTGGGAAAGATGATCCCATCCTTCGGCCCATCTGTAGGTGTGGATGTGTGTGACATGGTCCCAGCTACGGTGATGCTGCCGGATGAGATGGTCCCACCCTCTGGCATGTGCTCCCCTGAGATGTTCCTGTCCATGGGCATGGACATGGATGAGTTGGTGTCATCCATGGTCAGGGGCGTGAGTGAGATGGTCCCGTCTGCAGCCATGTATTCCTGTGAGATTCTCTGACCCGCGGGCAGGGACAAGGGGGAGCTGCTCCCACCCACGGACATGGACCTGGTGGAGCTGCTCCCATCCATGGACATGTGGAAGATGCTCCCAGACATGAACACACACCCTTTGTCCTCCTGGAAGATGCTCCCATCCAAGGGCAAGGACTCAGGTGGGATGTTCTTGTCCATGGGCATGGACTCAGGGGAGACGGTCCCACCTGAAGACACAACAGAGATTCTCCTGTGTGTGGATCTGTGGCCTTGGCCCTCATGGAAGGTGCTCTCATCCATCGGCATGGAATTAGTTGAGATGTTCTTATCCATGGGCATGGAATTGGGTGGGATCTTCTTATCCATCGGCATGGAATTGCATGGGATGGACCCATCCATGGATGCATGGATGATGCTGTCACCCATGGGCATGGGTGTGAGCGAGATGTTCCCACCTATGGACACATGGAAGATGCTCTCAAATGTGGATCCATGGCTCTGGAGCTCCTGGAAGACACTCCCATCCATAGGCACAGACTTGGTTGGGATGTTCCCACCTGTAGACACGTGGAAGATGCTCTCAAATGTGGGTTCATGGCTTTGCTGCTCCTGGAAGATGCTCTCATTCATGGGCATGGACATGGGTGGGATGTTCTCATCTACAGGCACAGACTTGGGTGGGATGTTCCCACCCCTGGATATGTGGAATTTGCTCTCAAATGTGGACCCATGACCTTGATGCTCCTGGAAGACGCTCCCATCCATGGCCATGGAGTTGGGTGGGATGTTCTTATCCATGGGCACAGACTTGGGAGAGATGGAACCTTCTGCAGACACGTGGACTGAGCTCTCAAATGTGGATCCGTGGCCTTGGAGCTCCTGGAAAATGGTCCCATCCATGGCTATGGACTCGGGTGGGATGTTCCCACCCACGGACACATGGAATCTGCTCCCAGAGGTGTATCCATGGCCTGGGAGCTTCTGGAAGATGCTCCTGGCCACATCCATGTTCTCCATGTTCTCCTCAGGACTCCCTGGCCGTGGGTGGGGGATGCCGGGCGCCGTGGCCCTGCAGTGTTGGGGGTCCTGGGCTGGGGGGTCCTGGGGGTCCGGCTGCCCCTCGAGGGCTCCCTGCAGGTCCCACACACATTGCTGGGCACGGGCCAGGCTGGCCCAGAACACGTCAGGGGAGCAACCAGGTGCCTGGGGGGGAGTCGGGGTGGGGGATAGGGTGGGGGTCTGGGAAGGGGTCATGGGGGGTGCCAGGGAGGGGGTCAGACTGGGGGGAGGGGAGAGGGTCAGGGTTAGGGGGTGTGCCAGGGGTGGGGTCAGGGAGTGTGCCAGGTTGGGGGGCAGACTGGGGGACATGGGAGGCTCTTGGGGGGTTGCCAGGGCAGGGGGCACCCCCTCAACACACCCCCCAGAGAAGATGATGGCATCCTGCGCCGCCAGCACGCCGGGGGGAGTGTGGGGGGTGTGGGCGGGGGTGGGGCTGGGGGTCCCCACCGGCTCCATGGTGCCCGTGCCTACGGCTGCCCGGCCAGGGAGCCCGGAGTGCCCGCAGTGCCCGCAGTGTCCGCAGTGTCCGTGCCCATGGCGGGGGTGGCCCTGGGGGGGGACAGGGGAGAGGGGCGTTGGGTCTGCCCCGAGGGAAGGGGGAAGAGAAGGAGGGAGGATGGAGAAAGGATGGAGGAGGAAGGGAGGGAAGGAGAGAGGAGGGAGAGAGGGAGGAAGAAAGAAGGAGAGAGGAAGGATGGAGGAAGAAGGAAAGAATGGAGGAAAGGAGGGATGGAGGAAAAAGGAAGGATGGAAGGAGGGAGAGGGAAGGGATAAAGGATGGCAGGAGGATGGAGGAAGAGGGAAGGGAAGAAGGGATGGAGAAGATAGGGAGGGATGAAAGAGGGAGGGAGCACTGAGGAATGAGGAAGGAAGGGTGGGAAGAAAGGAGGAAGAAGGAAGAGAGGGAGGAAGGAAGGAGGGAAGAGGAGGGAGAAAGAGGGAAGGATGGAGGAGGAAGGGAGGGAGGGAGATGGGAGAGAAGGAGAAAGGGAAGTCGAGAGGAAGAAGGGAGGGAGAGATGAAGGAGGAAGGGGGGAGGAGGAAACAGGAAGGAAGAGAAGGAGGGAGAGAAGAGGGAGGGGGAACAGAGGGGGCGGGAGGGATGAAGGAAGGGAGGGAAGGATGGACGGAGGACGAAGGGAGGAAAGGAGGGGAAGGGATGAAGGGAGAGAGGCAGGAGATAGGGAAGGAAGAAGAGGAGGTGGAGGAGGAGGAGATGGAGGAGGTGGAAGAGGAGGAGGTGGAAGAGGAGGAGAAGGAGGAGGAGATAGAGGAGGAGGAGGAAGAGGAGGAGAAGGAGGAGGAGAAGGAGGAGGAGGGAGGGGGTCAGGGGTCCCCGCGGACAGGTGGGGGGGCCCAGCACCCTCACCCAGCACCTGCACACCCCGTGTCCGGCCCCGTCACCCCACGGCCCCACGTCACGGCCCCGCGTCACCCCCGCACGTCACACCCCCCCCCCCGCCACCCCCACCCCGCGTCACCCGCTGCGCTTCCGCCCCCCGGGGCAGGAAACGGGGGGGGGCACCCACAGACCCCCACGGGGAGGGGCTGCCCCTCCAAACCGTCCCGCACACCCCGGAGCCACCGGGGCACCCACACCGGGAGGGGGGTGGCACGACCCCCCTGCCCCCCTGTCCGGGGCGGCAGCACCCAAGGGCGGGCTCCCCAGAACAAGGGGGGGCTTGCATTTGTATTTGGGGGGGGGCTGGGCCCCCACCCGAACTCTGCCCCCCCCTCAGAAGACACCCCCCCCCGGAACAGACGCACCGCCCAGGGCTGGGGGGGCTCAGAGGTTTTAAGAGGGGTCGCAAGGGGTGAGCAGGGACCCCAAAGGCTTCTAAGGGGGCCTGGAGGGGGGAAGGTCTATGAGGGATCCCAAGTGGCTGTGGAGGGTTCTGGGAGGGGACCCCAAAGGATGAGGAGGGGACTTGAAAGGGTGGGGGTCGCCGAAGCGTGGGGGAACCCCAAAGGAGTCAGGGGGGACCAGGGGAGGGGAGGCACCCCAAGGGTGAGACCCCAAGGACTGCGGGGGAACCCCAAAGTTTGGAGAGGGCTCAGGACGGGGGGAGGGTCCTCAAGGGTTGAGGGGACCCCAAAAAATGTCGGGGTGACCTCAAATGGGTGGAGGGGACCCCACAGACGGTGCGGGGCTCAGAGATATTTGGGGGTTCCAGGAGGGACCGCCAGAGTCCAAGGGGGACCTCAAGAGTTATGGGGAATCCCAAGAGTTATGGGGTGCCTCAAGAGTTATGGGGTGCCCCAAGGCTTACGGGGAACCCCAGAGGTTACGGAGGGGCCCCAAGGGCGGGAGGGCTCCCAGAGTTTTTGGGGAACCCACACAGCTTGGGAGACCCTCCGGGGCGATGGAGGGAGCCCTGGGGGAGGCTCTGAGGGCCCCATGGGGACCCCCCGCACCCCCCCCGGGCCGTGCGGCCCCCCGGGGACCCTGCCCTGCTCCCCCCTTACCGGCACTGCCGCGCGGCGGGGGCGTGTCCTCTACTGGCCACGCCCCCAGCGGGAGGCGGGACCAGGACCATCCGGTATCGAATGGCCACGCCCATTGTTTGGAAGGCCACGCCCCCTGAGGCCTCGCCCCCCCAGCTGTCCCGGGGAGCGATCGTGGGAGGACCCCGAGCCCCCCATGGACCGATCGTGACCCCCATGGACAGATCCTGACCTCCCCCATGGACAGATCCTGAGTCCCCCACGGACCGCTCCTGAGCCCCCCCACGGGCCGATCCGGATCTATTCTGAACCCTCGTGGGATGGTCCTGAGCCCACCATGGACTGACCCTGAGTCCCCTCCAAACCACACACCACGAGCTGACACCAACACCCCTCATTTTATTTAGAGAACAGCCCTCCAGTGGGTGCCCCCCACCCACAGGTGCTGCCTCGGCTGTCCCCCTGCCATGAATGTCCCCCCCGGCTGTTCCCCTGCCATGAATGTCCCCCCCCAGCTGTCCCCCTCTTGGGTGTGGCGTCACTTGCGGCGCAGGTAGAAGGCGGTGGCCCCGTGGGGGGGCGCCATGGCCAGCGCCTCCCCCGGGCCCGGGGCCGTGCTGAGGAAGAGCCCCGGGAATGCTGCAGCCTCGAAGGTGTGCGTGGACCCCCCAAAGGTCTTGTAGAAGGTGAAGGGCATGGCCTCGTCCTTGCCCCGTGAGAACAGTTCCATCAGCCCCACGTCCTGCCAGAGGGTGGGGGGCACAGTGCTGGACACCACCCTGTGGTGGCACCATCCAGGGAACCCCCATTTTCAGTGCCACCATTGCCAAGTGACCCCATCTCCAGGCGACGCCATTGCCAGGTGACCCCATTGCCAAGTAATCCCGTCTCCAGGTGACCACATCTCCAAGTAATCCCATCTCCAGATAATCCCATCTCCAGGTGACCCCATTGCCAGGTGACCCCACTGCCAGGTGGCACCACCTCAAGGAACCCCCACCTTCAAGTGAAGCCATCCAGAGATGACACCACCCTGGGGAATCCCCTCCTCCAGGTGACAACACCACCAGGTGATACCACCCTGGGGAACCGTCCCCTCCAGGTGGCACCATTTGGGGATGACACCACTTTAAGGTGCCCCCACCTTGGGTTGTCCTCCCTGAGTTGACCCAGCTAGGACTGACCCACCTCTGGGCCCCAGCTACCTCTGGATGCCTCTGCCCTGGGTCATCTACCTTGGGTGGATCCATCTTTAGGTCCCCACCACCCATAGTGCCCCCACCTTGGGTCATCCCTTTTGGGCTGACCCACCTTTGGGTCATGTTGAGTTGTCCACCTTGGGTTGACCCACCCCAGGCTGCCCTCACATTGGGATGTCCCTTTACAGGAGAACAGATCTCCTGCTGTCCAGCTTGGCTTGTTGTCCCACCTTTGGGTGTCCACCACCCCAGGGTGCCCCGTATTGAGTTGTCCACTTTGGATTGACCCAACTTGCCTTGTCACACCTCTGGGTGCCATCACCTTGGGTTGACCCACCTTTGGGTGCCCTCACCTTGAGTCATCCCCTTTGGTTTGAGCCACCTTTGGGTCCCCACCACCCCAGGGTGCCCCATCTTGGGTTGCCCACCTTGAGTTCATCCAACTTGAGTTGACCGACTCCTGGCTGCCCCACCTTGAGTTGTCCCATCTTTGGTTTCCCACCACCCCATGGTGCCCCATGTTGAGTTGTCCCCTTGGGTTGCCCCCCAGGGCCCCCCCAGACCCCTGCTCACCTCGAGCTGCAGCTGTGGCTCAGGGCCGGTGCCACAGGACAGGGCGCGGTTGCCCCCATGGATGCCCACGATGAGGGGGCAGCGCCGGCGCTCCAGGTGCCGGTTGGGCACGACACTGATGGGCTCTGCCGGGACACAGCTGTGGGTGGGGGGCCCTTGGGGGGGTGTCACCCACCCCAGAAAGGACACCCACCTTCCTGGGCAGCGTTGGCCCCCTGCAGGCTGGTGGCCACCAGGTGCCCATCCTGCAGGCACAGCCCCTTCTGCTCCGTGTCCCGCACCAGGTAGTGGTATGGCTGTGCCTTGGGCCGTGTGTCAGAAGAGGCCACCAACACCTCTGGGGACATGAGGACACTTGGGGACATGGGCAGGGCACATGGGGACACAGACAGGGGATGTGGGACACGGGCAGGGGACGTGAAAACACATGGGGACACAGGCAGGGGATGTGGGGACGTAGGAAGGGGACATGAGGACATGTGGGGACACAGGGGATGTGAGGATGGGGACATGCGGATATGGAGACATGGGGATATGGGGACATGGGGATGTGGGGACATGGGGATTTGGGGACATGGGGATTTGGGGAGGGGTCACAGGGCAATGTGGGAATGTAGGGGGATCACAAGGCTGTGGGATGGGAGACAGGGACATGGGGACATGGGCATGACGGACATGGGAGGATGGGAAACATGGCCATTGTGTGGCGGTCGGGCACACAGGCATGATGGACAGGTGGGGCATGGGGCATCATTGGCATGTAGGGACATGAGAACACCACAAGGACATGGGAATGGGGGACACAGGGACATGGGGACATGGAGAGACGGGGGGGCATGCACAGGTTGTCATGGGCACATGGGAACATCACAAGGGCATGGGGATGGGGGACGTGGGGATGGGGGCACAGGGACATGGGGATGGGGGCCACGAGTGTAGTGGGCACATGGGGATGGGGACTGGGAAAGAGGTACACGGGGACAGGGACATGGTGTGTGGGCATCGTGGGTGCGTGGGGACAAGGGGACATAGGGAAATCCGGACATCACAGGGACGTGGGGATGGGGGACGTGTGGGGGCAGGGATGGATACGGGGACATGGGGCCACCTGGGCACGTGGGACCCAAGGGGACACCCGTGTGCCCAGCAGGCACTACCTGCCCCCAGGAAGTCCCGAAATAAGTCCACCATGTCAGGGTCGATGACAGAGTCGGCAGCATCCCCGGGACCTGCCAGGGCCCTCAGGGGGTGGGACCGCTCCGGGGGTCCCCGGGGCCCCTGGGCCCCCCTGCATCGGGGAGGGGGAAGAAAGGGAGGTGAGGGTGGGCATCACAGGGGGCGACCCATCCCAGGCACGAGGGGAGGGACAGCCCCGTCCCCACCCTGTAACCTTGTCCCTGCTCACCTGTCAGCAGGTCTGGACACGTGGGACATGGCTGAGCCTGGAGGGAGAGAGTGGCAATGGGTGACTCGGGTGGGGGATGTCCCTGCCACCCACCCGCGCCAACCCCGGCTGTCAGGAGGCTCCAGAGTGAACGCCCTGGGAATCCTTCCCGGGCAGGACCCGGCACATCCCTGTCCCCATTCCCAGCTCCCAGTGGTACCTGTGGCTCTGTCAGCTCCTGATCCCGTCGATGCAACCTGGGCTCTGTCACCCCACGCTGGGCTCTGTCACTCTGGGACGGACTTTGTCCCCCGGGGGTGGCAGTGGCTTTATAGGGCCAGGCAGGGCGGGGGGCAGAGCCCGCCCCATGATTGTGGGGTAGAGCCGGGCTGGGCGGGGGGACTGTGACGCTGAGGGATGGGGAAATGCCATCTGGTCCCCAGTGTCCCCATTATCCACTCTGATGCCCACGGTCACCATGGCAGGGATGTCCCCTGTGCCATGTCCCCACCACCAGCCCTGTCCCCATGGTGACTCCTGTCTCACAGTGCCAGTGCCAGGCCCCAGTGCCCTGTCCCCAAGGTACTGGTGTGGTCCCAGTGCCCTGTCCCCCTGTGCCTATGGTGCCCGTGAGCCCTGTCCCCATGGTCCCACATGCTCTGTCCTCATGAGCTCCGTCCCAACAGTCTCCTGTGTTCCATCCCCATGGTCCCATGTGCCTTGTCTCCGTGGTGCCTGTGTGCCCTGTCCTGTTGATGCCCATGTGCCTGTCCCCAAAATCCTATGCTCCATCCCCACAGCCCCACGTGTCCCACATGCCCCCTGACCCTGGGTCACACATTCCTTGTCCCCGCGGTGTCTCCATGTTCCATCCCTACAGCCTCACGTGCCCCTGTGTCCCCTGTCCCAGCGGTGTCCCCTCCCCGCGATGCCAGGCCGGGTGTGCCGGTCGGGAAGCGTCGTATCCCCGCGGGATCCGGGAAGGGGCGGCCCGTGAGGTGCCCGGCCCGGGGCAGTCCCCGCTGCGTCACCCCGGGCTGGGGACGCGTCGTTCCTGTCCCCGAGAGCCGGTGGCGCAACCCCGGACACCCCGCGGGTGACGCGGCCACCACCCCTGCCCCATCCCCTGCGCCACCCACGCCACGGGCACCGCGGAGTCCTGAGCATCTTTATTTCCTCACCAGCACCGAGGTGAGGATGGCACTGTCCCCAAGGGGGTGGCACTGTCCCCAGGGGGCTGGCACTATCCCCAGGGGATTGCACTGTCTAGGAGGGGGTGGCACCATCCCGGGGACGGGGATGTCACTCTCCGCAGAGGAATGTCATCCTCCCCTGGAAAATGCCACCATCCCTGGGGTGAGGATGTTCCCGTCCCCGGTGGGATGTCACCCTCGCCAAGGGGCTGGCACTGTCGTGGGGGAGGGTGCCACCCATGCCCAGGGGGAGGGGTCCTCATCACTGGGGGTTCAGCAGAGCTGGAAGTAGAAGTCGAGCAGGTGGGTGGCATCGTGGTGGCGGGAGAGTCCCAGGGGCTGGTGGCCGCGGGCCGAGGTGCAGAGGAACCAGCCGGGGTTGGCGGCCGACTCGAAGCGCCACAGCCCGTCCTTGTAGGAGCGGAAGAAGGTGAAGGCGGCCGAGGCGTCCCCGGTGCGGGGCAGCTCCCTGATGTCCACGTCCTGCGGGGACACCGGCCGGGGGTGGCACCCACGGCCAAGCCGGGGCAGGGGCTGTGCCCCCGGAGTCTGCCGTGTCCCCATCCCCCAGTGTCCTATCCCTGCGGTACCCAGGTGTCCCCTCTCCATGATGTCCCCAGCCCTGTGACATCCCCATCCCCACGGTGTCCCCGCAGTGTTCCTGTCCCCAATCTTTTTGTATCCCCGTTGCTATGGTGTCCCCATTCCCATGGCATCCCTGTCCCCTCAGTGTCCCCATCTCTCTGGTCTCCCCATCCCCTCGGTGTCCCCCTCCCCATGTTATCTCCATCCTCATCCCCATCCCCTCAGCATCTCTGTCCCTGCAGTGTCCCCATCCCTTTGGTGTTCTCGCAGCGTCCCCATCCCCTTGACATTTCCATTCCCTTGGTGTCCCCATAATGTCCCTGTCCCCATCCCTCTCCCCTTGGCACCCCACCCCTTTGCTGTCCCCATCCCCTCGGTGCCCCCATCCCAGTGCCGTCCCCTCGGTGTCCCCAGCCCGCGGTGTCCCCATCCCCCGTGCTGTCCCCTCGGTATCCCCGCCTCGCGGTGTCCCTCTCACACCTGCAGGCGCAGGGCGGGTGCCCCGCCAGTGCCGGTGCCAGTGCCGGTGCCGAGGCAGCGGGTGCCGTTGCGGATGCCCAGGATCACGGGCTGCCGGGCGGGCTCGAAGGCGCGGTTGGGGACCCAGAACACCTTCTCTGGGGGGCACACGGGCTGATGAGCCCCGCGTGTGCCCCCCACACCGCTCGTGCCCCCCGTGCCCCCTGTCCCCGGGTCACCTTCCAGGGCGGCGTTGGCCCCTTGCAGGTGCCCGGCCAGCAGTTGGTCATCGCGCAGGTACAGTGACTTCTGGTTCACATCCCAGATCCTGGAGGGGAGGGACAGCGGTGCCAGTCCTGCCACCCTCTGCGCACCCCTCGGGGGTCGCTGCGGGTCCCCCCGCCCTCCTTACCGGTACTGGAACACCTTGGTCTGCAGGGCGGGCGCCTGGCAGGGCGCGAAGCCTTCGGCCTCTGCGCGGAGGAGGAGAAGGAGGAGGGCGAGGGCGCTGGCCATGGCACCGCCTGGCACCCCCTGGCACCCCAACCCTTATAACCCCCCGAGATCCCCGCGGGGGCGGCGGTGAGGGGCCTCCCGTGGCGCAACCGGCCCGCGGTTCCGCTTTCCCTCCTGCCCCGCCGGGCCCGTCCCGGGGGGTCCCCGCTGCCACCCACGGTGGGACCCCCACCCCGCTGCCACCCGTAGGACCCCAACCCCGCTGCCACCCGTGGTGAGACTGCCACCCCGCTGCCACCCGTGGGATCCCCACCCCGCTGCCACCCGTGGGACCCTCCACCTCACTCTCACCCATGGGACCCCCAACCCCGCTCGTGCACTGCAGGCGAGAGGAAGGAAGGAAGGAAGGCAGGAGGGTGGTGGTGGTGTTGCCACACTCCTGGGGAGAGGGCGGAACCCGCCCCTGCCCAGCATCTCCAGGAGGTGACAACAGAGGTGACACGTGTGGCGGGGACGACGCAGGGACACGACACGAAGTCGGGAAGCGCGACCCCCGCGCGGCGCCAGCGGGGCTCGAACCGGCGGCCTCGGGGGCCCGGGGGCGGCGCCCTCCCCGCTGCGCCACCGCGAAGGCGTTGTGCGCATGCGCGGCGGGGCGAGGCGGGAACCCCGCGGGGGCATCGTGGGCAGCGCTGAGTGGCCCCAGGAGGGAGACGCATGCGCAGAGCGTCAGGTGAAGCCGCAGCTCAGTAAGTGCGGGAGCTGCGCAAGCGCAGTGTGTGCGGCGAGGCGGCGGCGCGTGCGCAGAGCGCCCCGCGGGCGGACAGCGGCGGGGCCATGGCGGCGCTGAGGGCGGCGGGGCCCGCCCGGATCCTGCTCCTCTTCCTCGCCTGCGGCGCACACGGGCTCTACTTCCACATCGGGGAGACCGAGAAGCGCTGCTTCATCGAGGAGATCCCCGACGAAACCATGGTCATCGGTGCGGGGGGGAGACCCCCGGGAATGGGGATGGGGGAAAGGCCACCGGGAATGGGAATGGGGATGGGGGAGAGAGACACCGGGAATGGGGATGGGGGAGAGAGACCCCCGAGAATGGGGATGGGGGAGAGAGACCCCCGAGAATGGGGATGGGGGAGAGAGACACCGGGAATTGGGATGGGGGAGAGAGACCCCGGGGAATGGGGATGGGGAGAGACCCCGGGAATTGGGATGGGGGAAAGGCCACCTGGAATGGGGATGGGGGAGAGAGACCCCGGGAATGGGGATGAGGGAGAGACCCCCGGGAATGGGGATGGGGGAGAGACCCCGAGAATTGGGATGGGGGAAAGGCCACCTGGAATGGGGATGGGGGAGAGAGACCCCGGGAATGGGGATGAGGGAGAGACCCCCGGGAATGGGGATGGGGGAGAGAGACCCCGGGAATCGGGATAAGGGGAGAGACCCCGGGGAATGGGGATGGGAGAGAGACCCTGGGAATGGGGATGGGAGAGAGACCCTGGGAATGGGGATGGGAGAGAGGCCACCGGGAATGGGGATGGGGTAACGGGAGAGGTCACCAGACGCGGGTGGGGGAGCAATATTTGAGACCACCGAGGTTGGGGGGCTATGGGAGGAGCTGGGGAGCCCCCGGGAACGCTGGGGAGGGGCAGGAGGATCCCTGAGGAGCGGCATGGGGGGCTGGACCCGCTCCCATCCTGTGTGTCCCTCCCTGATCCCAGGGAACTACCGGACCCAGCTGTGGGACAAACAGTCGGAGTCCTTCCTGCCCTCCACCCCCGGGCTGGGCATGCACGTGGAGGTCAAGGACCCCGATGGCAAGGTGGGCACGCCCAGGCCAGGGCAGGGGGTTCTCGGGGGTCCCTGACACCCCCAGCAAGGGGAGAGGGCACAAGGGGTGCTTGGGACACCTGCCAGCCTGGGGAAGGGTCTCTGGGGTACACGGAGTGCCCGGTATTCTGGGAGGGGAGTCCCTGGAGTGCACAATGTCCCACCAAACAAGGGCAGGGAGTCCTGGGGCACCCACTCTTCTGGGTGTGGAGTCCCTGGGGGACACTGGTGCTGTGCCATCTGGGACAATCAGGCCTTGTCCTGGTGCCTGTTGGGATGACAGTGTCCCTGTCCCAGTAACTGGGGAGGTGACAGCAGTCCTGCTCTGCTGCCCTGGAGGGGGCTGGCAGTGGCCCTGTCCTTGGTGCCTGGGAGGGGTGACAGTGGTCCTGTCCTGGTGTCCTTTGAGGGTGACAGTGGTCCTGTCCTGATGTCCCAGGAGGGGTGACAGTGGCCCTGGTGCACTGCCTGGTGGGAGGTGACAGTGGCCCTGTCTTTGGTGCCTGGGAGGGGTGACAGCAGTCCTGTCCCTGTGCCCAAGGCAGGTGACACTGACCCTGCCCTGGTATCCTGTTGGGGAGTGACAAGAGCCCTTTCCCAGGAGGGATGGCAGTGGCCCTGTCTCAGTGTCCTGTGGGGGTGACACTGGCACTGTCCAGGTATCCTCTTGAAGGGTGACAGCAGCCCTGACCCAGTGCCCAAGCAGCATGACACTGGCCCTGTCCCACTGTCCCAGGGTGTGACACCGTCCCTGTGCCAGTCCCTGGGGTGTCACAGGATCCCTGTGTGTCCCAGCTGATGCTGTCCTGGTGTCCCGATGACCTGAGAGTGACAGTGTCCTTGTCCTGGTGCCACGGGGGTGTGATAATGTCCCTGTCCCGATGCCCCGGGGATGGGAGTCCTGGATGGAGTGTGACAGTGTCCTTGTCCTGGTGTCCTGGGGGTGTGACAGTGTCCCAGTCCTGGAGGCGTGACAGCCCCTCATGTCCCCAGGTGGTGCTGTCCTGGCAGTATGGCTCTGAGGGTGTGACAGTGTCCCCGTGTGTCCCCAGGTGGTGTGACAGTGTCCCCGTGTGTCCCCAGGTGGTGTGACAGTGTCCCCGTGTGTCCCCAGGTGGTGCTGTCCCGCCAATATGGCTCTGAGGGGCGTTTCACCTTCACGTCACACACGCCGGGGGAGCACCAGATCTGCCTGCACTCCAACTCCACCCGCATGGCCCTGTTTGCTGGGGGCAAACTGGTAACACTGGGGGGGTCCCTGAGCCCCGTGACACCCCCTGATGTCCCCTAACCCCTCCTGATCCCCCTGACCCACCTCTGAGCCCCCCTGACACTCCCCGATGTCCCCTGACCCCGGCTGATCCACCCTGACACCCCTGCAGTTCAACTCCACCTGCATGGTCCTGTTCGCTGGGGGCAAACTGGTAGCGGGGCCGGGTCCCCAGCCCCGGGGGATTTGTCAGTGCAGGGGGGCCCTGACACCCCCGGCACCCCCCTGACTGCCCCCCTGCCCGCAGCGGGTGCACCTGGACATCCAGGTGGGCGAACACACCAACAACTACCCCGAGATCGCAGCCAAGGACAAGCTGACGGAGCTGCAGCTCCGTGCCAGGCAGCTCCTCGACCAGGTGGAGCAGATCCAGAAGGAGCAAAACTACCAGAGGGTGAGCAGAGAGGGGAGTCCCACAGGGTGGGGTGGGGGTCACCATCCCCCTGCCCCCCCGTGACCCTCTTTCCCCTCCTGTGGGGCAGTACCGCGAGGAGCGGTTCCGCATGACGAGCGAGAGCACCAACCAGAGGGTGCTCTGGTGGTCCATCGCCCAGACCATCATCCTCATCCTCACTGGCATCTGGCAGATGAGGCACCTCAAGAGCTTCTTCGAGGCCAAGAAGTTGGTGTAGCCCCTGCAACCCCCACACCCCGGGGGGGCTCCCCCCAATCACCCCACGTGCCCCAAAGGGGGAATCCAACCCCCCAGTCCCAGGGAGGGACCTGTGCCGCCTGCTGGGACCCTGGGGGCGCTGGGCAGGCTGGGGGGGGCCTGCCTGCCATCGGAGGCGGGAGGGCCGCGCCCCGCTTGGGGGAAGATAAAGATTTTATTGGGGAAAATAAAGGCGGTTTTTGTTCCACTCGGGCTCGCTGGGGCTCTTTTAGGCTGTGCGGGGAATCTGATGGTGCGGGGAGGCAGGGTGGGGGCTCAGCCGTCCGGCTGCCTTTCCACAGCGCGCCTTCCCCCTCCCGGGGTTGAAGCGCCCCAGAAATGACCCGGGGGTGGTCTCGGGGGTCGGGGCTCCCCCAGCCGCGAGCGGGGAGGGGCTGCCAGTCCTCCACCGCCAGGGGGCGCTCTGGCGCCCGCTCTGCCACTCCGAACGCGCGGCCGGAAGTGTCTGTAGCGGGGCGACCAACATGGCGGCGGATGGAGCGGGGACGGGCTTCGAGCACATGGGGCTGGACGGGCGGCTGCTGAGGGTGAGGTGGAGCGGGGGTACCCCGGGGGAAGCTGTGGGGCCCGGGGAGGGGGCTCGGCCCCGGAGGCGGCGAGGGGAGGCCGGGAAGGGGGTGGGCCAGAGGGGGCTCTTTGAGACGGGGGAGTTTGAGGAGGGTCCGGGGGCCTCGGGGGAGTCTGAGGGCATTTTGGGTGTGAGGGACTCTGGGGACCCTCGAGAGGGGGGGTTGGGGGTGGGGGTCGGTATGAGGCGATTTTGGGGTTCCTGAGTCGGGGGCGAACTGAGTACTGAGGTCTCTCTGGGGGTGGGGAGAGGGCCGGGACACCGGGGGCTCCTCAGGGTGGGGGGCAGGACCCCGGGACCCGTGTGGGGGTGCGACATCGGGGTCCCTTGAGGGGGAGGGGTACCCTGAGGGGCGGGGACACTGGAGTGCCCCGTGGGAGGCGGAAGCATGGGTAGGGGGGTCTGTAGGCTGTGAGGGGGTGCTGGGGACCCCCAGCATGGGCAGGGGGTTCTGTGGGCTATGGGGGGACACTGGGGACCCCCAGCATGGGGGGGGGGGGGTCTGTGGGCTGTGGGAGGGCACTGGGGACCCCCAGCACGGGCAGGGCGGTCCCTGCTGGTCCCTGGGCTGACCCCCGTGGCCCGCAGGCGGTGGCAGAGCTGGGCTGGGCGGCCCCCACAGCCATCCAGGCCCAAGCCATCCCCCTGGCACTGGAGGGCCGGGACCTCCTGGCACGGGCCAGAACTGGCTCCGGGAAAACGGGGGCCTACGGACTCCCCGTGCTGCACAAACTGCTGTGCCTCAAGGAGGTATGGGGGGCACTAGGGGGGCACGGAGGACGCGGGGGGTTGGGTGGGGTGGGATGAGGGGCACTGTGAGGTGCTGGGGATGGGGTGGGTATCAGGGTGGACACAGGGGCACCCTGGGTGATTGGGGTTGTGTGGGTACTGGGAGGCCTGCAGGGTTACGGGGTTGGGGGGCACAGAGGGGTGTCCAGGTGGGGGTGGGGGCACGGGGGATTGGGTGGGGTAGAATGGGGGGGCACTGTGGGGCACTGGGGCTCGGTGGGCACCCTAGGGTATGGGGAATGGGGGGGTATTGGGGAGGGTCCAGGCAGGGATGGGCACAGGGAAGGGGAGGTTTGGGGTGGGTGCTGGGGGGTAGAGAGGGCACTGTGGGGTATGGGTGGTGGGGGGCACTATGGTGCACTCAGCCTGGAGTGGGTTCTGTAGGGCACAGGGTATCCATGGGGCACGGGGTATCTGAGATGTATGTGGGCAGGGTGGGCTCCATGGGGCACGGGGCTCTGTGGGGCACAGGGGGCTCTGTGGGTCACGGGGTATCTGGGATGTAGTGGGTAGGGTGGGTTCTGTGGGGCACAGGGTTTCCAGTGGGGCCCCTCGTGCCCCCTTCTCATCCCCTGGTGCTGCTGTTTGCAGGCCATGTGGGTGCTGGTGCCTTCATGGGTGCAGGGGTGGGCTCTGTGGGGCACAGGGGTACCTGTGGGTTGCATGCCCCCCCCAGTGACAGCCCTGGTGCCCCCAGGCCTCGCCAGCGCTGCCGCAGGCGGTGCGAGCACTGGTGCTGGTGCCGTCGGCAGAGCTGGGCCGGCAGGTGGGGCACACCCTGCGCCAGCTCTCAGCCTTCTGCGCCCGCCGGCTGCGTGTGGTGGACCTGTGCACCCACAGCGACCCCTCTGCCCAGCGGTGAGTGCCCCCTGTGTGCCCCTCTGTGTCCATGTGTGCCCCCCCTGTGCACCCACAGCGACCCCTCTGCCCAGCGGTGAGTGCCCCCTGTGTGCCCCTCTGTGTCCATGTGTGCCCCCCCTGTGCCCCCCTGTGCACCCACAGCGACCCCTCTGCCCAGCGGTGAGTGCCCCCTGTGTGCCCCTCTGTGTCCATGTGTGCCCCCCCTGTGCACCCACAGCGACCCCTCTGCCCAGCGGTGAGTGCCCCCTGTGTGCCCCTCTGTGTCCATGTGTGCCCCCCCTGTGCACCCACAGCGACCCCTCTGCCCAGCGGTGAGTGCCCCTGTGCCCCCTGTGTGCCACCTGGGCTCCCCATGCCCCTCTCAGCTCCCTGTGTGTGACGGGCCTGTGCTGAGGGAGCAGCCTGATGTGTTTGGTGGGCACACCTGTGACCCCCCAGGCACACCTGGGCGGGTTCTGGCACACCTGAGCCCCCTTGGCACACCCGTGTCCCACCCCAGCACACCTGTGTACCCCCTGGCACACCTGTGTCCCACCCCAGCACACCTGTGTCCCCTGACGCCCTGTGTGTGTGCCAGGCCCGTGCTGATGGAGCAGCCGGACGTGGTGGTGGGCACACCTGGGCGGGTGCTGGCACACCTGGGCGGGCACAACCTGAGTGTGCGGCACTCGCTGGAGCTGCTGGTGCTGGACGAGGCCGACCTGCTGCTGTCCTTCGGCTTTGGGGATGACATCAAGGCCCTGCTGTGGTGAGGGGGCACAGGGGGATGTGGAGGGCACCCAAAGGGCATGGGGGGCACTGCTGGGGGTGTGGGGGTACCCACAGGGCATGGGAGGCAGAATGGGGGCATGGGGGGCAGTATGGGAGTGTGGGGGCAGGGATGGGGGTGTGGTGGGCATGGACAGGGCATGTGGGGCAGGATGGGGGATTGGGAGGCACGGAAAGGGCATGAGGAGGCAGGGATGGGGCACAAATTTTTGGTTTTATTTTCTTTTCAATTTTATTCTTATTTTACTTTTTAATTTCTATTTTTTATTGTATTTTTTGTGTTGTATTTATTTGACTTTTAATATTTTTGTTTTCATTTCAACTTTATTTTTTTTCTTTTTATTTTTTACTTTATATTTGCTATTTTTTCCTTTGTATTTTATTTACAATTTTTGTTTTTATTTTACTTTTAATTTCATTTTGGTTTTCATCTTTACTTTGCTTTTTATTTTCTATACATTGCACGGAAGGCACAGATGGGGTCATGAGGGGCAGGGGTGGGCATGTGGGGGGCACGGGCAGGACATGGGCGGCACGGACAGGGCACAGCAGGGCAGAGAAGACTATGGGGGACATAGCCAGGGGCTTGGGGGGCACTGAGAGTGTGGGGGGCACTGCTGGGGTGTTGGGCATATAGGGGGCACTGCTGGGGACATGGGGGCCAGGGATGGAGCACAGGGGGCACTGCTGGGGACATAGAGGGGGGCTCCTGTGGGGGTGGAGGGCATGGGGGACACAGCCAGGGCTGTGGGGAGCAGTGGGGCTGGGGGGTGAGGGGCACAGGGGCTTGGGGTGGGCACTGTTGGGGTGGAGGATTTGGGAGGCACCACTTGGGGCTTGGGGGGCATTAGGGGTGGGGGACTTGGGGACACAGCTCAGGCACTTGGGGGACATTTAAAGCAGGAGGGCCTGGGGGCACAGTGGGTTTGGGGGCATTGCTGTGGCTGGGGGGCACAGCAGGCTGCAGGGGGAGGCAGGACATTGCCAGGCCTGGGGTCTGGGGGGCACTGACCCCCCTGCCCCCACAGCCACCTGCCCAAGATCTACCAGACCCTGCTGATGTCGGCCACGTTCAACCCCGAGCTGGAGGCACTGCAGGAGCTGGTGCTGCACAACCCCGTGAGCAGGGGGGCATGGGGGGCACAGGGGGCATGGAGGGCGCTGGGGGGTGTCTGGACGGAGTTTGGGGAGTCATTCTGGCTGTTTGAGGCTTTCTAAAGGGAGGTTTGGGAGGGCCAGACGAATATTTGAGGGATCTGAGGGAGTTTTGGGGTATCCAGAGGAAGGTTTGGGGTGTCCCAGGAGGGGTTTAGTGGGTCCAGGGGAGGGTTTGGGGCATCCGTGGGGAGGTTTGGGAGGGCCAGAGGAATACTTGGAGGTCTGAGGGAGCTTTGGGGGATCCGTGGGGAGGTTTGGGGAAGTCCCAGGAGGAGGTTAGTGAGGTCAGAGGGTGGTTTGAGGAGTCCAGGGAGAGATCTGGGGGCTTTGAAGATTTGGGAAAATCCAGAGGGAGGTTTGAGGCAACTGGGGAGAGGTTTGGAGGGCTCCAATGGGGATTTGGGGGGGGTCCAGTAAGGGGGTTGGGGCATCTGAGGGAAGGTCTGGGGGGTCTGGGTGGGAAGCTGTGGGATGTGAGGGAGATGAGAGTTCCAAGGATGGTTTGAGGAGTCCAAGAGGAAGTTTGGGGGATATGGGGGGAGCTTTGAAGTGGGCCCAGAGATAGAAAAATGCCAGGATTTTGGAATGCCACACCCCAGGAGCACATTCTGGGGATGCAGCGAGTCCAGTGCAGCCTGTGGGTGCCACAACCCGCCGTTATCCCTTTCCCCCCCAGGTGCTGGTGCTGCCCCTGGAGCCGCAGCTCCCCGGCCCGTGCCAGCTGCAGCAGTTCCAGGTGCGCTGTGGCACCGAGGAGGACAAATTCCTGGTGCTCGTGGCTCTGCTGCAGCTGCGGCTGCTGCGGGGCCGGGCCCTGCTCTTCGTGGGCAGCCTGCCCAGGGCCTTCCGCCTCAAGCTCTTTCTCGAGCAGTTCGGCATCCCTGCCTGCACCCTCAACTCCGAGCTGCCCGCGGCATCCCGGTATTCCTGGGGCTGGGAGGGCTCTCTGGACCAGCTGTGGTGACAGGGATGTCCCTGGGGTGACATGGGTGATAGGAGTGTCCCTGGGGGGTGGTGACTGGGGTGTCCATAAAGGGTCTCAGTTCGGGATCTCTCCCTGCACCCTCAACTCCGTGCTGCCTGCTGTGTCCTGGTATTCATGGGAGATGGAAGGGGACCTGGGTGGGGTGTCCTTGAGGTGGTGGGAAAGAGGTGAAGGGGATGATGGGTGTCCATGGATGTGTGGGTGTCCATGGAGGGGCTCAGTTTGGGATTCCCACCCACTCCTGGTATTCCCAAGGGAGTAATGGGGTGTCTGGATGGGGTGAGGTATCACTGGAGTGGTGGGAAAGGGGGGAAGGGGAAGGTGAGTGTCCATGGATGTTTATGGTTGCCCATGAAGGGGCTCAGTTTGGGATTCCCATAATTCCCGAAGGGATGGGTGCGGGGCTGCCGGGATGGGGTGTCCCTTGGGTGGGGAGGAGGAGGGATAATGGGGTGCTCAGGGGTTCACTGAAAGGCTTGGGGGGTGATGGGGCACCTGGGGAGCACCTTGGGATGCCCTCTGTGGGCTGGGGGGGGTCTCCCTGGGGACAAGGGAGGTGTCCTGGGTGAGTTTGGGATACTGGGGAAGATGCCAGGGAGGGTGAGGCCACCCCAGGAGTACCTGTGGTTGAAGGGTCATGGGGTGGTCCTTGGGGACAAGGAGGGTGTCCCAGGTGAGCTCTGTGGTGCCAGTGGGGCAGGTAAGGACACCCTGGGCATCCCAAGAGGGTGTGGGAAGTTGGAGGGTCACAGGGACAAGGGGAATGTCCCAGCTGAGTTTTGGGGTGCCAGGGGAAATGCCAGGGGGGATAGGGACACCCTGGGGGTCCTTGGGAGCTGGGGGGTCACAGGGTGGTCCCTGGGCACAAGGGGATGTCCTCTGGCTGCCAGGGAAATGTGGGGATCAAGGCACCCTGTGAGGCAGGATGGGAGTCCCTGGCTGTGTGTGTGGGGTCACACAAAGGGAAGTGGGCACAGCAGGGACACTGAGGGTCCCCCCTGTCCCCAGGTGCCACGTCATCTCCCAGTTCAACCGGGGCCTCTACGACTTCATCGTGTGCACCGACGAGGAGGGCCCACCGGAGCCCCCCCAGCGCCAGGCACAGAAAGGGGGGACCCCGGGGTGAGCATAGGGGGCTGGGGGGGCTGGGAGCCACGAGGGTGGGCATGGGGGGCACCAGGAGCTGGGGGGGCACTGGGGTGAGCAGGGGACATGAGGGGTGCAGCGTGTCTCCTTCTGGGGGGAGATCTGGGGAGTGTTCTCACCTTTACCCTTTGTCCTTGGGATTGTCATGCCTGGGGCCTCCCTGTCCCCACCAGGGTCCTGTCCCTGTGCCCAGCATGTCCCCTTTTCTGAGGGGTCTGGGGGGTCTCCTTGTCCTGTCCCTGTCCCGTCTGGGGGGCTCAGGGGGTTCCTGTGACCTCGGTGTCATCGTGCCTGAGGTGTCCTCGTTCCCAGGGGATCCCCTTTCCCAGGCTCTCTGTGCCCATATCCCAGATACCTCCTTGCCCTGGATGTCACCCCGAGCCCCCCCAACTGTGCTGTCCCCCCAGGAAGGGCAAGGCCAAGGCCAAGGGGAAGGAGCAGGCCAAGGCCAAGGGGAAGGAGCAGGCCAGGGCCAAGGACCCCGAGTACGGCGTCGCGCGGGGCATCGACTTCCAGAACGTCTCTGCCGTCATCAACTTCGATGTGCCCCCCACGGTCGAGTCCTACATCCACCGCGTGGGCAGGTCCGTGGGGGCACTGGGGGACACCTGGGGGTGCCAGGCTGGCCGTGGTCCCACCCCATGTCCTCCCCTGTGCCCCTCAGAACAGCCCGTGGGGACAACCCTGGCACCGCACTGACCCTGGCAATGCCTGAGGAGCACGAGGGGCTCACCCGCATCGAGGACGCGCTGGCAGGAGGTTTGGGGGGTCCCTGTGTCACCCTGGAGGGTGGGGGGACAGTGGGGGTGCTGGGGTGACCCTCTGTGTCCCCCCAGAGAATGGGCAGTCCATGCTCCAGCCTTACAAGTTCTGCATGGAGGAGATTGAGTCGCTGCGCTACCGCTGCCGGGTACGGGGGACACTGGGGGGACCTGGGGATGCCAGGGCAGGCCTGGGGCCTCTGAGGGGGGCTTGGTGGCACCAAGGGGGTTTTGGTGGTGCCAGGAAGGTTCTGCTGCCACAGAGATGGTCTTGGTGATGCCAGTGAGGTCCTGGTGGTGCCTGAGAGGGGGTCTGGTGGCCCTGAGGAGTTCCTGGTGATGCCAGGGGGGTTTTGGTGACACCGGGGGAGTCCTGGTGGAGCTAGAGGGGTCCTGATGCCACTGGAAGGGTCCTGGGGGCACCAGGGGGGTCCTGACGGCACTGGGAAGGTCCTGGTGTCTCTGAGGGGTGGCAGTGTAGCAGTGCCCCTGTGCCCCCATGCCCGCAGGATGCCATGCGCTCAGTGACCAAGCAGGCGGTGAAGGAGGCGCGGCTGCGCGAGGTCCGTGACGAGCTGCTCAACTCCGAGAAGCTAAAGGTGACCCCGGGGGGCTCGGGGGGGCTTGGGGGGACTGAGGGAGTCCCTGGGCAGTGCCAACCCCCCTGCTGTCCCTGGGCAGGCCTATTTCGAGGACAACCCGCGGGACCTGCACGTGCTGCGCCACGACAAGCCCCTGCACCCGGCCATCGTCAAACCACACCTGCGCAACGTGCCCGACTACCTGGGTATGGGGCGGGGGGCACGGGGGGCGAGGACCACAGAGGGGGAATGGGGCACAGAGAGGGCAGAGAGAGGGCACCAAGGGGGGAATGGGGCACAGAGGGGTCACAGAGGGGGGCATGGGGCACAGAGGGGGGAACAGGACACAGAGAGGGCACAGAGGGGGGAACAGAGGGGACACGGAGGGGAATGGTGCACAGAGAGGGCACAAAGGGGCATATGGGGGGAATGGGGCACAAAGGGGGCTCAGAGGGGGGAATGGGGCACAGAGAGGGTAGCAGGGCACAGAGCAGGGAATGGGGGGCAGCAGGGACACAGTGGGGGGAAAAGGTACAACGAGGGAATGGAGGCACAACAGGAATGGGGGCACAGCGGGGGGAAAGGGGGCAGGGGAAATGGGCACAACAGGGACATGAGGGGGAAAGGGACACAGCAGTGGTAAAGGGGCACAATGAGTGGAACGGGGGCACAACAGGGGGCCCAGAGTACCTGGGTATGGGTTTGTGGGGAAATGGGGCACGGTGGGGTGTCCAGAGTACCTGAGTATGGAAACAGGGAAGTGAGGGAGAGTGGGGGGTAAAGAGGGCAAAACTGGGCAAAACTGGGCACAAGAGGGGAAATGAGGGGAAAACTGGGGCAGAATGGGGGGGCTGAGGGGCAAATGGGCACAAATGGGGCAGAATGGGAATGGGGAGGAGAGAGGCAAAAATGGGGCAGAATGGGAGATTTGGGGGAGAAAATGGGGTGATTGACCAGGAAATGGGCAAAAATGGGGCATAAAGGCTGAAACTGGGGGGAAGACAGGGCACAGCAGGGGGCACTGAGGGGAAACGGGAGGGATATGGGGCAAAATGGGGTATTGGGGGAAAACAGGTAAAACCAGGGCACAGTGGGGAAAAATGGGTGGGAAATGGGCAAAAATGGGGCAGAACAGAGAGATTGGGGGGAAAGGGGGCAGAATGGGGGGAATGGGCACAAATGGGGCAGAACGGGGATTGGAGAGGAAAGGGGCAGAATGGGGGGGAAATGGGCAAAAATGGGGGATGGGGGGAAACGGTGAAAGGGGGTGGACGGGGGCAAATCAGGGGCCAGGACTAACCCCCAGTGCCCCCCAGTGCCCCCCAGCCTCCGGGGCATCGTCAGACCTGGCCCCAGGAAGAGGAAGGGCCCCCAAGTGCCCCGAGGCCCTGGCCCCCGCCGGGGGGGCAAAGCTGTGAGTGACCCCTGAGACTCCAAACCCTCCCTGAGCCCCAATCCCCCCCTTGCTCCCCCAAATCCCCCTCACCCCCAAATCCCCCCCACCCTCAAATGCCCTCTTTGCTCCCCCTAATCCCCCCTCCCTCAAATTCCCCCCTTGGTCCCCCAAATACCTCCCAGAGCCCCTAAGTCTCCCCTGCTCCCCCAAACCACCCCTTGAATCCCAAAATGCCTCTGCACCCTCAAATCCCTGAGACACACTCCCAACACCCCCAAATCCACCCCAGTTCCCCCAAATTCCCCCCAGCACCTCCAACTCCCCTGAAACACCCCCAGATCCCACCTAAACCCGTCCTGCACCTCTGAATTCCCTCTGCTTCCCAAATTTGCCCTTGCCACCCCAAAATCCCTCTTGCACCCCAGATCTCCCTGTGAACCCTGAAATCTCCCCCAACACCCCCAAATCACCCTTAAATCTCCTCCTGCACCCCAAATCCCCCCATGCCCTTCCATCGGGTCCCATCCTGCTCTTCTTTTCCAGCCCCACAGAACTGGGAACCCCCTGCAGAGCTTCAAGTACTCCCGGCGTGGTGCCAAAGGCCGGGCTGTGCCCACCCCCTGATGCCCTCCCCATGCCCCGTGCCCCCTGTGGGTCTGGGGGCTGTGCCGTGCCCCCCATGGGTCTGGGGACTGTGCTGTGCCCAATAAAGCTGCTGGGGGTGGCTCTTGGGGTGTCGTGTGTGGGTGCGGTGCCCGCCCTGCGTGACGGGGACGTGACAAGGACGTGGCTGGTGACGCACGTGTGGGACCTGGGCAAAGGTGCCAGGGCGGGACCACCCCCCTTATCACTGCCCAGGGCCATAAATTAGGGGGCAGGGATGCCCCAGGGGTATGGCACTGATGGGTTTGGGGGGCTCAGAACCCCTCGGGCACCCTGAGGAGATGCTGGGATGGCCCAGCATGGGCTGGCACTGAGCTGGGATGGCCCAGCCCTGCCTGGTGACGTCAGGGCTGAGCGTTGCCTCTGTCAGTGCCCGCCCAGACACTTATCAGGGCCCCAGACACTTATCGGGGTTCCAGGGGCTTATCGGGGTCCAAGGCTGTCCTGCAGCCTTGAACCCACCTGGCACTGGGGCACAGGGCACAAGATGGCACCCACGTGTCCCCCGGCGTGGCACTGGGATGACACCCACCCACCCAACCACAGGGATGGCACCCAACCTTCCTGCCACAGGATGGCACTGGGATGTCACCCACCTGCCCTCGGGGGTGGCATCGGCACTGGCAGGTCCGTGCCCGTGGGATGGAGGGTACAGGCGTCTACCCCTGACTTCACTGCCAAACACCCAGGGGTGACCCCACACTGGCGTCCCCCCTTCACCCCTCCGTGTCCCCGCAGGGCTTCCCAGCCTCCAGGGAACCCCTGCTCTGTGCCCAACCCCTCCCTGGTTGTGCCCAAACCCCCGCTCTGTGCCCGAATCGCCGCTCAGTGCCCGGGTCGGGTCTCCCGGCAGCGCCGGCCCCGCCCCGTCGCCGATCGATCGATAGCCGGTTAATGATCCCCCGGGTTAATGATCGCGGGATTTACAGCCTCGCCGGGGCTGATTGGCCTCGTGGCCATCAGGCCAGCAGGGCCCGGCCGAGGCTGTGCCCGCCCCGGGGGTGCCACCCCGTATAAAGCCGGGGCTGGGCGGTGGCGGGGACACCCTGAGCCACCATGGCGGGGTCCCTGGCGCTGCCCGGTGCGGTCCTGGCAGCGCTGCTGGCACTGGTAGGAGCTGGGGTGGCACTGGGGGGACTGCGGGATGAGAGGTGAGGGTGGGCTTGGGGTGTCGGGGGTGGGTGAGCGGGGGGACACTGGAGTGGTGCCTATTGAGTGGCATTCGGGGGGGCTCAGGGTGGCAGAGCTAGAGGTACCCCAGTGTAGTGCCCATTGGATGACATTCATGGGGCTGAGGGTGGCAGAGCCTGGGAACCCCACTGGGTGACATTTAGAAGGGATGAGAGTGGCAGAGCTGGGGGGACACTGGTGTGGCACCTACTGGGTGCCCTTTGGGGATGGCAGAGCCAGGGAGTCCCATTATAGTACCCACTGGGTGACATTTAGAGGAGCTGGGGGTGACAGGGTGGGGGGACATGGATGTGGTGCCATTTGGGTACTGATTTGAGGGCCTGGGGGTGGTAGAGAGGGGGGACACTCCTGTGGTGCCCGTTGGGTGGTGTTTGGAGGGACTGAGGGTGACACTGGGGGGACATCACCTTGGTGCCCTTTGGGTGCCATTTGGAGAGGCTGGAGGTGACAGGGTAGGAGGACACTGGTGTAGTACCCCCTGCAGTGCCCACCAGGTGCCCTTTGGGTGCTGTTTGAAGGGGGGGTGGTGGCAGAGCAGGGGGACACACCGGTGTAATACCCTTTGGGTGCCATTTGGAGGTGCTGGGGGTGGCAGAGCCAGGGGGACCCCAGTGCGGTGCCCATCGGGTGCCATTCGGGGGGGCTGAGGGTGGCAGAGTGGGGGGGACACTCCTGCATTGCCCACTGGGTGGTATTTGGGTACCATTTTGGCTCTCACAGCACCATCCCCCAAAGCTCTGCCCACCTCCCCTCGCTCCCCCCAGGCCTCCCCATCCTTCACCCCGATCCACCGTGCCGGTTACTGCGCCTTCTACGGCGAGTGCGGCCGCAACCCTGAGGTGAACGTGTCGCTGGTGCCCTCCAAAGTGCCTTGCCTGTCCAACACCCCGGCGCAGGTGGCCACGAGCACCCTGCTGACCCTGCTGCGCTCCGTCTGCCCGGACCTGGCGCGGGGGGATGATGAGACCACCCTGGTGTGCTGCACCTATGCACAGCTCAGCGCGCTGCGGCTCAGCATCGCACTCTCGGGCACCGTCCTGGCGCGGTGCCCGTCCTGTGCCCGCAACTTCGCCAGCCTGTACTGCCACAATACCTGCAGCCCCAACCAGAGCCTGTTCATCAACGTGACGCGCGTGGTGAACCGCACAGGGGTGCCAGGGGGGCCAAGAATGGCCGTGGTGGAGTACCAGAGCTTCTACCGGCAGCGCTTCGCCGACGCGGCGTTCGCTTCGTGCCGCGGGGTGCGACTGCCGGCCACCGGCGGCTTCGCCATTGCCACAATGTGCGGCCGCTACGGCGCCCAGCTCTGCACTCCCCAGCGCTGGCTCGACTTCCAGGGCGACAAGAACAACGGGCTGGCACCTCTGCAGATCGACTTCCAGCTGGTGCCCAATGGCACCGAGCCCGGCGGCGCCATCGAGCCGCTGGATGTGCGCGTGTGGCGCTGCGCCGAGGCGCCGAGCACGGACGAGGAGCCCTGCTCGTGCCAGGACTGTGCCGAGGCCTGCCCGCCAGTGGTGCCCCCAGCTGACCCGCCGCCCCCGTTCCGCCTGGGCGAGGCCGATGGTGTCCTGGTGATCTGCATCCTGCTCTTTGCCTTCTTTGCCATCATCTTTCTCGTGTCCCTACTGTGCCGGAGGTGTTCTGATGAGGCCGCGGCACCGCCGGCAGTGCCCGCTGCCCGCTGGTGCTCGGCGCGGGTGGGCGATGCCACTCACCACGCCCTGGCACGGGTGTTCTGCCGGTGGGGCACGCTGGTGGCCTCGTGGCCCGTGGTGGTGCTGGTGGTGGCCACGGTGGTGGCTGGCGGGCTCTCGGCGGGGATGGTGACACTGCGGCTCACCACGGACCCCGTGGAGCTGTGGTCGGCACCGGACAGCCGTGCCCGGCAGGAAAAGGCTTTTCATGACCAGCACTTTGGGCCATTCCTGCGCACCAACCAGGTGATCGTGACCGCGCCAGGCCGTGCCAGCTCCCACTACGACTCTGTCGTGTTGGGTGCCAAGAACTTCAGCGGTGTCCTGGCACAGGACGTGCTGCAGG
This sequence comes from Pithys albifrons albifrons, assembly GCF_047495875.1. Lineage (NCBI taxonomy): Eukaryota > Metazoa > Chordata > Aves > Passeriformes > Thamnophilidae > Pithys > Pithys albifrons. The sequence continues at coordinate 306,613 of NC_092486.1, forward strand.
CGCTGCTGGAGCTGCAGGAGCGCCTGGCACGCGTTGAGGCCTGGGCACCGCACGCGGGCAGGAACGTGACGCTGCGCGACGTGTGCTACGCGCCCCTGAACCCCACGGCGCCCGCTGTGGGCGACTGCGCCGTCAGCAGCGCCACCCAGTACTTCCAGAACAACCGCTCCCGCCTGGCGCTCACTGCCCTGCAGGAGGATGGCAAGTACACGGGCACCGTGGACTGGCACGACCACCTCATCTACTGTGTCAAGTGGGTGCTGCGCGGGGGGCACAGGGTGGCCATGGTGGGGTGGCTGGGGGGCTGCTTATGGCGTGTACTGGACAGCAGAGTGCCCATGGCGAGCCTGGCTGTGGGTTTGCGGTGATATCTGTGGGGTCAGATGCCCATGGAGTACTCGTTGTGGGGTTGGGGTTATGCCCATGGGGTGCTCATGAGGTACCTGTGGAGCTGGAGTGCCCAGTACAGCACAGTGTCTGTGGAGTGCCCAGCTGTGGGGTTGGGGTGATGCCCATGGGGTGCTGGCCATGTCATCGTGCCCTTGGAGTGTCCAGTTGTGTGGTCAGGTTGATGCTCATACAGTGCTGAATGTGGCCTGGTGTCCTTGAAGGGATACCTGTGGGGCTGGGGGCTTCTCTGTGGAGTGCCCAGTATGGCACAGTGCCTGTGGGGTGTCAGGCTGTGGGGTTGGGGTGCTACTTATGGAGCATCCATGGGACCAGAGGCTGCCCCTCAGGGTGCTGGCAGGCACGAGATGGTGTCCATGGAGTGCCCAGTTGTGGGGATAGGGTGATGTCCATGGGATCCTGGCCATGGGGTGATATCTGTGGGGCTGGAGGTTCCCTATAGGGTGCCCAAAGGCACCATGGCCCCCTGGCTATGGTGTCGGGGTGATGCCCACGAGGTGGTATCCATGGGGTGAGCGGGGCCATGTGGGGTGTTGGGTGTGCCATGGTGTCCATGGGGTGGGGTGATGCCCTCAGGGTGCTGGGCACAGGGTGGTGACCATGGGGTGCTGGGTGTGGGACTGGGGTGATGCCCAAGGGGCTCTGGCTATGGCATGGTGTCCATGGGGTGGTATCTGTAGTACTGGGGGGCTCCCTGTGGGGTGCTGGGCATGGTGTGGTACCCATGGGGTGCCAGGCTGTGGGTCTGGGCTGCTCTCTGTGGGTCCCCACCACAGTGGGGTGCCAGGCCGTGGGTTTGAGGTGTCCACTCTGGGTTCCCCCGGCCAGCCAGGTGCGGGTGGGCACAGGGCTGGTGCCCAGGAGTGCCCACTGATCCCCCGGCACGGTGCCCCCACCAGCTCCCCGCTGTCCTTCAAGGACATCACGGCGCTGGAGCTGAGCTGCATGGCCGAGTACGGAGGGCCCGTGTTCCCCTACATCGCCTTCGGGGGCTACCGGGGTACGGCGGGCATGGGGGCACAGGGACATGGGGGGCACGGGGACATGGGGGGCACGGGGACATGGGGGGCATGGGGACACCTGGGAGGCACAGGGGCACCTGGGAGCACAGGGACACCTGGGGGGTACAGGGATACCCGGGGGGCACAGGGACATGGGGGGCATGGGGACACCTGGGGGCACAGGGGCACCTGGGAGCACAGGGACACCTGGGGGGTACAGGGATACCCGGGGGGCACAGGGACATGGGGGGCATGGGGACACCTGGGGGCACAGGGACACCTGGGAGCACGGGGACACCTGGGGGGCATGGGGACATGGGGGGCACAGGGACATGGGGGATATGGGGACATGAGGGAGCACCGGGACACCCGGGAACATGGGGACACCTGGGGAGCCACGGGGACACCTGGGGGGCACAGGGACCTGGGGGGCACGGGGATATGGGGGGCACAGGGACACCTGGAGGGCCCAGGGACATGGGGGGCACAGGGACCTGGGGGGCACGGGGATATGGAGGGCACAGGGACATGGGGACACTGAGGTGACACAGGGTTCCATGAGGCAGAAGGGACCTTGGGTACAGGGGTCCTTGTAAGGCACGGGGACACTGGGAGTTCCTGTGCTGCTGGGGGGCACAGGGGCACCTTGGGGACATGGGTCCTCACAGGGCATGGGGGAGGGAGGGGGGCTTGGAGACAGGAGCACCTATGGGATGAGGGGGACCTGTAGGCAATGGGGCTCCCTGTGGGGCACAGGGACACGGGGACACTTTGGGGACAGGGGTCTGTCTCTGTGGGGTATGGGGGCACCTGTGGGCATGAGGACACCGTGGGGCATGGGGTGACCTGTGGGCAATGGGGGGATCTGTGCGTATGGGGACACTTTGGGGACAGGGTCCTCACAGGGCATAGGGGTTTCTGTGGGGCAGAAGGGCTGGGGGGTGCCCTGAGGACAGGGGTCTCTGTGGGGTAGGGTGGTCCCTGTGGGGCCCACAGGGCATCCTCACTGTGTCCCCACCATGTCTCCCCTATGTCCCCATTTTGTCCCCTCTGTGTCCCCCCTATATGTCACCCCTGTCCCCTCCATGTTCCCCCTCGATGTCCCCACCATGTCCCCTCTGTGTCCCGTCTGCGTCCCCTCTGTGTCCCCCCATATTACCCCCTGTGTCCCCATTGTGGCCCTCCATGTCCTTCCCGTTTCCCTCCCTGTGTCCCCCCTGTGTCCCTGCCATGTCCCCCCCATGTCTCTCCCTGTCCCGTGTCCCTGCCGTGTACCCCCGTGTCCTTCCCTGTCCCGTGGCCCCCCAGACTCGGAGTACACCGAGGCCGAGGCTCTGATCGTCACTTACTCTCTGAACAACTTCCCTCGGGAGGACCCGCGGCACGAGTGGGTGCTCAGCTGGGAGGGGACCTTCCTGCAGGTGGTTCGGGACTTCCAGCGCTCGCATGGCCCCAACCTGTCTGTCACCTTCATGGCCGAGGTCAGGCCTCTCCCGGTGCCCTCGAGCCCTGCACCCCCTGTCCCCGTGTCCCTGTGCCACTCCTGGTGCCCCCCCAGCCCTGCACCCCCTGTCCCTGTGCCCTGCACTCCCTGTCCCTGTGCCCCTGCACCCCCTGTCTCTGTGCCCTCCACCCCCTGTCCCTGTGCCCCATCCTGCCCCCCACATCGCCAGTGACCCGCCCATGTCCCTGTGGCCCCAGTGTCCCCTGTGCACCCCATGTCTTTGTGCTGTTCCATGGCCCTTGGTGCCCCCGTGTCCCTGTGGGTGTCCCTCAGAGCGGGACAGGGGCTGCCTGGTGCCCCCTCACCCATCTGTGTCCCTCACCTGTCCGTGCCCTCCCTGTCGGTGCCGCCCCGTCGGTGCCCCAGCGCTCTCTGGAGGACGAGATCAACCGCACGACGGGGGAGGACCTGCCGGTGTTCGCCATCAGTTACCTGCTGGTGTTCGCCTACATCGCGCTGGCGCTGGGCGAGTACACGGCCTGGCACCGCGTCCTGGTGCGTTCCGTGGCACCGGCGGGTCCCGGGGGGTGTCTTGGGGGGTACTGGGGGGTCTCGGGGGGTGTCCTGAGGGGTCCTGGGGGGGTCCCGGCGGGTGTCCCGGGAGGTGTCCTGGGCGGTCCTGGGGGGTGTCCTGGGGGGTGTCCCGGGGAGTGTCCTGGGAGGTCCCGGGGGGTGTCTTGGGGGGGTCCTGGGGGGTCCTGGAGGGTTCTGGGGGGTACCAGGAGATCCCGGCGGTGCTGAGTGCGGGTGTTGCAGGTGGAGCCGAGGGTGGTGCTGGCACTGGGGGGCATCGCCAAGTCCTGGTGTGTCCCTGGGGTGTCCGGGTAGGGTCCACGGTCCTGGGGAAGTCCCAGAGGCTGGCAGGGGGTCCTGGCAGGGCCAGAGGTCTGGGGTGCCGGGGATGCTGAGTGTGGGTGCCACAGGTGGAGTCGAAGGTGACGCTGGCACTGGGGGGCATCGCTGTGGTCCTGGGCGCCGTGTTCGCCTCCATGGGGCTCCTGGCACTGCTGGGGGTGCCCTCGTCCCTCATCATCCTCGAGGTCGTGCCCTTCCTTGTGCTCGCTGTGGGTGCTGACAACATCTTCATCTTCGTGCAGGAGCTCCAGGTCTGCAGGGAGGGGGGCACGGCGGGCACAGGGGCATGGGAGGTATGGGGGGGCACCTTGGGGACAGGGGCTCTGTGGGGCATGAGAGGACCTGTGGGCACAGGGGCGCATTGGGCGTAGGGGTTTCTGTAGGGCACGGGGGACACCTTGGGGACTGGGACCTCGTGGGGTAAAGGGCCACCTGTGGGCACTGGGAGTCCCTGTGGGGCAGGGGGACACAGGGACACTCTGGGGACAGGAGGCCTCGTGGGGCAAAGGGGCACCTGTGGGCACTGGGACACCCTGAGGGTCCCATGGGGCAGGGAGGAACCTGTGGGCATGGAGGTCCCCACGGGGCAGGGGGCACAGGGACACCTCTGTGGCCCGGGGTACCCATGGGGTGCAGGCGGACCTATAGGGGACAGTGGGGATGTCTTGGGAACGGGAGTGTCCCAGGGGCAGGGGGCCTCTTTTGGGTGTAGGGATTTCCACGAGGAGCAGGAGGGCACAGGTGCCCTAGGGGAGTGTGCTTGGGCAGGGAAGGGAGGTGTCCATGGGGGGCAGCGACATGTGGCACCCCTAGGCTGGGCAGTGGGTGCCCGAGAGGGTGCCCCATAGGGTGGGACGTACCTTTGGGGGTCCCCCCGGGGCGGGGGTGACCCGGTGCTCCCTCACCACCCCGGGCAGCAGCAGTCGCAGCGGGAGCCGGAAGAGACGCGGGAGCAGCACCTGGGGCGGGTGCTGGCACAGGTGGCACCCAGCATGTTGCTCTGCAGCCTTTCTGAGGCCGTCTGCTTCCTCCTGGGTGAGCACGGGGGCTCTGGGGGCACGGGGGGCTCCGGGGGCACGGAGGGCTCCGGGGCACGGGGGTACCTGGCAAATCAGGGGACATGGGAGGCTCCGGGAGGCATTGGGACACGGGGATGCCAGGGGGCCCGGGGGGCATGGGGGACTCTGGGGAGACTGGAGATCACTGGGACATGGGGGACACAGGGGGCATGGAGTGCTCCGGGGGGCTCGGGGTGGGGGGGAACAGGGGATTTTGGGGGTTACTGGGGGGCACAGGGGGCATGGAGGGAGCACAGGGACATGGGGGCACTGAGAGCCCTGGAGGCACCAGGGCCATAGGGACAGGTGGGGACCAGGGGCACACGGTGGGCACAGGGTTATAGGGGGGATGGGGAAAGAGGGGGCACCAGAAGCACAGGGACGCTGTGGGGACATGGGGGGCACCGGAGACACAGGAGGCACAGAAATGTGGAGGACACAGGGAAAGAATGGGGAGCAGGGGCACAGGGACATGGGTGTGCACAGGGACACTGGGGAAATGGGGGCACAGGAGCACAGGGTGGGCACGGGGACACGGGGGCATGAGGGATGTGGGGAATGCGCTTGGGTACAGGGTGGGCACAGGTATAAGGGGGCAGAGGGAGATGAGGGGCACAGAGACACGGACAGAGAGGTGCTGAGCACAGCTCACCCGCGGTCACCGTGTGCCCAGGGGTTGGGTGGGGGGTAGAGTGTGGTGAAGGGGCACTGGCCCGGGTGCTGCCAGGGCTGCCAGGGGTCCTGCAGGTGCTGACACGGGGGGTTCCAGGAGGGCTGCAAGGTGCTCTCTGTCCCGGGGGGCTCCGGGGGGCTGCAGGGTGCTCACTGAGCCGGGGGGCTCTGGGTGCCCTCTGTCTCGGGGGGCTCCGGGGTGCCCTCTGAGCCGGGGGTCCCGCAGGTGCCCTCTCGTCCATGCCCGCCGTGCGCACCTTCGCCCTCACGGCCGCGCTCGCCATCGTTTTCGACTTCCTGCTCCAGATGTCGGGCTTTGTGGCACTAGTGGCACTGGATGCCCGGCGGCAGGAGGTGACGCCCGGGGGGCACGGGGTGGGCACGGGATGAGTATGAGGGTCCCCGGGGTGGGCACGGGGTGGGCACAGGGTGGGTGTGGTGCCTGCAGTGTCCGGGGTGGGCTTGGGGTGCCCCAGGTGGGCACAGGGTGGGCTGTGGTTGCTCGAGTGGACAGGGAGCAACCCGTGGGGTGCAGGGGGGGCCGCGGAGGTCCCGTGCCAACCCTCCGTGTGCCCCCAGGCCGGGCGGTTCGACCTGTGCTGCTGCTGCGGGACGGGCAAGGAGCGCCCGGGGGGGGCGGGGGTGAGGCTGCTGCGGCCCCTCCTGGAGCGCTACTACACCCCCCTCCTGCTGCACCCCATCGTGCGGCCCTGCGTGGTGAGGGCATGGGAGGCACCGGGGGCATGCGGGGCACCGGGGCATGGGGGGCACCGGGGACACGGGGTCACCAAGGGCAGGGGAGGCACCAGGGCATGGGGGGGAGCCTGGGGCATGGAGGGGCACCGGGAGTATGGGGATCACCGGGGGCTGGGGTGGCACTGGGGGCTGGGCGGCACCGGGGGCATGGGGGATTGAGGAGAGGAGATGGATGGGGAAACACTGGGGGCCTGGGGAGAATGGAGGGGTGGGGGTGCCGTGGGGGTAGAGGGACCGTGTGGGCAAGGAGGGCACGGCAGGGCTGGGAAGTGGAGGTGGCCATGGGGGGCCATGGGGACAGGAGGAGGTGGGGGCAGGGGGAGGTGGGCGCTGGCAGACGGCGGGTGCCATGGAGGGCTGGGGTGCCAGGGAGGCTGAGGGGCACATGGGGGGCATGGGGAGGATGGGGGGGCATCAGGGGGGCTGGGAGAGCTGGGGTGGGGAGGGAGGGGAGCATGGGGGGTCTCGGGGATTTGGAGGGGCGTCCTGGGAGGTGGGGGAGGGTCCCGGGGGGGTGTTGGGTGTCCCGGTGGTCCCTGACCAGGTGCCCCTCCAGGTGCTGCTGTTCCTGTTCCTGACCTGTGCTGGCCTCTTCCTGCTGTTCCAGGTGCCTGTGGGGCTGGACCAGGAGCTCGCCCTGCCACAGGTGGGGCAGGACCCCCGTTGGGGGGGCACGGGGACAGGGGAGGCGACAGGAGGGGACAGCCCCGTGAGAGGGCTTGGAGAGAGGGAGGGTCACATGGCCCTCTATGGGGACATCTTGGGGGTGGTGACACATCTGGGGCCCCCCCAGACCCTGTGGGTGCCAGGGTGGGTGACAAGGCCCTATATGGGGACACCTGGGGATGGTGGGACCTCTCCATGCCCCCAGGCCCTGGGGGTGCCAGGGTGGGTGCCAGAGCCCTGTGTGGGGACACCTGGTTGTGCTTGGGACCCCTCTGAGACCCCCCAGGATCCTGTGGGTGCCAGAGTGGATGCCAGGGCCCTGTACGGTGACACCTGGGGGTGGTGGGACCTCTCCATGCCCCCAGGCCCCGGGGGTGCTGAGGGTGCCTGTGCCCCACTGATGGGGTGCCCGCAGGACTCGTACATGCTGCGGTACTTCTCGGCGCTGAACCAGTACTTGGCCGTGGGGGTGCCCACCTACTTCATCACCACGGGTGGGTACGACTTCTCCTCTGCCAACGGCACCAACGGCATCTGCTCCAGTGCTGGCTGCAACGCCGACTCGCTCACGCAGACCATCCAACACGCCACCAGCTTCCCCAACGTGTGGGTGCAGGGGGGACATGGGCACGGGGCGGGCGCGGTGGTGCCCGGCTCCTGCCAGCCCTGTGTGCCCCCCCAGGTCCTACCTGGCCATTCCGGCCACCTCCTGGGTGGATGATTTCCTGGACTGGCTGAACCCCACAAGCCGCTGCTGCCGCATCCACCAGTTTGGGGAACACTTGGGCGAGTTCTGCCCCTCCACCAGCGGTGAGTGGGGGGCACAGGGCGGCTACGCCGTGGGGGCCAATGGGTGCCCACTGTGGGGGCTCTTGGGTCTACACTGAGTGTCTACCATGGTGGTTCTTGTGGGTATGTTGAGTGCCCACCATGGTGGTTCCTGGGTGTACATTGAATGTCCACTGTGGTGGGCACTGGGCATACATTGGGTGCCCATCATGATGGTCATTGGGTGCTTGCTGGGTGCCCACCATGGTATGGTGGCCATTGGGTACATGCTAGTTGCCCACTGAGTGGTCATTGGATGCCGGTTGGGTGGCCATTGGGTGCCCACCATGGTGGTCATCGGGTGGCTGTTGGCTGACCATTGGGTGCCCACGATGGTGGTCATTGGGTAGCTGTTGGGTGCCCACCATGGTGGTCACTGGGCAACCATTGAGTGCCCACCATGGTGCTTATTGGGTGCCCATTTTGTGTCTGTTTGGTGCCCACCATGGTGGCCATTGGGGGGATGTTGGGTGCCCACCCTGGTGCTTGTTGGGTGCCCACTGGGGGGCTGTTGGTGACCCCCATGGCCGTGCTGACCCCCCGTGCCCACAGACAGCCCGACCTGTGTTGGGGGGCAGTGTCTGAAGGTGCCCCGGCGCCCCACGGCCGAGGAGTTCCAGCGCTTCCTGCCCTGGTTTCTCCAGGACCGGCCCACCCTGCAGTGTGCCAAGGGGTACGTGGCACTGGGAGGGCACCCAGGGGTGGGTGGCACCTGGGGGACATCTAGGGGTGGATGCCACTTGTGAGGGGGAAAGCCAGAGTAGATGCCACATGGGGGGGGCACCAAGAGGGAGGTGCCACCTAGAGGACACACCAGGTGTAGGTGGTACCTCTGGGTGACACCTGGGGGTAACACCCAGGGGCAGGTGCAACCCAGGGAGACACACAGGGATGGGTGTCACTGAGGGGGACGCTCCGGGGTGGGTGCCACTGAGGGGGACACACACCAGGGAGTCAGTGCCACTCATGGGAGACATATCAAGGGGTGGGGGACAGTGGGGGCCACCTGGGGTTGCGTATCACTGGGGCAGGACACCTAAGGGGTGGTGCCACCCATGGGGGACACATCAAGGGGTGGGTGGCACCAAGGGGCACCTGGGGTTAGATATCACTGACGGGGGGGACACCCAGGGGGCAGTGCCACCCATGGCGGACACATCAAGGGGCAGGTGACACCAAAGGGCACCTGGGGTTGGGTGCCACTGGAGGGGGACACGCAGAGGGCAGTGCCACCCACGGGGTCATTGCCAACAAGTGTCACCACACACCTGGGGGTTCTGCACCCAGACACGACCAACAGTGGGTGCCCCCCGGGTGCCCCCTGACACCCCGTGCCCCCCACAGCGGCCTGGGCGCCTATGACACGGCCGTGAGCCTGGGTGAGAACGGCACCATCCTGGGTGAGTGGGGGGCGGCGCGGGCCGGGGGGTGCCCAGGGGTGCCCGGGGCGCCGCTGACCCCCCCTCTGTGCCAGCCTCGCGGTTCATGGCGTACCAGCGCCCGCTGCGCACCTCGCAGGAGTACACGGCGGCGCTGCGGGCGGCACGAGCCCTGGCAGACACCATCACCCGCACCCTGCGCCGCGTGCCCGGCACTGACCCCAGCTTCAGGGTGTTCCCCTACACGTGAGTGCCCGCTGGGAATGGGGGGCACGGGGGCAGAGGGCAGCGCTGCTGGGGGGCACTGCTGGCTGGTGTGGGGTGCCCACTTAGGGGTGCCCAGGGAAGGGCTGTGGATGCCCCAGAGACTCTGTTGGGGGTCACAAGTGAGGGGACACTGTGGGTCCCAACCTAAGGGGTGCTCAGTTAGGGGTGCCCCAGTCGATGTGCCCACCCTGGGGTGTTCTGGGTGTCCCAGAGCTCTCGTTGGGGGTCAGAAGCGAGTGCCCCAGTCAGGGGTCACTGTGGGTCCCAACTTAAGGGGTGCCCAGGTCAGGGTGCCCATCCTGGAGTGCTGGGAGTGCCCTAGTCAGGGGTCAGTGTGAATGACCAGTTTAGGCGTACCCAGTTAGAGGGTGCCCATCCAGGGGTGCTGGGGGTGCCCCAGAGTCCTTGTTGGGGTTCCCAGTGCCTGTTTTGGGGTGCCAGGGCATGGTGCATATCTTGGGGTACTTGGTGCCATTTTGGGGTGGCTGGTGCCTGGGTCAGTGTACCTGGATCTGTGCTGGGGTACCCAGTGCTGTTCTGGGGTGCCCAGCGCCTGTGTTGGAGAGACCAGTGTGCCCAGTGCCCATGTCAGGGCAGTGGTGCTGTGTCAGGGTGCCCACATTGGAGTACCTGGGGCTGTTTTGGGGTGACTGGTGCCATTTGGGTGTACCCAGTAGCCTGTTATGGTGCCAGCACATTGCCACCCCTTAAGGTGAGTAGTACCGGGTGGTGGTGGCCGAGGGGCTGGGGATGGCCTGGAGTGCCCAGTGCCCATGTCAGGGTGCTGGTGCCCACTTTGGGGTGTTGGTGCCATGTCGGGGTCCTGGTACCCATGTCAGATGCTGGTGCCCGTTTCAGGTGCTGGTGCTCACGTCAGGATCCTGGTGCCCATGTTGGGTGCTGGTGCCCGTTTCAGGGTCCTGGTGCCCATGTTGGGATGCTGCTGCCCCTGTTGGGGTCCTGGTGCCCGTTTTGGTGTGCTGGTGCCCGTGTTGGGGTCCTGGTGCCCATATTGGGGTGCTGGTGCCCGTGTTGGGGTGCTGGTGCCCGTGTTGGTGTCCCCAGTGCCCACTCTGGTGCCCCCTGCAGGGTGACGTACGTGTACTACGAGCAGTACCTGACGGTGGTGGCCGAGGGGCTGGTGACGCTGGCACTGTGCCTCGTGCCCACCTTCGTGGTGTCCTTCCTGCTGCTGGGCATGGACCTGCGCTCCAGCTGTGCCACCCTCGTCACCATCGCCATGATCCTGCTGGACACTGTGGGCGCCATGGCCCTCTGGGGCGTGCCCTACAACGCTGTCGCCCTCATCAACCTTGTGGCGGTGCGGGGCAGGGGGGCATGGGGGAAACGGGGAGTATGTGGGACATGGGGGGCATCGGGGGCAGGGGGGGCACGAGGCACATGGGGGGCACAGGGGGATACAGGGGACATGGGGAGCATGGGGGGCAAGAGGGGCAAGGGGGGCATGGGGGCACAGGGGGATACGGGAGGCACAGGGGGATACAGGGGGCATGGGGGGACATGGGGGTCATTGGGGGGACATGGGGGCACAGGGGGCACAGTGGACACAAGGCATGAGGGGTGGCATGGAGACATGGGGTGTGGATGGAATGCAGCGTGTGTGGGGTGGCACAGGAACACAAAACAAAGGGTAGCACAGTGACATAAGGCAGGAGGGGTGGCATGGGGACATCGAGGATCTGGGATGGCATGGGGACATGGGGTGACACAAGGACATGGGAAACATGGGGTGGCATGGGGACATGTGACTGGCATGGGGACATGGGACACATGGGGACACAGACATCGTGGGCGTGTGGTGGCTTTGGGACCTGGGGCACGTGGGGACAAAGGGTATGGGGTGGCACAGGGATTTGGAGCACAAGGGGTGGCAGCAGGACCTGGGACACACAGGGAGGCACGGGGGGTGGCTGTGGGGCACAGGGGTGGCAGCAGGGAGAGGTGACCGTGACACGATGTCCCTGCAGGCCGTGGGCATCTCGGTGGAGTTTGTGTCCCACATCACGTGCGCCTTCGCCCGCAGTGCCCAGCCCAGCAGGGTGGCACGAGCTGCTGAGGCCACTGTTACCATGGGCAGCAAGGTGGGCACAGGGGACACTGAGGGACCCCCAAATCTCTTGGAGCCGGGGGTGGCACCAGGGACCCCCAACCCTGCCGGGGCCAGGGGGTGATGTGGGACCCCCGAATCCTCCTGGGGCTGGGGTGACACTGAGGGACCTCAAACCCCCCAAACCCTCCTGGGGCTGGGGGTGACACTGAGGGACCCCAAACCCTTGCAGGGCCACTGCAGGCCATCACAGGACCCTCAGTCCTGCCAGGGCTGGGGGTGACACTGGGGAACCCCAAACCCTGTCGGGTGGTGGCAGCACCCCCAGCCCTGGCCTGCTGTGCCCATCCCTGACAGTGTCCCCACTGTGCCCACAGGTGGTGGCTGGGGTGGCCATGACCAACCTGCCTGGTGTGGTGGTCCTGGCCTTTGCCAAGGCCCAGCTCATCCAGATCTTCTTCTTCCGCCTCAACCTCATCATCACCCTTGTGGGGTTGGCACATGGGCTCGTCTTCCTGCCCGTCCTGCTCAGCTACATCGGTAAGGACACCGTATGCCCACCCCAGGGACAGAGCCCTGACCCCGTGTGCCCACCCCAGGGACAGAGCCCTGACCCCGTGTGCCCACCCCAGGGACAGAGCCCTGACCCCGTGTCCCCACCCCAGGGATAACCTGACCCCGTGTCCCCACCCCAGGGATAACCTGGCCACATGTGCCCACCCCAGGGACAGCCTGGCCACATGTGCCCACCCCAGGGACAGAGCCCTGACCCCATGTGCCCACTCCAGGGACAGAGCCCTGACCCCATGTGCCCATCCCCAGGACAGCCTGGCCCTGTATGCTCACCCCAGGAATAGCCTGGCCACATGTGCCCACCCCAGGGACAGAGCCCTGACCCTGTGTGCCCACCCCTGGGCACAGGGACAGCCAGGCACTATCCCCACTGTTGTCCCCACAGGGCCCAGCCCGCGGGTGCCAGCAGGGGACACGCTGGGGGACACGCAGGGTGCAGGTCTGGGCCTTAGCAACCCCTACTTCAAGGACAAGGACAAGGACAAGGACAAGGACAAGGACAAGGCCAGCGCCAGTGTCCCTGGGAAGGGCTGAGGGCCCCTGTGCTCCCTCCCCCCCCCCCTCCCCCCCCGCAGCTGTTCTATTTAAACTGTTTTTTCTCAGAGTGTGGACTGGTTTAACTGGGATGGGTGGGGGAAGGGCTGCTGTGCACCACGAGGGGCAGGGATATGGGGACAGCATGTGGGGGACACAGGGGCATCGGGGGGGGCACGAGGGCATGGGAGGGGGGCAGAAACGTGGGGCACGAGGGCACTTTGGGGACAGGACAATGGACATGGTGGGGACAGGGCCATGGGGGGCACAGGGACATGGTGGGCACAGGGCCATGGGGGGCATCATGAAGCCCCATGGGGACAAGGGCATGGGGGAGGGAAGAGGGACACAACCTCATAGGGCACAGGGGGCACTGCAGGGACAAGGACGGGGGGGCACAGGGACACGGCCCTATGGGGCACAGGGGGCACTGTGGGAACAAGGACAGGGGGCACTGTGGGAACAAGGACATGGAGGACACCAGGCCGTCACATGGACAGGGTGCCATGGGGCACACAGGCAATGGCATGTGGGATACCACAGGGATGGGGCCATCTGGGGCACGGCTGGGCTGGGAGCACTCCCAGCACGGGGCGCCCCCAAACCCAGCACCCCAGGGTGGGCACAGCCCCCTGAGCAGCCGTGGCTGCCTCACCCCTGGCACAGCCCAAGGCCAGGCTGGCTGGCACTGGGAGCCACCTGTGCTGGTGGCACTGCCCCGGCAGGTGGCAGTGGTGGCACTGGGCATCCCGGGGTCCCTCAGCCCTGCCCATTCGCGGCCGGGCGTTTATTGCCGGGCACTACAGGTACTTGTAGACCACGCGGGCGGGCACTGTCTGCAGCTCCAGCCGCACGGGGCACTTGTAGAAGTGGCTCAGGAGGGTCTCTGTGTAGCCCACCAGGAAGTAGATCTTGTGTGGGGGCAGTGCCCGGCTCAGCAGGGCACACACCACCAGCAGGTTCCCGCGGCGCTTCAGCACCACCTCGTCCTGCAGCAGCCCTGGGAAGGTGCCGAACAGGAACCGCCGCAGGAACGTGTCCTCCACCGCCCGCTCGGCCGCGCCCTCCTCGCCACACAGGTTCCCTGGGGGCACAGGCACTGCTGGCACCGAGCGCTGGCACTGCTGGAACCCGGTGCTGGCATTGCTGGCACCAAGGGCTGGCACTGCTAGCACTGTGTGCTTGCACTGCTGGCACCGAGCGCTGGCACTGCTGGCAATGCTGGCACCATGTGCTGGCATCACTGGCCCCTTGTGCCCACCCCACACCACCCTGGTGCCACAGCACCCGTGTGTCCCATGCCCATGATGCCCTTGTGCCCCACACCTTCCTGTCCCCTCCATGTGCCCCCCATGGCTGTGGCCCCACTGTGCCCATGTGCCCCTTGTGTCCCCAGCCCCACAATGTCTGTGTCCCACCCCCACGATGCCCCTGTGCCCCTTGTGGCCCTGTCCCCAGTGTCCATGTGTGCCCATCCCCATGGCCCTGCGCCCCACATACTCCTGTCCCCACCCTGTTCATGTGCTCCATCCCCACAATGTCCCTGTGCCCCACCTTGATGCCCATGTGCCCCAGACACCCTTGTGCAACAACACCGACGTGCCCCACATGTCCTTGTCCCCAGTGTCCTTGAGCCCCATGTGTCCCTGTCCCCACAGTGCCCTCATGCCCCCCATGTCCCCATTTCACCACCCCTCTCCCAACAGGTGCCCTGTGTCTCCCATGCCCCAATTGCCAACCCCTGCCCCCACAGTGCCCCATAACTCCACCTGCCCACGCCCCTCCCGATTGTCCCCTGTCCCCCTGTACCCACCAGTGTGCAGGGACAGCCAGCCCTTGCGGTGGGCGATGTGGTGGGGGGCATGTGCCTGCTCGTAGGTCACCGGTTTGTCCCCTTTGCCCACCCGCACGCGTGCGGCACGTGTCTGTGGGGCAGGGGGTCAGGGGGGCACAGCCCACAGCACAGCCCTTCAGGTCTCCCCCTTTCCGTGTCCCCCATCCCCGTTCCCGCGTCCCCGATCTCTGTGTCCCCTGTCCCCGTGCCCCCCTCCCTGTGTCCCCATCCTCAAGGCTGTGCCCCTCAGTGTCCCCCACCCCGTGTCCCCATCCCACCCCAGTGTCACACCAACCCCAGTGTTCTCCCCACTGCCCCCCTCCCCATTGTCCCCCTCAGTGTCCCCCCTCCCCAGTGTCCCTCTCACTGTCCCCCCTCCTCAGTGTCCCCCCTCCCCAGTGTCCCCCTCACTGTCCCCCCTCCCCACTGACCCCCCTCCCCAGTGTCCCCCCCTCTCCCGTGTCCCCCGCAGTGTCCCCAGACTCACCTTGAGGCAGGTGGGGCTGGTGTGCAGGAGCCGGGCAGGGCCGGGCAGGGCCCGGGGCAGGACCTGGGGGTGCCAGGGCCAGGGGGGCCATGAGAGCCGAGCCCCCGGGACCCACAGTCCCTCTGGACCCACAGACCCCCCAGACCCACAGTCAACCCCCGGACCCACAGCCTGCCCCAGATCCACAGCCCTCCAGACCCACAGACCTCCATGGACCCACAGCCCCCCAGACCCACAGCCCCCCCAGTCCAGAGTGTGGGCGGTGCTGCTGGAGCCCCCGTGGCCCTGGGACCCGCCCATGGTGTCCTCTGAACTGGTGACACGTGCATTCCCAGTGTCCCCCACTCTCAGTGTTCCCCAATCCCAGTGCCCCCCATATATCCAGTGCTCCCATACCCCTGTCCCCCATACCCAGTGTTCCCAGTGTCCCCCTGCTTCAGTGCCCCCTTCCCCAGTGCCTCCCCACTCACTGTGCCCAGTGTCTCCCATATCTGTGTCCCCAAAGCCCCCCACACCCACCCCAGTCTAAACAACCCCCCTCCTCAGTGCCCCCCCAGTGCTCCCAGTCTCCTCAGTGCCCCCCCCCCCCCAGTGCTCCCAGGGCCCTCCCCAGTGCTCCCAGTCCCCTCCCCAGTACTCCCAGTGCCCCCTCCGCAGTACCCTCCCAGTGCCCCCACCCCAGTGCTCCCAGTGCCCCCACCCCAGTGCTCCCAGTGCCCCCACCCAGTGTTCCCAGTGCTCCATTCCAGTGCCCCAGTGCCACATTCCCGGTGTCCCCCCATTCCCGTGCCTTCCCCGTCCCCGTGTCCCCCATGACCCCCCTGCCCGCTGTTACCGATGGCCCCATTGCCCCATTCGGAGGTTCCCCCTCCCTCCCGGGTCATTCCCGTTCCCGGGTCCATCCCGTTCCCGGTTCGTTCCCCATTCCCGGTTCATTCCAGTTCCCGGGTCATTCCAGTTCCCGGGTCATTCCCATGCCCGGTTCGTTCCCGTTCCCGGTTCATTCCCGCTCCCGGGTCATTCCCGTTCCCGGGTCATTCCCATTCCCGGTTCGTTCCCGTTCCCGAGTCATTCCCGTTCCCGGGTCATTCCCGCTCCCGGGTCATTCCCGCTCCCGGGTCATTCCCGTTCCCGGGCCATTCCCGTTCCCGAGTCATTCCCGTTCCCGAGTCATTCCCATTCCCGGGTCATTCCCGTTCCCGGGCCATTCCCGCCCCTCACCCTCAGCGCTCGCGCTGCCGCCGCCATCTTGGATCTGCTCGGGAGCGGCAGCGCCCCCTGACGGCGGGAGGGCGGCAGTGGCGGGGGGGGCACTGGGAGGTACTGGGAGGGTACTGGGAGGTACTGGGAGGGGTATTGGGGATACTGGGAGGGTACGGAAGGCAGTGGGAGATACTGGGAGGGTACCGGAAGGGGTACTGGGCGTACTGGGGTACTGGGAGATACTGGAAGGGTACCGGGGGTACTTGAAGATACTGGGGATAGTGGGAGAGGTACTGGAAGGTACTGGGAAATACTGGGGGCACTGAGACGGGCAGTGGCAGATACTGGGGGTACTGGGACACACTGGGGGTACTGAGGGATACTGGGGGATACTCGGGGCTCTCCCGAGCAGCCAATCACCGCTCGCCTTTCCCGGCGTCCCGCGCACCAGAGCCAATCAGCGCCCGCCCCACGCAGCTCCTCTCCCGCCGCAGCCAATCACCGTCCGCTCTCCACCCGGGGGGCGGGGCCTCGTGCGTAAACAGCCCCTCCTTGAGGGTGAGGCCGATTTAAAGGCGCCGCGTCCCTTAAAGCGGCCCTGGACCCCCCCGCGGGTGCCACCGAGACCCCCCCCCCGCGAACCACAGCGGAGCCGGACAACAGATATAGACTTTTATTAACCATCTGGCAAAAAAGTCCCTCAAAAAACCCCAGGAACTAAAATCCCTCGCTGGCTTCCCAAGCGGGAGGGGCGAGGGAGAGGCGCAGAGCCGGCCCCGCCTCGCCCCCTCCCCTACTATACAAATCAAACCTGAACAATAAATAGGAATTCCTGGGGGAGGGGAAAGGGTTTGCATAGAGGAAGATTTAATAAAAAAAAGGGCTTTTTTGTCCTGGATTATTATTATTATTATTAATTATCATTATTATTATTTACCATTTATTATCTCTAAAAAAATCTCCCCGCGGAACGACCTACAGGACCTGATCGTCGAGATTAACAAAAATAATTCCCCTTCTCCCAATAACTTACAGAGCTCAAACCAGGGCCTTGTGCTTTGTGCGGGGGAGGGGGGCATGTCCCCCTTCCCCCAAACCGGAACTGAAGCCAGGGGGGTCCCGTTGGCTCTGGGGGTCCCCCGGCTGGGGGGGAGGGGACACATGACCCCCTCCTGCCTGTACAACTTTGGTCACTAGCGCTGAGACCCCAAACCCCCCCCAAAATGGGAGTCTGCCCTGCCCCCCTGGCCCAAGACCCTGAGACCCCCCCCAGGGGAGGGGGGGAAGGCACCGAAACCCCCTGGGGGATCCCTGGACTGCTCCTGGGGGAGGGGAGGTCTCGGGAATTGGGGGGGTCCTGGGATGGCTCCGGGGGCTCCAAGCCCTTCCCCGTGTCCCGGGCCAGCGGGAACAGGGGTTGGGAATGGGGAGCAGCTGCGGCACAGCCCGGGGGGTCCCTGACACCAAACACACCCCAAAGGGGCGGGGACCCCATCCTGGAGGGCCCAAAGTGGTGCTGGAGGACCCAAACGGCCAAGATGCTCATCCAGGACATCCCAAAGTGCTGCAGGACCCCGAGGGGCTGAGATTCCCATTCTGGGACATCCCAGAATGGTGCTGGACATGCAGGGGGCAGGGACCCCCCCAGCTCAGAATGGTGTGGGAGCCCCAAGGGCTAGGGAAGCCCATCCTGGGGGGTCCCAACACAGCAAACAAGACCTGAAGGGCTGGGACACTCATCCTTGGGCATCCCAAAGGGCTGGGATGTCCATCCCAAGGATTTGAGGACCAGGATGCCCATCATGGGAGTCCCAATGGACTGGGACATCCATCTCAAGGATCCCAAAAGTGTCAGGGCATCCATCCCAGGGCTCTCAAAGGGCAAGAACATCCATCCTGAGGATCCCAGAAGCCCAAGACATCCATTCCAAGATGTTGAAGGCCCAGCACGCCCATCCCAAAGATATTGAAGGCATGGGACCAAGGATCCCAGAAGCCCAGGACGTCCATCCCGAGCATCCTAGAGGCCAAAGACATCCATCCCAAGGATCCTGAAGGTCTGAGACATCCATCCCAAGGTGTTGAAGGCCCGGGACACCCATCCTGAGGATCCCAGAGGCCCGGGATGCCCCTCCCAGGGGTCCCCCTGCGGCGCTCGGGCCCCGCTGTCCCTGAGCCCTGTGGTAGTGCCGGCGGTGCCCTCTGTGCCGCGGCTCTGAGTGCCTCCTGGGGCAGGAGGCGGCCACGGCAGTGCCACCCCCGTGGCGGGCGTGGCGCTCACACGGCGTTCTCGAGGGTGCTGTGGGTGCTGCGCCGGCCCAGGCAGTTCCTGGAGCTCAGCAGCCCCGTGGTCTCATCGGTGGGCGCCGGCGGCTCGGGCGGCTCCGCCTTCACGGGGCTCTCACTGTCTGGGGACTGGGGGCAGCTGTCCATGAGTGAGGCTGTTCGGCCGCTCAGGTATTCCTGCCGTGTGATCTGCGCCGGGAGCACAGGGATGGGTAGGGATGGGTTGGGATGGGATGGGTTGGGATGGGGGAGGGAGCCCTGGGGCCTCCCAGCACCTGACCCTGCCATTGCCCGTCCCCTGGTGTTCCCATGTCCCAATTCCTGCTGTTCCTGTCCCCCTATTCCTTTTCCTGCTGTTCCCCACTCCCCATTCCCATTGCTCCCCATCCCCATCCTTCCCCATTCCCAACCCTGTTGCTCCCCATTCCCACTCCCACTGCTCCCTGTCCTCATTCCTGCTGTTTCCCCATCCCCATCCTTCCCCATCCCCATTGCTACAGTTCCCCATTCCCATTGTTCCCTGTCCCCGTTCCCGCTGTTCCCCCATCCCCATCCTTCCCCATCCCCACTCCCATTGCTCCCCACCTTGATGAACTGGAGGTCGGAGAGTGCCCGGAGGGTGAAGTCGGCCACGTACTGCCCACCTGCCCCGGTGCTGAGCTGGTTGTTGGTGCCAAGCTGGTTGTTGTTGCCCACCTGGTTGGTGCCCACCTGGTTGGTGCCCACCTGGTTGGTGCTGCTCATGGTCGACGAGAGCGACTCGGAGCGCTCGTGGTTGCCCAGGGAGGCAGAGCGTGCCAGGCTGCTGCCGTGGGATGGGGAGCGCAGCTCTGGGGGTGGCAGAGGGTGGGGATGAGACCCCTGAGCCCCTGGAACTGGGATGGGGCTGGGAGCTCAGTCTGGTCCCAAGAGGCCAGGACACCCACCACCCCAGGGCATCCCACACCCATCCTTGGGGCATCCCAGACCCACCCCAGAGCATCTCATGACATCCCACACCCATCCCTGGCGCATCCCACACTCATCCCTGGGGCAGCCATGAGGAGCCAGGATACCAATCCCAGGACATCCCACAGCCATCCCAGGACATTCCAAGAGGTTGCAGGAGCCATCCCATCCGTGATGCTCCACATGTGTCTGCTCCAGAACCCCAGAGCTGAGGCAGTGGGATTCAGTTCCGGAGTCCCAGAGGACATGCTGCCCGTCCCAGGGACAGCTCCCAGTGCCACGTGCAGCCCTTTCCTGGGAGCATCCTGAGGGATGGGGGTGCTCACCAGATCCAGGGCCAGGGGCCACGGCCATCACCCCGTAGTAGCTGAACGGTCCAGCCTCGAACTTCATGCACTCCCTGCCAGCCTCCACCTCCACCTTGCCCTGCCGGGGAACACATTCCATAATCCACAAATCCACACCCAGGGGATGAGACCCCCCCCCCCCTCCCTCCAGCATTCCTGGGGTATGCAGCCCCCAGGCCCCCCAGACCTGCAGGATGAGGATGAAGTAGTCAGCAGGCTTGTTCTTGCAGTACAGGAAATGCTGGGGGGACTTCTTATCCTCCTCGTTAAACTTCAGCTCCTGGATGACATCGGAGTATCGGAGCAGCCTCAGCAGGATCTTCTCTGACATTAAGGGAGGGCTGAAAAGGGGCACCTCTGGGACAGAGAAAAGGGGTCACACATGGTTCTTGTCCCTCCAGGTTGAAGTGCCACCTCCTCATCCCTTGGGATGGTGCCTGGGATGGGCTGCGCTCCATCAACAGCTCCCTAGAGGACAGCCCATGGATCCACCTCCAGGTCCCCAGCAAGGGCATCCCCAGCTTTTGGAACAGGATCATCCCAGAAGTCCCACCCCTTTGGGAACAAGATCATCCTGGAGGTCCCCAAAAAGAGCATTCCAAGTCTTGGGAAAAGCATCATCCCAGAGGTCTCCAGCAAGACCATTCCCTTGGGAACAGGACCATCCCAGAGGTTCCCCCCACTGGGATCAGGATCACTCAGGAGGTTTCCAGCAGGCCCCTCCTGCCCCATCCCGGGATTCCCTGAGCCACGGGCAGCTCTGCACTCCCGAGCTCACCGGTGGAGAGGAACCTGTGGGCGGCCAGGAGGAGCTGAGGGGACACCTTGACCTGCTCCTTCACGGGGCCCTTGAAGACCGAGAAGTCCCTGCGGTTCTGATGGTTGGTCACGCGCTTCCTGCTGCGGTTGTCGGCTGCGGGGAGAGCAGGGCTGGGGCAGTGGGACCCCGGGGCGGGGGGGGGGCGGTGAGCGTGACCCCGGCGGGACCGGATGGCACGGGGGGGGCGGGGCCCCGGCACAGGGAGGGGGGGGCGGGACGGGATTGGCACGGGGTGGGGAGGGCAGGACCAGGGGGGACGGGATCAGCATGGGGGGGACAGGACTGGGGAGACGGGATTGGCACAGGGGAGAGGTGGGACAGGATCGGCACGGAGCGGGGGGGCGGGGACAAGACTGGGGGGACGGGACAGGACCGGGGAGGGACAGGATTGGGACAGTGGGAGACGGGATCGGCCCGGGGTGGGAGAGGACTGGCCCAGGGAGGGCCAGGATCTCCCCAGAGAGCATCATGATCTCCCCACAGAGGGCCAGGATCTCCCCATGGAGGGGGGCACGATCATGGGAACACGGGGAGCCCCAATACCTACTGTAGGTGTCTGACTCATCCAGGATCTCAGACTTGATGATCTCCTCGATGACATCCTCCAGGGTCACCAGCCCCAGCACCTCGTAGAAGGGATCCCCTTCCCCCTCGTTGTTCACCTTCTGCACGATGGCCAGGTGGGACTTCCCTGCAGATACATCAGGATGTTGGAATGGGATGACACCAGGCTGGCCCTTCCCTCTCCAGAGCAATAAACCATTTCAAAACCAGATCATAAACCAGTTCAAACCCAACAATAAACCAGTTCAAACCCAAATGAGCCCTTGGGCTGGGCCCGGCTCCCAGGGTAATGACACTAATTAAGGCCAGGCCAGTAATTAAGGCTGGGACAGAGGCACCCGTGTGGCTGGAGCACCTGGGAGCTGCCCTGGGATGTGGGATTGGCCAAGGGCAACCCCGGGGTGGGATGGCACCGCAGCAGCCACGGCACTGCGAGCCCAGCAGCACCACAGCCACCAGGAACTGAAGCTCCCACTGAATCCCTCTCTCAGATTCCTTGGCAGCAATTCCAAGCCGATCCTGTCCCAGAGGAAATGCTCTGGACACCTGATGTTGACCTGATCCCAGAGCCAAAACATCCCAGGGTACAGAGCCAGGGGCCCTGGCCACAACCAGGAAGGTCCTTCCAGGCAGGAAAATCTTCCAGCCCTGGATTCAGGACTCCCCTCATCCCATTCCATCAGGATTCCAGCTAAATCCCAACCACTGAAGCTGCATCACCCTGCCCCAGCTGCTTCATGGAATGACACTTCTTCTGCTTTGTCCCAAAATCACATAAAACCAGCAAGAAAAACTTGTGGATGTTTCCATTTTCACCTGGAAAACCCAGGGAAACTGGGGCATGGAGAGGGCAGCCCAAAATAAAGGCACTTTCACCTCCTCAGGGCCTACCCAGGGTGTCCCACTCGGGCTTTATCATAAACCTGCCCTTCCTGACCCTCTCCACTCATTTTAGAGCCACAGGCCCCTCATTACTCAGGGAAAAGGGAATTATAGGGATGGGCCCTCTGGGTGCTCCTTGAAAAAGGTGGTGCCTGCAGGGTTGAGAATGCCCTGAAAGCTGCTCTTTGGGTCATTACAGCCCTTTGTGGCCTGTCTGCCACTGAGGACAGGGGACAGCAGTGGGGACAGTGGCAGGGACAGGGGACAGTGGCAGGGACAACAGTGGGGACAGGGGACAGCAGTAGGGACAATAGACAGCGGCGGGGACAGGAAAGTGGTGGGGACAGGGGACAGCAGTGGGGACAGGAGCAGGGGACAGTGGTGGGGACAGCGGTGGGAACAGCAGCAGGGCTGGCCCAGCTGAGTCAGGAGCTGCTCCCTGTGGGATGAGCAGCACAGGGAGTGGCCAGGACTCAGCAGACACAACCCAGGGCACCCAAACCCATGGGCAAAGGGCACCCATGGGGTCACCCCTGGGGGTGATGGACCCTGAGACCCCCTTTGGGACCCACATGGGCACAGGAAGCTCCCCACAGGGCGTTTGTGGAATGCTGGGATGCTGGGAGGGACCTCAAAACCCATCCAGTGCCATGGGCAGGGTCCCCTCCCACTAATGCACGTTGCTCCTTGGGGACTCCCGGGGATGGGGCAGCCACAGCTCCTCTGGGAATCCCATCCCAGCCCCTCCCCACCCCCCAGGGAAGAATTCCTTCCCAATATCCCACCTAAATTCCAGTAGGAAGTTATTTCCCCCTGTCCTGTCCCACATCCCTCTCCAGCTCTTGGAGCCCCTTTAGGCCCTGGAAAGGGCTCCAAGGTCTCCCCAGAGTCCTTCCTTCTCCAGGCTGGATATTCCCAGCTCTCCCAGCCTGTCTCCATAGGCAACTTCCCCACTCAAAGCCTCGTGCCAGGAGGAGAAAGTCTGGGAGAGGCCAGACAGGGATGTGGGAACTGTCACCCTGAGGCCAGTGACTGTGACGAGGACAGCTTTGACAGCCCAACCCCACAATTAGCACAGCCAGTTAATTACTCCCTCTGGATGCATGTCCCATTCCTGCTCCGGGGGGGATGAGGGCAGAGCCTCACCACAGAGCTGCATCCACAGGGAATTTGTGGGCTCAGCTCCAAAGCAGCCCCACCAAGTCCCTGCTCCTGACCCGGCCACGGCGAATGAGCCGCGGGTTACGGCGGCTTTGGGGCCGGAAGGAACACGGGCAAATCCCTTAAGCAGGATCCAGGCAGGGAGAGCTGCTGCCAGAGCCAGGATAACTCCAGCTCCCATGGCCTGGTTTTTGGGGCTGGGCCAGTCCTGAAGAGCCAGGCCTGGATGTTGCAGCTCCCAGAGCCTCGCCCAGGCTCCAGCCCAGCTCCAGCCCCAAATCCAGGCATGATCCCTCGGGAAGCTCCCACAAACCTCCTGATCTCGCACTGCTCCTGACACTCTGGGAAGTGTAACAGGAGCTGGGCAAGGTGTGGAGGCATGGATGGCCTTGAATTGCCTGGGATCACCTGGTACAGCTGCTCCAGAGCCAGGACCTTCCCTCCATCCCAGCCCCACACAGGAGCTGGGCAGGGAGGGAGGTCCCTGCCCAGGCTGGAAAGCTCTGAGGAGGGCAAATCCTTCCTGGGAGCTTTGCTGTGCCCGGTGGGCTCATCTCCCAGCAATCCCACACCCTACTCCCACTTCTCAGTGCCCTGATGGTGTGAGCAGGAAGCAGAGCAGGGACAGGAGCCAGCACTGAGCAGCTCTTGCCATTCCCAGAGTCAGGGAAGAGCTCAGAGAACAAGACTAAAAACAGGAGCTGAGCAATTCCCCATCCTGGTGGGTTCATCCCACTGCTCCTCCTGCTCCCTGTTTTCATTGTCCCGATGCTGTGAGTGGGAACTGTAGCCAGCACCAAGCAACCCTCACCATTCCCAGTGTCAGAAGGAGCCTGGAAGAGGGAGCCAAGCCCAAACCAGGGAGCCCAGCAATTCTCCAGCCATTACCCAAGGGCCTCTAGGGCTGATAATTAAAAATAAGGAGCAAGGAAATTCTCCCAAAGTGTTCCTGGAGGCTTCAAAGCCCAAAAAGCTGGGTGGTCACAGAAGTTTGGTGACCCCCAGGAGCCTCATCCCCTTGGGATCACAACCTGGAAGAGGGAGCAAAGCCCAAACCAGGAGCAAGAAAACACTCTTAAAAGGTTCCTGGAGGCAACACCCGGCTTGGTGACGTCCTGCCCACCCTCAGGTGCCTCAATCCCTTGGAATCACAGCCACCCAAAGCCACGAGCAGCCACGCCAGGCAGCCCCAAGGAGGGCAGAAATCCCTGGAATTCTCCCACTACCTCCCTCACCCTGCTTGAACTCCTCCAGCATGGTATCCAGCTTGGTGTCATGGAACACGACATGCACGGGGTGGTTGTAGAACTTGGTGATGGTCTTGAGGGCAGTGCAGTCGTCGGGGTCCACGAAGGCCAAGTCCTGCACGTAGAGGATGTCCATGATGTTGGCACGGTCGCCCTCGTAGACGGGGATCCGGGTGTAGCCACTCTCCATGATCTCGGACATGGTGTTGAAGTCCAGAATGGCATCGCTGCTGATCATAAAGCAGTTGGACAGGGGGGTCATCACGTCCTCCACGGTCTTGGTGCGCAGCTCCAGCGCTCCCTGGATCATGTTGAGCTCCTCCTTCACCAGGTCGTTGTAGGGCTCCGTCACCTTCAGCATCTCCAGCAGCTTCTCCCGGTTGTACACGGTGCCGATTTCCTGGCCCAGCAGGCAGTCCAGGAGCTTGCCGATGGGGTAGGACAGGGGGAAAGTCAGCACCATGAAGAACTTGGTCAGCAGGATAGTCTTGGCGCCCACGGCCAGCCCGTGCCGGGAGCACAGCGCCTGGGGCACGATCTCCCCGAGGATCACGATGCCGATGGTCGAGGCGGCCACGGCGCCGAAGCCAGAGCCGATGAGGTCGTCGAGGAGGATGGTGAGGGTGGTGTTGACCAGCACGTTGCCCAGCAGCAGCGAGCAGAGCAGGTAGTTGCCCTTCCTGCGGATGGGGCCGATCCTGCGGGCGAAGCGGCGCTCCCTGTCGGGGCCGCAGTTCTGCACGATACGCAGCTCCATGGGGTCGAGCGCCATGAGCCCCAGGTTGAGGCCGCTGAAGATGCCCGAGAGCACGAGCAGCGCCCCGATGAGCATCACCTGCAGCCACAGCGGCAGCAGCGGCTTCTTCTCCTCCAGCACCACGAGCTGCCCGTCGGGGCCGCGGTGCTGCAGCCAGGGCTGCCCGGGCCGGCGCTGCGAGCACAGCACGTACGTCTTGGCCTTCTCGTGCTTGCGCAGGGGCTGCACCCGCAGCCACAGGAGCGCGGAAGTGTCGCGGGCCTCGGCCGGGCCGGGCCGCAGCAGCAGGTCCTGCGAGCGCTCCCCGCATGTGTCGTTCAGACCCGGCCGCAGCTCGGCGAAGGCCACGCGCTCGGCGGCCTCGGGGCCCAGCCCCAGCCCGTAGAGCCGCAGCAGCGCCTCGCTGCCCTCCGTGAGCCGGATGGGCCCCGCGGCCGGGGCCGCCCCCGCCTGCTCGGGCTCGCGCGGCTTCGTGCTGCCCTCCAGTCGCAGCCCCAGCACCACGGTGTCGGCGGCGGGCGCGGCGCGAACGGGCAGCGCCAATAGGAGCAGGAGCGGCGGCAGGAGCAGCCCCGCGGGCCCCGCCGCGAGCCGGAACAGGACGACCCCATGGCCACGGCCGCTGCCGTCCGCCATCTTGGGCACTGGCGGCGGCCGCACGCACGGGACGGGCACGGCGCGCTGACGTCAGAGACTACGCCCCGCCCACGCTGTAACCGCGCCCCGCTGGGCGGCTGAGCCAATTGGCCACGCCCACCCATGTGACGTCATATAAAGGACGCACCCCCGACCCCCGACCCCCCCGGCCGCGGTGGGGCTCTGCCCACGCCCCTTCGGGAGTAACTGCAGAGACACGCCCCAAATGTGACGTCACTAACGGATACGGCCCCGATGGCAGGCGGCGGCACTGCCCTGGGGCCACAGGGACACGCCACCGAAGATGACGTCACCCACGAAGACACGCCACCCGGCGAGTTACAGGCATGGCTCCGCCCACCAGTCATGAGGTCACATTAAGGAATCCGCCTCCCGCGGTGACGTCACGGACAGGGTCACGCCCCCCACGTGGAGGTAACAACGGGGCCTCGGGAGTAACAGCGACACCCCGGCGGGGATGACGTCACGCGCTGGGACGCGCCCCCTCGAGGAGGAACAGGTGGGGATAGGGCCCCTTTGTGACGTCACTCACACGGACACGCCCCCTTGGGAGGCCCTTACGGATTTCCCCAGCGGTGACGTCACGAACAGGAACACGCCCCGTCAGCGGGGAGCAACAACTGCGGCCGCTCCCCCCGTGACGTCACATCAATGACCATGCCCCTCGTGTCGCTGTCACATGCTTGGCCACGCCCCCCCGGGCACCGGGACTCGCAGGGGGGGCACCGGGACCTGGGGGGCCCGTAGGACTGAGGATGGGGCGCTGGGACCGGGAAGGGGCAGCTGGAACGGAGGGGGGTCAGTAGGGCCCGAGGTGGGGGGCAGTAGGACCCCGGGGGGGTTCGGTAGGGGCTGGAGAGGTCAGTAGGGCCCGGAGGGGGCAATAGGGCCCCGGGGGTGGGGGGTGGGGGCAGTAGGGCCCGGGGCTCCACTTCCCACCCTAGCCCCCTCCACCCGCGCCCAGAACTACATCACCCATCGGCCCTCGCGCGGCTCCGCCTCTCCACTGACGGACAGCTTCTCCTCCAACCACCATGCGCAAATCTTCCCGTGGGCGGGCACAGCGGAACGGCCAATGGGCGCGCGGGGCGGGGCGGCGGGGGAAGATGGCGGCGGCGGGCCGGGGTCGCACCGGGCCGGCCCTGCTGGCCCTGCTGGCCCTGGCACTGGCACTCGGCCGAGCCCGCGCCGAGCAGACCGAGGAGCATCTCAAGCGCGAGCACTCGCTGTCCAAGCCATACCAGGGTGAGCGGGGCGGGGTGGCGGCGCGGCCGGGGGTGAGCGGGGCCTGGTGCGCCGTGCCGACGGTGCGTGTGGGCCGCAGGTGTGGGCTCGGCCAGCTCGGGGCTGTGGGACCTGCTGGGCAACGCCATGGTCATGACCCAGTTCATCCGCCTCACCCCCGACGTGCAGAGCAAGCAGGGAGCCGTGTGGAACCGCGTGGTGAGCGGGAGGGAGCGGGGAGAGGATCGGGGGGCACCGGGGCGGGGTGGGAGCGGCTGGGGGAGAGGGTCGGGATCGGGGGGGATACCAGGGTGGGGTAACAGGGAGGCTGGGAGAGAGGGTCGGGATTGGGGGGGATACCAGGATGGGGTAACAGGGAGGCTGGGAGAGAGGGTCGGGATCGAGGCAGGTTAGTGTTGGGACTCAGGGGGACCTTGGGATGGCCTGGGGGAGAGGGTCGAGATGGGGGCAGAAGGGATTGGGAATGGTGGGCACCGGGACGGGACAGGATGGGGAAGGAGGCGGGGGAGAGGGTCGGGCTTGGCTGGGGCATGGGGTTGGGGTGGGGGGAAGGGGGCAGAGGGTTGGGAGTGGGGCAGGAGAGGGTCGGGATCAGGGGGCACCAGGATGGGGGGAGAGGGTCGGGACCAGGGGCCAGGTAGGAGGGGACTGGGAACAAGGGGGAGCACCGGGATGGGGTGGGGTGGGAGGTGGGGGGAGGGCTGGGATCGTGGGGGTGATACCGGAGTGGGGGGGGTTTAGGGTGGGTTAGGGGATGGGGAGGGAGTGTTGGGGGGAGAGGTTGACATCGAGACAGGGCGGTGCTGGGACTGAGAGGGACACTGGGATAGACAGGGGGAGAGGGTTGGGTTTGGAACAGGAGGGAACTGGGAGCAGGGGCTGGGCTGGGCTGGGGAGAGGGTTGGGGTGGGGGGCAGAGGGCACCGGTATGGACTGAGGAGGGGGCTGGGGGAGAGTGAGCCAGGGCAGTGGAGGAGGGAGTGGGGTTTGGGGGTGTGGGCTGAGGATGAGGGAGCTGGGGGTCAGGGAAGGAGCTTAGAGGTCAGGCCAGGGGGGCTGGGAGGCCCTGAGTAAGGGGGCTGGGGGCACCTCTGTGAGGGGGTGATTTGGGGGGTTGTGAGGCCACAGAGCAGGTTGGGCTGGGAATATTTGGTGATTTGGGTTGGGGTGATTCCTGAGGTGGGATTGGGGGGCCACTGGGGGCTTTGGGCCGATGGTCCCAGTGACCCCTGAGCTCCCAGTTTCACATACAGGGGCTGAGCCCCCCCTGTGAATTTGGGAGGCCTGAACTGGGTGATTCTTAGGGGCCTTTCCAACCCAAATCATTCCATGATTCTGTGGAATCCAGACCTTTTTGTGCTTCCGAATCCACTTTAGTTTGGAAAATGGGGTCCCAGAAATGATCTTTCACGTTCAGCTTTTGCTACTATAATGGAAGGAAGAAAGGTTTTTTTGTTGGAATTCCAGCTCCCACAAATTGTTGTGATTTCCCACCTTATCCTGTGTTCCAGTTTTGCCATGTTGGGTGGGAATTAGCACAGGGAATGAATTGGTAGCTCCTTAGTAATTGGCTTCTCAGCAATTAACATCTGCTCCTGGGGTTTTCCTGCTGCTTTCCCAGGTGTAAGTATGAATTTTGTTGGATTCACTGCCCCCTGACAGGAGAACAAGATCAGAATCCCTTCCAGGGTGTTTAATGCTTGTGTAGCACCCAATTCCCTTGGATTAATGATGGGGATTCATCCTTGGGATTAATTATTCAGGGTCACATCGGAAGTGCTGGTCATTGGGGTTTGTTGGTCAGCAAAACAGGGAATGGTGGATGTTGGTCAGCAAAACAGGGAATGGTGGATGTTGGTCAGCAAAACAGGGAATGGTGGATGTTGGTCAGCAAAACAGGGAATGGTGGATGTTGGTCAGCAAAACAGGGAATGGTGGATGTTGGTCAGCAAAACAGGGAATGGTGGATGTTGGTCAGCAAAACAGGGAATGGTGGATGTTGGTCAGCAAAACAGGGAATGGTGGATGTTGGTCAGCAAAACAGGGAATGGTGGATGTTGGTCAGCAAAACAGGGAATGGTGGATGTTGGTCAGCAAAACAGGGAATGGTGGATGTTGGTCAGCAAAACAGGGAATGGTGGATGTTGGTCAGCAAAACAGGGAATGGTGGATGTTGGTCAGCAAAACAGGGAATGGTGGATGTTGGTCAGAAAAACAGGGAATGATGGATTTGGGTGAGGGAAACGGAATGAGGGCACATGGAGTGTTGGGATGGGCAGGGAGTGGCATGGACAGTCCCTGCTTTCCCCTCACCTCGTGCTGGCAAGAGGGACCCCCTGAACTCCCTCCTTTTCCCTCTTTTCCAGCCGTGTTACCTGCGGGATTGGGAGATGCAGGTGCACTTCAAAATCCACGGACAGGGCAAGAAGAACCTGAATGGGGATGGCTTTGCCATCTGGTACACCAAGGACAGGATGCAGCCAGGTAAAATCCTGTGGGAAGGGGCAGGGGGTGCCTTGGAGCAACCTGGGCTCATGGAAAAGGTCCCTGAGTGTGGCAGCAATGGGACTGGATGGTCCTTAAGGTCCCATCCAAGCCAAACCGCTCCATGAGGAGGAAGAACAAACCCTACCTGGCTTTCCCAGCCTTATCCCAAGGTCTCTCCTTCCTCCTAGGACCTGTGTTTGGGAGCAAGGATAACTTTCTGGGCCTGGGAGTGTTTGTGGACACTTATCCCAACGAGGAGAAGCAGCAGGAGGTGAGCAGGGAGGGAGGAACGGGATGGATCATGCCAAGGTTACAGACACAGCTCTTCTTTGGAGGCATAAACTCAGCCCAGCTCCTCCTCTTCCTCTTCCTCCCTCTCTTTTTCCTCAGGGTTGGATTTAGGCCCTCCTAAGGGAAGGTTGAAGGAGCTGGGAGTGGTTTTGTGGGAAACTTTTTGCCAGATAAGAGGATTTTAGGACAGGAACAGCCGAGTGTTGGAACCACATCTGTGCTGGGGGTTCTGCTCTTGGAGGCTGCACCAGGAGCAGGGGCTGAGTAAATGTCAAGGAGAGGAGCTGAGAAAACCTGGAGCAGGGGGCCCAGAAAACCTGGAGCAGGGGGCCCAGAAAACCTGGAGCAGGGGGCCCAGAAAACCTGGAGCAGGGGGCCCAGAAAACCTGGAGCAGGGAGCCCAGAAAACCTGGAGCAGGGAGCCCAGAAAACCTGGAGCAGGGAGCCCAGAAAACCTGGAGCAGGGGCTGAGGAACCTTTCCCTGCTCTCAGGTGTCTCCCAGGAAGTTGTAAAGGGCCTCGTGTTCCTGATGGTTATTGGGGGTTTGGTGTTATTTCTGTGGAAAAGGAAGTGTAGAGATCGGGAAACCTGGGCTATTCCCACCTTGTTACAGAGTCATGGAATCCTGGAATGGTTGGGAGGGACCTTGAAGCTCCCCCCCGGTGCCACCCCCTGCCATGGGCAGGGACACCTCCCGCTATTCCAGGTTGCTCCAGCTTGGCCTTGGACACTCCCAGGGATCCAGGAGCGTCCACAGCCTCTCTGGGCAACCTGTTGCTGGAAACTTCCATCCCTCCAAACTCAAAGCTGGATCTTTTCCTGATTCCAATCTCCCCTAAATCCCAGGGGATATTTCTCCTCACTGTCTGCATTTTAGGACCTTGAGGAACTCTCAGCTTTTATCCCAACCCCCAAACTCGGCTCTGGTGCAGGGATGGACTTTGTGCTGGGAAAAGTCTTTCCAAGCCCTGTGATTAGCAGGGTGTTGGATGGATCCTTGGATTTGCAGGGTGGCAGCTCTGCTTTTATGGAATAAAGGGGCGCACAACAGATCTTTAATTAGAAGGGATAATTAGCAGAATGTGGGTGACACGAAGCAGGAGCCAGAGGGTGTCAAGCACCAAGAAAAGCTGTTAAAGCTGTTCCTGTGGGTTCACAGCTGCTCATTCCGACCTCTGAAAGGACAAAAAGAAGGATTTTATTCCTAAGGGAAGCTTGACTGGGGTTCCCTGTGGGGCTGTGGTGGCTCCATCCGTGGCCTCGCCCTCCGGCGCCATCCCCCGCGGGGTGTCTCGGGATGTGGCACTGCCCCTCGCCCTGTGCCGGCCCTGAGAAGGCCTGGGGCTGCTCCAGGAGGAGTTTTCCTGGGATGCAGGGCCCTGCTGGGCTCTGCCCTGTGACTCTGTTGCTCTGTGCTCTCTCCTGCTTTGCGCTCATTCCGGAGGGCAGGCTCAGAAGAGGAGGTACAGCCCGGGAAACCAGGTACGGGCTCCTGCTGTCACCTCTCGCGGTCCAGGGCAAGGAATTCCCTCCCAAGGGCTCCAGGAATCCCTCTGGGAGCCTGGGGGGGCTGCATGGAATGTGTGCTCTGACCTGGATCCCTGGGAGCTGAGGCTGAGCCTCAGGGATGGAGCTGGTCCTGATGGTGTTGTGTGGATCACTTTATTTGGGATGGAGGAATCTGGGGGCAGGGATGGAATGGAATCCTGGTGGTGTTGCGTGGGTGAGATTGTTTGGGATGGAGGAGTCTGGGGCCAGGGACGGAATGGGGTCCTGCCAGTGATTCTTGAGCAGTTTCTTGGGAAGTGAAAGAGTGTGAGATCCATGGAGTTGGAGAGAATTGTGCTGGTGATTCTTGAGGTGGATTCTTGGGGGTGAAGGAGTTCAGGGACCATGGAGGTGGAGTGGGGTCATGCTGGTGTCTTGTTGAGGCAGATTGTTGCGGAGTGAAGGAGTTTGGGGAAAGGATCAGGCTGGCGATTCTTGAGGCAAATTTTCGCTGGTGATGGGGGTGGAGCAGATTCTGAGAGAACAAAGGGGTTTGGGATCCAGTGAGGTCGTGCCAGTGTTGTGTTGAGCAGATCATTGGGGGTGAAGGAGCTTGAGATCTGTGGGGACAGAGCAGGGCTGTGCTGTTGTCGTGTTGAGACAGATTTTGAGGGATGAAGGAGGTGGGGTCTGGTGTGGAGTGGGATCATGTTGAGCAGATTCTTTGGGAGTGAAGATGTTCGGGGTCAAGGATGGAGTGGGATCATGCTGGTGTCTTGTTGGGGCAGTTTGTTGGGGAGTGAAGGAGTTTGGGGTCCTTGGGAATGGAGTGGGATTGTGTTGGTGTCTCACTGGACAGATTATTGGGGGTGAAGGAGATTGGGTTCTCTGGGGATGGAGCGACGTCATGTTGGGCAGATTCTTGGCGGAGTTCTGGGTCTGTAGGGATGGAGAGGATCACACTGGTGACTGTTGAAGCAATTTTTTGGGGGAAGGAGTTTGGGTTCCCTGGGAATGGAGCAGGATTGTGTTGGTCTCTTGTTGAGCAAATTATTTTGAATTAAGGAATTTGGGGTCAGGGATGGAGAAGGGTTGTGCCGCTGTCTCACTGGACAGATTCTTGAGGGTGAAGGAGTTTGGGGTCCACGGTGATGGAGCAGAGTCATGATGAGAAGATGTTCGGGGAGTGAAGGAGTTTGGGGATGGGGTAGAATTGTCTTGAGAAGATTCTTGGGGAGTGATGGAGCAGGGCTGTGCTGGTGTCTCATGCAGCAGATTCTTGGGGGTGAAGGGGTTTGGGGTCCCTGGGGTTGGGGTGGGCTCGTGGTGATTGTCAAGGGAAGGAGTTTGGGGTCAGGAATGGAGCAGGATTGTGTTGAGCAGATTCTTGGGGAGCAGAGGAGTTTGGCGTCCTTGGGAATGGCATGGGATTGCATTGGTGTCTCATTGAGCAGATTATTGGCAGTGAAGGAGTCTGAGGTCAGGGACAGAGCAGGGCAGTCCTGGTGTCCTGCTGAGCAGATCCGTGGGGTGACCAAGCTCAGGCCCAGGGGCTGCTGTGGCCGCTGGCCCTGGAGGGCAGAGTCCCTGTGGGAGTCTGGCTGAGTGTGCTCCCCTGGCAGAGGGTATTCCCCTACATCTCGGCCATGGTGAACAACGGCTCTCTCACGTATGACCACGACCGCGACGGGCGCCCCACGGAGCTGGGGGGCTGCACCGCCATGGTGCGCAACCTGCCCCATGACACCTTCCTGGTCATCCGCTACGTCAAGAGGCGGCTCACGGTGAGTGCTGCCTGCCCTGGGGGCACCTGGGGGTCCCCACGGCGCTCAGGGTGATCCCACAGGGCTCAGAGGTTCCTACAGGGCTCAGGGGGGCCCCACCGGGCTCTGGGGGACCCCTCAGGGCTCAAGGAGTCCCCTCAGGGTTCAGAGGTGCCCACAGGGCTCTGGGGGTCCCCATGGGGCTGAGGCAGTCCCCGCAGTGCTCAGAGGTCCCCTCAGGGCTCAGAGGTCCCCATGAGGCTCTGGGAATCCCCTCAGGGGGTCCCCATGGGGCTCTGGGGGTCCCCTCAGGACTCAGGGGCTGCTCCTCCCTCAGGTGTTGATCGACATTGACGGGAAGCACGAGTGGAGGGACTGCATCGATGTGCCGGGCGTGCGCCTGCCCCGTGGGTACTACTTTGGCACGTCCTCGGTCACCGGTGACCTCTCAGGTAGTGCCGGTGCTCCGGGGCATTCTCCAAGGGCTGCAGTGGCTCTGGGGGCTGCAGGGCCTTACAGGGTTGGGAGCCTTGGCTTGGGTCATGCAGGGTCCCCCGAGGGACCTCAGACATTGTCCAGGCAGCACTTCCCATGAGATCCCTGTGGATTCCCAGCCCAGCTCAGCCACACTGGTCATGGGAGGAGTAAAACCAGGATGAGCATGGAGTAAAACCAGGATGAGCATGGAGTGACAGCGCCTGTCCTCTCCCTCTGTCCCAGGCAGCTGTGGCAGCTCCAGGTGGCTGCAGGGTTTATGGAAGCATTTGAGGACCTGTCCATGCTTTGAGGACCCTGGAGGTGGGACTGGGACCCTTGGTTTGGATCTGGGTTCCCAAGGTTTTGTCCAGGCAGCACTTCCCACTTTACTTGAGCTCCCTGTGGATCCCTGTCCACGCTCACCTTGGAAGGAGTAAAAGCAGGATGACCATGGAGTAAAACTTGCTCCTGGTGCTAAGCCAAGCGCTAAGCGTGGAATAAACCCCAGTCCTAGTGCTGGGTTATCTTGAGGGCAGGAGCTGCCCCCAAGTATCACAACCTGCTCCCTCCTGCTCCCTGGCTTCATCCTGGCAGTGTTTCAGTTCAGATTTCTCAGTAATCACCCACCTGGGAATGGTTTTATGGAGCACTAAACCTTTCTCTTTCCTCACCAGTCCCTCCTTGGGGGTGCTCTGAGCCCAATCTAGCCCCTGTTCCTCTTCCAGAAGTTTTAAGCCTAATTTTAGTTCTGCCCCTACAAAAGCTCATTCCTGGACCCACTGTTGGCTCCAACAAAATTCCTTTTCCCTCCCAGATCCCTGCCCAGTGCCTGGGGATGAAGCATTCCCGCATGTTGACACATTCCTTTGGATTCCCAAGTGGCTTCAAGTCCCAGTTTGGGATGGTTTTTAGTTTTTATGTCTCTTTAAAGCTTCCTGCTGACAGTGGGTCCTCTTGGGGAGGGGGTACCAGCACCTTTGCTCCAAGGATAACATCCCACAGAGCTTCCCATGGCATTCCAATGCCTGGCCAGAGCCTTGGAAAGGGGTGACCCCTCAGGACACCTCAGTTTCCCTCTTCTTACAGACAACCATGACATCATCTCGCTGAAGCTGTACCAGCTGACGGTGGAGCGCACGCCTGAGGAGGAAAAGCGGGACAGGGAGGTGTTCCTGCCTGTCGTGGACAACCTGAAACTGCCGGGAAGTGAGTGGGAGCCTCTGGCTCCACCCCGGGCAGGGCGGGCTGGGAGGGGCTGGGGGACGCCCAGAAGGGGAAAAATGAGCCTGGATTGTGGGGGGTCCCCACCAATAAGGATCCATCCACCAGTCTGGGCTGGGTGGGAATTTGGGTCTGGAAGGGAGATGGGTCATGTCCCATCCTGAAATCCCACCATGAACCCCTGGTGTGCCCTGATGTCCTGGGACCCAAAGTTCTGAGAGGCTGAACCCTGGACTGGGATGGGCCCGGCAAGGGAATGTTGGGTGGTGAAAACCCCTGGAGAAGGGAAATCCCGCTGGTTTGGGGCTCTCCAGGACCTCACAGGGTTTTCCCTCCCCTCTCTCCCAGTGGAAGCTCCTCTGGAGCCCATGAGTGGCCTGGCCCTGTTCCTGATCGTGTTCTTCTCGCTGGTCGCCATCGTCTTTGCCATCGTCATCGGCATCATCGTCTACAATAAGTGGCAGGAGCAGAGCCGAAAACACTTCTACTGACTCGGGAGCCCCCGGAACGGCCCATTCCTGGGCTTTGCCAGCCTCATCCTGACTCCCACCCATCCCAGAATGGCCTGAAGGACAGACCCTCATGGTGGGGACCCTGAAATCCCGGCGGAAGCAGCTGCTGTTCACTGTGGGCTCCAGAGCTCCCGGTGGGAGCGGGTGTGCCATAGAGGGGCAGCCGAGTCCTGAGGGGGCTTTGCTGGGAATGGCTTGGGAAGGGGGCTGTTCAGGGAGTCCCAGCATGGAGGCTGTGACATCCCACCTCAGGGATGCAGCGATGGGATCACCCTCAGTCCTCACTGGATTCCTGCTGGAACAGCCCCTCGTCCTAAGTGATGTCAGTGCCAGGAGACACTTTCCAAGCTCTTCATCCCACTCCAGCTGCTCCCCACGTGGAGACCAGCCTGCTTTGCCTTGCTGGAGTGCCCCACATGCCCCTCTGGGTGCCAGAGTTTGGTGTTTGGAGCCAGATGCTGCTGGTTCTCCAGCAGTTTTCCCGGTGGGATGAGCTGGGAGGCTGCAGCTCCCTCCCCACATCTCGTGCCATATTCCCGCTGCCTCCTGCATGTCGTGTCCTGGCCCTGGGGCTCTGCATCCAGGAGCCTTCCAGGAGCTGTTCTCAAGCCTCTGAAGGTGATTCCTGAGCCGCAGCTCGTGCTGCCTGCCGGGAGTTGAGGTCATTCCTACCTCAGAGACTGCTTTGGGCAAGGATTTCTCCAGAGGGTCCCTCATCCCTGGACACCCAGCGGTCCCCGGAGAGACCCAGGAGAGGGAAGTGCTGGATCTGTGGGGCTCTAGCTCTGGGAATGTGAAGATGGCAGCCTCCTCTTTGCCAGGCTCTGTGGGGTCCAAACAGCCCTGTTGTTTTCCAGGACATTCCCACCCAGGACAGATTCCCAGGGGGCTCTCGGTGGGACCTGAACCAGGGGGACACACATGTGTTGGGGGGTCTTTTAGGTCTCCAGGGGCGGTGGGAACTGTTTCCCAAGCGCCCAGAGGGTGGTTGTGGCATGGAAGAAGAGTTTTTCTGGTGTTTTGCCTTGTTTTTGCCTGATCAGGATGGAATTGCGTGGCCTCTCCCTGGAGCCGTAAGTGGTGTCTTGGAATAAACACTGAGGGGGTGTGTGTGATGTCACTGTGGTCCCTGTCACTGCTGGGGGTCCTGGATGTGCTATTTCCTCCCCAAAATGATCCCCTTGAGTGTCAGCTGGGAGCTGTGTCCTGGTGCCTGGGAATCATGGGATAGTTTGTGTTGGAAGGGACCTCAAAGCCCATCCAGTGCCACCCCTGCCATGGGCAGGAACACCATCCACTGTCTCAGGGTGCTCCAGCCTGGCCTTGGCCACTTACAGGGATGGGACAGCCACAGCTCCTCTGGGCAACCTGTGCCAGTGTCCCAACCTCCCCTGAACAGAGCTGGCTGCGTGGGATGGACAGCAGGAGGAATTTCTCTCTGGAAAGGATGATCAGGCACTGGAAGGGGCTGCCCAGGGAGGGTTGGAGTGCCCGTCCCTGGAGGTGTCCAAGGAACGCTTGGAGGTGGCACTCAGTTCTCTGGGCTGGGTGACAGGGATGGACTCGATGATCCCAGAGCTTTTTTCCACCCTCAGTCATTGCGGGATTCTGAGATTTTGTGACAAGCGGGGCAGCTCTGGCGGCTCCTCCTTTTCCTCCTGCTCCTCCTCCGGGACCGGCGGGGCCGGTGCCACCTGCAGCACCCCTCGCGGAGCCGGGAATTGGGGGTGATCCCCATAGAGGGTCCCAGGCCGGGAGGTTTGGGGGGTCCCTCCGAGCGCCCTCTTTGGTGCTCCCGACCGTTATCCTGCCGCGCACGCGCTTTGCGCGCCGCCAGTTCAAACCGGGCGGCGGGCGGGGCGGACCGAGCGCCCATTGGTCGCTACGCACGGGGGTGGGCGTGGCCGCGGCGGGCGGGCGCGCGCGATCCACTCACGGCGTGATCGCGATCCAGGTCCCCATCCCGGTCCCCATCCCGATCACCATCCCGGAGCCATGAGCGTGCACACCCCGCGCAGACCCCCCGGGGCGTCGCCGGCCCCGCGGGCCCTGGGCAGCGCCGGCACCCCCGTGCTG
Organism: Pithys albifrons albifrons; assembly: GCF_047495875.1. Classification (NCBI taxonomy): domain Eukaryota; kingdom Metazoa; phylum Chordata; class Aves; order Passeriformes; family Thamnophilidae; genus Pithys; species Pithys albifrons. Next base: position 343,936 of record NC_092486.1, read on the forward strand.
GCAGAGTGTCCCGGCAACGACGACGAGCGCGAGCGGCGGCAGCGCCGGCGCTCCAGGGCCGCGGACTCCTCGTTTGGCCTCGGCTCGCCCGCACCCAGGTACGGCCCGGGGGCGGCGGGGCCGGGGGGCAGCCGGGACCCACACCCGGGCACAGGGACCCATCCGCGTGTCCTGCAGGCAGGAGGGCTGGCAGCTTCCGCAGTGGAGCAACGCGCAGATCTCGGAGCACTACGGCACCTGCATCCGCCTCTCCACCGAAAACGTGAGTGCTGCGCGGGCACGGCCCGGAACCCTCCGCACCGCGGGGGGTTACCCATCCCTAGCACTCTCCTCACCAGGGCCCGGTACCCTCCACACTGGGCGTTGCACATCGTTCCCCACTGGGATTGCAGACCTTGAGCTTGGCTTGGTTATTCACTGAATCACGGAAGAGGTCAGTGGGTCACTGCTCCAGCCTCCTGCTCCAGCAGGGCCATCCCAGAGCTCATGGCACGAGGTTGTGTCCAGGTGGCTCTGGAATATCTGAGATTATAGTGACATATTAATGGTTTGACCCTGGAAAGGCACAAATCATAGACCCACAGGATAGGATCAGATGGAAGGGACCACAGTGGGGCATCTGGGCCAGCTTCACTGCTCCAGCAGGGCCATCCCAGAGCTCATAGGGTTGTGTCCAGTGGCTCTGGAATATCACAAATTACAGTGACATATTAATGGTTTGTTCCTGGAAAAGCACAAGTTACAGACCCACAGGATGTCTAAGGTTGGAAGGGACCACAGAAGGGACCTCAAGCAGGGCCATCCCAGAGCTTGTGGCACAGGGCTGTGCCCAGGTGGGTCTGGAATATCTCCCTCGGGGGAGACTGCACAGTCTCCCTGGGCAATGGGGCACTGAACAGGCTGCCCAGGGGCTGGTCATGGCCCCAGAGCTGCCAGAGCTCAGGGAGGGTTTGGACAGCAAGGGTGGGATTGTTGGGGCTGTGCAGGGCCAGGAGCTGGGGGGGTGATCCCTGAGGGTCCCTCCAGCCCAGGGTATTCTGTGGCTATGTGAGTCAGTGCTTGGTCACTGCACAGTGAAGAAATTCTCCATGTCCAGGTGGAACTTTGTGGGCAGCAGTTCCTGCCTGTTCCTCCTGTCCCAGTGCTGGGCACCCCGAGCAGAGGCTGGGCCAGCCTCTGACACCCCTCTGGATATTAACCCACATGGATGGGGTCCCCTCTCAGTGTCTCCTCTCAGGCTTAACAGCCCCAGCTCCCTCAGCCTTTCCTCACAGCAGAGAAGCTTCAGAGCCATCCCCATCCCTGGAGCTCCAGGAGCTCCCTGTCCCTGCTGTCCTGGAAACCAGAGCTGGACCCAGCACTGCAGATGTGGCTCCCAGGGCTGAGCAGAGGGGCAGGAGCACCCCCGACCTGCTGGGAATGCTCCTCCTGATGCCTCCACATCCCATTGGCCTTCCTGTCCCCAGGGCTCACTGCTGGTCAGGGACAGTTTGTTGTTCACCAGGACCCCCAGGTCCTTCCCAGCAGGTCCCTGCAGCCTGTGCTGGTGTCTAGGGCTGTTCCTGCCCAGCTGCAGGACCTGCATTTGCCCCCTTGAATTTCAGAAGGTTCTTCTCTGCCCATCTCTCCAAGCTCCTCCTCTTCCTCTTCCCTGAGCCAGCCGTGGGTTGTTGGTGCCCTCCCATCACCAACACACCTCAGAGCTCCCCAGCCTATCCCTAAAGCTCCCCGGGCTGTGGGCCCAGGCAGGAGAAGGGGTTCCTTGTCCTGGGGATTGGTCCTCAGCTGTGCTTTGTTACAGAAAATCACCACGAAAAATGCCTTTGGTTTGCACCTCATTGACTACATGACTGAGATACTGAAGCAGAAGAATTCTGAGCTCACCAACTTCAAGGTGAGAGAAGTTTGTTTCCACCTGGTGCTTAATTTCCATCTGGATTTAGCCCAATTCATACCAAACCCCAAATAATGCTCAGGTTAGGTGAGCTTGTTCCTGCCACCAAAAATCCCTGGAAGAGACAGCACAGTCACTTCTTGCAGGAGTTGAAGGCTCTGCATCCTTTTGTACCACAGAAATTAATCTCTGAATTCTCTCAGTTATGGTCCTTAAGAAGGAAATCTTGTTTAAAAGTAAGACTTGTTGATACTAATGTTAAAACCAGGAACAAAACAAAGCTGGAAAAGAAAGGAAGTTCGTGCTGGTCTGACTTTGATCCAGGATGGATCAGAATAAGAACTTGCCAAGGAAAAGACAAACTTTAATAGCTCACTGATGCTGGGAGGAAAAACTTGGATGAAGGGACAAGTGGGCAGGACTTTTGATGTGACCCCTAGGCCAGCTGGTTGTGGGTTCGTGGAACTGAGGGAAGGGTGGGAAAGGCTTTAAGGAGGGGACAGTTCCATCTTCCAGGGGGGTCCGTGATGGGAAGAGGAACTTGAAATCTCCTGTTCTTCACCCTTTGACTTCATAATTTGGGAAAACAGAAAGATACCAATGGGGTGACCCTAAAGGAGGCATGGAGGGGAGGTGGGGGGAGACAGTTTTGCTTCTCCCCATTGCTTAATGTTGGCAACTTTGGAAGTATTTTACAGTGTGATCCCAAAAGATGAAGCAAACAGGGAAACCACACCCTGGCCCCTCCCGGGGGCTCCTTTGTCTTCCAGAATAAATCCTTTTCCAGCTGTTCACAGTTTTCCTTGTGATGTAGAGCTTTTAGGAGGTCAGCCTTGGATCTTCTAGATGACACTTTTCCCTTTCCACCTGAGAATTCCCTGTCCCTGCTGGCAGGTCGCAGCGGGGACGTTGGATGCCAGTGCCAAGATCTACTCCGTGCGTGTGGACATGGTCCATGCAGACACCTACAAGGTCCTCGGGGGCTTGGGCAAGGACTCAGCACCTCCCAAGGACCTGAACAGCCCAGAGCAAGGTGGGCAATTCCCTCCTTTCCCCTTAAGCTGCTGCTTTTCCACCCAGGAACAGGAGGAACCTCAGTGCTCAGGGAATTTCGAAGTGCTTTGGGATTAATTCTTCCAGGGCTGGGACTTCCCAAATCAGTTTCCCTGGGTGTGTGAGCAGGGAGGCCTGAGGTGAGAACCCCAATCTGTTCTTCAGTCCTGATTTCAGTGGTTTAGTCCAGGATTTGGGTTTGGACACAAACCACAGTTGGTCTGATCTGGGCCATTGACAACTAAGGGCTTTGCTGTGCTTTGCTCTGGAATAAATGGGCCAAACAGGGGCAATTTGTGACCAAATAGAGGTGATTTGTGGCTAACCAGCCAATAAAAACCAAAGCAGTATTCAGGCAATGCAACATTGGTGGTTCATGCCTGTAAATATCTGACTGAGGAGCTTCACTGTGTTTGTTGTACAAATTGAACTAAATGTTGTTCTATCCCTCCTTGGGGTATTAGCAAGTTTTTGAAGTGTGACTTGCACTTCTTTACCTGTCAGAAAACAGTCCAGCTCCTGAGGTTGTCAAGAAAGTTCAGCCCAAGAAAAAACAGTCCTTCAAAACCATTGAGCAGAACTTGAACAACATCAACGTGTCGGAGGCCAATCGCAGGTGTGAGGTGGGTTTGGGGATGTTCTGGGGGAGGGAGGAGGTGGCACCTCATCTCCCTCAGCTCTGCTTTCCTCACTGTTCCTCTCCTGGGTTCTGATGGTCACACATAGGTCTGGAATGTGCTGGTCCAGTAAAGGTGTGTCCTGTCCTGTCTGTGGGAGGGAGCCGAAAGGGCTCTTTCCTCTCTGAGAAAGATCATGAATTATGGGATGTTTGCTTTGGGAGGGACCATAAAGATCATCTCATTCCACCCCCTGCTGTGGGCAGGGGCACCTCCCACTCTCCCAGGGTGCTCCAAGCCCCGTCCAGCCTGGCCTGGGACACTTCCAGGGATGGGGAGCAGACGTTTGGGTCTTTCTCCCATGGGATCTGTGCTTTGAAGTCTTTTGCCTCCTCCATCTCCTCCATCCCTTGACTCTCCACTTCCCTGCACTCCTGCAGGTGGATCCCATGTTCCAGAAAGCAGCAGCTGCCTTTGATGAGTGCAGCACTGCTGGGATTTTCCTCACGGGGCTCCGCTCCCAGAGCTTCCAGAGTGAGCTCCTCTTTGAGTCCAGGATTGTGCCCCTGCCCTCCTCAGAGACCCTCCCACTGCCCAGCCTGGATCCCGTGACAGTGAAGGATTTAAAGTGTGAGTGTTGGGCCCATCCAGACCTTTCCATGCTTTCCATCTCTCAGATGAGCTTATTTTAGTCTCAGCTGCTTGTGCTGTGCTTTGATCACTGCTTGGCTGCCCAGGGGCACCCGGGCTCTGATCCTGGCCCAGCTGAGACCTGCTGCTGGAAAAGCAGCACTTCAGGTGCTTGACCTTTGTAGGTTTTAGATCTTGACCTTTGTAGTTTTTAGGTCTCAACCTGTTACCCAGCCTCTGGCACAGCAGGTGTTGGTCTGAGCTGGGCAGGACTTAGGATTAGAGCTCCAGGTTAAGGACTGACCTTCTCCATGGTGTGGAGCACATCGATGGGACCAGACCCTGCCCTGGCAACATTCACAGTTATGCCCACTGTGGAGCTGGGATGAAAATTGAAATCTCCCTTTCTGTTGATAAATGAGCTCTGCAGGGAAGAAAAGCTGCCCACAAATGTGGCTTTCAGATTATTTAATTAAGAAGTCCTGCCTGACACTTGCCTTTGCTGCTGCTGCTCCATCCTGGCTCTGATCCCTGCCTGTTGCTCTTTCCTTCTCCAGCCCTGCTGGCCCAGTGTGTGGGGAAACGTCTCATCTGCTCCTCCCTGGCTGGGTTCCAGTTCACAAAGTGGGATGAGGAGTCCCACGAGGAGGTGGGTTGGATGGCTCTGGGCCAGGTGGGATATCTGAGTTCTGTGCTCACCTCGGAGATACACAGTGGGGTGTTGTGCTGCAGGGCTGCTGATATCCTGCCTTTTTTCCATGGAATCATGGAATCCCAGGCTGGTTTGGGTTGGGAAGGACATTAAAGATCAATGAGTTCCAATCTGCCTATGGGCAGGGACACCTCCCACTGTCCCAGGGTGCTCCAGCCTGGTCTTGGACACTCCCAGGGATGAGGTAGCCACAGCTTCTCTGGGAATCCCAGCCCAGCCCCTGCCCAGCCCCTCCCCACCCTCACAGGGGAGAATTCCAGTATCCCATCTCAATCCACGCTCCTTCAGCTTAAGGCCATTAAGCTGAACTCCCTGAGCTCCCAAGCCCTTCCTGAGCTCTGCTCCCCTCAGTCAGTGTCAGCCCTGCTGGAGAAGTTCCGGCAGAGTGAGGAGGTTTTCGACCCCGATGCGGAGCCCGAGAGTGACGGCGAGGGTGGAGCCAACCCCCTGCCTGGGGACGACTTCGACTTCCACTCGGATTCCCCCCGGAGCACAGCCCCGGAAAAGCTTGGGGAGTTCACAGACAACATCAACTCCTTCGGGACCATCAGCCAGAACCAGAGCAAGGGGTGAGTGCTCATGAAAGATCTGGCTGTGCTTTAATGGCCCATGAAAACTCCTGGCAGCTCTCTGGGAAATCTTTCATTCTCTGCTTCCTCCTGCAGCTCTGGGTAAATGTAGGGATGTGTTATGGGAATATCTCTGCCTTTCAAGGAGAGCTTTGGCAATTCTACCTCTTTTTTGCAGCAGCCTCACAGAATTCAGACACTGCAGCACCCCCAGCTCTGGGTCAGGACCAGGAGTCCTGCCCTACTGGAACAGGGAATGGGAATGTCTGTCCAGACCTACTCTGGGTATTCCATGCCCCCAGGAATGCCAAAGGAATGGTTCCACTGATTTCATCTGTGCTTCTTGCAGGCCTTTAGGAGAGGGAGACGTTGGGACCCTGTGCCTTCACCTCTCTGTGAAGCCAGGGGAATATTCCTACTTCAGCCCCCGCACGCTGTCCATGTGGGCTGGCCCGGAGCACTGGCGCTTCCGGCCCCAGAACAGATGTAGGTATCTGGGGCCTGATCCCAGGGATCAGGGAATCATGGAATGGGAGGGCTTGGAAGGGATCTCAAAGCCCATCCAGTGCCACTCCTGCCAAGGACAGGGACACCTCCCACTATCCCAGGCTGCTCCAGCCTGACCTTGGACACTGCCAGGGATGGGGCAGCTACAGCTCCTCTGGGAATCCCAGTCCAGCCCCTCCCTCCCCTTCCAGGGGAGAATTCCTTCTCAATACCCCATCTCAACCCACCTTCCTTCACCTTAAGACCATTAGGACTGAATTAGACTTTCTGCTTCCACAAAAAGATGCCGAACCCTGGGAAACATGAGGCTGGAAACAACCTCTTGCTTTGCCCACAATGAAGGGTGGGATCTGCCCCTGTAGATGGGTCTGTGGGGCAGATGATGCCCAGAGTGGGAGTGGCTGCCTGGCCTGGCTCTGTCACAAGGCACTGTCCCATCCCTTCCCTTCCCAAACCCTCCCTTCCCTCTTCTTCCAAAACCTTCCTTTCCCAAACCTTCCCTTCCCAAACCTCCAGCTGACACCAACTCTAAAAAGGAGCCCAAGAGAAGGACTGTGAGGAAAGTGTTTGAGCTGAACTTTGATGAGGACATTGACTTTGAGGCCTATTTCCATCAGACCAAGGTACCTGCTGAGCTCCCTCCTCTTCCTGCCCTCCCTTTTGCTGGATTCTTCCTGGTTTACACCTCTCATGTCCAGCTGGGTGTCCCAGGGTGCTGAATGGTGCACTGGCTGCACCAGTGTGCAGTTTCTCATTAGAGGCATCCCAGACCTTTCCCTCTTTTGGGCAAAGACCTGTATTCCAAGCAGTGATTTGTGCCTGGGAAGCTCCTGGCTGATGCATTTCCCACCCCTTCCCAGGCATCTGTAACTCTGGCCAAATCCATCCTGGAAAGCCAGAATGTGAGGAGCACCACACTCCCTGCAGACTTCAACTACGACCCCCAGAACATCCTCCAGCTATTCCTCAAACCTCTTGTGAAGGTAAGAGCCTTCTCCAAGTGCCTCCCAGCAATAACTCCAGGCACAAAACCTCCAAAATTCTTGAGATCCTGCAAGTGTTTTGGGATGCTCCTTTAGGCCAATGTGTGACATAGAGCTGGCCCACTGTGGATGCCAAGGCTGCTCTAGGGGCTTTCTGGAGGTGTGTGAGTAGGAGGAGCAGCTGGAAGGGGAAAAAGGGAATGAAGGAGCACGGCACAGGCATTGCTTGGGCTAATATTGCATGTTTTTGCTCCTCTGGGCTGTGGTCTGTCCCTGTAGCTCAGCACGACGTCACAGCCCGTCGCCACGTTGGACAGCGAAGCTGAGATTGGGGACTACGACTACAACAACCCCAACGACACCTCCAACTTCTGCCCTGCCCTGCAGGTACTGAGCAGGGAGGGCTCTGTGTCTGACACGGGATGGGAAAAATTTAGGGATAATCCAAGTCCAGGTTTAATTACTAGTGAGAAGGAATTGGAGCTGCAGAGTCTCTGTGCCTGCCCCGACCCTCCGTGACATCCCCTGAGCTCCGCGCTTGGTGTTTGCCCCTGCAGCAGGAACCCCAATCCAGCCTTTTCCATGCCTTGGAGAAGGAACAGATTCCATGTCTCAGCTCTGCACTGGGAGCTTTCCTGCCACCTGTTTTCCGGGCCCCTGTTGATTTCTCCCGAAGCTCCAGCTTTGTGCCAGGTGTGGTTGTCACAGGTCCTGGCTGGTCCCACTCTGGCAGCAGAGCCCTCATGTCCTTGTTTTTCCATGTATTATGGAATCCCAGATTGGTTTGAATTGGAAAGGACCTTAAAGATCACTGAGTTTGAACCTGCCCTGGGCAGGGACACCTCCCACTGTCCCAGGGGGCTCCAGCCTGGCCTTGGACACTCCCAGGGCTGGGGCAGCCACAGCTTCTCTGGGAATCCCAGCCCAGCCCTCCCCACCCTCACAGGGAAGAATTCCATCCTAATATCCCATCTATCCCTGCCTTCTGGCAGTGGGAAGCCATTCCCTGTGTCCCGTCCCTCCATGTCTTGTCTCAGGTCCTTCTCCAGCTCTCCTGGAGCCCCTTTAGGCCCTGGAAGAGGCTCTCAGATCTTCACTGGGAATCCCATCCCAGCCCCTCCCACCCTCACAGCCAACAATCCCTTCCCAATATCCCACCTCACCCCACTCCCTGCCAGTTGAAATCCATCCCAGTGCCAGTTGAACCCCAAGTCTTTCAGCTGCCTCTGGGCTGGAGTTGAGGAGGGTCTGAGACCCCCAGAGCTGCTGGTGGGACGGAGTTGGAGCTGGAGCTGCGAGGGATGGGCAGGAGCCCTGGAATGGGTTGGGATGGAGGGACCTTGAAGGTCACCCAGTGCCACCCCTGCCCTGGGCAGGGACACCTCCCACTGTCCCAGGGGGCTCCAGCCTGGCCTTGGGCACTCCCAGGGATGGGGCAGGACAAGCTTTGATGTTCTGCTCTCCAGACATGCCTGGGGTCCATCCCTGGGGAGCCTGAAGCAGCGTCTGTTCCATGGGGAACAGGAACTGCAGCCTCGGGGGCTCTGCGGTGGCGTCACCGGGGGTGTCACTGCTGTGTCCCCTGCAGGTGGCAGACAGTGATGATGACGGTGACCATGGGGAGCAGCTGGGCCAGGAGGGGCAGGGCAGTGATGAGGGGCCGGAGCCAGGCATGGCCCTGCCCGGGAACAGGAACCTGCCCACGGAGCAGCAGCTGCAGCTCATTGCGGAGCCCACGAAGGTAAGTTTGGCACAGCCCCTGAGGTGAGTGTGGCACAGCCTCAGTGAGGGTGAGTGTGGCACAGCCTCAGTGAGGGTGAGTGTGGCACAGCCTCAGTGAGGGTGAGTGTGGCACAGCCCCCTGAGGTGAGTGTGGCACAGCCTCAGTGAGGGTGAGTGTGGCACAGCCTCAGTGAGGGTGAGTGTGGCACAGCCCCCTGAGGTGAGTGTGGCACAGCCCCCTGAGGTGAGTGTGGCACAGCCTCAGTGAGGGTGAGTGTGGCACAGCCCCCTGAGGTGAGTGTGGCACAGCCACCCTGAAAGGGAGTTTCTTAAAATTTTCTTTTTTTGACAGCTCCTTAAGATTAGAAGTTCTGTAAGATTAGCAGTTTCTTAAAACGTAAATTTTCTTAAACTTAAGTTTCTTACAATCAAAAGTTCCTTAAAATTAGAAGTTCTGTAATGTTTAAGTTTTCTTCAGCTTAGAAGTTTGTTACAATTAAAAATTCCTTAAAATTAGAAGTTTCTTAAAAGTTAAATTTTCTTAAACTTAGAAGTTTCTTACAATTCAAAGTTCCTTGAAATGAGAAGTTCTTTAAAATTTAAATTTTCTTCAGGTTAGAAGTTTCTGAAAATTTACTTTTTTGAAAGTTCCTTAAAATTAGACGTTTCTTAAAGTTTAAATTTTCTTAAACTTAGAAGTTTCTTACAATTTACTTTCTTAAAATTAGAAGTTCCCTAAAATTTAAATTTTCTTAAGCTTCGAAGTTTCTTAAAATTTGCTTTTTTGAAAGTTTCTTAAAACTGGAAGTTTGTTAAAATGAGAAGTTTCTTACAATTAAATTTCTAAAAATTCACTTTCTTAAAACTTTCTTAACTTTAGAAGTTTCATAAAATTGGAAGTTTCTTAAAATTAGAAGCTCTTTAAAATTTAAAATTTCTTAAAATTAGAAGCACTTAAAAATTTAAACTTTCTTAGAAGCTTCTTAAAATTAAGAGTTTTTTAAAATTAGAAGTTCCTTAAAATTTTAAGTTTCTTAAAAGTTCCTTAAAATTGGAAGTTTCTTAAAATTTAAACTTTCTCAAAATGCCAAGTTTCTCTGACTGGGGAGCTGTCAGGGCTCCCAGAGCCCCTTCCCTGATTGGCATCTCCGTGTGTGGCACCTCCGGGGCTGCTGCTGGGCTCCTGTGCTGGTTAAATGTGAACCTGCAGGGGAAACGAACCCAACACAGAAGAGATTCTAAGTCAGAGTTACAATTTAATACCAACATTGCAATCAATGCAGTGGCACAAAGAGCAATTGGGTTTAACCCCCAAGCCCAGCAGTCTAACCCAGCCCCCTGGGGCACAAACACAGGGGGGTTTGGTGGCCCCTGTGCTGAGCCCCACGTGGTTCCCCCGAGGCCAAAGGCAAAGGAGGGGACAAAGCTGTTGGTGCAGATGATGGCAGAGTCTGGTGGAGAGTGGGGGGCTCCTCCTGTGCAGGGTCTGCTCCTCCTCTGGATGCCAGGAGTGGTGCCAGAGGTGCCCAAAGGCCAAGATTGTCTCCCCTCAGGTTTGGGTGGGAGCCCCCAGTGCCTCCCCCAGGGCAGGGAGTTCCACCCTGGGGGATCTGACTCTGGCACTCAGGGGGGATTTTGGAATGGTTGCTGGCCCCTGAGCAGAGCTGAGCCCTCAGGTGGGTGTGGAGGTGCCAAGGAGTCCCTGCAGGGCAGTTCTCCCAGCTCCTCTGCCAGGCTTCTTTCCCAGCCAGCTCCCAGCCTGAGGGCTCAGCTGTGCCCTGGGCAGCTGCTGCCAATGGGCCCTTGGGAACAGTTGCTGGGCAATGGTCCAGAGGGTTTGGAATGCCCAGCTTTGGGCACACCCACACTGGGACAAACTGGGCCCACCTGCTCAACTGGGACAACACCATTCCTGGGAGATTCCCCTGGAGGGGAGGGAATCCCATCTGGAGGCTGTTCCTGGGGATGACTATCCTGGAATGCCACCTGTGCTTCCCTCAGATCAACAGGGTGGTGGTGCAGTATGCCAGGACTGCCAAGAGGATGGACATGAAGAGGCTGAAGGAGGACATGTGGGGGCTCCTGAGCTCGGGGCAGCGCCAGGGCACGGTGGGGCAGGTGGGTGCAGGGGATCTGCTGCATCACCAACCCCTTCTGGGGCCTGTGGGGTGAGGGGAAATTGTGGGGAGCACATTTTGTCCCTGGTTTGTGCTGAGCAGGAGGGAGATGGTGACAAAGAGAAGGACATGTCGGTGGTGGCAGGAGAGAAGATCCTGAGTGACATCACCAAGGACCTGCTGCACAGGTAGAGACCCCCAAACCAGGCTGGACTGAAGGTGGGGCAGACTTGGGGGCAGGTGGGACAAGAACAGCCCCCCCCAGTGTGTGTCACAGTCCCCTCTATGTGTGTGTCACAGTCCCCTCTATGTGTGTGTCACAGCCCCCTGTGTCTGTCACAGTCCCCCCTGTGTCTGTCACAGTCCCCTCTGTGTGTGTCACAGCCCTCTCCCCACGTTTGTCACAGCCCCCCCTCTGTGTGTGTCACAGCCCCCTTGTGTCTGTCACAGTCCCCCCTGTGTCAAAGTCCCCCTGTGTGTGTCACAGCCCTCCTCTGTGTGTCACAGTCTCCCCTGTGTGTCACAGTCCCCTCTATGTGTCTGTCACAGTCCCCCCTGTGTGTGTCACAGTCTCCTCTGTGTGTCACAGCCCCCTGTGTGTGTCACTGTCCCCTCTGTGTCTGTCCAGCCCTTCCCTTGTTCCAGGTTTTCCTGGAGGAGCTTTGGGTTCATCCAGCCCCGCCAATCCTGTGGGAAGTGGAGGACAGCAGGTCCCTGGGGAGCAGCTGAGCTCTGGTGGGCTCTGTCCATCCTAATCCGGCTCTCCTGCCCCTCCACAGGCTTCCTGCTGCCATGGCAACCAACCTGTCCGTGCCCTTGGCCTTCGTTTGCCTCCTGCACCTGGCGAACGAGAAGGTGAGTGCACAGCCTGGCCAGGGATGGCTCCTCCTCGGGCTCTTCCCATACTGAGGGGCTGGGAACGCTGCCATTCCCAGCTGGATACTGCCAGTCCTGCCCTGTCCTTGGGTCTGGCAGCACTTTGCTCCTCAGAGTTGTTCCAAGCTTCTGTGAGTGTTCCAGTCTCTGACTCATGGAATAGAATCATGGAATCTTTGAGGCTGGAAAAGGCCTTCAGGATCATCCAGTCCAACCTTTGAGCACATCCCCCAGCCCAGGGGGGATATCCAGTCATTCCTTGGACACCTCCAGGGATGGGGACTCCACCACCTCCCTGGGCAATTCCAGTGCCTGACCACCCTTTCCATGGAAAAATTCCTCCTGATGCCCAACCTGAACCTGCTCTGCCACAGCTTGAGGCCATGTCCTCCTGTCCCTTGTCCCCTGGGACAGCCATGGCAGGAGGCTCTGGGCTTGTTCTGAACCTTCATCCTGTGGGGCTTTTGTGCCTTCAGGCTCCGAGAGGAGCAGTCTGGCTTTGTCAGAAGCAGCTTTCCCTCTGTATTCCCAGAATCTGAAGCTGGAGGGCACAGAGGACCTGTCTGATGTGCTGGTGACACAGGGCAATTGAGCCATGTGTGGAGCAGCCCCTGGAATGGCCCCAGGCCGGAGCTCAGCGTCCCAGCTCTGCACTCGAAGCAGTGGCAGGTGTTTCTCCTCCCAGCTGAGGAATCCCACTGGTCTCTGCATCTCAGGAAGACTTGAAAGTCAGGGATGTCCTGCCTGACCACAGGACCTGCACAGATGGACAACTGGGGCTCAGCCTTCCTGGCTCCTGCCACCTCTGATCCATCAGCTCTTTCCTGGGAATGGGTAGGGAAGTTCCTCCATCTCACTGTGAACCACCAGTGCCTGCAGCAAAAGTCTTTTCTGTGTGTCCCAAAAGGCTCCTTTGTTCCTCTGTCTGTCCTGAAAGGCTCCTCTGTGTGTTCCAAAATTTTCCTCTGTCTGTCCCAAAATTTTCCTGTCTATCCCAAAAGGTTCTGTCTGTCCCAAAATTTTCCTCTCTCTTTCCCAAAAAGTTCTTCTGTGTGTCCCAAAAGGCTCCTCTGTGTATCCTTCCCTGTCTGTCATTCCCAGTTCCTGGACTGACTGTTACTCCTGTCCCCAGTTGTTTCCTGCTTACCCCATGACAGGATTTACCTTTTATACTGTTTGAAGACAATAAATTGCTCCAGACTTTGCAGATGGGCCTTGGAAGGAATGTCCAAACCAGGAGAGAGGCTGGAATAACATGGGAGTGTTGGGGGCTGGCAGGATGGGGCAGCTCCCTGAAAAAGGGGAGCACTGGGATCTGGAGGTGGTGACCAGGTTCAGCCAAGAGCTGAAATCACCAGGGAAGTTCCAGGTGCTGAGGCAGGTCCAGAACAAGCTGGGAAGTGGGTCGGAGGTCAGGATTGGCTCCAGGTCTGCAGGTCAGGACTGGGTGCAGGTCTGCAGGTCAAGATTAGTCTGAGGTGTCCAGCCAGGGAGACCAGAGCTCCCAGCCCAGCTTAGGCTTTGAGCTGAGCCTCAGTGGAGCTCCTGGGCCCATGGGTGAGGATCAGGACCCTTGGAGAGGCTGGTGAAGGTCGTTAATTAAGGGCTAATTAGTGCCCTCAGGACCCTTAGGGGGTTGGGGTGGGAAGGAGCCTGGACCTCACTCAGGTGCCCTGAGGGCACCTCTGGGCAGGACCCCCTTCCTGAGAGTTCCCAGTGGGCACGAGGGGCACAGGATGGGAATTTTAAAGGAAAATGTGCACCAACAAGGACATTATCCCAGAAAGGCTGGATTTCCACAAGCTACAGTTCATTGAGGGGAGATTCACACAGGAAGAGCCAAATCCTCGTGTCTACAGCCTCTGGATCCAGGGGGTAGATGTCCCGAGGGGCTGCCCAGCTGGGAGGTTCAGCATTCCCTAGGCTCAGCATTCCCTGGAATCCCAGGGTTTAGCATTCCTGGAGGCTCAGCATTCCCTGTAGATCAGCGTTCCCGAGGGCTCAGCATTCCAAAGGCTCAGTATTCCCAGGGCAGCTGCCCCTTTAGTCCTCCTTGTGCCGATCCCAGGTCTTTCCCTGCCTCTCATTCCCAAGAATCCTGGTGCCCAGATGGGATGTGGAAGAGGCAGCTGCTCCCGGTGCTGCCACAGCCTCGGGAATCCCTCCTGCGAATTCCCCAGTTCCTCCTCCGGCATCTGGCGGAGAGAAGCAGCAATGCCACGTCCTGTGTGCCACATCCCAAACCTCCAGCACATCCCGGGATGGGGAATGTCTCGGGATGCGGGAAAAGCGCCCTCCTTGCAGGGTGCCAGGCGCTGCCTCCACTCGCGGAGCTCTAGCCCATGCTCTGCTTCAGCCACTCCAGCTGCCACCGCTCCAGCTCCCCCCGGAGCTGCACCTTCTCTCTCTGGGGCGGGAGACACAGACAGGGGTGGAAAGGGCTCGGAAGCCTCCCAGATGGGCACTTTGGAGGTGAGTCCTGGACCTGCGTCTGCTCCAGCTCGTGCAAGATCTCAGCCTATCGCTGCTTCAGGAGCTGCAGCTCCTGCTGCTCCTCCTGCTGCTCCTTCTCCCGCTGCTCTCACTGCTTCTGCTGCTCCCACAGCTCCTTCTGCTCCCGCAGCTCCCGCTGCTCCTCCCACTGCTCCCACTGCTCCTTCTCCCACTGCTCCCACTGCTCCTTCTGCTGCTGCTCCCACAGCTCCTTCTGCTGCTCCCGCAGCTCCCGCTGCACCTCCCACTGCTCCTTCTGCTGCTGCTCCCACTGCTCCTTCTCCTGCTGCTCCTTCTACTGCTGCTCCCACAGCTTCTCCTGCTGCTCCCGCAGCTCCCGCTGCACCTCCCACTGCTCCTTCTGCTGCTGCTCCCACTGCTCCTTCTCCTGCTGCTCCTTCTACTGCTGCTCCCACAGCTTCTCCTGCTGCTCCCGCAGCTCCCGCTGCACCTCCCACTGCTCCTTCTCCTGCTGCTCCTTCTGCTGCTGCTCCCACAGCTCCTTCTGCTGCTGCTCCCGCAGCTCCCGCAGCTCCTCCCACTGCTCCTCCTCCCGCTGCTCCCACTGCTTCTGCTGCTGCTCCTCCTGCTGCTCCCGCTGCTCCCACAGCTCCTCCCGCTGCTCCCGCTGCTCCTTCTCCTGCAGCTAAGAGCAAGAAGCTTTTTGTGTCCTCCTCCAGTTTCTCTGGAGAAACTTCATCTGTTTCACTTCTCTCCGAGATCGTGGCCGCTAAAATCCAGTTTGGAAGATAAGCTTCTTCTAATAAATGATTATGCTTTTCACCTAGAGAGAAGGCTGCAGGCCAGGCAACTCAGATGCATATGCTTTGTCTTCACTCACTCTTGAAGAGCAAGAAGTTTTTGTGTCCTCATACCTTTTCTCTGGAATAAACTTCATCTGTTTCACTTCTCGACCGGAGAATGCAGCCTCTAAATTAAAATTTCAGAGATAAGGTTAACCTAATAAACAATTATGATTTAAAACAAGAGAGAAAGATGCAGGCATGGGATCTCAGATGTATATGATTTGTCTTCGTTCACTTTCCCAAAGCAATAAAACTTCGGTGTCCTGATACTTTCTGTCTGGCAGGAATCATCTATTTAACTTCTCACCAGAGCAGGTACTTTTAAACGAGACAGTGGGAGATTAGTTCTCCGAAGGAATGATTGTGCTTTTCACCAAGAAAGGTTCATGCCTGGATCAAAGATGCATATGCTTTGTCTTCATTCTCTCTCCAAAAACAGTAAGACTTTTGTGTCCTGATACCTTCTGTCCGACAGGAATCAACTGTTTCACTTCTCAGCAGAGCACAGTGGTTTTAAATTACAACTTGGGAGACCAGCTTCCCTAAGGAAAAATTGTGCTTTTCACCAAGAAAGAAAGCCCTAGGCCTGGGATCTTAGATGCATATCCTTTGCCTTCATTCACTCTACAAAAGCAAGAAGACTTCAGTCTCCTTATACTTTCTGCCTGGAAGGAACAAGCTCTTTCAGTTCTCACAAGAGCATAGTGGTTTTAAACTACAGTTTGGGAGATTAGCTTCTCCTGGGGAACGATTGTGCTTTTCACCAAGAAAGAAATCAGCAGGCCTGGCATCTCAGATGCATGTTCTGTGTCTCCATTCACTCTCACAAAAACAAGAAGACTTTTGTGTGCTGATACCTTCTGTCTGGCAGGAATCAACTGTTTCGCTTGTCGGCAGGGCACGGTGCTCTTAAATTTGTGAGATTCCCTTCTCTGAAGGAGCAGTTGTGCTTTTCACCAAGAAAGAAAGCTCCAGGCCTGGATCTCAGATGTATTGTCTTTGCCTTCATTCATTCTACAAAAGCAAGAAGACTTTTGTGTCCTGATAACTTCTGTCTGGCACAACTAAACCGTTTCACTTCTACGCAGAGTGCTGTGTTTTACAATACAATTTCGGACACTGGCTTCTCTTAAGAAACAATTGTGCTTTTCACCAAGAAAGAAAGGTCCAGGCCTGGATCTCAAATGCATATGGTTTGCCTTCATTCACTTTCCCAAAGCAAGAAGACATTTGTGTCCTGATACCTTCTGTCTGTCAGGAATCAACTCTTTCACTTCTTGGCAGAGCATGGTGCTTTTAAACTATAATTTGGCTTCTCCTTTCAATTGCACTTTTCACCTAGAAAGAAATCTCCATGCTTGGATCTCACATGCATATGCTCTGCCTTTATTCACTCCACAAAAACAGGAAGACTTTTGTGCCCTGATACCTTCTGTCCAGCAGGAATCAACTGTTTCACTTCTTGGCAGGGCACGGTGCTTTTAAATCACAAATTGGGAAACTAACTTCTTTTAAGGAACAATTGTGGTTTTCACCAAGAAAGAAAGCTCCAGATCTGGATCTCAGATGCATATGATTCACTTTCCATAGGATTAGGGTTAGGGTTAGGGTTACAGTTAGGGTTAGTATTAAGGTTAGGGTTGGGGTTAGGTTTAGGGTAAGGGAACTCCTTGCTTTAGGGTTAGGGTTACGGTTATGGTTAAGTTTAGGGTTAGGGTTCAGCTTAGGGTTAGGCTTAGGGTTATGGGTAGTGTTAGGCTTAGGTTTTGGCTTAGGTCAAGGGTTATGGCACCGTTAGGGTTAGGGTTCAGGCTCCATTAGGGTTATTCTTTGGGTTATGGTTAGGGTTAGGCTTAGGAACCCTTTTGGACCCTACTGGATCCATGTGAATCCCTCTTGATTCTCTTGGACTTCTCTCAATCTACCTGGACCATCTTGGACACTGCTAGACCCCCTTGGACCTCTTACTGTCGCCCTGGTCCTGGCCTTGGCCGTTGCCCTGTCCTCGGCATTGACCCTAGCCCTGGCTCTGGCCGTGCTGCTGGCCCTGGCCCTGGCCCTAGCCCTGGCCCTGGCCCAGACTCTGGTCCTATCCAGGATGAGGGCTAGGGCCAGGGCCAAAACTAGGGCGAGAGCTACGGCCCGGGCTAGGGCTAGGGACAGGGATAGAGCCAGGGCCAGGGCAAGGACTGGGACCAGGGCCAGGGCCTGGGCCAAGGCGAGGGCCAGAGCCAGTGGCAGTGGCAGTGGCAGGGCCAGGGTGAGGGCTGGGGCCAGGGTCAGGGCCAGGGCCAAGGCTATTGCTAGGGAGAGGCCCAGAGACAGAGCCAGTGCAAGGGCAAGAGTGACGGCCAGGGCCAGGGCAAAGGCCAGGGCCAGAGCCAGGGCAAGGGGTAGGGCCAAGGCCACAGATAGGGCTAGGGCCAGGGCCGTAGCCAAGGCCAGGGTCAGGGTCAGGTTCAGGGTCACGACAAGGGCTAGGGCCATGACCTGGTCCAGGGCTAGGGCCTGGTCAAGGACAAGGACTAGTGTGAGGATGAGGGCGTAGGCCAGGGCCAGGGTTAGGGTTAGGGTTAGGGTTAGGTTCCCCATTGGTTTAGGCTTAGAGTTGGGTTAGGTTTACAGTTAGGTGTGGGGTTAGCGTTAGGGTTTTTGTTAGGGTTAGGGTTAGGGTTAGGCTTTGGTTAAGGCTCAGGCTTAGCCTTATGTGTAGGTTTACATTAAGGGTTAGGGCACCATTAGTGTTAGGGTTAGGGTTCTAGTTAGGGTTAGTGTCAGCGTTAGGGTTAGGGTTAGGGTTATGGTTAGGGTGCCATTAGGGTTAGTTGTAGGTTTAGTGTTATGCTTAGTCTTAGGTACCCTTTTGGACCCTACTGGGTCCTTTTGGATCCACCTGGATTTTCTTGGATCGCTCTGGATTCACCTGGACCATCTTGGACACTGCTACACCCTCCTGGACCCCTGACTCCCCTGGCCCTGCCCTTGACCCTTGCCCTGGCCCTGGCATTTGCCATTGCCCTTGCCCTGGCCCTGGGTCTGGCCCTCGTCCAGGCCTAGTCCCTGGCCCTATCCTTCACCCTGGTCCTGGCTCTGACCATGGCCATGGCCGTGGCCCAGGGCCTTGCCCCAGCCTTGGCCCTGGCCGATGCCCTGTCCCTGGCCTTGCCCCTGGCTCTGGCCCTGTCTCTAGCCCTCGTCCTGGCTCTAGCCCTGGCTCTAGCCTTGGCCCTGGCCCTAGCCTTGGCCCTGGCTCTCACCCTTGCCCTGACCCTGGCCCTAGCCACGATGAGGGCTAGGGCCAGGGCCAGGGCTAGGTCTAGGGCCAGAGCTAGAGCCAGGGCCAGGGCGAGGGTTCGGGTTAGGCTTAGGCTTAGGCTTAGGCTTAGGCTTAGGCCTAGGTTTAGACTTAGGGTTAGGGTAAGGGGCCGAGTTGGGGTTAGCTTTAGGGTTAGGTTTAGGCTTGCGTTTAGGGTTAGGGTTAGGTAACACCTTGGTTTAGGGTTATGGTTAGGGTTAGGGAACCCCATGGTTTAGGGTTAGGGTTAGGTTTAAGGTTCGGCTTAGGGTTAGGCTTAGGGTTGTGGTTAGTGTTAGGCATAGGTTTTGGCGTAGGTCAAGGTTTAGTGTTTGGGTTCAGGCTCCATTAAGGTTATTCTTTGGGTTAGGGTTAGGCTTAGGCTTAGGCTTAGGTACCCTTTTGGACCCTACTGAATCCATTTGGATTCCTCTTGATTTTCTTGGACTTCTCTTGATCTACCTGGACCATCTTGGACGCTGATAGACCCCCCTGGACCTCTTACTGTTTCCCTGGTTGTAGCCTTGGCCCTGGCCCTGGCCCTGGCCTTTGCCCTGTCCCTGTCCCTGTCCCCAGCACTGACCCTAGCCCTGACTCTGGCTGTGCCGCTTGCTCTGACCGTGGCCCTAGCCCTGACCCTGGCTTTGCCTCTGGCCCTGGCCCTGGCCCTGGCCCTGACTCTCACCATAGCCCTGGCCCTCGCCCTGGCCATGAGCCAGGACCTGGCTCAGGCCCAGGCTCTGGCCCTATCCAGGATGAGGGCTAGGGCCAGGCCCAAAGCTAGGGCAAGAGCTACGGCCCGAGTTAGGGCTAGGGACAGGGATAGAGCCAGGGCCAGGGTGAGCGCCAGGGCGATGGCCAGGGTCAGGGTCAGGACCAGGACCTGGGCCAACGTGAGGGCCAGGGCCAGGGCCAGAGCCAGTGGCAGGGCTAGGGTGAGGGCCAGGGCCAGGGCCCGGGTCAGGGCGAGGATTAGGGCCAGGGCCAGGGCCAGGGCCATTGCCAGGGCCAGTGCCACGGTCAGGGCTAGGACCAAGGCTATGGCTAGGGAGAGGCCCAGAGACAGGGCCAGTGCAACGGTGAGAGTCAGGGCCAGGGCAAGGGTAAAGGTCAGGGCCAGAGCCAGGCCATGGATAGGGCTACAGCCAGGGCTACGGCCAGGGCCAGAGCCAGGCCATGGATAGGGCTACAGCCAGGGCTACGGCCAGAGCCAGTGGCAGGGGCAGGGCCAGGGCCAGGGCCAGGGGCATGGCCAAGGCCATGGCCAAGGTCAGTGTCAGGGTCACGACAAGGGCTGGGGCCATGGCCTGGGCCAGGGCTAGGGCCCAGACAAGGATGAGGGCTAGGGTGAGGACGAGGGCATAGGCCAGGGCCAGGGTTAGGGTTAGGGTTAGGGTTAGTGTTAGAATTAGGTTTAGGGTTGGGCTTAGGGTTAAGGTTAGGGTTAGGGTTATGTTTGGGGTTAGGGTTAGATGACCGCTTGGTGTAGGGTCATGGTTAGGGTTAGGGTTAGGGTTCGGGTTAGGGTTAGGGTTTGGGAAAGGCTTAGGCTTAGGCTTATGCTTAGGTTTACGTTAAGGGCTTGGGCACCATTAGGGTTAGGGTTAGGGTTAAGAGTTATGGTCAGGGTTAGGATTAGTGTTAGGGTTAGGGTTACGGTTAGGGTAAGGGTTAGGGTTTGGGAAAGGCTTAGGCTTATGCTTAGGTTTATGTTAAGGGCTTGGGCACCATTAGGGTTAGGGTTGGGGTTAGGGTTAGGATTATGGTCAGTGTTAGGATTAGTGTTAGGCTTAAGGTTAGAGTTAAGGTTACGGTTAGGGTAAGGGTTAGGGTTAGGCAATCCCACTGTTTAGGGTTAGGGTTAGGGTTAAGGTTCGGCCTAGAGTTAGGCTCAGGAATATGGTTAGTGTTAGGTTCAGGTTTTGGCTTAGGTCAAGGGGTACAGCGCCATTAGGGTTAGTGTTAGGGTTAGGGTTATGGTTAGGGTTAGGTTTAGGTTTGGGTGTGGGTTAGGGTTAGGCTTAGGCTTACGCTTAGGCTTAGGGTTAGGTACCCTTTTGGACCTTACTTGATCCATTTGGATCCCTCTTGATTCTCCTGTACTTCTCTCGACATATCTCCACCATCTCGGACGCTGCCATACCCCCGTGGACCTCCTACTGTTGCCCTGGCCCTGGTCTTGGCCCTCGCCCTTGCCCTTGCCCTGGCCCTGGCCCCAGCATTGATCCTAGCCCTGGCTCTGGCCCTGGCTCTGGCCGTGGCCCTAGCCCTGACCGTGACTCTCATCATAGCCCTGGCCCTGGCCCTGGCCCTGGCCCAGGCTCTGGTCCTATCCAGGATGAGGGCTAGGGCCAGGCCCAAAGCTAGGGCGAGAGCTACGGCCCAGGCTAGGGCTAGGGCCAGGGATAGAGCCAGGGCCCGGGCCAGGGCGAGTGCCAGGGCGATGGCCAGGGCCAGGACCAGGGCCTGGGCCAAGGCGAGGGCCAGGGCCAGAGCCAGTGGCAGGGCCAGGGTGAGGGCCAGGGCCACGGTCAGGGCTAGGGCCAAGGCTATTGCTAGGGAGAGGCCCAGAGACAGAGCCAGTGCAAGGGCGAGAGTGAGGGCCAGGGCCAGGGCAAAGGCCAGGGCCAGAGCCAGGGCAAGGGGTAGGGCCAAGGCCACGGATAGGGCTAGGGCCAGGGTCAGGGTCAGGGTCAGGTTCAGGGTCATGACAAGGGCTAGGGCCATGACCTGGTCCAGGGCTAGGGCCCGGTCAAGTACGAGGGCTAGTGTGAGGATGAGGGCGTAGGCCAGGGCCAGGGTTAGGGTTAGGGTTAGGGTTAGCGTTAGAATTAGGTTTAGGGTTGGGCTTAGGGTTAGTGTAAGGGTTAGGGTTAGTGTTAGGGTTAGGTTTCGGGTCCCCATTGGTGTAGGCTTAAGGTTAGGTGTGGGGTTACATTTAGGGTTAGGGTTAGGGTTAGGGATGGGTTAGGTTTAGTGTTAGGGACTCCTTTGGTTTAGGGTTAGGGTTAGGGTTAGAGGTAGGGGTAGGGTTTGAGTTGGAGCGTGCGACCCCCTTGGTTCAGGGTGAGGGTTAGGTTTAGGGTTAGGGTTAGGTTTACTGTTAAAGTTACAGTAAGGGTTCGGGTTATGGTTGAGGTTAGGTTTAGGGTTAAGGTTAGGGTTAGGGTTAGGGGTAGGGTTAGGGTTCGGCTTAGGGTTAGGGTTTGGGAAAGGCTTAGGCTTAGGCTTATGCTTAGGTTTACGTTAAGGGCTTGGGCACCATTAGGGTTAGGGTTAGGGTTAAGAGTTATGGTCAGGGTTAGGATTAGTGTTAGGGTTAGGGTTACGGTTAGGGTAAGGGTTAGGGTTTGGGAAAGGCTTAGGCTTATGCTTAGGTTTATGTTAAGGGCTTGGGCACCATTAGGGTTAGGGTTGGGGTTAGGGTTAGGATTATGGTCAGTGTTAGGATTAGTGTTAGGCTTAAGGTTAGAGTTAAGGTTACGGTTAGGGTAAGGGTTAGGGTTAGGCAACCCCATGGTTTAGGATTAGGGTTAGGGTTAAGGTTCGGCTTAGAGTTAGGCTTAGGGTTATGGTTAGTGTTAGGTTCAGGTTTTGGCTTAGGTCAAGGGTTACGGTGCCATTAGGGTTAGTGTTAGGGTTAGGGTTATTGTTAGGGTTAGTGTTACGGTTAGGGTAAGAGTTAGGGTTAGGTTTAGGTTTGGGTGAGGGTTAGGGTTAGGATTAGTGTTAGGGGTATGGATGGGGTGGGGTTAGTGTTAGGAATTCTCTTGGTTTATGGTTAGGTTTAGGGTTAGGTTTAGGTTTAGGGTTAGGTTTAGGTTTAGGGTTAGGTTTAGGTTTAGGGTTAGGGTTACGGTTAGGGTTCGGCTTAGGCTTACGCTTAGGCTTAGGTACCCTTTTGGACCATACTGGACACTGCCAGACCCCCGTGGACCTCCTACTGTTGCCCTGGTTGTGGCCTTGGCCCTGGCCCTGGCCCTGGGTCTGGCCCTTGGCGGGGCACTTTTGAGTTAGTTTGGGGTCAGTTTTTGGTCAATTTTTGGTCAACTTTTGCATCAGTTTTGGGTCCGTTTTGGGTCAATTTTGGGGCAGTTTTGGGACAATTGTGGGTCAGTTTTGGGTCAATTTTGTATCAGTTTTGTGTTAGTATTTTGGGCAGTTTTGGGTCAATTTTGGGGCAGTTTTGGGACAATTTTGGGTCGTTTTTGGGGCAGTTTTAAGTCAACTTTGGGACAGTTTGGGGTCAATTTGGGGGCAGTTTTGGGTCAATTTTTGGTCAATTTTGTGGAAGTTCTGGGTCAATTTTGGGTCAATTATGGAGAAGTTTTGGGTCAATTTTGGGGTCAATTTTGGGGCAGTTTTGGAGCAGTTTTGGATCAATTTTGGGTCAATTTTTGGTCAACTTTGGGGCATTTCTGGGGCAGTTTTGAGACAATTTTTGGTCAGTTTTGGGTCAATATTGGGGCTGTTTTGGGTCAATTTTGGGGCAGTTTTGGGACAATTTTGGGTCAATTTTGGGTCAATTTTCGGTCAATTTTGGGGCAGTTTTGGGCAGTTTGGGGTCAAATTTGGGGCAGTTTTGGGACAGTTGTGGGTCAATTTTGGGTCAGTTTTGGGTTAATTTTTTGTGAATTTTCCGGTAATTTTGGTTCAATTTTTGGTCAATTTTTGGTCAATTTTGGGGGAGTTTTTTGGTCAATTTTTAGTCAATTTTGGGGCAGTTTTTGGGCAGTTTTGGGTCAATTTTGCGTCAATGTTTGGTGAATTTTAGGTCAATTTTTTGGTCTGGTGCTGTTGGGATACTGGTTGTGTCGGTGGAAAAGATTCCTTTGTTCCTTGGTGCTCTCACACGGCTCCTCTCATGGGGACTTCTGGCCTGGCCTCGTTGGTTTGGGGTGTGACGCTGCAGACGGGGACGTGTTCGCCTGCGGGATGTCCCTGACTGTGTCTGCCTGGGCCGGTGTCTCCCCGCACTTGCTGCTGGCACGCGGCTCCTCCCATGGCGACTTCTGGACCGGACGGATGGATTGGGGGTCTGACGTTGGGCGCTGCTGTGGGACGGCTCTGAAGTCAGCTGACTGTCAGGGCTGGGGCTGTTCATCTGCTGTGAGGGAGATTCCAGAGACTGCTCTGATGTTGCCTGTTGGTTGGTGCGGAGGTTGCTGGTCTCTGGTGCTGAGGATCCAGGGAACAGCTCCCCTGGCACCTGGTTGCCTGTCCTGGGCATGCTGGTTGGGTGTTGTGTGGAGCTGTCAGAAGGCTGCAGTCCTGCCTGTCTGGTCATGCTGGGGCCAGCAAGCTCCAAGTCATCCCTGGAAGCTGTAAGAGGAAGCAGGGATGGCAGGGCTGCCACAGGCCCGAGGCAGGATAGGCCAGAGCAGTGCCCCCAGCCCTCCTGCAGCAGACAGGCTGTGCCAAGCCCACCCTGGGCACCCGCTGCCAGCCCCTGCCTGGTCCCTGGCCCAGGAGCACCTGGCTGCTTTGCCTCTCACCTGTGCCCAGAGCAGCACAGTTGCCACATTCCCAGCTGCTTGTGCTGTCTGTCAGGCTGGAGCCGTGTCTGTGGGTGCCCTCAGCAGCACAGGAAGAGCACAGGAGCAGTTCCCAGGGCCTGGGGAAGCAAAACAGGTTCATGGCAGTGTCCAAAGCATGGGACAACATCTGGCTGAGCTCTTCTCCTGGGTCCTTCTGCTTCAGGCCCTGCAGAGCCCCCGGGTGCAGTTTTGGCACCCTATCCCGTGTGCTCTGCCACCTCCCTGCCTCCGGGAGAACGGCCCCCGTGGGCATCGCAGCGGCTGTGCCTCTGTGCCTGCTCTTCAGAGGCATTGTTGTCCTCCCATGTTGGCTCTCTGATAGGGAAAGGAAAACTGATGAGCTCCCTCTGGCCCAACATCAGGCATGTGCAGCGTGTCCCTGCTCGTCCCACTGTGCCATTTCCAACTGCTGTGTGAAGGTGAGCCCGGCACTCCTGAACAGTGCAGGGCCAGCACTGCTGGGGCAGGCTCTGGCACAGCACAGCACTTGTCCCCTCCTGTGTTGTGAGCCAGGCAGAAGGACACCAACCTCGAGGGGACTCGGATCCCCATGGGGTGATCATTTCCCAGAGAAATTCCTCATCATTGCTGCAGTGGGGGCACTGGAGGCCTGAAATGGAGTGCAGACCATCTCTCTGCAGGAGAAACAAGCAGTGTGAGTGAGGCCCTGGTGATGCTGCTGAGCCCCTGGTGTGCCCCTGGGCCTGAGGGAACCACTCCCACCTGGATGCAGTCCCTGTCGAACCAGGCGGTTCTGCATGCTGGGCACACCGTGGTGTTGTAGGCAGTCTGTCCCCCACAGGCTCCAGGCAGGTGAGGCATTTGGTGTCTGTCTCTGGAGTCGCCTGCACTGCCTGCTGTGGGCTGTGTGCAGGGCAGAAGGACCTGGGGGGCAAAGGGATGGGTGTGGTGAGAAGTGCTGGGCTCTTCCCCAGTGGCAGTGAGGAGGGGAGAGGAGGTACCTGAACGGTGGAGTGTCCTGGGGGACACAGTGACCCTCCCTGGCACAGGGCAGGTGGAAGCTCTGGTCACAGTGATGGCAGCAGGCGATGGTGGCCCTGATCTGGCCACAGATGAAGCTGCGCTGGAAAGAGCAGAGCAGCCTCATCATGGGCATCTTCAGTGCCTGCTCCCTGTGCCCCAGCTGGCTGGAAGGGCTTGATTTTCTTTCTTGGGGTCTGGGCTCAGCCCCAGCAAAGCATGCCTGGTCCAAATCTCCCTTCCCTTCTCAGGCTCTCCCCTTCTGTCTTGCCCGGTTGACTGCATTTAGGATATGGCCTGGGAGGAAGCCCAGGAGTCCGAATTGCTCATTCTCTTGAGGAGGAAGGCGGCAGGCAAAATGCTGCAGGAAAGGCGACACAGTGATGAGGAGAGTGTGGCAGGGACTGCCCATTGGAAAGCTGGAGGGAGCCCATGGAGCGACTCACCAGGCAGAGCTGATGGACACAGACCCCATCTCTCTCGAGTTTCTCCTCACAGATGTCTGAGTCAGCCTCATGGTCGACACAGCTGGCATGCTGGAAGGGACAGAGACAATGGCACTGGGCATGGCACCTCTGCAGGGCCGGGGGCAGCATCCCTGAGACCCCCAGAGCCTTCCCCGAGCCCACCAAACCCACCCGGGCCCCCCAAAACTTGGCAACTCCCCCTCTGACCCCCCAAACTCACCTGGACCCCCCGAAACCTGCCAACTCCCCCTCTGACTCCCTCAAACCCACCCGGGCCCCCCAAAACTTGCCAACTCCTCCTCTGACCCCCTAAACACACCTGGGACCCCCAGAACCTGCCAACTCCCTCTGTGACCCCCCAAACACACCCAGGACCCCCAAAACCTGCCAACTTCCCCCTGACCCCCTCGAACCAACCCAGAACCCCCAAAAGCATCTAAAATCCCCTCTTCGACTCTTCAAACCCTCCCTGAGCCCCCCAAAACCCACCTGGGACCCCCAAATCCCTCCTTGACCCCCCAAATGCTCTCTCGCCCCCCCAACCCCACTCCCTCGACCCCCCGAAAATCCCGCCTCAACTCCCAAAACCTCCTTTGATTCCCCAAATCCCCTCTGACCCTCCAAATCCCCCTCCAGTGCCCCCAAAATCCCCCCTTGACCCCCAAATCACCCCCGTGACCCCAAACTTCTCTCCTTGACCCTCTCAAAATCCCTTTGACCCCTTCAAATCCTCCCTTGACCTCCCAAACCCCCCTCAAATCCCTCCTTTGACCCCCCAAACCCATTCGGACCCCCCAGACCCCCGACCTTTGAACTCCCAAACCCACTCGGGACCTCCAAAACCTCCCACCCTCCCCTTGCCCCCCCAAATCCACCCTTGAACCCCCAGCTCCCCCCTCGGTTTTGGGAGTCCCCCCTCGTTTTGGGGGGATTTATTTGGGGGGTCCTCCATTTGTTGGGGGTCCCTCCCCGAGTTTGCTCGGCGTGTCAGGGGGATCTCCCATTTTTGGAGGGACCCTCCTCGTTTTCTTGCGGGGAGCCCCCCGATTTTATTAGGGGGCTTTCCCCTCATTTTTTGGGGGGTTCAGGAGGGTCACCCCTAGTGATCTGGGGGGTCTCCCACATTAATTCAGAGGGTCCCCCCACAGGAATCGGGAGGCTCAGGGAGTTCCCCCCTTATTTGGGAGTATCTTCATTAATTGGGGAGTCAGGGGGTCCCCCATTATTTATTTGGGTCCCCCCATTAATTTGGGGCGTCTCACCTGTGCAGAAGGGGGGGCCTGGAGGGTCCCTTGATTTCATTTGGGGGGTTCAGAAGGGTCCCCCTGCATTTATCTGGGGGTCCCCCACATTAATTGGGGGGCTCAGGAGGGTCCCCGTGTATTTCGGGGGGATCTCCCCACATTAATTTGGGGGTCCCCCTCATTAATTAGGGGAGTCATGCGGGTCTTCCCTTATTTATTTGGGGGGTCCCCCCGTGGTTTTTGGGATCCCACATATTAATTTAGGGGGTTCCCCCAAATAATTAAAGGGGTTTGGAGGTTTTCCCCCCATTAATTTGGGGGGGGCATTAATTTGGAGGGGGTGTCACCTGTGCAGGGAGGGGGGGCTTGGGGGATGCCCCCCATTTTTGGGGGGGGTCTCTCTATTAACTTGGGGGGGGGGGATCTCATCTGTACAGGAAGAGGATGGGGGGGTCCTTCATTTTTGGGGGAGGGTCCCTATTTTGGGGGGATGCCCCCCATTTTTCACAGGGTCTCACCTGTGCAGACTGGGGGGGCTCAGGGGGTGCCCCCCATTTTTTGAAGAGGTTCGGGGGGGCCCCTCAGGGCCTTGGGGGTGAGGGTGGGGGTGGGGGGCCACGGGCTGGAACTGGGGGCTCCGAGGGGGCTGCGGGGGGGGGCAGACCCCAAAGTGAGGCAGGACCCAAACTGGGGGCACCCCATAACCCCTAAAGACCCTCCAAAGACCCCAAATTCAGTGACCCCCCCAGGCCCCCCAATTTCAGTGCCCCCATAATGCAGGACCCCCAGCCCCCCCAAGTTTGGGGTGCCCCTCACCCTCCAGGCGGGCTCTCTTGGCTCTTGGGGGCATCAACCCCCCGGCCTGGGGGCTTAGGGAATGGCAGTCGGTGAGCAGGGGGGGCCCCGGGGGGAGACCCCCAGAGAGACCCCTGAGAGGCCCTCAGAGACCCCTCCCCCTCTCCTGCAGGGTCTGCTCAAGAAACAAGTCTGGGGGGCACAGAGAGACCCCCTAAATCGGGGGGACCCCTAGAGACCCCCAGAGAGACCTCCCTGAGAGACCCCCAGGAGACCTCTGAGACGTCCAGAGACCCCTGAGTGGGGGGTCCCCAAAGAGACCCCCAGAGCTCCCCCAGTAAACCCAATTTCTATCTGAGGACCCCCAGAGCCCCTCCAGGACCCCAACTGCTCCTTGGGGACCCTCAGAGCCCACTCAAAGCACAGACCTTCCCAAATTCCCTCAAACTCCTCCAAATTCCTCCAAACTGCCCCAGAACCCCTAATCTGCCTCCAGACCACCCAAACCACCCCCAACCCCCCGTCCCCCTGCCAGACTCCCAAACCTTTCCCAGACCTTCCAAACTGCCCCAGAACCCCCAAACTGCCCCCAGAACCCTCAGACCACACCAGGACCGCTCAAAAACCCACGAAGACCCACCAAAATTCCACCAGGAACCCCCAAATCCCTTTGAAGCCCCCCCATCTGCTAAATCCAATTTCCCCTCCCCAGACGCCTTCAAATCCCCTGGAGGATGCCCCAAACCCTCTTCTTGACCCCCCAAACCCACTTTTTCCTCTCCCAAATCACCCCAGCAACCCCCCCAGTCCCCCTCCAGACTCCCCAACCCTGCCCCAGGATCCCTCAAAAGCCCCCCAAGGACCCTCCCAAACCCCCTTCCAGCCTCCCCCAAACTACCTTTCCTGCTTCCCAAATCCCCTCCAGACCCCCTGTGCTGGTTTAAAGGGAAACCGGCAGGAGAAATGAACCCAACTCTGAAAGAGATGACAAGTCAGAGTTACAATTTAATGAAAAGATCACAACACACACAGTGAGACAAAGAAAAAACTGGTTTGAACCTCATAAACCCCAGATGTATAACCTGGCACCCTGGGCCATGAGCAGAATAGTGTTCATCGGCCCCCAGACCCCAAACTGCCCCAGAACTGCCCCTCCGGGTTCCCAAATGCCCCCTCGGACCCCAAACTGCCCCAGAACTGTCCCCAGGCCCCCCAAGAGCCATCAAGAGCTCTTCCCACAGTCGGGGCACTCGTAGGGCTTCCCTCACTGGAGGGACCGTTGGTGTGGAGTCAGGTCAGAGTTGTCAGTGAAGCCCTTCCCACACTCATCACACCTGTACGGCCTCTCCCCAGTGTGGTCCCGCCGGCGGGGGACGAGGTGGGAGTTGTGCCTGAAGCCCTTCCCGCAGTGGGTGCAGCGGAAGGGCCTCTCCTCTGTGTGGGTGCGCTGATGGATAAGGAGATGTGAGCTGGTCTGAAACCTCTTCCCACACTCGTCACAGCTGTAGGGCCTCTCCCCGGAGTGGATAGACCGGTGGGTGACGAGGTGGGAGTTACGCATGAAGCACTTTCCGCACGCCCCACACTTGTAAGGCCTTTCCCTGCTGTGGATCTTCCTGTGGCGGCTCAGATTGGAGCTCTGACAGAAGCCCTTCCCACATTCCCTACATATGTAGGGCCGTTCCCCAGTGTGGATGTTCTGGTGCTTGAGCAGGTCAGAGCTCTGGTGGAAGCTCTTCCCACACTCCAAGCACTTGTAGCGCTTCTTCCGTGTGTGAAGCCGCTGCTGCACCCCCAGGTCGGAGCTGCGGCTGGAGCTTCGCCCGCCGTCCCGGGACAGACCGGCTCTTTCATCCTCGGAGCTCCCTCGGCTGCCTGGGGCAGGAAGGAACAAGGACAGGGACGAATTTGACTCCGGCCCACAGGGAAGGCCAAGGACATCCCCCCAAACCCGGCCCCGGCAGGACAGGGTCGGCAGCGGGGTTGTCCTGCAGCCGGGGCCAGGCTGGGCTGGAAGATGCAGCACAAGGAGGGGGGCAAAGGGGCACTGACTTCCTCCTCACCTGCCTGGGGGTCCTGGGCCATCCTCTTCTTCCTCACAGCCTTCTCCTTCATCCTGTAAGCTTTGGGAAGCAGAAATCCCGGGTTTTTGGGGAAAAAACAATGTTTGAGCATGTTGGGTTGGGGGCTCTTCCTGCCCAAGTCCATCTCTAGAACTCACTGGTCTCCTTGGGTCCATAAAATCCTCCAAAACACCGAGATCCAGCCCAAGAAAACCCTCCCAGCAGCTCCTTCTCTTTGGTATCTCTACTTTGGGGTTCTGGGGATCCCCCCCCCTGTCTGGGCTGCTGGGGGTCTCCTGTGTATTGGGGGTCCTCCCTCTCCAGGGTCCCTGCCCTTTCCAGGCTGCCGGGGCTCCAGGCCCCCCTGCCTGGCCAGTCCCGGTTTTCCAGTCCCCACACCCCCGCCTTTCTTTGATTCCAGGATCCTCCTGCCCCTCCTTTCCTGCCCATCCTGCCTCTCCCAGCCCCTGGATCCCCCTTTTCTTTGACCCTACGGATTCTCAAGCCCCCATTCCAGCCATCCCAGGTCACCTCATGTGCCACCCCTGTTCTTTGACTCCAGGATCCCTCTGAGCCCCCTTTCCCATCCATCCCACATCTCCCAGACTCCACACTTCCTTTAAAATGGTATTCCCTACACTCCCCTTTTCTGGGCAAAAGACTCCCTGAACCCCCCAACCACCTCTTCCCACCCCTAGTCCTGCCTTTCCTTCTCCATGGGCCCCTCCTGATTCCCCATTCCCAGGCACCGGGACGCCCCTGCAGCCCCTTATCCTGCACCAGTACCCCCCTGCACCCCTTTCCTGGCCATCCCACCTATTCCAGACCCCACAGCCCCCCTTTGCCTTGACTCTGGGACCCCGGGACCCCCAAATCTTGCATTTCCCAAACCACAGACCCTCCCCTTTATGGAACACGGGGGGAACCCATTGAACCCTTTTATCTGGACACTCTCCCTGGGGTCTCAATGGGGTTTCAATGGGTCTCCCTACCCATTGACCTCCCCCTTTCTCGACATCAGGAACCCCTGGACCCCCTTTGCCTGGGATCAGGGTCCCTCTGGCCCCCCATCCCACTTCTCCAGGCCCCTGCGCCCCCCTTTCCTTGGCCCTGTGACCCTCTGAAAACTCCCTAATCCAGCACTGTGTCCCCCCTGCACCCACAAGGTTCAGCCCAAACCACAGAGATTCAGCCCAAAACACCCTCCCAGGAGCTCCCCCTCTCTGGTCTCTCCACTTTGGGATTTGGAGGGTCTCCACTGGCCGGGCTGCTGGGGGTCCTACATGGATTGGGGGTCCCGCCTCCCTGAGGTCCTGCGGGTTGGGGATTCCGGGGGGATTTGGGGCCACGGGGGTCCCTTCTCCCCTGACTCTCTGCTTGGGGGGTGGGTTCCCAAGGGCCCCTCCTCTCCAGGATTCCGGGGGTCCCGAGGGTGCCCCCTCTCCAGGTTCCCTCTTTTGGAGTCCCAGGGGGGTCCCCGAGCACCCCGAGCAGAGACTCAGAGGAGAAGGGAGCCCTGGGACCTTCGGGATTCCTGAGTGGGACCCTGGAGAGGGGGAAATCCCAGAACCCCAAAGGGGTCAGATCACAGAGTGGGGCACCCCTGGCATTCCTGGGATCTCCAGCAGCCTGGAAGAGGCAGAACCCCAGAGAGGGGCCCCCAAAACACAAGGCACCCCCAACAGTCTGTTCAGGGGGGACCCCAGAACCCCAAAGTGGAGAGAGCAGAGACAGCAAATTTCTGGGAGGGTTTTTGGGAGGTGAGTCTTGGTGCTTTGAATTTCTTTGGCCTTAATCTGCATGTTTTGGAGGGGGTTTTGCCGAATCTTGATGGTTTGGGGTTTTAGGGGATCTGTGCCAGGCACCTCCATTTGGGGGGATGGGAGGATCCCAGGATTTTCCAGCATCCAGGGATGCTCCCCAAGCAAAGCCCCTTTGGGGGTGACCCCCTTTGTTCCCCACACTGTGGTCACTCCTCACTTGTTCACACCGTTCCCTTTTCCAAGAGCATCATCCCCAATTTCCCCCTTTCAGCTTCTAGTAAAAAAGAGAAATCGTGTTTTCCTGAGTTTTAGGGCTCCTCATGTGTCTCACTCAGATTATTCAGTTCTCTCTGTTTCAGCTGTCACTTCCAGATCCCAGTTTGGGGGTCCTGGGGTGGTGTGGGTGGGTCTGGGGGCAGTTTGGGGTGTCCTGTGGAGGTTTGGAGGGTCTGGGAGGGAGTTTAGGGGGTCTCTGGGGCATTTGCCCCCAAACACCCCACCCCCCCTTCCCACGGGGCCCTTTCCCGGGATTTGGGGCTCCAAGAAGACACTTGGGGGGCCGGGGGTATTTGGGGGCACTTGGGGGGCTGGGGAGTTGAGGAAGGGATTTGGGGTGCAATGAACAATTTGATGTGGGATTAAGGGCATTTTGGGTGGAATTAAGTGAATTTAGAGTGGAATTCAGTGGATTTGAGGTGAAATTAGGAGAGGTGGGGTGGAATGAAAGGAATTTGGGATGGAATTAAATAATCCTTATGTGAAATTAAGGGGATTTTTATGGAATCTGAGGGATTTGGGATGAAATACTAGGGATTCTAAGAAGGATTAAGGTATTTTTAAGTGGAGTTAGGAGATTTGCGGTGGAATTAGGGATATGTTGGGTAGAAATTAGGAAATTTTGCATGTAGTTAAGAAGATTAGAGGTGGAAAGAGAATTGTGAAATTAATTTTTGGTGAAATATGTGGGATTGGGGAGGTTTTAGATGGAATTAAGGGAACTCTGGGCAACATCAACGGAGATTATCAGGAAAATTAAGTGGATTTGGGGGTAAATGAGAGGAGTTTTATGTGGAATTAATAGAATTTTGGGTAGAAGATGGGGATGTTGATTGATGAGGAGCTCAGGCAGCCCTGCTTGGCTGGGCAGGGAAGCCACTGGCAAGAACCCAGTGGTCCCTGAGCATCCCAGCATGGGCAGTGGCTCCTCTGGGCCAGCGAGGGGCTGGGAGAGGGGTCTGGGGCAGGGTCAGAGCCCAGAGGGACCCCCAGCAGAGTCAGATGTTGTAACTCCAGTGTGCTGGTGGGACCTGCTGGCAGCTGCCTGTCTCTCCCTGAGAACTTGCTGGGCTCCCTCATTCAATGTCCTTTCAGAATGGGATTTAGGGAACAGATCTGAAGCCTCTCTGCAGGGTCCCCTTTACTCCTGCAGCCCCTGACACTGCAGGGCTGACAATGATGGGCTGAGCAGCATTTTCGGGCTCCCATGGAACCACAGGAACATCCATCTAAAATAGGCAGTGCACAGAGACATTTCTGGAACAGATCTGATTTTTGTTGCTAAAAATTTATGCTGTATAAATTTCATTTTTCATTTTTCCATCTGTATTTTATCAGTAAAATTGCAATTGCCTCTTTCAATCAGTGCCACCCACAGTACATTTGTGACAGTGAACTCAGTGTTTCTGTCTCAGCTGTTGCCATCAGCAGACATTGGAATGCCCACAAGCCCCTGAGCTCTAAGTCAAGGAGAGTTGGGGCCATCCAGGCCTCATTTGCAGCACTCAAACACTGCCCTGTTGCTGATGCTCTTGAAATAGAATAAAATTCCAGAGGCCACCCCAGAAATTGCCTCTGTAGTGTCAAATAAAATGAAAATATCCACCCTCCCCTCCTGGATGGATCTCTGGCCAACAGTTCCTGCCCACTCCTGTGCTGGTTGCTCCTGAGTGACCTTGCTGTCAGGTCCCAAACAGATCTTTTCAAGGGTTCCTCCTTTAGAAATTACACCCTGACACCTTTGTCTTCACCAGAGCTGTGTGAGAAAGGGCAGTGCTGGTGCCAGTCAGGGCAGGGCTGATCACTGGGGTGACTTGGCAGCTCCCTCTGCACCGTCTGTGCCACCTGCATTCCTTGGAGAAATATTTCTGCCTCCAAATGGAACACAACAGAGGCCTGTTGGACACGCTGCCCCCAAAGGGGGAACTCTGAACATTTGGAATAAAACAATGACCCCTCCCAAGAGCCAAGCAAAGCTTGGAGCTGTTTCCTAAAAGCATCATGTGTGGTGTCCCCAGTTGTGTCTCTGGGCAGGTCTGGAGGGGCTGCTCTGGGCAGGGCAGCCCTGGGGGCCCTTTGCCCACGGGCAGGGCTGCACTCTGGGGGTTGGGGACTTGGTTCTTTGGTGTCCAGGGGCCCCTGGGAGTCCCTGAGCCGGGGTGGGGACGGTGGGCAGGGCTGGCAGGAACAGGGTGTGGTGCCTGTGACACACAAGGGCAGTGTCCCCACGGGGCAGCTCTGCAGGGCCAGCAGGTCCCGTTGCCCCAGAACAGTCTGTGCTGTGGGTGGGTGCACACACAGGGAGGGGCTGGCGTAGGGCTGGCTGGGGGCTGGTTTAGGCCTGGCTGGGGACTGGTTTAGGGCTGGTCTGGGGCTGGTTTGGGACTGCCCTTATTCCCACACAACCACAAGTGTCCCTCTGGTTAATATTTATATTTTAATTTGGAGCACTGGAAACTCCTCCTGGCGACAACACAGAGGGAATCCCTGGGTCTTTGCAAGCACCATCAGGGTGGAGAGAGGGACCTGCAGCAGCTCAGCCCCCAAAGCCACATCAATCAGCCCCTGCTGGCAGCTCTGCCCTCCTGTCCATCAGGGATTGCCACTGCCCAGGAGCTGCTCCCTGCTGGAAATCCAGGGGGAATCTGCTCCAGCCCCTGCCTGGAGCTGGGCTCTCATGGATTTGGGGGAGTTTTACCATGGACCCAAAGGGGGTTTATCCCTTTTGGATGGCTCACCTTGTCCCTGCAGCAGCCACACCATGTTGTCCACCAGGACCAGTGTCCCAACTCCTTCAGCTCCCAGCAGAGCCCAGAACCAGTGAGCACTTGCAATGGGACCATACTGGGAGGGAGGAAGCAGCTCTACTGTGCTCCCTGCTCTGCTTTTAATGCTCTGCCTCAGCTGCAGGTCCCCCACATCCCTCTGCTCAGTGAGGAAATCTCACAAGGCTCTCTGGGAGCCCAGAAAACCCACAAGGTGCCTCTTTGTTCACTTGTCCCAGCAAAGCTGCAGAGCCTCAGAGCTCAGTCCCTCCCTCTCCTGCCCTGAGCTGCACCCAGAGGTGTCTTGGGGATGGGGAGGCCCCCAAGCCAAGCCCTGGGGATGTTTGGAGTGATCCCAGAGGTGGCTGCAGGTCCCCCCAGCCCTGCTGAGCAGGTGAAGCCCTGCACAATGTTTATGGAGACTGGCTGTATTTTCCATCCTTCCCAAGGAAATGGGGTGAGCAGAACAAAACCTGCTGGTGCCAACACTGTGCCCCAGGCTGGGGGTGGGCAGCAAACCCTCTGGAGGGCAAAGCATTGGGGTTTGGCCACCAGCAGCTCAGGAAAAGGCACAGAAGGTCCTTTTCTTCCCCAGGATTTCCTGCAGGGAAAGGATCCAGCCCCATCAGGGACAGTGGCCCCTCCAAACCCGTCCCCCCCAGGCAGAGCCCCCCTGGGATGGGGCAGAGGGGCCGAGGGACGTCACTCACCGGGGCCCCTCTGGGGCACAGCAGGGCTGGCACAGGTGGTGGTCAGTGCCCTGTTCCTGCCCCTGGGACATTGGGATCCGGGATAACGGGGGGTTTGGCCCCTCTGGAGCAGGAGCAGAGCCCGGCAGGGGGGTGGGCTCGTGTCCCTCCAGGCTCTGAGTCGCTGTCCATGTGTCACCGCGGCCGCAGGAGCCACAAAGAGCCACTGCCGAGGGTGAAGCTGCTCCCAGGAGTGTGAAGGGGCCCTGGGGGGAGAGAGGAAGGTGCCGGAAGGTACATCCACCTTCTCCCCCCCTCCTCCTCCTCCTTTTCCTCCTCTTCTTCCTCCTCCTCCACCACCACCTCCTCTTCCTCCTCCTCCCTTTCACTGCCATGGACTAATGTAAGTATCATGATGCAAATATAATAAATATTATCTACATTATTTAATCATTATTACAATCACTAAAATATTGGTATTGCACTAGAATATAAACAAAATATTATTTTCAATAAGTTTCATTCTAACAATTTGATTATATTTTCATTGCATAGGTTTTATTTATGTGTTTATATATTTTAATATACTTTAAAATAAGT
This sequence comes from Pithys albifrons albifrons, assembly GCF_047495875.1. Classification (NCBI taxonomy): domain Eukaryota; kingdom Metazoa; phylum Chordata; class Aves; order Passeriformes; family Thamnophilidae; genus Pithys; species Pithys albifrons. Next base: position 379,390 of record NC_092486.1, read on the forward strand.
TTAATTCTGATTAATTAATTATGTTTTCATTGTGTCAATTTCATTATTTTTTATTATTTAAAATTTATTTTTATTTTTATATTTTTTATTTCTATTTATTTTTATTCACTTATTAATTAAACTCAGTGGTTTTTGTTGTCACTTATTAAATCTATTGCTAATTAAATTATTCATTATTAAATTGTAGTTGATTAATTATCATCCTGCTGTGCCCTGTGCCCCCAACCCTTGGTTTGCAGAGCGTTGCCAGAGGAAGAGGAAACCTTTACACAGACCCCAAAAACTCAGGGAGAGGGATCAGGGCACAAAATGGGTCTGAAATGAAGCAAAGCTGCTTTTTATCCCAACAGGCCTTGGACAGTCCCCCCTGGGGGGTGCTGGGTGTGTTGTTCACCCGTCCCCACTCCTGCCCTGCCCTCACTCCAACCCACACTGGCTGCAGGTTCCTGCCTGGAACAGCCTTGGGCTTCTCCTGCCAAGTGGAGGTGACCAGTTGTTCCAAAAATCTCTCTGGGGAGAGTTTGATGGAATGCAAAGTTACTGAGTAAATGTGAATCCCAAATCCATGGGGCACAAGTGTCCCTGTGCCCTGAACACCACCCATAACCCTCCTTGCCCCCCTGCCCATCTGCAAACCCAGGACTTTGGGGTCCATTTCAAGCCTCCTCCTCCCTATTTCCCATTTGTGTTCCATTCTGGAGCACCACCAGCTCACAGTGCTGATCCTCACAGCTTCTCTTGCCATCAGCCCAGTTTCCCAATTCCTTGCAGAGCCAGGAGCTGAGGGAGCTCAGGGAAAGCAGCAGCCTGGGACACAGGGATGGAGTGGAGCACCTGGAACCTCCTGGAATGGGCTCAGTTTGCAGCCCTTGGCAGGGCTGGGAGTCGGTGTCTGTGGGACCCTCCAGCCCTTGGCTCCTCCCTCAGACCCTTCCCTCCCCTCCCAGCTGGGTTGGCTCCCCTGGGGCTTCCTGGGGCTGCTTTTGGCCACCAAGGGAGGGGCTTGGAGGCAAAACTGTACCAATTCTGGAGGTTTCCAGCCTTTCCCTGCTCTTTTCAAGCCCAGATCTCATTTTAGAGGCCACCAAACCCAACTCTCCCCATGAGTTTGGAAACCTCAACATCGGGGTGGAGAAGCAAATGGACCAGCCAGGCCTCTTATCTAATTTTTAAAAACATATTTCTACGTTCTGCAGCCACCCCCTGTGTGCTGGTTTAAAGGTAAACCGGCAGGAGAAATGATCCCAACACAAAAGAGATTATAAATCAGAGTTACAATTTAATAACAATATCACAATAGATGCAAAGGCACAAAGAAAAAACTGGTTTTAACTTACAAAAACCCAGAAGTATAATCCAGACCCTTGGGGCAAAAACACAATGGGGTTTGTTGGCCCCTGTGCTGAGACCCAAGTGGTTCCCTCGAGTCCAAACCAAAAGGAAGTGAAAAACCTGCTGGTGCAGATGATGGTCAGTCTGGTTGAAAGTGATGGTCTCCTCCTGTCAAGGTTCTGCTCCTCCTCTGGATTCAACGAGTGGTCTCCAAGTCTCAGAACCCCCAAGATTATATCCTCTCAGGTCCAGGTGGGAGCACCCAGTACCTCCTCCAGGGTGGGGAATTACACACTGAGTGATCTCACTCTGTGAGTCAGGGGGTATTTGGAATCACTGACGGCTCATTAGCAGACATGACACCTCAGGCTGGGTGTGGAGGTGCCAACGACTCCCTGGAAGGGAGTTATCACAGCTCTTACCTCACAGGTGTCTTTCACATCTAACTCACCTCCTGAGGGGTTGAGTGAGCCCTGGGCAGTGACTGCAAATGGCCCATTGTTAGCAGTTCCTGGGAAATGAATAGAGGGGGTAGAATCCACAGCTTTGGTCACACCCACACAGTGATAAACTGGTCCCACCTGCTGAACTAGGACACCTTCTGGGAAACAGCAGGTCACCCCAGGGCTCCCCAAGTTCTCCTGTGGAGCAGAGGGAAGGACAGTCAGGGTTTGAGCCAAGGAGCTCTTATGTATCCATCAGAGCTATTTCCAGGGCTTCTGTCATCCCATCTCAGAGCATGGGGACCCTTTTGGTGGTCAGCAAGTGTCCCAAGAGATGCAAGAGGCCATTCTGGTCCTGCCAGCTGTCCCTGCCAGCACTGGGGAGGTAAGGGCTGAAGTGGTGCAACATAAAGGCAGGTCCTAAAGGAAACCCTCCCCTGTGAGGGTGGGGATGCCCTGGCACAGCTTGCCCAGAGAAGCTGTGGGTGCCCCATCCCCAGAGGTGTTCAAGGCCAGGTTGCATAGGGCTTACAACAGCCTGGGCTAGTGGAAGGTGTCGCTGCCCGTGGCAGGGGTTGGAACGAGATGAGCTTTAGGAGCCTCCCAACACAAACCTTCTGGCATTCTGTGGGTTTTACAGGAAACAACAGGATCAACACTCACCTGCTGGTGGCACCAGCTGCAGAGGGGGCTCAGCAAAATCCCCTCCTGGAGGGGTGGCCATCCCTTGGGGGGCTGCAGCTCCTGCCCAACACCCAGCACCAGCAAAGATGTGGCCTGAGAGGTGCTGGGGACCAGAGAGACACACCCTCCTGGCAGTTGGGTCCCTGGGGTGGCACCGGCTGGGACCACTGGTCATACTGGTAGCCTTCACTCCAGGGAAGTTCATTGCCAGGCTCTCCATCTGCAAAAAAACCCTCAGGAATTTACAGTTTTTGTAATGCTTGTAATTTCATCAGGCTGTCACATGCAATTCTCCCCTTCTCCCCTGCACATCAGGGGAGGGGCAAGACCCCAGGGAGCAGGTGAAGGAGGAGGCAGGACACAGCACAGCAGCAGGAGCCTTTCAGAGGCTTTGAGGAAGGTGGGTTGGGAAAGACGGGGGGGGGGGGGGGGGGGGAGGGGGAAATCTCCTGGGAATGTGCCTGAAGTTGCAAAGTAGCTCAGAAGGGGAATGCCATGGAATCGAAGAGCCCACGAGCAGCAGACACCAGCAGTTCAAAGGAGCCTGGGGCCTCCAGACTGTTCCTCCATTCCTGCTGCACACCCTGGGCAGAAAATTCTCCAGGAAGCTTTATTGCTGTTCCACAGCAGCACCCAGGGATGAGTTGCTTGCTTGTAGCAGATTTATTCAGGGTTGGGTTTCTGTTTCAAAGGCTGGTAGAGCAAGTGGGGTTTGTTTTATTTAACACACACATTGGTCCCAGGGGGGCTTATTCCAGCTTGGCAGCCTCTTGCCAGGAGCACGCTGGGCACTGCGAAATTTCTCTCCCATCGCCTTCAGACATAGCGGGCAGGACCCAGACCTGACAGGGAAAGGCTGTGGCACCTCTTGGATGCGCCTTTGCTTCACTGCCAGCACTGCCACAGCCCACTCAGGCTTGGCTTCAATGAGCTGCTCCCACATGGCCTGGAGATGCTTGAGACCCACAGGGAGGAGGATGGATGTTCAACTTGATGCTGCCTGGCAAGCTCAGCTGCAGAGAGTCAGGGAGGACAGCCCAGGCTGTAAGGATGGAGAGGGAGGGGACTGTGACCATGTGGATCCCAGCTGGGCACCTGATGCAGGCTTTGTCTTTCCAAGATGGATGGATTCAGCACTAAGCCAGCTCTCTCTGCATGCAGGTGCCTCAGCTGGTGACTCCAGATGGCCTTCACAAAGAATAAATGGGCCAAGAATTGGCAAAGGGAGTCGTGGAGACCACACAGAGCAGACCTGACTGCTTGCAGAAGCCAAGCCAATGGGATCATCACACCAGGGACTTCCTTCCAGCCTCAACCCTGACAGCAGAGAAGACAATCAGGATTGATGACCCTTTTTACTGCCTGGGAGAGCTCTTTGAGAAGGAATTTGGCATCAGCAGGGAAAGCTGATAGGAAGCAACGTCGTGGAGGGATTAGTGGTGTTTCCAGTCTCTGTTCTCCACCCTTCAGAGCCAGCATTCCCATCACAAAGCCAGAGCCAAGCAGCAGCAAGGAGCTGTGCATGGGTTTCCAGCTGATAGACGTGGATGTGAAGCAAGGCCGATGGGTCACCAGCCCCTGCCTTCTCCTCAATGGGACATCCCAATGGATGCACTGCCCAGCTGGGAAGGGAAAGCTCTACTGCTCTTCCCTTGACACCAGGGGAGGTCATGTCCCTCATCCTGGTGTCTCCTGGCCCTCTGGGTGAACTGGTGCTAGAGGGGTCACTGAGAGGCAGAGCAGAGGGATCAAAGAGGCGGCAGGGAGGGGGAAATGCTGGGGCTTCACCAACAGACACCCTGCAGCTCTGCACACAGCAGGATGAGCTCCTTCCCAAATCCTTCACTCTCTAAGTGTGAAATCCCCTTAGCTCAGCTCCAGTTTGCACCCTCACAGGATTGCCTGGGAATGGGGCCAGCTCTCCTGAGGCTCATCCAGCACCCACCCCCAGCTCCTCTTCTCCTCCCACGGCACCCACAGGGACCCCTGAACCTCTGCTAATTGGGCCCCGATTACTCAGACTTTGCATGAGGATGTTGGAAGAAATTTGAACTTAGAAGTTTTTGTGCACAGCCCAGGCCATGAAGAGAGAAACAGGGCCTCTGTATCCTTGAGCCTGCTTCAAGAAGAGCAGTAAACAATAGAAAGAATGCGGCAGCTGCCAGGAGAAGCAGGTAAACACATTGATACAGAAAGGCATAGTTTTGAGAAAAGCACCAATCCAGCTGGTAGCACGCCCTAGCCATAGACCAATGACATTCCTGTACTATTCGTAGACTGAGAGAATACGTGATATGTGTGTGTGTAATGTAAACAATAAATTAGAACACTGATCATACTCCCATGGAGGTTACATCGGGATTCTCGCGCCGGAACCTGGGGAGCTCGAAACCGACATTTCTTACTTTATGAGGACATGAGGATCAAGCCCTCACTTTGCAGCCCATGCCTGGGGGATGCACCCAGGCAGGAGCAGCCTTTGAGCCTGGGGAGATTCCAGGACCAAGCGGAAGCTGCTGGAAACCCCCCCCCAGGGAGTGGTGAGCTGCTTGCCAGCCCATGCCAGCACAGTGCCACACATGGAGAAGCCTCCTGGGGGACCACAACCTTCTGCTCCATTGTCTTCACCTGCCATCGAAGGAGCAGCACAGGAGAGCTCTGGCTGAGCAGGTGCCACCTCTGGAGGAAAGTCATCTTCCACCTGCAAAGAAGTCAGAGGGAACATGTGATAAAACAAAGAGAAAAAGGGTGGCACAGAGCAAAAGCTGAGGAAACCATAGAGCCAATGGAAAGGAAAGTGTGCTGCTTGTGGGTCTGGGGCTCACGGCCTGCCCCACACTGCAGGAGCCCAGGCTGCAGGTGAGACCCACACCAGCATGGACACAGCTCTGTCCCAGCAAGTGAGGGGGGCTGCAGCACCACGGAGAGCATCAGGAGGGGAAATTGTATGAAAAGGCCACAAACCCCAAAGCAGGCACAAAATATGAAGAAAGAGCATTAATCAAGGATGGTGGGAGATGACCCTCAAACCACTGCTCCTCACCCACAGTTTTACTGAATTTTCTCTTACTGGTATTAACTTATTTATTGAAGGTTGATCAAGTTATCCCCCAGCTCCTTCGTGCTCATTTATCTTTGACACTTGCTATAAGGCCACCACATCAAGGGCCATCAAAAACATCCAGAGGTGACTTTGCAGCTCAGCCACCTTCCACAGCCACACAGGCCCCACATCAGTCCTCCCAGACATTTCTTTTTATTCCTGAACGTCTGAAAAACAATGTCCAAAGCAGCACAAAACACACTTCCCAACTCTTCCCAATGTTACAGCAAGACACAACCTGCCCAGCCAGAGCCCAGCCTGGGACAGGGACTGGCCATGGAGAGCAGAGTAACCCAGCACCCAGCCAGGAGTTTGCACCCCCTACAGACCTACTGTCCCATCTCTTTACAAACACATCTATGTGCATCCTAAATCAACTGCAGGAAAAAGGAAATTATAAGCACAATTACTCCTAAATGGGAGGAATGTGTCATCCAAAAGCTAATGTGCACTTTGATCCAATATTAATGAACCAGCACCTGGTGGTATACAGGCCCCAGCTTCAATAGAGGGGAAGGCTTAATCAAAGACTAATGTGTGTCACAATTTGTAACAGACTCTAAAATGCCAAAGAGTGTCTACGAATGCACCAGTTTTTCAGATGGAAGTGTTTTCTCCCAAGAGAAGCATTATCCCCAGAGGAACAGCAGATCTGAGAGGCTGTTAGATAGTAAATAGTCTTGGATGATGGGGGAGGTGGGATGTGCCAGCCAAGGTTTGGGGGATTTCTATAGGGGGAACCCCCTACACCGAGCTGGGTGTGGACTGACGGTCAGAAGAGCTCCAGCACAGCAGACATCAGAAGGCTTGATCAGAAGGCTCACAACTTAGGGAGTTTATTCAAGATAGGTTAACAGACAGTTCTCATAGCTCATAGTAGAAGAAGTTAGTTCCTATTACATCAGTAGATCTACATCTGACTCACTCTCACATCCTAGTAAATCTCTCTCTCACACAGTAATATCCACACCTTTTAAGCACTCTCATATCCAACATGCTATGACACTATTGGTTAACCAATTCACTTCACATACACCACAGCCTTTCATTGGTCTCTTAGCCACCACACATACTCCAGGTAGCTCTGTTCTCTTTAAGGTAGAACCTCCAAACAGCTTTCCTTAAGGGAGGCACTTACACTCACCCCCACAGATTTCAGCAGCACCCGATTCAGAGGAGCATCCTTGCTGCCCCTCACCTCACAGCACCATGACCTTTGGCCCTTCCATAAAATCACAGAATGGTTTGGGTTTGGAAGAGACCTTAAAAAATATCATCTCATTCCAATTCCCTGTGATGAACAGGAACACCTTCCACAACACCAGGTTGCTCCAAACCCCATCCAACCTGGCCTTGAAGGATGGAGGACGGCCTAAGTGGCCTTGGCACTGCTCTGGTGATGTGCACAGAGAGGAGAGATCTGGTCTTCCTACAGCTCCCAACATTCCCAGGAAACCTGGGACACTTGGCTTCACCTCTTTCTGCCCCAGCATCCCACTCATGAAGCAGAGGGGCTGCTCTTGGTGCTACAAGCTGGGACATACTCCTACTCACTCTCACCCCAAAAATGCCCCCAGCAGGTAAATGGAGTCATGGCTGATGTGCTGGAGGGGAAATGTAAAGCTCTCACACTTCAGCTTCTTGAGTCTGGGCCCTTTACAAGTTCAGAGAGCCCTCCAGAATTCAAAGCATCCTTTGTTTCCAACTAACTCTGCTCCTCCTTGGCAGTCAATGTAACTCCTGTGTTTTCTACCTTAAATCTCTGGGGGTTGGAGACCCCAAAGAGGTGTTGGCTATGCTGTACTAGTGCACACATCAGGCAGCAAACCCTGGGGATCTGCTCAGAGATGCCAAGCACCTCCAGGCATGGGAAAACCCAAGGATGCTTCCCACACTACAGGGTGGGTATTACACCCTGGCAAGGACGGAGGATGTCCCAGAGTCACTTTCATCACCTGGCAGGCCAGGGCAGGGTGGGTGGCCGGATCCTGGTGCAGGAGCACTGTGGAGATGTGCTCACATTACTGCAGGGCCTGGGATGGGAGCCCGTGGTCAGCCAAGTGGGAGGCGTGGAGCAGCTTGTACAGCTTGGGAGAGGGAAGCAGAGCAGCCACAGGTGAGCAGGGAGAGGGACATGCCTGTGGATGCCTCTGCCCTGGTGCATCATCCCACTGTGATTCAGAGCACTCTGGATCACTTGCATCCACTGGAGCACTTGGGGGCACTTCCACCCATTCCCACGGGGGCATCCAGCCCTCTCCATGCACCAGGCGTGTGGTGGGGAGAGCGCAGCAGCTTCATAGAATCGCGGAACAGTTTGGGTTGGCAGGAACCTTAAAGATCATCTATTTTCAGCCTCCCTGCCATGGGCAGGGACACCTTCCACTAGACCAGGTTGCTCCAAGCCCTGTCCCACCTGGCCTGAGCACTTCCAGGGATATATCCAACCAATCTATGCAGTGCCCAAGGCAGCAACAGCCAGGTTCCCATCTGCCATAGGAAAACCCCATCTACTACCCAGAGAGCAGCAAGGAAAGCAGACCTGAGCAAGTACTGATCACACACACCGTGCACCTCAAAAGCAGACCTGGATGAGACCCTCGACCAAGACAGCATCACCAGCATTCCCAAAGCCCAACAAGAGAACAAGTCTCAGGAGCAGTCTGAACCCCTGGCTTCATGGGAGTGTGTGCAAGTTTTGAGACAAATCTGAGCTGCTGCACAAGATGTACTTGAGCATCTCTACTGCCTGGAAGTGGAGTAGGAAGGATTCAGGCTGTTGTAGCTGTGGGCAGTACTCAAACATTTCCATCCTTTGGATCCTGGGAAACTGGGCAAATGCCTGGCTGCAGAGAAGAGTAGGTTCAGCAGGCAAGGGAAGAGGTGCCTGCCCCAAAAGCCCCACACAGCTCACAGTGAGAGCAGAAGAACCCCAAACAGGGACTGCTTTTGCATAGCAGTGAGATCCCAGGGATGGGGAGAAGGTGGGACAGGGGCCTCTGTCAGGAGCACCAGCCTTCCCAGCTCACTCACCAGTGGCTGCTGCCCAGCAGAGCCATGGGGTCTGCCTTGTTCCTGAAGTAAGCAAAAGGACTGCCTGCCATCAGGGAGCAGAAATGAGCTGCTTCAACTGCTCCCTTGCTGGCTGGATGGGAGGAAAAGGATGAACCTTTAGCCCTGAGACATCACCACATGGTCAGTGTTGCTTTGGAGGCCCCCAAGCTCACACAAAAACCCCAAAATCAACCGCCCTACTTTCCTTCCCTACCCACACAGACCCTGATCCCTCCCTTCTCCCTGTTTTTGTCCTTTTTTCCTGGTATCTGCTTTTTGTACCTCAGTTTCAGTTCCCTGGCAGAACTAGGGGAGCCTGAGCAGGGTCCAGCTCCAGCTCTGTTACAGTGCAGGTACCCACCCCCCCCATTACAGCTGCTCCCAAAGGTCTCAGCTCACCCAAAGTGTCTCCCATGGTGACGATGGTTCCGTGGTTCAGCTCCATGTCTCCAACCTTGTTGGGACAACATCATGCCCAGGTGGGGCCTCCAGTCCCTCCGTGTGGCATCCCCACAGCACTGGAGGGAGACAAGAGGGAGAGCAAAGGTGAACAGAGATGGTCACCACAAGGTGGGTCTCACTGGCAGGTGACAGCACAGGGGAACACACACCTCCTGCTCACAGACCAGCGCTGTCTGAGGGATCCTTCCTGACATGAACTGCAAGAGCATCTGCACGATGCCATTGGTGGCCAGTGTGCTGGTAAACCTGCAAGGAGATGTCAGAGAAGGGCTGCAGTGCTGGGACCCCAAACCCCCAGTCACCTCCAAGGGCATGTCCCAAACACCCCAGGAAAGAGGTGTCCTGAGGGGCTTCTCAAGGAATTCTAGAATGGTTTGGGTTGGAAGAGACCTTGACGACCATCTAGTCCTATCCCTCTGTCACGGTCAAGGACCAGGTTGTTCCGAGCCCAGGGCAGGGGGTTGTAATGGAATAATCCATAATGTCCCTTCAAACCAGACCATTCTTTAAGGCTGATTTGAGGTCCTTCCCAGCTCCCAATTCCTTCCCAAGCCTATCTCTCTTGCTTGCTTTCCCATTCCGTTCTGGGAAGGGAAGCAACGGCTCCTGTTCCTAAACACACCTACTGCAAATTCCTGAGCCCTGCCCAAAATCCCTGAGTGACACGAGTGGTTTATCCATTGCCTTGTCTGCTCTCCATAATCAGTGACTCCAGAGTCAAGCAGCCAGGATCAATCCCAGGTTACATGGACTGGGACAAACCAGCTGCTGTGCTGGAAGGGGCAATTCCAGAATCTCACCTCCCCTTAGTGGAAATTCAGTGCTGCTGTCCTAGTTCAGCAGGAGGGACCAGCTAACCCTGTGTGGGGGTGATCAAAGCTGTGTATTCTACCCCCTCTATTCATTCCCCAAGGTCAATAGGCCATTAGCAGCAGCTGCCCAGGGAGCCATTATCACCTTCACACCCAGCCTGAGGGGGCGGAGCTACTAATGGGCCATCAACAGCTCAACACCCCCTGGCTCCCAGAGTTAATCACCCATTGTGTGAGTCCCCGCCCAGGGGGAGGGACTGAGAGCTCCCTGAGGGTACATAAGTGGTGGGTAAGAAGACCTCGGGAACCTCTCGTCGGATCCAGAGCAGCAGCAGGACCTCGACAGGAGGAGATCACCGCTCTTGACCAGACCACAGCCCTCGCCTGCACCAACAGGTTTTTCTTTTCCTTTTGCTCTGGACTTGGGGGAACCACAGGGGTCTCAGCACAAGGGCAAACAAACCCCCTTGGGTTTGTGCCCCAGGACACTGGGTTATACTGCTGGGGTTTTGTGAGTTGAAAGCAATTTCCCTTGTGTGTCAGTGTTGTTATTGTAATATTATTATTAAATTTTAGGTCTGACTTATAATCTCTCTCGTGGTGAGTTCATTTCCCCTGCTGGTTCACCTTTAAACCAGCACATCTTTTGGTGCCCAACGTGGGGCCACGAGAGAGAAGTCAGAATTACAATTTCATTTTGTGTATTTGGATACAGAAACTCACTGACTACCATGTTGCTTGATGTATTCATGTGGATGGTGTATCTGGGCCTGTTCATATTTCGACACATGGGGAACCATGTGCCTATTTTGATGCTCTCTTTAATACCAGGGAGAAGGATCAAAATTGCTTTATTAATATACTATGTTTATGTTGTCATAACATCAGAAGCAATGAATTTCATTGTGAATGTATATTCAGTCTGGTCTGCCTGTCCTGGTTTGGGTTGTTACCTCTGGGGTCTCATTAAAAATAGCACCCAGACTGTGGGGAAAACAGGCGGAGATGGTTACTTCCACCTTTTCACCTCTGCTACAACAATCATTGAAAATATTGAGCTTCCTTTTGATGTCAGGGACAGCATAATCCTGCTGTTAGTGTTGCTTTGTCTTCTCTGTACTGTATACACCATGTTTAGGGTCAGAACTGGGCTTTCTAAGGAGACTTGCTGGAGGCCTGCCCTGGGAGCGGATGATGTTGAGTGGCACGGGAAGTGGGAAGATATGGGCCAGTATTTGGAGACCTTCTTTCCTCAAATGATCTGGAAATTCACCCCAGAACAACTGCAGGACCCTGCCAAAATGCTAAGCTATGTGAAAGGAAGATGCTCTGGTAGTCCCAGAGATGTGCAGCTCACAGCAACCTGCTGGGCCCTGGCCACTGCCTACCGCACACTGCTTGGTGTGGTACAGCATCATCAGGAGGAGGAGAAAAGGAGCAAATCCACAGGCACCATGTCCACCCAAACCACGGCTGAGCCAGAGAGGAAGAGAGATACATCAACCAGCAGCATGTCCACCCAGACCATGACTGAGCCAGAGAGAAAGGGAAACAAATCAACCAGCACCATGTCCACACAAACCATGGAGGAGCCAGAAGGACAACAGAAACCGATAGCAGTTGCCCCTGTCCAGAAAAGAAAATCAAAGACCAAATCAGTTCGTATAGCGCATGACGAGGAAGAGTCAGGACCTTCATCTCAAGCAGAAGAAATGGAGCCAGAAATAATCACCCGGTCCCTATCCCTGGGAGAGCTGCGTGAGCTCCGGAGAGAGTTCACACGACAGGCAAATGAGTCCATCTTGACCTGGCTGCTCCAAATCTGGGACGCCACAGCCAATGATACAATTCTAGAGGGGAGCGAGGCAAGGCAGGTGGGATCCCTGTCTCGAGATGTGGTCATTGATCAGGGCATTGGAAAGAGGCAGGAAACTCTCAGCCTCTGGCGGCGACTGTTGTCAAGTGTGAGGGAGAGATATCTTTGTAAGGAGGACCTCCACGTACAGCAAGGACAGTGGAACACGATGGAACAAGGTATCCGGTGCTTAAGGGAACTGGCCATACTGGAGATAATCTTTTCAGAGGATGAGAGATTCCCTAAAAGTCCAGATGGTGTCCAGTGCACGTCCCAGATGTGGTTAAAATTTGCACAGCTTGGGCCAGAAATGTATTCTCGCTACCTCCCAACGTTGCAGTGGAGAGAGGGAGAGGACAAGGTGGGGGCACTGGTCAGCAAACTCAGGATTTATGAAGACACTGTCACTGCTCCATTACGAGCCCACGTCTCAGCTGTGGAAACAAAACTGGCTGAACTGGAAGAGAAGATTAAGGAAGGACTCTTCCATATCTCTCCAGAACAAACGAGAGTCTCTGCCATCAGGACCAGGCGTCCTCCAGCTAAGGAGAAAGGGTACACTCCACGTGGCAATCTGTGGTTTTACCTCCATGAGCATGGAGAAGATATGAGGAAGTGGGATGGGAAACCCACCTCTTCCTTAGCAGCTCGAGTACGTGAATTGCAAAGAGGCACAACTAACACAGGGAATTCTTCAAGGTTGAAGGCTGCTCCGGTCTCTCGTGGGCAAGGCTCCAGACAGGATAGGAATGATGATGTCATACCCGATCCTCTTGTAGGAACCTCCCGGTCATATTCACAGGGAGAGCGCAGTGAATACCATGACCAGAACTAGGGGGGCCCTGCCTCTAGCCAGGTAGAGGAGAGGGACAATCGGGTTTATTGGACTGTGTGGATTCGGTGGCCTGGCTCATCAGACCCACAGAAATACAAAGCTTTAGTGGACACTGGTGCACAATGCACGTTGATGCCATCAGGATACGTCGGGGCAGAATCCATCTCTATTTCTGGGGTGACAGGGGGATCCCAACAGCTGACTGTACTGGAAGCTGAAGTCAGATTGACTGGGAAGGAATGGCACAGACACCCCATTGTGACTGGTCCAGAAGCCCCATGTATCCTTGCCACAGACTACCTGAGGAGTGGGTATTTCAAAGACCCAAAGGGACTGCGTTGGGCCTTTGGCATAGCTGCTGTGGAGACAGAGGAAATCAGACAGCTGAGCACCTTGCCTGGCCTCTCAGAGGACCCTTCTGCTGTGGGACTGCTGAAAGTTGAAGAACAATTGGTACCGCTGGCCACAGCCACAGTGCACCGTCGGCAATACCGCACTGACCAAGACTCTGTGACCCCCATACACAAGATGGTTCGTGAGCTGGAGAGCCAAGGGGTGGTCAGCAAGACTCACTCACCCGTTAATAGCCCCATATGGCCAGTACAAAAGTCCAGTGGAGAGTGGAGGCTGACGGTGGATTACCGTGGTCTCAATGAGGTCACACCCCCCCTGAGTGCCGCTGTGCCGGACATGCTGGAGCTTCAGTGTGACCTGGAGTCCAAAGCAGCCAAGTGGTGCCACCATCGACATTGCCAGTGCCTTTTTCTCCATTCCGTTGGCAACAGAGTGCAGGCCACAGTTCGCTTTCACCTGGAAGGGGGTGCAGTACACCTGGAATCGACTGCCCCAGGGGTGGAAACACAGTCCCACCATTTGCCATGGACTGATCCAGACTGCACTGGAAAAGGGTGAGGCTCCAGAACATCTACTGTACATCATTGTATGGGGGAACACAGCAGGGGAGGTTTTTGAGAAAGGAAAGAAGATAATCCAGATTCTCCTCAGAGCTGGTTTTACCATTAAACGCAGTAAGGTCAAGGGACCTGCTCAGGAAATTCAGTTCCTAGGAGTGAAGTGGCAAGACAGGCATTGCCAGATTCCAACAGAGGTGATCAACAAAACAGCAGCTGTGTCCCCACCGACCAGCAAGAAGGAAACTCAGGCTTTCCTGGGCGCCGTGGGCTTTTGGAGGATACATATCCCTGAGTACAGTCAGATTGTAAGCCCTCTCTACCTTGTGACACGGAGGAAAAATGATTTCCAGTGGGGCCCTGAACAACAACAAGCCTTTGAGCAGATTAAACAGGAGATTGCCCACGCAGTAGCCCTTGGGCCAGTCAGGACAGGACAGGACGTGAAAAACATGCTCTGCACTGCAGCTGGGGAGAACGGCCCATCCTGGAGCCTCTGGCAGAAAGTACCTGGGGAGACCCGAGGAGGACCACTGGGATTCTGGAGTCAGGGATACAAAGGATCTGAAGCCAGCTACACCCCAACTGAGACAGAGATCCTGGCAGCTTATGAGGGAGTTCGAGCTGCCTCAGAAGTGACTGGCACTGAGGCACAGCTCATCCTGGCACCCCGACTACCAGTGCTGGGATGGGTGTTCAAAGGAAAAGCTCCTTCTACCCATCATGCCACTGATGCCACATGGAGTAAGTAGATTGCTCTGATCATGCAGCGAACCCGGATAGGGAATCCTGATTGCCCTGGGATTTTGGAAATCATCACCAACTGCCAGAAGGTGAGAGTTTCAGATTGTCCTCTGAAGAAGAAGAGGAGCAGGTGACACGAGCTGAGGAGGCCCCACCATATAACCAGCTACCAGAAGAGGAGAAGCGATATGGTCTCTTCACAGATGGCTCCTGCCACATTGTAGGGACAGGCTGGAAATGGAAAGCAGCTGTATGGAGTCCTACACGGGGAGCTGCAGAAACGACCGAAGGACAGGGTGGATCAAGTCAGGTTGCAGAGCTGAAAGCTGTTCAGCTGGCTTTGGGTATCGCCGAACGAGAGAAGTGGCCAAGACTCTACCTCTACACTGACTCGTGGATGGTGGCCAATGCTCTGTGGGGATGGCTGGAGCGTTGGAGAAAGGCCGGCTGGCAGCGCAAAGGGAAACCCATCTGGGCGGCTGAGATGTGGCAGGACATCCCTGCCCGGGTAGAGAAGCTGAGTGTGAAGGTCCGTCACGTAGATGCTCATGTACCCAAGAGCCGGGCTAAGGAGGAGCATCGTAACAACGAGCAGGTGGATCGAGCTGCCAGGATTGAAGTCTCTCAGGTAGATCTGGATTGGCAGCATAAAGGTGAATTGTTTCTAGCCCGATGGGCCCATGATGCCTCTGGTCATCAGGGCAGAGATGCAACATACAGATGGGCTCGTGACCGAGGGGTGGATCTAACCATGGACAGAGTCTCACAGGTTATCCATGACTGTGACACATGTGCTGCCATCAAGCAGGCCAGGCAGGTGAAGCCTCTGTGGTATGGTGGATGGTGGTCGAAATACAGGTATGGGGAGGCCTGGCAAGTTGACTCCATCACACTTCCCCAAACACGCCAAGGCAAGCGCTACGTGCTGACCATGGTAGAGGCAACCACTGGATGGCTGGAGACACACCCCGTATCTCACGTCACTGCCCGGAACACCATCCTGGGCCTTGAGAAACAAGTCCTGTGGAGACACGGCACCCCAGAGAGAACAGAGTCTGACAACGGCACCCACTTCAAGAACAGCCTCATAGACACCTGGGCCAGAGAGCACGGCATTGAGTGGGTGTATCATATCCCCTACCATGCTCCAGCTGCCGGGAAAGTTGAGCGTGTAATGGACTGCTGAAAACCACCCTAAAGGTGTTGGGTGGGGGAACTTTCAAACACTGGGAGCTGCATTTGGCAAAGGCCACCTGGTTGGTCAACACCCGGGGCTCCATCAATCGAGCTGGCCCTGCCCAATCAGAGCTCTTGAATACTGTAGATGGAGATAAAGTCCCTGTGGTCCATATGAGAGGTATGTTAGGAAAGACTGTTTGGGTGAGTCCCACCTCAAACAAAGGCAAACCCATCCGAGAGATTGTTTTTGCTCAGGGACCTGGTTGCATTTGGTGGGTAATGCAAAAAGATGGAGAAACACGTTGTGTACCACAGGGGGACCTAATTTTGGGTGAGAAGAGTTTGTAATGTTTCACTGTATATATGTGTGTGTATGTGTATATATATATATGTATATAGTTAAAAAAAGACTATTAATTTAGGAATGACTTGATAGTGTAGAATAAGGGGTGGATAATGTCCCAGTTCAGCAGGTGGGACTGGTTTATCACTGTGTGTGATCAAAGCTATGTATTCTACCCCCTCTATTCATTGCCTAAGAACAATGGACCATTTGCAGCAGCTGCCCAGGACACACCTGACCCCTCAGACTGTGAGCTGGGTGTGAAAGACATGTGTGAGGTAACAGCTGTGATAGCTCCCCTCCCTGGAGTCGTTAGCACCTTCACACCAGCCTGATTGGGCGTGTCTGCTAATGGGCCATCAACTATTCCAAAATACCCCATGACACAGAGTTAGATCACCCTTTGTGTGACTCTCTGCCCTGGGGGAGGTACTGGGTGCTCCCACCTGGACCTGGGGGTACATATCTTGGGGTAAGAAGACCTCAGGGTCACTCATCAGATCCAGAGGAGGACCAAAAACCTCGTCAGGAGGAGACCACCACTTTCAAGCAGCCTGCGACTGTCAGCTGCACCAACAGGTTTTCCACTTTGGACTTTTACTTTGGACTTGGGGGAACCACACGGGGTTCAGCACAGGGAGTAACAAACCCCTTTGTGCTTGTGCCCCAGGGGGCTGGGTTATACTTTGTTGTGAGATGTTAATTTCTGAGCAATCCAAACTGCTTCAGCTCCGTGAGAATCACGCTGATACTTCAGCCTGCAAGGACACACACCTGCTGCTTGTAGGCGACGGTCACTCCTTGCAAGTGTTTTCATGAGAACGTCTCAACTGCCTTCCTGATCTCCAGACATGGACCTCAAAACATCGGGATGAGATAATGCAAACACTGGACTTGTGAGAGATGGGCTTTTAACCAATTAGAAGTTCTAGGGTGTTGGGGTGAGACCTTTTTAGCCAATCAGATGTACCTCTAACCCTGTATAAACCGTGTGCTGTGTGAAATAAAAGGTCTGCACTACAAACTTCATAAGCTGGTTGGTGAAGTCCTTTCTCTCCACGAAAGTTCGTTTACTTTAACTGTTCATACCAACGCCTGATTTTTTTATTCATTGCTAAGAGATGCAGAAAGAGAGAGATAAGAAAAGGTTGGGGTAAAGCTAAAGTTACTTTTAGAAGCAAGGAAAAAGCTTACTAGGAGAAGCTACATTTTTACCAAGATACCCTGAGGGGGAAAACAGCTTCTACTGTTTTTTTTTTTGTTTTGTTCTCTTTCTTTGGTGCTTGTGATCGATATCTCTGCCCCCAGGGGGTGTGGAGTGCAGTCTTTGGATATGTAGATTTGTCGATCAGGAGAAGGTGTTTTGTTGGTTTTCTGGGCTGAGCAAAGTCAGGTCCTGATGTAGAGAGGCTTTCAAAAACTATGGTAGCAGTAACTCCCACAGACAGCGTGGGAGAAAATTTGGGCTTTCCCCGGGCTGGGAGAGTGTCGGTCCCGGCACAGCAGCAGCTCAGCTGGCAGAGAGAGATGAGGAGGTGAGAGAGGGGTGTGAGAAAAGTTCTCTATTTATTAAATATTTCGATGATAACAGAGGTTGTGGAGCAAAGAAAATAGGCAATAAGAAAGGTTTACTTACGTGTTGTGGTACCCTGGCTAAAATCCAATCCCCAAAGCACACCCCAAAATTCAATTTTCCCCCTCTTAAAGGCAACCAAACCCCACCCTGTGCCATAACTAGAAGGGTGTTCCCTCCCCTCTGATTGGTTATGGAATGATAAAGGCGGGGTGTAGATAAAAATGGCTCCTTCTATAGGGGCCACCTGGTGACGGGTTTTGGTTCATTTGCATTAATGTCGCAGTCCCTGTTTCCCGGTACAAATCCACGAGCTGCCTGTATGTTAGTAAAAAGAACCCTTTAAAATGCATACATTTCCCCTTGCTGTTAGTAATTTTTAATTCATTTGCTTGAAAAAAACCTGTTTATTTATTTCTCGTAGGGGGAAGTAGGGAAGGATTTGTCCGTTATGGCAACGGGTTTTCTCTCTTTCATTTTCCCTCTCTGAATTCTCGAGGTGTCTGCTCTGAGTTTTCAGAGTGTTCAAAAGAGTTTGGATGTGATTTTTAGCACGTAGCTACAAGCACAATAGCAGGAGTCTTTATGGCAGGCAGGCTCCAGCAGGATGCTCTGGCAGGAAGTTTGTCAGCTTTTAGGAAAATGTTGACAGATAACCTTTGTATGGGATGTTTTTGACAGAGTAACAGTGGAGGAACATTATTTATTGCATCTCTGTATTATCTCATTGTAACATGGGGGATGCACAGGAGTCCCCACTCCTGATCCCTCCTGGGGCCGGTTCTGCTCCTACCCAACCTCGGCTCCTTCCCATGGGGTCCCCTCATGACCAGTAGCCAGGACTGGGGAGAACTGGGAGGTTTTACTGGGAACAGTGGGAGCAGCAGGGTGGTGTTAAAATAAAAATAGGGCTGGGGGGGGACATATGACCCCCCCCCCCCCCCAATCAGTGCGAGGATGGGGGTGGGTGGTCCAGGTTGGACCTGAGGCCACAGAGAGGGGCTGCAGCCACAGGGGATTCAGGAGCTCTGCGGGGAGAGAAAAGGGGGTGACACTGAGTGTGTGTGTGGGGTCCCTGGGAGGGCACACAGGAGAACAGGACCCCCAGGGACCCCACACCTTCTGGCTCAGGTGGAAGCTGAGGCCCAGCACCAGGAAGATGAAGTCCAACACGAAGCCCCGGTCCCTGTCAGCATTTGCGGCGGGCGGTGTCTGGCAGCAGCTCGAGGGAGGGGGGGCTGGGCGGGTCTAGACCTTCCAAAACTTCTCACTGGCCCTCCAGGATGTACCCAAACCTCCTCCCAGTCACCCCCAGCCCATCCAGGACCCCCTGTATCCTCCTCCCTGCCCCTTTGGGATCCCTCAAATCCACCCCCACCCCCACTAGGACACTCCAACACACTCCAAGCACCCTTAAGGCCCTCCAACCCCCTTCTATTTGTTCTCAGCCCCCTGAGAACTTCCCAAACCCCCTCCCAGTCCCTTTCCAGTGAACTCTGGATGCCCCATACTCCCTCCCCAGTTGCTCCCTGGACCCTTTGTCTTGGTTTTGTCCTGGCCTCTAGCTCGAGCCAACTTTCTTTCCCCTCTCCTTCTCCCCCTGCTCCCCAAAGCAGGGAAAAGGAAAGGGAAAATCCTTGAAAGAAGCTGAGCCAAGTCAGTATATATATATGTGTGTGTATATTCTCTAAATACCTACAATTATGTGTATACTATTTGCACCGACAATAGGGAAAAGGGAAAGGGGAGGGGAAAAGGGAAGGGGAAAACAGGGGTAACAAGAAGAGATGAACAGAAAACCAAAAACAATGGGTACAGAAGACCACTCCCACCCACCCACCGATTAAACCAGTACAACACAAGCCCACCACCACTCTTAGAAGAAAACTGGCTTTCCCCTCTCACGTGTAGGGGGGTCTCACTCCCGGTATTTCCCCATCTCTGTCCCCTCTTTGTCCCCACAGGAGGTTGACATCAGCCAACACCCAGGCTGGGACAGCAGACCTCTCCAGGTCTCAAGGGATGGAGGAAGGGAGTGACCTTCATGAATCCAACTTCCCACCATCCCACAGCTTGCCATCCAATCCCTTTTCCCCCTTCTCCCACGGCTTTCCCCTTGTTCTCACTGTTCCTAGCTGTCCCCCAGCTCTCTTTGGGAGCATTTCCTTTCCCTGCTCTCCTAGTTTCAGGGTCTCAGCACTTTCCTAATGAATTTTGGGGTCCCCTACTCTCTATTTCCCCTCTCTCACACCCTTTCCCCATATTTCCCCAATCCTCAGGCCCCCTTGACACTTAGCCTGGAAGTGCCACTCCCCTTTTCCCCCACCTCCTTCTTCTTTCTCATCATCTCCCCAATCTTCAGCACCCTCTGCACTCAGTTTCAGCTTGCCCTGCCTTCCTCTCCCCACTTTCCCTTGTCTTGCTTTGACTACTCCTTCCTTGCCTTTCCTTCCACACACCTCCCAACATTGCCTTGTCTTGCCTTGCCTACCCCACCCTCCTTGCTTTGCTTTGACTACCCATGACTTGCCTTGCCTTGTTTAACCCACCCATGCCTTGCCTTGCCTTGCCTGTGCCTCCTTTGTCTTGTCTTGCTTTTCCTTGCCTACTGCCGAGCTGTGCCTTTCTCTCCCCTCCCCTGCCTTGCCTCTTCTTGACTGCCCCTCCCTTGCCTTGCTTTACCTTTCCTAACCATGCCAGCCTTGCCTTTTTTTTGCCTAGACTTCCCTTACCTATCTCTGTCTTGTCTGCATCATACCTGCATGGGTCTGTCCTTGCCTACCCTTTCCTTCTGTCCCTTACCTACACATACCTTGCCTGTCCTTGCCATGCCCCATGAGTCCCTTGCCTCTTCTTGCCTTGCCTGTCCCTTTCTTGCCTCAGTTTGGCTCTCCTGCATTTCCCTTTGCCTCTCCTTGCCTGTCCCTCCCTTGCTGAGCATTGCTTTGCCTTGCCTTCTCTTGCCTTGCCTACTGCTCCACCGCCTGGTCCTTTCTGCCTTTCCCTTGCTGTGCCTCCCTTACCCCTGCCTTGCCTACCCTTTCTTGCCATGCCAGGGAAGGGGAGGAGCAGAAAACACAAAGCAAGGCCAGGCAAGAAAGCGCTACCCGAAATTAAAGGAGGGGATGGACAGGCAAGGCACTGAAAGTGACAGATGGCAAGGAGGAAAGGAGGGGTGGGCAAGGCAGGAGAGTAGTAGGGAAGGGAAGGGCAGAAAGTTGTAGGCAAGGCAAAGCAAGGCAAGAGAGCAGAAGGTAAGGCAAGTAATGAGAGGTGCAGGGAAGGCAAGGCAGCCCAAGAGTAGGGAAAGCAAGGCTAGGGAGGTGTACACAAGGTAGATAGTGCTAGTCAGGGCAAGGCAAGAGAAGAGGGCAAGATAAAACGAGGTACGGGTAGGCTAAGGAAGAAGAGGCGGGGCAAGGCAACCCATGGAAGTCAATGAAGAGGGAGACAAGTCAACACCAGAAAATTTTAGGGAAGGGAAGGCAAGGCAAAGCAGGTGTAAGCAAAGTAAGACATGCCCAGGAAAAAAAGGGATAGGGAAATAGAGGTAGAAGATGGGTGCAAAAAAGCACTGCAAGACAAGGGAGATCTAGGAAGATAAAGCAAAGATAAGAGAGAGGAAGGAAATTCAAGGCAGGGGATGGGTATGGAAGACAATAAAAGCCAAAGGAGAAGTAGACAAGGCAAGGCAAAGCAAAGGAGTGAGAGGCAAAAAAGGAAAGAGGAGGGTTTGCAAGGCAAGGCAGGTGAGAGGTATGCAAGGGAAGGCAAGGCCAGAAAAGACAAGGGAGGGGTAGGAAAGGCAAAGCAAGAAAGGGGTCCTTAAGTAAAGTTGGTATGTAAGTAATGCAAAATGAAGTGGAGAAAGCCAAACAGCCGGGCCCAGTGTTCCAGGTGCAGAGGATATGGATATAAAGAGCAGTGGACAGAAAGAGCAACCCTGACTTTTAGTTCTAGTACCTGTAGTGTAGAAAATCCAAGGCATATGTACAAGTTTTGATAATTGGCCCCACAATTCTAGGGTGGGCATTCAAGGAAGTGCATTAGAGTGCCTTTCCTGGGGTAGTAACCAATGCAGTCTCACTGCTTGCAGTAGGATGGGGAGGTAAAACTTGCAACAAGAAATGTCTCTCCCAGTCCACTGTTGTGTAGGAGCAATCCTTGGACTTATGCAATATTGGAGGTGGTAGCCAACTTTGGGGGTTTCTGGCTTCTGAAAGTGTATCCCAGTGCTTTTTCATGGGAAGGAAGGCAGGTAGGCCCAGTGCTTTGGATGCAGATGGTTGGTGGCAGGAGCCAGGAGCAGCTTTCTGTCCTGGCACATTGTGTGGGAGCCATCCCTCAGCCATTGCAATGGTTGAGTTGGTGTCCAAATTATGAAGAGTTAACTTCTGGAAAGGCTCTTGTTTAAGTATGAAACACTTCCCCTAGGACTTGTGCTGCAAGGAAGCAGGTGCCCAGATAATGAAAAGGACAGCAAGACCATTTCTATCACGCACCTCTTTTGTGGGAGCAACCTCCCAACCTCTCACCTGGCCCTTCTGTGAGTTATGCTTTTCCAGAGGTTTTCAATTATGCAGCAGGATACGAGTGCAATCAAATTTATTAGTCCATGGAATTGAGAAGGAGTTGGTGTTGCTTCTCGAGTGCAGTGCCAGTGAGTTTGCACATGAACGGGGAAGAACAGCCAAACCTTTGTGCCCCGGCACAATTCCTTTGAGGGTATTGACGTTTCCAACTTTGAGCTGCCATTTCGCTGGTTTAGTTTGGTTTAGTCATGGCCCTTGACTTCTGCTACCCTACCCCCCCATCGTGTGGTTGTTCCATGAGCAGCAATAGTGCACCGGTGTGTTGCCCGTTCACAGAAACACAAACCGACAGAGTATCAGTTTATGCGGTGCTTTATTTGCTGGGCCCGGGAAACCTGGGGACTGTTGTCCTAAGCCAGGATTCCCACGAGCCATTCTCGAAGACAGCTTTTATACCTTTTCTACAGCGTTGTACGTGCACAAAGACACACGGTCTCGTTCATAAATCAGTTACATAGGTTATATGTATACAATTGATGTCCGTCTCCAAGGGTTAAAAATCTACCACGCTCGTCTAGCACAGGATTCTGGTTAATTAGGCCCCCATCACCAAACCTTTTACATATGTTGATTCTAATCTTTAAGCAACAGTTTGTTTTCTTCCTCAGGTTCTATTTACTTCACTAATCGCTTTAATTATTGTCCTGCTGTTCCTAGCAAGTTCCCAATAGTTTCTGGGCCCCCACTACTGTTTCAAGTTACCTCACCACAGGCCCAGTTAAACCCCGTAAACCTTAGCATAACTACTTCCACAGTTAGATTTACAAATATATTTGTAACAAGGGGATAACAGGTAAATACCAACTGAAACCCCGAAACCTGCACAACACTGCCAGGCAGCAAAGAAAGAGAGGAACTGCACAACTGCACACGTGCTGCCACCCTGGTGGAAACACTGTGAAGTAACAACTACAACCCTGTAATTAAAACACCCAAAATAAAATATCCAAAAAAGGCACACTCGTTATCGCCACATCCACACTCAACAACAAATAAACAATATCCAAAGCAACATGAGCCCACATCCAATCACTTACCGAACCCTAAATCACAAAAAAAATAACACCACAACACAAACCACAGTAAACCACACCCACCTCATCCCAAAACACCCTCCCCAAGCCTGTCCTGTAACTGTAGCAGGGCATTCTGGTGGGAGGCGGCACTATGGGCCGGGTGGGGCCATGGCTGCAAGGTCAGGATTGGGGTTAGGGTTAATGACCATTTGGATTAAGGGTAGGGCTAAGGTTGGGGTTAGGGTTAGTACTAGTGGCAAGATTAGGGATTAGGGTCAGCAGCTGTGTTAGGGTTAGTGGCAGGATTAGTGTTTGTTTTAGGGTTAGGATTAGGGTTAGGTTTTGGGTTAGTGTTTGTGTTAGGGTTAATGACAGCAGTAGTGTTTGTGTTATGGTTGGGGTTAGTTACAGAGCTAAGGGTTAGAGTGGAGGCTTAGAGTTAGAATTAGTGACAGGGTGAGTGAGAGTTAAGGTCAGGATGAAGGTTGGGGTTAGTGTTACTGACCAGGTGAGGGTTAGCATTAATGACAGGGTTAGGGGTTAGAATTAGCATTAGTGACAGGATTAGGGTTAGATTTATTGACGTCGTTATGGGTTATGATTGGTATTTATGACATGGTTGGGGTTAGGGCTAGTGTTAGTGACAAGGTTGGTGTTCAGGGTTAGGGTTTGATTTATGATTTGTGACAGGGTTAGGGGTTATTGTTAGGAGTTAGGGGTTAGGCTTAGGGGCAGTGATGGTGAGCGTCAGGTGTTAGGGTTTAAGGTCAGGGTTAATGCAAGGATTAGGGTTAACAGCAGACTTATATGTTACGTTTAGTGTCAGTGGCAGGTTTCAGATTAGAGTTATTGGATTACTGACAAATTTAGAATTTAGGGTTACAGTTAGGATAAGAGTTAAGGTTTGGTTTAGGGTTAGAATCTGTGACAGGTTAGTGGTTATTGTTAGGGGTTAGGATTTGGGGTTGTGCTTACAGCTAGTGACAGGGTCAGGGCTGGTTTTAAGGCTAGGATCAGGGTTAGGGTTAGTGACAGAGTGTGCTGGTTTAAAGGTAAACCAGCAGGAGAAATGAACTCAACATGAGAGAGATTATAAGTCAGAGCTACAATTTAATGACAATATTACAATAAATACACTGGCACAAAAGGGAAATTGCTTTCAACTCACAAAGCCCAGCAGTATAACCCAGTGTCCTGGGGCACAAACCCAAGGGGGTTTGTCTGCCCTTGTGCTGAGACCCCCGTGGTTCCCCCCAAGTCCAGAGCAAAAGGAAGTGAAGAAACCTGTTGGTGCAGGCGAGGGCTGTGGTCTGGTCAAGAGCGGTGATCTCCTGCTGTCGAGGTCCTGCTGCTCCTCTGGATCCAACGAGAGGTTCCCAAGGTCTTCTTACCCACCACTTATGTACCCTCAGGGAGCACCCAGTCCCTCTCCCAGGGCGGGGACTCACACAATGGGTGATTAACTCTGAGTCATGGGGTGTCCCTGAACTGTTGATGGCCCATGAGCAGCCACGCCCACCCAGGCTGGGTGTGAAGGTGCCAATGACTCCCTGGGCAGCTGCTGCAAATGGTCCATTGTTCTTGGAAATGAATAGAAGGGGTGGAACACACAGCTTTGATCACCCACACACAGTGATAACTGGTCACACCTGCTGAACTAGGACACAGGGTTAGGGTTTGTCTTATGGTTAGTGTTAGTGACAGGGTGTCTTGGGTTGAGTTGGAAAAATGCCAGCTGCTCAATACAGAGAGTTAGAGCCTCCCTCCCCTCGCTGAGAAAACTGGAAACTCAAACCAGGTTTATATATTTATACAGAAAGGAGAAAATTAAAAGAAAACTACAATATAACACACACACAAGTTAGATATAACAACAATTTTCTACTTCCCACTGAAAACAGATTCTATCACTCTAAATTTATAAAGCACCCCAAAGGACACCAAGCAAGGAACAGAAAGAAAGAATAACAATAAAATGTTCACTTCCCCAAATTAAAACAAAATGCAACACAGCAATGGCAGCAGCAAGGCCCATCTCAACAGGTCAGCAGCGTGTCCTGTCTCTACTGCAGACATGATGCAAAGTGAGAAACAGCTCCTACTCTACTGTATTTATATCTCAGTTTTGCACCATCTGGTATAAAATATTTCTTTGGTTGCTTAAGTCAGGTGACACCTGTCTCTCTTAATCTATGTAGCCTCTCTGGGCCTGCTGAAACTAAAGGCCTGGCTGAGGCCCAGCTGAAACTAAAGCCAAAACTACCACACAGGGTTAAGTGTTAGGATTAGGGTTAGTTATAGTGTCACTGTCTGTGTCAGTGTTAGGGTTAGGGACAGGGTTAATGTAACCGTAGGGAGGCGGGTTTGTGACCTGCAGAGACGACTTCACAGAAGTTAGCAGCAACAGGCTCCTTTATTCTTACGCACACACACTAATATACATCTTTAAGACTGTGACCTTCCGCAGGTGCTGACACTTTGGCACTCATTATTGGTTAACAATGTTGTTTATATTACAAAGCCCTTCATAATTGGCTGACCATGCACATCTGCTGAGAAAGTCGGCAGCAGCCATTTCTGATCTCATTAATTAGTTCTTAAGGCTACAGCACTTATTTACATAGGCAGTTCAGCATATGGCTTGCTTTCTAGGTGAAATACCATATAAAATTCCAACAGGTTAAGGATTAGGTTTAAGGGTTAGAGCTTGATAAAAAGAAGTCAAACTCAATAGCACAGCACTTTTATGCCACCATTTCTGTTTATTCGCTGTCAGGGTCGTGCTGAAGATATTTCTCCATAAGCACTTTTGCTGAAACAAAGATGTTGCAAGTTTTTATACACTTTAACATCCCAAATGCCTCCCTGGCTCGTTAATCAACAGGTATTTTGGTAATTTTGTCCTGTCTGTTTCCATGGTTCAAGACTGTCATCTAGTGTGTGTTATCTGGAACTACAAAGTCTCAGGTGCTCATTTTACTTCATCCCACGAACCCTTCATCTGGTTCTCCTCTGTGTGAACCTCCACACTGACAGTCTCTTATACGTGCACCATCTGTGAGTGCTGAACTAATAGTTTTATATGTTGTTGTTACAAGGCCCCATCAACTGTCTTTAGGTAATGATAACCTAAACTACCTCCAGCTAAACAATCCCCCAGTGATTTACCTCTCTAGGCTGTATTGGTCACTGAAACTAATTCAAACCACAGCTGTGTAGTTTGCTGATCTCCCTAACTCTTCGTTCCCTCTCTTCAAGCAATGTTTAGCTAAGAGCTACCAAGTTGCAAAGTTTAAGCAATAATGGTAAAGTACACCATTTTTAGTATTCTTAGGTTATAATTGAGACTATCATTATGTGACCCCTTTCAGGTCAGTGACAGGGTAAGGGTTAGGGCCAATGACAGGGTCAGTGGTCAGGGTTAGGATTAGGGTGTTACAGTTTGAGCTGGCAAAATGCCAACTGCCTGGTACCCAGTCAAAAAGTCCACTCCCAGAGCAGGAGAGTGAGGGAAAACAGCAGAAACGAGGCTTTAGACACAGTGAGGTTTTTATATTTATACAGAGAATAGGAGAGCTTAACACAGAATATGAAATAGCACATAGTGACAGAAAACAACAACAGGCTCACCGAGGTCGTCCCAGCTAACAGGTGAAACTCCAAGCCAACCAAACCCCCTCCCCAAAGGAAACCTCCCAGCAAGAGGGAAAGAGGAATTAACAGGAATGTGCTCACGTCCCCGGGTAAACAGACGTGGGACCGGCAGCAGGGCCTGATATCAGCAGTCAGGGAGCGGGAACCGTCCTGGTCAGAAGCAGGGACTGAAGAGAAGAGAGACTCCTCCCCCCTTGCTTGTTATACTCCCCGACACTTCCTGATGATGTCAGATGATATGAAATACCTCTATGGCTGCTTAAGTCAGATGATACCTGTCCCCTCTAATCTGTGTCACAACCTTTGAGGCCTGCTAAAAACTGAGGCCTAAATGGGGACCTGTGCTGACTAAAGCCGAAACTACTACACTAATACTTTGGCAGATGCACAGAAATCTGTGGGGAACAGCATTGGGTCGCACCTCGCCAAATCTAACAAACAGCTTGTGAAGGAGGTTGCAAAGGTTACTCAAGCCCTTGCAGCAGCGGCCAATCCTATCAATACTAAATGTTTTAACTGTGGAGAGCCTGGACATTTTAAGAACAATTGTCCTAAAGTGCAAGCACCGAAGCCGGTTCCACCTGGCTTATGCCCCAAATGCCGAAAAGGCCGGCATTGGGCGACCGAGTGCCCATCCCAATTTGATCGTCAGGGTCGGCCCCTGACACCAGCCCCGGCTGGGAAAATGTCGCCGCCGGGAAACTCCAGTCAGAGCGCTGCGGGCGGCGCGATGACACAAAATGCCTTCCCATTGGAGACCGGCGGGGCACGCCTTCTTCCGACAATACCGGAGGGAGAGCCCTCCCAAGTCGGAGTGAGCTGGGGCTGGCAGTGTCCCAGTCAGAAACCCTAAATACAGGGGACTTCCATATGGTTTTAATGGTTGCTGCTGGAAATGAAGACGACCTTAATGGGACTTTCCTTGTCACGGGGACATCCCAGGCCTCAGATACGGGGCTGCTTGTTGCTCCCACAGGTGGTATCTGTCAAAAGTGCTAACAATGTTTCTGTTTTTGTTAAACCATCTTTCCAGCCAGTGCAGCTCGATACAGAGGATACTGTTGCCCAGCTGATCCCGCTCTCCAGAGAACCATCTGCTACAGATACAGTGCAGGCAGCCTGGGTTCACACTCTGACAGTAGACAGACCAATGTTGTTGTGTAAAATTTCTTATCCTAATCTAGGGCAAGACATACAAGATCAATGGACTTTTAGATACAGGCGTGGACGTCACCATTGTAGCATCCAAGGATTGGCCACGAGCGTGGCCTCCCAACACTCCATCTATTGACATCAGGGGTGTTGGAGGGGTACAAGTTCCTCATCAGAGTGTTTTTCCACTTCTCATCCATGGACCGGAGGGCAAGTCTGCCTCGTCCCGGCCCTTTGTTCTCGACATTCCGGTAACCTTGTGGGGGAGAGATATCATATCTCAGTGGGGCTGTTGCTCCAAATTTCAAATTTGTAATGGGGGCCACTGGAGCGCCGCAGGCCCCTCCCCTCACCTGGACCACTAACACCCCGGTCTGGGTGAACCAGTGGCCCCTGAGGGGAGAGAAACTGCGGCAAATTAATATTTTAATTGGAGAACAATTGGAGAAAAAGGGATTGGGCCCCACGGACAGTCCGTGGAATTTTCCTATCTTTACTATCCAGAAGGCTTTGGGAAAATGGAGGCTCCTTCGTGACCTGCAGGAGGCCAATAGTTTGATGGAGCCCATGGGAGCATTGCAGACGGGCTTACCATCCCCTGCGACGCTCCCAGAGGACTGGCCGCGAGTCGTCATCGACATCAAGGATTGCTTTTTCAACATCTATTTGCATCCTAACGACGCCCGCAGGTTTGCGTTCACGGTACCATCGGTGAACGCCTCGGAGCCTTCCAAACGTTATCACTGGACTGTCCTCCCACAGGGAATGAAAAACAGCCCGACAATTTGCCAATCCGTAGTGTCGGGAATACTGGGGCCGGTGAGGCGGCGTCATCCAGGTACAATAATCTATCATTATATGGATGACATTTTAATTTCGGCAGTCGATTTACCTACGTTAACCCAAGCACACATTTCGGGTAAGGAAGCCCTTGGGGCCAATGGATTGGAAGTGGCACCAGAAAACACTCAGACTACCAGCCCTTGGAAGTATTTGGGCATGCTATTGTTTGACAAGACATTCGCACCACAAAGGGTAACAATTCCGGCCACTGTCAGGACTTTGAACCAGTTACAGACCCTTTTGGGAAACATAAATTGGGTTAGGAATTATTTGGGTCTGTCAACTGACTTACTTTCACCACTGTTTCAGCTACTGAAGGGGGATTCAAGTTTGTCCTCTCCAAGAACCCTTACTCCAGAGGCAAAGAAAGTCCTTCGGGAAATTAACTCCCGCCTTTCAGCCCAGCAGGTCCATCGGATGAGACCCGGTTTACCCACGGCTTTGATCATTTTTAGAGGGGAGAGACAGCCTTATGGTGTCATAGGCCAGTTGGATAATAAGGAGAAGAAGTTTCTTTTGTGGGAATGGATTTTCTTGAGTTTTCAGTTTTCTAAAACAATTACCACCTGTCCGGAGATGTTGGCGAAAGTTTGCCACAAAGGATGCTTAAGATTTTGGGAAATCTCCAGGCAGGACCCTGATTTTATTTATATCCCTTCACTAAATCTCAATTACGTTATTATGAAATACATATGTTTGATTTCCAGTCTGTTATGACAGATTATGTTGGGAAAGTATTGTATCACCCTCCAGCTATTCCGTTTTTACAGTTCTTATCTATTTCTCAGCCTCGGTTGCAGTTATTTTATTCTCAGGTCCCACTACAGGATGCTCAGACGGTTTTTACGGATGGTTCTGGCCGGACAGGGAATGCCGTGGTTGCTTGGCTGGACAACGGACAGTGGCACAAGGATGTGCACCAACTTGCAGGCTCTTCACAACTGGTCGAACTCTCAGCAGTTATAAGAGCTTTTCAGCTATTTCCTACTCCTCTAAACATTGTATCAGATTCTTCTTATGTAGTGGGCGTGGTATCAAGAATTGAAAACAGTTACTTGAAAGATATCTCCAACCAGCAATTGTTTCAAATGTTTTCCACTCTCTCAAGGGTCGTTCACCACAGGGAGCATCGCTTTTACATCCAACATGTGAGAGCACATACAGACCTCCCTGGTCCTGTGGTGGAGGGAAACAGGGTGGCTGATGAGGCAGCAAATTCAGAAGTTACTGTTAACTTGGCTCCAATTCCTAATAATTTTGAGAAGGCCAAATTATCTCATAAATTTTTCCATCAAAACATTAAAGTGTTGCGAAAGCAGTTTCATCTCTCGGTCAGCCAGGCTAGGGCAATACTGTCTGCCTGTCCGGACTGTCAAAAGGTAACCCCGGTTCCAGCGGAGGGCGTTAATCCCAGGGGACTGAGTCCCTTGGACCTTTGGCAGATGGACGTGACACACGTACCTCAATTTGGCCGCCTTCGTTAAGTACATGTGTCGGTAGACACCTGTTCGGGACTTATTATGGCCACGGCGCATACAGGGGAGAAAGCCAAGGATGTTAAACGGCATTTCTCCCTTGCATTTGCTGTTATGGGCATCCCGACACGGGTGAAGGCTGATAATGGTCCGGCTCATGTTTCCACTTCGTTGAAGAAATTTTTTAATCTGTGGGGAATTTCCCATATCACCGGAATTCCCCACTCACCACAGGGTCAGGCGATTATAGAGAGCCCACCTTACACTTAAAAACATGTTAAAAAAGCAGGAGAATTCGGCGGTAGGGCTCTCCCCTCAAGAGAGGTTGAATAAGGCACTGTATGTATTAAATTTCTTAAATGGGCTCCACGACGATGCTCCCCCTGTTGAAAGACACTTTGGAGCGGGAAAGATGAAAAGGAATGAGGTGAAGGTCTGGTACAAAGATGTGGTGACTGGGGAATGGGTCGGCCCTGTTCCTCTGTTGACATGGGAGAGAGGGCATGTCTGTGTCTCCACAGGGTCCGGCCCAAGATGGGCACCATCTCGTTGTGTCCGTTTGCACCAGGACAACGCCAATGTCAACTGGGCAGAGGAAGAGGAGGAATGGCACCTGGACATTATGTTCGCTGAGGAAAAAGAGTTCTCATCTACACCTTAGTCGTGATGCTGCTGTGGAATGAAGCCAAGGCAAGGCAACAATCGACCCCATCTACAGTTACTACTTTGTTGACTCCACCGGTTCCGACTTGGGTGATGCTTTCTAAGCAGAACATATGGCAGAGTTTAGCACAGTCACTGAATACGGATTCCATTTGCTTATGAACTTTAGATCCATCTAATCCATTTAAAACGTGTCTAGTGGGTCTGCCTTGGTCACCACGGGAATGGGGAGAGTTTAGAAATCAATATGCCCCATGGTGTGATGACCATGACCACTTTAAAAACCCGTTTATAGATTGCCTCACTCGCCCTGATAGAACCTTACATATTAGAGAAAACTTTACGTATCAATGGCAAAGGCCTGAGGAGCTGGAAATTTTGGGGAGTGTAAGGGCCCCTTTGCACTTTTTCTTTACACCACAGTCGCAGATTGCTGAGGCACAGCTGATGGACGTTACGTGACCTCAGCCCTATGCCAATCTTAGTTTTTTTGGTGCAAGGACGAGGTCTCATATCGAATTCGTGTCCCCCCAGAATCAGTGGTCTTGCCCAAAGGGATTTTCCTCATCTGTGGTAAGAGAGTATGGAAGATGATCCCTAGGATGGCAACAGGGGGCCCTTGTACATTTGGAAAATTGACACTCTATAATCCGGCGGTATTTATGTGATCTGAGGGCCCGCCTCAGGTCCGTGAAGGAATAAATGTACAATCCCAGGTATCACTGCACAAAAGGTCCCTTAGGATCTGCAGGTATTTCCAGGGGCTAGCACCACCCCTTAGCTTTCATCCACCACCACCAAAGACAACTCCCCGACCAAGGACAACCCCCTGACCGAAGATAACAGTTGCAACCACAGTTAAACCTCACCCGCTAGAAGGTGTGCAACATCTGCATGAATTTACAGCAGAGTGCAACTCTAACATGCAGTTTTGGTCAAAAGGAAAAAACATTTGGGAGGGGGTCACTCATTCCTGCGATTGGTACAGTACATGCCCTGGACCTTCTAACAAAGATGGGTTGTTGGCTTGCCAAGGAAGCCAATGCCACTAGTGAAGCCTTAGAGGAACTGTTATTGGATACTCGAGAGAGTAAGAAAGCTCTATTGCAAAATAGAGCAGCTATAGATTTCCTGCTTCTAGTTAATGGCCATGGGTGCCAGGAATTTGAAGGGCTTTGTTGCCTTAATTTTTCGGACCATTCCACTTCCATCCATTCACATATCAATCAATTAAAATCATTGGTGCATGATATCAAGCAGGATGATGGGTTACGGCCAGAGGATTTGTTTAGTTGGTTGCCTTTTTAGGGCTTGTCAGCTACTGTTAAAAAGGTTATAATTTGGTTCCTGATAATTCCGTTTGTGATTTGCTTATTTATGTGTGTTTTCCCTTGTTTTTTCAAGTGTTTTCAAAGTATCAAGTTCTTCCAGGCCCCGCCACAGGCTTACCCGGTAATAGAAAATAAAAAAGGAGGAGATGTTGGGATAGACCAGGACTTTATCAAGTGGCAGAAGTACTACAAGCGATGGGTCGACGAAGACGCAGAAATTGGAGAGCCTGAGGCTGTGGGCTTGAGCTTTTCATGTATTGATTTCTCCCCTGTTAATGGCGTTGGTCATCAGGTCTACCCATAATGTTTCCCTATAGGAGTCCCTATCCAAGTTCTTCTTCCCAGAACCCCCTTAGGTTTTTCCTGCCAACCCTACCCTGATTGGCCCCAGTTTGGTGCACTGCAGTAGTTCTCCTTTTATGGCTCACTGTTCCCTATTGGTCCTTTCTCTGTACCTCCCCTTTGCTCATGTTTTGACCAATAGGATGCTTGACCCTTCCCCTTCCTCCTCCCATTTTCTGGAACTATCCCCTGAACCCTTTACAAGCCGGGCACCCCAATAAAGCTTGCTTCTTCTGCTGCCACCTGGCCTCAAGTGTGGTCCTTCCTTGGGGAGGCTGTGCCGGGCTGGGTGCAGAGGGAGCCATCCCAGCCTTCGAGAGGCGGCCTAAAAGAGCTGCTAGCCGATGGCCACCGTGCCTCTCGAAGCAGAAGACCCGCATTCCTGATTTAGTAGCTTTTTCATCCATCGATACAAGGCAAGGGAAGGGCAAGCAAGGCAGGGCAGTGGAACAGTAGGCAAGACAAGGCAAGGGAAGGCAAGGGAAGGCAAGGGAAGGCAAGGGAAGGGAAAGGAAGGGAAGGGAAGGCAAGGGAAGGCAAGGCAAGGCAAGGGAAGGGAAAGGAAGGGAAGGGAAGGCAAGGAAAGGCAAGGCAAGGGAAGGCAAGGGAAGGCAAGGCAAGGCAAGGGAAGGGAAGGCAAGGCAAGGCAAGGCAAGGCAAGGCAAGGGAAGGGAAAGGAAGGGAAGGGAAGGCAAGGAAAGGCAAGGCAAGACAAAGCAAGACAAGGGAAGGCAAGGGAAGGCAAGGCAAGGCAAGGCAAGGGAAGGCAAGGCAAGGCAAGGGAAAGCAAGGCAAGGGAAGGCAAGGGAAGGCAAGGCAAGGCAAGGGAAGGGAAAGGAAGGGAAGGGAAGGCAAGGAAAGGCAAGGCAAGGCAAAGCAAGACAAGGGAGGCAAGGGAAGGCAAGGGAAGGCAAGGGAAGGCAAGGGAAAGCAAGGCAAGGCAAGGGAAAGCAAGGCAAGGGAAGGGAAAGGAAGGGAAGGCAAGGCAAGGCAAGGCAAGGCAAGGCAAGGCAAGGCAAGACAAAGGAAGGCAAGGCGTTGTGGTTTTACCTTGACAAAATGCCAAGTATTCACCACAGCAATGCAGCCTTCTCCCCACCCTTCCAAGGGAAAGGGAGGGAAAAACTGAAACTTAAACCAGAAAGAGTTTCTGTATTTACAAAGAAAAGAGAAAATTGAAAGCAAAATGCAATATAACACGTAGCCACAAAAGCAAAAGATAATAACAACTCTACACCTCCCCACCGAACGGCAAAATCCACCACTCTGGACACCCCACTCACCTCCCGAGAGATACCCAAACAGAAGAAAAAGAGAAGCTAACAATAAAATGTTCACTTCCCCAAGATAAAGTAGCAGTGGGGTGGCAGTGAGGCCTAATGCTCTGACACGGTCACAGCATGTCCTCCCTGAACAGCGACCATGAAGAGAAGAGAAAGAAACTCCTCGTCCCCATTGCTTTTATACCGATTTGACATCATATGATCTGAAATACATCATAGGCTGTTTAATGGCAGCTGACCCATCCTGCCTCTGGGGCCTACAAGGCCTACTAAATTTGGCTTGGTCCTACTATAAAAGTAAAGCTTTAATCTGAGTTGTGGGGTTTGTCAAACACATCACATTCCACCCCTTATTTCATACCATATGATCTCAAAGCCATATCCCATTTCCATCTATCTCCTGCCCTTGAACAGCTCTTTTTCTTTTCAGGACTGTCTTCCACCCCTCTGGATGGCAGGCTTTGTTCTATCACGATGGACACTTGGAACAGGAAAAGCGAGTTGAGGAGACCAGAGAGGGGCAACACCTGGGAGGGTCTTTTGGGGATTAATCTTGATGTTTTGGAGGTTTTTATGGACACAGGATACCTCGTAACTTCTAGAGATGGACTTGGGCAGGAGGAATCCCCAACCCAATGTGCTCACATCTGTTTTTTCCCCCAAACCCAGAATTTCTCTGTCCCAGAGTTTGACTGGGCGGAGGAGGAGGCTGCGAGGAAGAGGAAGATGCCCCAGGACCCCCAGGCAGGTGAGGAGGAAGTCAGTGCCCTTTTGCCCCTCCCTTGCGCTGCATCTCCCAGCCCAGCATGGCCCCGGCTGCAGGACAGCCCCGCTGCCAACGCCGTCCTGCCGGGGCCGGGTTTGGGGGGATCTCCTTGGCCTTCCCTGTGGCCTGGAGGCAAATGCCCTGCCTGTCCTTGTTCCCTCCTGCCCCAGGCCCCAAGCTGAGCACAGAGAGCACAGAGGACAAATCCCCCCAGCAGAACCTGGTGGCAGAGGCTGTTTTGAACAGCTCCAGGATGCAGGAAGTCACTGGGGAGGGAAAGCCACGGAGATACCTGGGGGGTGGGGTAGGGTGGTGGTGGGGGCTCCAAAGCCAACCCAGGGTGCTCCAAGGGTGAAAGACCCACCGTGTGTGGGGAAGGCAGCTGAAGCTTCAGCTGGAGCTGCGACCTGGAAGTCTGTGAGCGGCTTCACTCTGGGGAGAAGCCGTACAAGTGCTTGGAATGTGGGAAGTGCTTCTGCTGGAGTTCCAACCTGATCCACCCCTAGAACACCCACACCGGGGAAAGGCCCTACACATGTGGGGAATGTGGGAAGGGCTTCAGCAGCAGCTCCAACCTGATCCAGCCCTATGAGTGTTTTGAGTGTGGAAATTGGATTAAGATCAATTTGTGTCTCCTCAGGCATCAGCCCATGCGCATGGGGCAGAGGCCACTCTGCTGCACCAGCTGCAGGAAGAGCTTCAACCAGAACTCCAATCTTGTCACCCGCTGGAACATCCACACCGGGGAGAGGCCGTACAAGTGTGGGAAGTGTGAGAAGAGCTTCAGCCACAGCTCCAACCTCATGAACCACCAGCGCATTCACACTGTGGAGAGGCCCTGTGAGTGTCCTGAGTGTTGGAAGAGTTTCCCTGTGCCTTGACCAGATGCTGACACAGCCACCAGTAAGGGAGGCCCTACAAGTGCCCTGGCTGTGGGAAGAGCTTTGTTTGCTGCTCCCCAACTTCGTGACCCATCGGAGGACACACACTGGTAACAGATCTGGTGACCCACATTCCCGGTGATCCACACTGGGATCCATTCCTGGTCTCCACATCCTCCTGGTTCCCTGTAGGCACTTGGGTGAACACAGAGGGAGAAACATCCACAGGGACAGAGACAGACATTGGAAATTCATCGGGAAGAGCTGATTTGTTGACTTTTGACCTCCAAACGTCTCTCCTGCTCCATCTAATTGTTTCTTTTGGTGCCATCAAGCAACACTGGATGATCTTTAAGGACTTTTCCAACCTAAATAATTCCATGATTCTAATTCTCTGTGCCCCCCAAGCATCTTCTACAGCCAAGGGGTGACAGACTGGGGCAAAGACCAAGAGTTTGGAGACAGTGGTGTGGAAACCTCTTCAAAAAAGGCTCTTGCACCCACCCAACCCAACCCCATGGAGACTCACATGATGCTGACATACAAATCCTTTTCTTTGGGCTTTGATTTTTATTTCTTTCATTTCATCCCTTAAAACCACCCCAAACTGGGGTAAAAATAAAGAAATCAGACAAAGACATGTAAACTCCAACATGTTATTGGGATTTGGGGGGAATTTGGGGATTCAGAGAGATGTTTTTGAGGACTTGGCTGTTCTGGGGGGATCTGAGGGAGGTTTCCCCAAAATTGGGGGTGCCCAGGCTGGGTGAACATGGCCATGATCTCATAGTTGTGTCAGCAGTCCGTGTCCCCCTGAGCCTGTCTGTTCTCCAGAAATTCCCATTGGCTGTTCCAGTGCCTGGCCTGGGTCTCCCCACATGGGCTGTTCCCCACCAAAGTTCCCAAATCACTGACGAGGTGCCCGAGCTGCTCCTGGTTGTAGCTGTACCTGTCCACCATCCTCCAGGCCAGGGCCTTTTGAGAAGTGACACTCAGTTTTTCCCGGGAACTGAAACACGCCTGGGGGTGCAGGGACACAGGTCATGGGGTGCCACTTCCTCTCCCCCAGCAGCCCCCAGCTGTCACAGCACATTGGGAGCTCAGGGGCCCACCCTGGACCTCCTTTTGCCACCCCACTCTGCCCCACAGCTGCTGCAGCACTGACTTCTGGGTGGGGGGAACACGCCCATCAGCTCCCAGGGATGGACAGGGAGTTTGGGGACCCCCCCAGTGTGGATCCATCCCCCACAGAGCCCCTGGGCTCAAGTGATGGAGGACAGGGGGGAGCCCTGTGAGAATCCCTTGTCTTCTGCTCCCCTGCCCCCTGTCCAACACCCCTTTTCTCCCATCTTGCACCCCTTTCCCATCGTCCCCACAATCCCCAGCTCCCACCCAGCTCAGTTTGGGAGTGTTGCTTCCCCCCTGCCCTGCTCGGTTTCAAAGTCTCACCTTCTTTCCCACTCAGTTTGGAGGTCCCAGTCCCCCTTTTCTCCTGCTCTCCCACCCTTTTCCCATTGTACCTTGAAGGGGAGCTGTTAAATATTGTGTACTGCAAAAGCTGCTAAATCGTGTGCATTCCAAATTAAACCTGGATTTATTAGTATGGACTGGCATCCAAATGGCAGCAAAACCAGTGTTGTACTTCTATTCTTTTTAATTCTCTCCACAGTGTCCAATTTCCCCCTGTAACCGGACAGGAGAACACAAACAGCCCTGGTGCCGCTGGGGAGCTGCGCTGACCCCAAGGGGCTGGATTTCTCCCTCCCCATCGTCCTGTTCTGCCCTTCCCCGGGCTGGCTCTGGCTCTTGCTCTGACTGGCGCTGGCCAGACGCCCCGGGGCTGCTCACCGAGCAAATGCCTTCCCAAAGAACAGGGACAAGTCCGCTTGGCATGGGAGGAAGCAACGGCAGGGCAGGACGAACGGGCGGGATGGGTCCGGGAGATGCTGAGCATCGGCGGCAAGGGGCAAGGTTGCCGCCAAAAGAGTTTATTTAATAAAGCGAAGAGGCAGCTGAAAAAGTCGGTGGCTCCTGCCGGGGCTGCTTCGGAGCGGAGGGGTTGCCTCCGGGGCGCGCGGGGACAAACGGGCGACGGACAAACGGACAAACGGCCCTGGCACTTTGGCGATAGCGGCGACAGCGGCGGCAGCAGCGACAGCAGCGGCAGCAGCGATTCGCTCTCGCACAGACTTTTACTCTTTTCCTCCTCTTCCTCTCTGGTGCCCCGCACCCTCGGTGTCCCTCTCCCGGTGTCCCGCACCCTCTCCCATTGTCCCTCTCCCGCTGTCCCTCCCGCGGTGTCCCTCTCCCTTTCCCGGTCTCCCCCTGCCCCTGGCGGCCCGGGCCATGGCCCCGGTGTCCCTCCCCCGCTCCGGGTCGGGGCCGCCCCGTCCCCGCCCCTGCCTGGCCCGGCGCGCTCTCGCCTTTGCCCGAGTCTCGGCGTGCCGGCTGCGGGGCTGCTGGACGAGCATCTGCGGCTGGCTGTGGGACGGGCTCGGCCTCGCCGCCCCTTGGCTCCGCCTGCTCCGGCTCCGGCCCGGGCCTCGATCCCGATCCCGATCCCGAGTCCGAGTCCGAGTCCGAGCCCGAGCCCGAGCCCGAGCCCGAGCCCGAGCCCGAGCCCGAGCCCGAGCGCTGCCTCTGCTGCGGGCCCGGCCCCGGCGCCTCCCAGGGCTGTCAGAGGACACCGGCGCCGCGGCCGCTGCCGCCTCGTCTGCGGCTTCCCCTGCCAGAGCTCCGCCGCTCGGCAGCGCGGCCGCGAGCAGCGAGCGGCCGGTGCCTGGGGCTGTTGGGGAAACCCAGCCCAAGGCGGTCGGGGATACCCAGCCCAAGGCGGTCGGGGAAACCCAGCCCAAGGCGGTCGGGGATACCCAGCCCAAGGCGGTCGGGGAAACCCAGCCCAAGGCGGTCGGGGATACCCAGCCCAAGGCGGTCGAGGGGCGCTCGGGGACCGTGCCGGGCCCCGGGTCGAACCCTGCCGGCCACGTCTCGCCCGCAAGGAAGGCGAAGGAGCTCCTGTACAGGCGCTACCGGATGGGTTCGCTGCTGGGCAGTGGCGGCTTCGGCAAAGTCTATGCGGGGACTCGACTCGAGGACGGAGCCCCGGTGAGTGGCGGGGCCGGCGGCGGGCGGAGGAGGAGGAGGAGGAGGAGGAAGAGAAGGAGGAGGAACATGAGGAGGAGAAGGAGGGTTGTGCGGGTCGGGCAGCGGGCTCAGTCCGCTGCTCCCCTTGGCTCGCAGGTGGCCATCAAACTCGTGCGTCGGAATCGCATCCGGCACTGGGGCAAGCTGGTGAGTGAGCGGGGCCAGCGGGAACAAGCGGGGCGGGACGGGACGGGAGGAGCCGAGCCCGGGAGGGTGGAAGCCGCCAGGACGCTTGGAGGGAGAGCGGGCGTGGGGTCAGTGCGGTGCGGGAGCATCCCAGGCTGGGTAAGGGGTACCAGACAGAGCTGTGACACATCATCAGTGGCACTGACGACATCGTGGTCCCCCCGCAGCCCGACGGCACCCGGGCGCCCCTGGAGATCGTGCTGCTGAACAAGGTGTCCACTGGGTTTCCTGGTGTCATCCAGCTCCTGGAGTGGTTTGAGCTCTCCAACGTTTTCTTGTTGGTGATGGAGCGTCCACGGTGGTCTCAGGACCTCTTCCACTTAATCCGGGAGTGGAAGTTCCTGCCAGAGGAGGTGGCCTGGAAGCTGTTCTGTCAAGTGCTGAAGGCTGTACAGCACTGCACCAGCTGTGGCGTCCTGCACCGTGACATCAAGCCCGAAAACATCCTCCTCGACCTGGCCACCGGCAACCTGAAACTCATTGACTTTGGATGCGGCACGTTCCTTCGGGACAGGGTGTACACCCAGTTTGCAGGTGAGCCCACACCCAGGGGGATGCTCCTGGTACCGGGCACCTCAGGCATTGCATGGCCATGCTGCACTGGAGATTCCCCATTAATCTGAGAGAGAATGGGATTAATTCTCCAGCCAAGTTGCTTTAGGATTGGGATGGGGCGGGTGAGCTATTGCAAGCCAGTCCCCAGCCTTGCTGACAGCCCTCACCACTCATCCCGTCCTGGGCTGGAGTGGGTACCGGGCGGAGCCAGCCTGATAAAAACACCTGTGAGGGTAGCAGAGAGGAGGGCTCAGAACTCCTGCAGCAGCTGGTTAGGTGTGCATGCCAGGAAGGTCATGGGCTGCTCTGCTCCCCTTGTTTGCCTTGTCTTATGATTAACTGTTGAGGGCAGTGCAGTGGGGCAGGGAGAAGGCAAGGCTTTTCCTCACCACTGGGTGGGTTTGTTCCTTGTGGGTAATGGTTGGGCCTTCCCAGGACTTCTGCTGCCCTCTTGGACACCGGTGGCTTCTCCTACAACCCAGAGTTTGTAAGCTGCTGTCAGGTGCTGGTGAGAAGGCAGCGGGTCCCAGCGTGTGGCAGTGGGGCAGGTGCCACATCCCCAGGGATGCTCAGGCGAGGGTCTGGGAGCAGGAAGCATCCCCCTGGTGAGCTCTGTCTGTATTCCATAGGAACACTGTCATACAGTCCGCCGGAGTGGATCCACCACAAGTACTACCACGGCGAGGGGGCAACAATCTGGTCCCTGGGCATCCTGCTCTACCAGATGGTCTGCGGGAAGCACCCTTTCCTGCAAGGCTGGAGCACCACGGGGGGGCAGCTCCGGTTCCCACAACCGGTCTCTCGAGGTGGATACCCATCTTTGTGGCATGGGGGGAATAATGGTGTTGGGAGTTGGCAGCGGGCTCATGTGGATCCTGCTCTTGAAGCTGTTTATATCCCCTGGTTGGCTGGAGGAGGTGGCACATGTCCTGCCATCCTGCTCTCCTCCAAAACAGAGAAGTAATCGGGAAGTTTGGATGCAGCTCTGAGTGCCCCCAGAATGGCCTGGGCACACAGACAGTGGGACAAAGGGGACAGGATCCTTCTCCAGCTGACCGTCAGTTTCTGGTTTCTCTCCCCCAGAGTGCCGACACCTCATCAAGTGGTGTTTGTCCATCCGCCCCTCAGAGAGACCATCACTGGAAGACCTATTCTGCCATCCTTGGGTGCAGGGCATGCACCTGCCCTAGAAGGTGCTTTGTTTGATCGAGGGACCTGGCAAGTAACCGCTCCACACATCTCCTGGCAATAAGAAGCAAAGAAAACCAGACTTTTCTGGCATAAGTGTGGCACTAGGGGTAGATTAGCACATGGAAACACGCATCTCACCTCTTAGTGTGGGAGCTGAGCTGGACACCTGGTCTTCCATGCATTGCTGGCCACCATCCAACCTGGTTTTGCTCGCCCTGCTTTGCTGAGAGCTGGAGCCCTTGGCACAATGCTGACAGCCTGGTCTCGCCCACAGGGATGGAGAAGGAGCCCTTGGAGAAGCTGTATTGGGTGGGCCTGCTGCCAGAGACATCAAGGCCTCTTTGTTGACCTGGACACTGCCCACCTGAGGACGATGGACTTTGAAGCTGGCACCACCATCAAAGCTGTCTTCCACACCTAGTTTACAGATAAGTACACCCCCAGGGCGATGCTCCCAGATGTGGGCCTGGCTGGCTATTGAAGGTTCCCCCCTTTGCTGGTGGGAAATGCTATTAATTCTTCAGCCC
The DNA here is from genome assembly GCF_047495875.1 of Pithys albifrons albifrons. Taxonomy (NCBI): domain Eukaryota; kingdom Metazoa; phylum Chordata; class Aves; order Passeriformes; family Thamnophilidae; genus Pithys; species Pithys albifrons. The sequence goes on from NC_092486.1 coordinate 420,321, forward strand.
ACAGCCAAGCTGCTCCTTGGCAGGGGGTGGAGGGGTGGTCTGGGCTGGTTGTGAAACGAGAGCCTCACCCAGCCCTGGGCAGGGGCTGGGGCAGGGGGAGTGGGCCTGACAGAAACCAACACAAAGGTGGGGCTGCAGAACCTGTGCAGCGGCTGGTTTGGTTTTCAGTTGAGTGCAGAACAGGAGAGTTGGGGGGATAAGAAATTGAAGGGAAGATGACCTCTGAAGAAGGCCTTGGGGTTATTTCTTCTAGGGAAGATATGCAGGAGGGAGGAAGGGGTATAGGGGATGTGATAACAGCCCTGTGGGTGCAGGAGGCTGCTCTTTGGGGATGCTGCCTGGCTGTCCCCGCAGCTTCCATGGGAGCAGGTATAGAGGGGCTTCTTTGGTAGTAGAGAAGATTTCACTAAGATACTAAGCTCTTTAGCTCTAAGGATGTTAAGCATCAGGACAGGCCTGGGGGGCTGTGAAATCTTCTCAGAGACTTGTAAGTACAGATCAGACAAACAGCTCCCACCCATCCTGGTGGGGTAGGTGAGGAGCTGATACATAGCCCTGGAAGCTGGGCTTCTTTCCAGGGTTCCCAGTGGGGTGTCCTGCAAACCTGGCAGTGCCCTGGGCTGACTGTTACGTGGGATTAAAGCTAGTTGTTTTTGTCAAAGGAAAGGATGGTCATAGTTACCTGCCCCTTTGATGGGGGAAGCATCTTTGCCACAGATATTTTGGCATTTCTGTGGATCTGCTGAGACCTGGTGGGTCAGCACCCCTGTGGCAGTGTGGGAGAGGGAATAAATCCTGCACAAGAGGCTGGTTACCCCCATATTCTGAAGGGAAGCTATTTTTCCCTGAGCCCATGTGTCCAGCCATGTGCTATTGATCCCTGTGGATCTGATGTGTTATGATTCCTGTTGACCCTCAGCGGGCCGAATGGCTGAAGCTCTCTGACCCTCTGCTCCTGGAAATGCCAGAGCAGGAGCAGAGCCTGGAGCCCGACCTGCTGGAGAAGCTCTGAGCCTGCTGCCGGGAGTGGGAGTTAAGGAGGAGTGAGCACGAGGTGGGACAGCTGTTCTGTGTTGTGGTTTGTCTACAGGAGCATCCTCCTCCTCTGTCCTCAATCTGAGGGGATGGGGATGGAGGTTCAAAGCTTGTTGTTGCCCTGCTGTCTTCTCTCTTGGCCTATGAGCTCCAAGGTGTGGTCTCTGCTGTGGGACCTGCAGCTTCAGTGCTAACAGTGCCCAAGGCTGCAGAGCTTGACAGGAGGAGAAACCCTCCTTATTTTGGCTCAAGGAGGGCAGGCAGGGGCTGGTGGGTGAGTGAAGATCTCCCCTTGCAGGGTGGATGTTGCAGAGGACCCTGATGGGGTGCTACCGTTTGTGTGTACTCCTGGGTCCTTTGACCGTGTCTGGTCCTTTGATTAATGTTCTTGTTAATATTTCCTGCCTGCTTTTGGTTTTGTGGCATTTTTCATGTAGTTTCTCCTCCTGACTGCTCTCCGTGGTGCTGCAGCCCCCCTCACTTGCTGGGACAGAGCTGTGTCCATGCTGGTGTGGGTCTCACCTGCAGCCTGGGCTCCTGCAGTGTGGGGCAGGCGGTGAGCCCCAGACCCACAAGCAGCACACTTTCCTTTCCATTGGCTCTATGGTTTCCTCAGCTTTTGCTCTGTGCCACCCTTTTTCTCTTTGTTTTATCACATTTTCCCTCTGACTCCTTTGCAGGTGGAAGAAGACCTTCTTCCAGAGGTGGCACCTGCTCAGCCAGAGCTCTCCTGTGCTATTCCTTTGATGGCAGGTAAAGGCAATGGAGCAGGAGGTTGTGGTCCCCCCAGGAGGCTTCTCCATGTGTGGCACTGTGCTGGCATGGGCTGGGAAGCAGCTCACCACTCCCTGGTTTTTTTTCCAGCAGCTACTTCTTGCTCCTTGCATCCCCCCAAGAGCTGAAAGGCTGCTCCTGCCTGGCTGCATCCCCCAGGCATGGGCTGAAAAGTGAGGGCTTGAGCCTCACATCCTTATGCAAAGTCTGAGTAATTTGGGCCTAATTAGCAGAGGTTCAGGGGATGGGTGCTGTGGGTGCTATGGGAGGAGAAGAGGAGCTGGGAGTGGGTGCTGGATGAGGGCAGTGCCTCTTGGCTGAGCCTCAGGAGAGCTGGCCCCATTCTCAGCAGTCCTGTGAGGGTGCAAAGTGGAGCTGAGTAAGGGGATTTCACACTTAGAGGGTGGAGGATTTTGGAAGGAGCTCATCCTGCTGAGTGCAGAGCTGCAGGGTGTCTGTTGGTGAAGCCCCAGCATTTCCCCCTCCCTGCTGCCTCTTTGATGGTTTTGCTTTGTCTCTCAGTGACCCCTCTAGTGCCCGTTCACCCAGAGCGCCAACAGACACCACAATGAGGGACATGATCCTACTCTGGTGTCAAGGGAAGAACAGGAGAGCTTTCCCTTCCCAGCTGGGCAGTGCATCCATTGGAATATCCCACTATCACCTTTCCCTGCTGATGCCAAATTCCTTTTCAAAGAGCTCTGCCAGACGGTAAAAAGGGTCATCAATCCTGATTGCCCTCTGCTGCTCTCAGGGCTGAGGCTGGGATCCTCCTTCCCTGGAAGGAAGTCCCAGGTGTGATGATCCCATTGGCTTGTCTTCTGCAAGCAGTCAGGTCTGCTCCCTGTGGTTTCTGCAGCTTCCTTTGCCAGTGCTTGGCCCATTTGTTCTTTGTGATGGCCATTCATGGATGAATCCATCCATCTTGGAAAGGCAAAGCCTGAATCAGGTGCCAAGCTGGGATCCACCTGGCAACCTCCCTCTCCATCCTTATAGCCTGGGCTGTCCTGCCTGACTCTTCCCAGCTGAGCTTGCCAGGCAGCATCAAGTTGAATATCCCTGAACATCCCTGTGGGTCTCAAGCATCTCCAGGCCATGTGGGAGCAGCTCATTGAAGCCAAGCCTGAGTGGGCTGGAGGCAATGCTGGCAGTGAAGCAAAGGCTTTGGTAGCACTGCATCCAAGAGGTGCCATAGTCTTTCCCTGTGAGGGGTGGGTCCTACCTGCCTTTTCTCAAGGCAATGGGAGGGGAATTTCCCAGTGCCCAGCATGTTTCTGGCAGGAGGCTGCCAAGCTGGAATAAGCAGGATTCCCCCCTGGGACCAATGTGTGTAAAATAAAACAAATGCCACCTGTTCAAACAGCCTTTGAAACAGAAACCCAACCCTGAATAAATCTGCTACAAGCAAGCAACCCATCCCTGGGTGCTGCTGTGGAACAGCAATAAAGCTTCCTGGTGAATTTTCTTTCCTGCTCAGGGTGTGCAACAGGAATGGAGGAACAGGCTGGAGGCCCCAGGCTCCTTTGAACTGCTGGTGTCTGCTGCTCGTGGGCTCTTTCCATGGCATTCCCCTTGTGAGTTCCTTTGCAACCTCAGGCACATTCCCAGGAGATTTTTTCCCCTCTGTCTTTCCCAGCCCACCTTCCTTGAAGCCTCTGAAAGGCTCCTGCTGCTGTGCTGTGTCCTGCCTCCTCCCTCACCTGCTGCCTGTGGTCTTTCCTCATTCCCCCAACTCCTGCTGATGTGTAAGGGAGAAGGGGAGAATTGCATATGACAAGAATTGCCTGATGGAATTACAAGCATTATAAAAATTGTAAATCCCTGAGGGTCTTTTTGCAGATGGAGAGCCTGGCAATGAACTTCCCTGGAGTGAAGGTTACCAGTATGACCAGTGGTCCCAGCCGGTGCCACCCCAGGGACCCAGCTGCCATGAGGATGTGTCCCTCTGGTCCCCAGCACCTGCTCAGGCCACAGCATTGCTGGTGCTCAGTGTTGGACAAGAGCTGCAGCCCTACAAGGGATGGCCACCCCTCCAGGAGAGGGTTTTGCTGAGTCCCCTCCACAGCTGGTGCTGCCAGCAGGTGAGTGTTGCTGCCTTGTTTCTCTGTAAAACCCACAGAATGCCAGAAGGTTTGTGTGGGGAGGCACTTAAAGCTCATCACGTTCCACCCCCTGCCATGGGCAGGGACACCTTCCACTAGACCAGGTTGTTACAAACCCTGTCCAACCTTGCCTTGAACACCTCCAGGGATGGGGCACCCACAGCTTCTCTGGGCATCCTGTGCCAGGGCCTCCCCATCCTCACAGGGAAGGATTTCTACTTTAGAACTTGCCTTTAAGGTGCACCAGTTCAGCCTTTACCTCCCTGTTGCTGGCAGGGACCAGGGACCAGAATGGCCTTTTGAATCTCTTGGGGAACATCTTACCCAGTAAAAGGGTGACCATGCTGTGGGATGGGATGATGGAAGCCCTGGAAATGCTTCTGATGGATACATTAGGGCTCCTTGGGTCATACCCTGACTGTGTCCTTCCCTCTGGTCTACAGGAGAACCTGGGGAGCCCTGTGGTAACCTGCTGTTGCTCAGAAGGGTGCAGCCAGTCCTCCCAGCAGAGCAGGTGAGTCAGAGGGGCCATCCCATTGCGAGTCCTGGGGGCATTTGGGACTTGCTGTCATGTCATTCCATGCACTGAACTCACAGAGAATGCTCCCATCCATGGTGTCAGCTGTCCCTGAAAGATTAGGGGAGCCCTCTTCAGCCTCCCTCCACTGGAGTGCCTGGCTGTACCGTGCTGTGTGTGCTCCTGCTCCTCACCAGCTATGTAAGGGATGTTCCTTAGGGATACTCTCCCCTAATCATGGCACTCTGACCATGCTCTGTGCAGCTCCTCTGGGAGCAGCACGTGGCAGCTTCATTCTCTGATGCCAGAAGGAGCTAAAGATGAGGATGGGGACTGTCCCAGAGTCCTCCACTGTCTCCTTGGATGACAGCCATCCTTCCTTGGAGAGCACAGCTGAGGACTCTGCCGAGGAGGAGGCGGAGAAGCTGCATGAGGCCAAGGTGAACATGCTGGAGCCGGTGTCAGCCTTATGCTCTGAGCTTGCCTGTCCTTGGTGCCAGCTCTGCCCATGGCAAAATGGTGCCTACTCCCAGCAGGTGTCTGGGTGGCCATGGCATTCTCACCTCCTCATGCTTTTCCTCTCTTTTGCTTTGTGACAACCTCCATTGTCCAGAGCTCTGGATTCAGGTGGTTTGGCTGCTTTTGGTCGAAACTCACAGAGGAAACTTCTTCCAAAGCCGCGTCCGAGACAGACTTGGACTCCCCCCATGTTGGAAGCACAGGTAGGGGGCAAAATGCTGCCCTGGCCCTGGTGACACCCCAGGTGACACATCTCCCCATCACCTGCTGCTTCTTCCTCTGTACTTGTTCAGAGGCTGTGCCGTTGCCCAGCTCTTGATGGCCATGTCCCTTTCTGTGCTCTTTTAGCCTGGAAGTGAGTCCTTCCTAAACAGTGGTTGTAACTTTCTAAAGCCTCTTTGATGCGGGAGGTCCTGTGAGCCCTTGGGAAGCTGTACTGGGATCGCTGGCCCTCGGCTGGAGTGGAACACAGCAGCTGTGAGTGGCAGCACTGTTGTCAGGTTTGAGGAGCTGAAAGGATGGGCAAAGCTGTTTTGCAGCTGTGCAGGGTCATGCCAGTCCCGGGCAAGTCCTCAGTGTGTGACATGGATGATGGTGGGCTTGGAGAGAGATGTTCTCTTGAAAACTCTGTGCTGGTCGAGAAAGACCCAGAGTGTCAGAGCAGGAAATGTGTGAAAGTGTCAGGAGATGAAGAAGAGAGGGGGAGCCGTGGAGCTTGGTGTGCACTGGTTTTGTGGGTGTTAGACAATAAAAGGAATAGAAGAGAGGTGTGAAAAAAGCAGCTGTGGGTGCTTTGGGCTATTTGTGCCATTGGCAGCAGGCAGGGCCGCAGGTCACACACAACTGGGGCGAAGCTTCCTGAGGTTGTGGTGCACCCAGAGCTGGTGGTGCCTGCATGGCCACAGACACTCACAGCTCTACTCACCCTCCGGGTGTGCCCCAAGGCCAGGCCACTGACCTGCACTGGGCTCAGCCATGAGGTCCCTCTGCATGTGGCTTGTGCCTGGGTGGTACATAAAGGCTTACTGGCTTTATGCCTGAGGTCAGGGTGAGGCGCCAGCACTACCCAGGGTGCACTGCAGTCTATGTTAATGTCCGAGCACCCATTGGTCAGAAGGGCAGCTGGGGGCGTGGCGGTGAGGCGGCAGCAGTGGCCTGGCAGAGCCTGGGCAGCAGCCTGTGGTGCCCAAACCTGCCCACGCACACTGTGGCCTCGGGGAGCACTCGGGATGGCGAGTGGCCCTGTTGGCAGCAGGCTGGGGGGCCTGGCATGGTGACAGAGGTTGGAGCTTATCCTTGGCCTCTGGGCATGGGGGCAGCTTGCTTGCAAAATAAGTGATGTTTCCTTCAGGGTGGGCTCTTCTGCCATGGCTTGCACATATCCAGGGCTTTCTCCTGCCCACACTCCTGGCTGTTGTTCTACCTGCCCAGCACAGGCTGCCATTTGCATTCAGGAAATCTGAGCAGGATCCGGGTGCACCCAAGAGATGTTTGATCTTCATTTCCATGGCTAAAAGCCTGTGTCGTTCCTGGATCCAGGCTGAGCTTGATGATGTGATCAGGGTGGTCAGGGCCTCTTTTTGCTGTTCCTGGAGTTTCTGGGCTGAACAGAAGGGGAGGGAGGAAAAAGGAAAGGACATCAGTGCTGTGTTGACAAACATGTCCAGGTCGGTGTTATGCCTCCAATATGTCAGGATAATTTGGAAGCAAATGGAGTGTGCATGGCAGATTGCCCGACTGGTGCCTTTTCTTTTGCAACTTCATTGTTGATCTGGAGGGGTAATGCTGAATCTTGATTCCCTCTCTAGACCTGAGGCAGGGAGAGCCTTCTGGCAAGAGTTACCGGGACCAGCGCTACTCCAAGGGCTACTGGCCCAACCTGGCCACGGACCCTCCAGGGCAGGAGAGGTAAGGGTGGGGAGTCTGGGCAACCTGCTGTGATCATCTGCTGCCAAATGTGCAGGTTTGCGGCTGGTTCCAAAATCTCTGACCTTCAGCGTGTCTCCTTTGCTCCCATCTGCAGGATGCAGACCCAGGACTCCTGAGAGAAGAGCTACATTTTGGCTTCTGGGAGGGAAGGGGCAGGGGGAGAAACTCTTGGCAGTAGTTCAGAAGTTGAGGGGAGGCTGGTGGCCAGTCCCAAGAAGTAACCCCAACATGGGCAGGGCTGGGGCATAAGAGGCTTGGGGATTTCCCAGAGATCTGGGCAGCAATCCATGTGTCCCCACTCCAGCTGAGGAGAAAAAGGCCACTTTGCTGTGTTGCATTCAGTGCCTGACAGACCCTGGGGATTATTACAGTGAGTTGTCAGTGTTTATGAGCTCCAGCTGCTGGGCTGTCATTCCCCAGCTGAGGGGCTGTACTCTCCTTTCTTCCAAGTAACAAGTGATAGGACAGGAGGAAACAGCCTCAAGTTGTGCCAGGAGAGGTTTAGATCGGTCATTAGGAAAAGTTTCTTCCTCGAAAGGCTTGTCCAGCCCTGGCACAGACTGTCCAGCCCTGGCACAGACTGTCCAGGGAGATGGTGGAGTCACCACCCCTTAAGGAATTTAAAAGAGGTCATGTTAGGGCTAGGAGAGCTGTCAGACTAGAGATGGCTGATGTAAATTACTGTTCAAAGCTGTTGGGTATGAGCAGGGATGTGGCAGGATAAACCCAAGGTGCTGCAGGGCATGAGCAGGGAAGTGGCTGTTCTGCTCCTGCTGGGCACTTTCCAGGAGCAGCAGAGCTGTCCCACTGTCCTAAGTGAGGAAAGCAGAGATGTTCTTGGTTTCTCACGCACGTTTGTGTTCTCCTGTCCTCGCAGCCTTTGGGCCAGCCCAGCCTGCTCCTGCAGTGCCACGAGTCAGGGCTCAGCTGCAGCAGCCACAAGCTCAGCCAGTCCATCCGTGATGGTGCTGACCATGATGGTCCCTGTGCTTCCCTGGACCTGGAATGCAGAACAAAGAGGTGAGGCGTGATGGGGTGCCTGACAAGGGGGCAGCAAGGGAATAAATGGCTGTTGGGAGGAGATTGGCTGTCTCACAGCTTGGTCTGATCCTGGAGGAGGTTGTGCAGGCAAGTGGCGTGACTGGGGGGCTGTGGGGTGGTGGCACGGTCTGGGGGCTCTGCTCGGGGGGCTGCAAGACCTGTTGTTCATGTCTGTTGCTTTTGAGGACGCTCTTGCGTAGGAAGGCCAGGAGAGGGCTGCTCAAGGTGTGGGATAAGGTGGGAGCTGGTCATGTCCTCCAAAGTGGATGTGGTGTGAGGTCATGTTTTGATAGGATTCTTGAGTCACATTTCTGCCTGAAGGAAGGTGCAAAGGAGACTGTATGTCAGAGTCAATAATGTGGATTTTATCAAACAGTAAGTGTGAAGTAAAGAGAAAGAGAAGCACATAGGAAGGGGAGTGTTGGGGAGGAGAGAGAGAGATACCAAGCAGATGACAGTCACCACCTGTGGATCCAGTGGTGTCCTGTTGGTCCTTCTTCACCCTGGGTTTCTGGGTGGTGGGGGTCCTGCAATTGTTCGTCTGGGGGTAGCACCTTTATACAGTCCAAGTTGTGGGTACCCACAGGGTGGTCATGGGTGCTGTTCCCATAAGCTGGGGTGATGTGTGTGATCAGTTGCTTCCATTCTCAGTTTGCTACAGTGGGAATTTTTGTCTGGATGAATTGATCAGGATCTTCTAAGCAGATCTCCCCTTGCCAGGCCTGGCATTAACCCCTTTCTCTGGCAAATTCCTGCCCTGTGCTTATGTCAAGTTCCTGCTGGGGTGGCTTCTCTTCTGGCAAGTTCTTTCTGTGGCCTTGACAGTGTTGGAGACAGGCAGCTGTGCTCTCTAAGTGCTTACAGGTCAGTGTGAGGGGACTCACAGTGGCCTTTGTGTCCTTGCAGGGGGTCCCTTGGTGTCCACCCCCCGACCCCGGTGGTTCCCCTCACGTTCTCACAGCCGCACACGTCGCTTCGGAGCTGGAGGCCAAGCTGGTGCTGGTATGTCCCCACCCCTCTGCTGAGGGGCAGCTGGCCCACGGTGAGCTGCACTGCCTTCAGGTCTGACACAACCTGGAGCCCCAAAACACCCTCAGTCCCCTCCCTGGAGTGGCTTTTCTTGCCCTGAGCGATGCAAACACCATTGATCACTCAAACTGCCTCCTTAGCAGCCTTCTTGTCCCCTGCTCCCATCTTCTCCATCCCACATGGACTTTGGAGTCTGCACCTGGATGTTGCTTTCAGCCTCCATCTCTGTAACCCTTGGCACCTGTGACCTGCTCCCAGTGATCCCTTCTGATGGGGACAGATGTGCTCTGGAACTCTGGGAGGGACAACTGCACTCGCCTTCCTGAGGTGCTCCAGTGCAGAGGCCGTAGCCATGCCCTGAGTCTGCTACAGCCTTCCAGTCTCCTGGTTTTCTTCCCAGAGGAGGCAGATGCCATCTCAGCAGGCGTTTCTTTCCTGGACCTTGGCACTGGGTGCATGTGATGGTTCAGGGTCTGTGCTCTGGTGTTACCTTAAGACAGCCCAGAGAAGGAGTTCCCTGGCACCACTGAGCCCTTGGCCAAGGCACTGGCTTTCAGCTCGCCCAGCTGGGGCTGTCCTGCTTGCTGGAGTCCAGCTGCTGACCTGGCTTCTGTTTCCCAGGCAACCCTTCATGGCCCAAAAGAACTGGAGGAGCTACGAGCCTTCCCAGGGCCCCTGGCCAGGTATGCAGGTCCAGGAGCTGTGTCCTCCTGGCTGTCTCCTTTTGGAGGAGATGTGAGCTCAAGGCAGCCTCTCGGGACCTGGGGTTTTGTGTTATCTGCAGAGGCCACATCTAACTTTGGGGTGGGATCCCAGCCCCTTTGATGCAGTGTGGGTTGATCTGGATTAGGGGAGATGTTTTGGGTTTTTTTTCTGAATATTCATATGGTGTGGGTTCCCTGTGGTTTGTATGTCTGACCTTATTTGATAGTGATGTCCCAAAAAATGATTTTTTTGCTTCTCTTTGTATGTCTAAAGCCCTGGGTCAACCTGTGGTTAAGCTTTCCTGTGCTTTTTGTCTCCTGAGACTTGAGCACTGCAGGGTCAGACACAATGTGTGCCTTCATCCAGTGTGGGCCATGGTGTGTTGCACCCAGTTGTGTCTGTATTGCACTGGTCACACCAGTGTGTTTCTGGCCACTCAAAGAGAAAAAGAAAAGCTATTTCCTGAGCAAAAAGCTGCATATACCCAGAGGCTGGGTAGAAGTCCTGGAGGTCCCCCTCCACTGTGCTCTCAGGAGACCCCCAACTGAAACATTGAGTACAGTTGTGTCCCCAACATAAGAAGGACATGAGGACTGTTGGAGGAAGTCTGTAGGAAGGCCATGAAGTTGATAAGGATGCTGGAGCAGCTCCTCTATGGAGGCAGGCTGAGAAAGTTGGGGCTGTTCAGCCTGGAGTAGAGAGGGTTGTGTGGAGACCTCACAGCACCTTCCATTGTCTGAAGGGGCCTACAGGGCAGCCAGAGAGGGACTCTTCATCAGGAACTGTAGTGATAGGACAAAGGTGAGAGGCTTCAAAGTGAGGGTGGGTTTAGATTAGATATTAGGAAGAAAATCTCCCCCTGAGGGTGGTGAGACTCGGGCACAGGTTGCCCAGAGAAGTTGTAGCCACCCCATCCTATGCAAGTTTTCAAGGCCAGGTTGGACAGGGCTTGGAGCAACCTGGTCTAGTGGAAGGTGTCCCTGTCCACGACAGGGGGTGGATTGGGTTGATCTTTAAGGTCCCTTCCAACCCAAACAATTATGATTCTGGGTTACCACTTGTGCCAAAGGGTACTTGGGAATCTCCATATAATATGCTGGTTTGGTTGAATCAGGATCGACATCTTCACCCCCAGTCTCTCTCCCCTGTCTCATCTAAGCAAAGGGGAAGCAGTAACATCATTGAAAACAGTCACGTTGTGACTGTCAACCCACTGCTGAAGGTAGAAGTGCAAGGAAAACACTGTCAATTCCCCTTGGCAGTTGTCATGAGGTGGCACTCAGCATATTGCATTGCTCTGCCTGCTGCATACCAGCTCCCATGGGGGCAGAGGGTTCATTTGAAACACCAAAGGTGATTATGCAGCTGTAGGAGCTGGTTGAACAGATGGGTCTCAAATCTCAGCAGTCTGGCAGATTAAAACAGAGAAAAGTAGACATCTCCAGAGAGGCAGAAGAATGGAAAGAAATTGCTTACAGGAGTACAAAAGCAGCTAATTAGAATGAAACAGAAGATAATAAGGGAGAAATTTTGGCAGTGTCTCAGAGAATGGTTCCTGTCAGTGAATATATTAAGCAGAGGTAGAACCTCTTAAGGGGAGGGATCGAAGGACACCAGTTGGTGGGAATACATCAAAGTAGACAATACAAAATATTAGAAACCATACAACTCTAAAGCAAAATTCCACTGGAACTACATCTAGTCTAGTAGCTCTTTCCCATCTATATAAGCTAAGCTTTAATTAAGAGAGAAGAGTTATAGCCATGAGTATACTCCCTCATGGATGCTTTTCCTTTGATTCTTAATGTTATTATTATTCCTTCCTACGCAGCACCTGAGCTTTGGAAGCCTGGCTAAAGTTTTGAATGAGACTGAAACCAGTTTGGAGAGTACTGTGCCCAGAGAAGAATGGCAAGACAATGCCACCATGGAGCAGCACATGACAAAAAACCCCTTATTTTGGATTTCCTTCACAATTACGTGAACCCTCACCTTCTCCAGCATGACCAGAACAAATTTAATCTTCTGAAGAAGTGTTACTTTTACTTAAAGATTGAGCCCAGACACCTGTACATGAGAGACCAGAACAGTATCATGATTTGCACTGATATCTTAAAAATAGCAAACCCCTGCCAGCTCCAGAAGGTTAAGAGGGTGGAAAAGAACCAGACTGAAATCCAGCTGGCACTTTGAAATGAGCTGTTGGAACAGTTGAAATGAGGTCAAAAGGAGTTGAGCCATTACACAGAGACCTGTGACATGGCAACTTTCCTCTGCCAATGGAACTTGACTGTAAGGAGAGTGCTCAAGCTCTCCATGCTCTTCAGTAAACTCGTTGCCCTAGAAGAGCCAAGAAAGCTCCATGTCAAGCACAGTTTGGTGTCACAGGTAACTCTGGGAGGTGCTGCACACACTCACATTAGTATTTCAATATTGTCCCAGTTCAGCAGGTGGGACTGGTTTATCATTGTGTGTGATCAAAGCTATGTATTCTACCCCCTCTATTCATTGCCTAAGAACAATGGAGCATTTGCAGCAGCTGCCCAGGACACACCTGACCCCTCAGACTGTGAGCTGGGTGTGAAAGACATGTGTGAGGTAACAGCTGTGATAACTCCCCTCCCTGGAGTCGTTAGCACCTTCACACCAGCCTGATGGGGCGTGTCTGCTAATGGGCCATCAACTATTCCAAAATACCCCATGACACAGAGTTAGATCACCCTTTGTGTGACTCTCTGCCCTGGGGGAGGTACTGGGTGCTCCCACCTGGACCTGGGGGTACATATCTTGGGGTAAGAAGACCTCAGGGTCACTCATCAGATCCAGAGGAGGACCAAAAACCTCGACAGGAGGAGACCACCACTTTCAAGCAGCCTGCGACTGTCAGCTGCACCAACAGGTTTTCCACTTTGGACTTTTACTTTGGACTTGGGGGAACCACACGGGGTTCAGCACAGGGGCTAAGAAACCCTTTTGTGCTTGTGCCCCAGGGGGCTGGGTTAGACTTCTGGGTTTTTGTGGGTTAAACCCAATTTTCTCTTTGTGCCATTGCATTTATTGTAATATTGTTATTAAATTGTAACTCTGACTTAGAATCTCTTTTGAGTTGCATTCATATCTCCTGCCAGTTTACCTTTAAAGCAGCACATCTTTTGGCACCCAACGTTGGGCTCGAGAGAGAAGTCAGAATTACAATTTCATTTTAGACATTTGTGTATTTGGGAACAGAAGCTCCCTAATCACCACGTTGCTTGGGGTGTTCATGTGGATGTTGTACCTGAGCCTGTTCATATTTCCACGTAGGGGGAATTATTTGCCTGTTTTGATGCTCCTTTTAAGATCAGGGATAGGGATCAAAATTGCTTTATTTATATATTATGTTTCTGTCATCATAGCATGAGATGCAGTGAGTTTCATTGTGAGTGTATCCTCAGTCCTGTTTGCCTGTCCTGGCTTGGGTTGGTACCTCTGGGGTCTCATTAAAAATCGCACCCAGCCTGGGGGGGAACAGGAGGGAAGGGTTATTTCAACCCTTTCACTTCCTTCTCACCCTTCAGATCTGCTACAACAGTCTTTGAGAATATTGCATTTCCTTTTGATGTTAAGGATGGCATAATGTTGTTGGTGTTGCTTTGTCTTGTCTGTACCATCTACAAGATGCTTGGGGGCAGAAGAGGGGCCTGCTAGGGAGGCTTCCTGGAGGTCTGCTCTGGGAGCTGATAATGCTGAGTGGCACGGAAAGTGGGAGGACATGGGCCAGTGTTTGGAGAGTTTCTCCCCTCAAGTGATCTGGAAATTCACCCCTGAACAGCTGCAGGACCCTGTTAAAATAATCAGCTGTGTGAAAGGCAAAAGCTCTGGCAGCCCCAGAGATGGGCAGCTCACAGCAACCTGCTGGGCCCTGGCACTGCCCACCGGACACTGCTTGGGGTGGAACAGCATCGTCAGGAGGAGGGGAAAAGGAGCAAATCCACAGGCACCATGTCCACCCAAACCACAGCTGAGCCAGAGGGAAGAAGAGATACACAACCAGCACCATGTCCACCCAAACCACAGCTGAGCCAGAGGGAAGAAGAGATACACAACCAGCACCATGTCCACCCAAACCACAGCTGAGCCAGAGGGAAGAAGAGATACACAACCAGCACCATGTCCACCCAAACCACGGCTGAGCCAGAGGGAAGAAGAGATACACAACCAGCACCATGTCCACCCAAACCACAGCTGAGCCACAGGGAAGAAGAGATACACAACCAGCACAATGTCCACCAAAATCAGGCTGAGCCACAGGGAAGAAAAGAATAGAATCAATCAGCACCATGTCCACCCAAACCTCAGCTGAGCCAGAGAGGAGAAGAAATCAATCAAGCAGCACCATGACAACCAAACCACAGCTGAGCCAGAGGGAAGAAGAGATACACAACCAGCACCGTGTCCACCCAGACCACAGCTGAGGCAGAGAGGAAAGGAAATCAATCAACCAGTGCCATGTCCACTGAAACCACAGCTGGGACAGAGGGCAAAAGAAATCAATGAACCAGCACCATGTGCACCAAAACCACAGCTGAGCTACAGAGGAAAAGAAATCAATCAACAAGCACCATGTCCACCAAAACCACAGTGAAGCCAGAGGGGAAAAGAAATCAATCACCCAGCACCATGTCCACCCAAACCATAGATGAGCCCGAGAGAAGAAATCAATCAAGCAGCACCATGTCCACCCAAACTACAGCTGAGCCAGAGGGAAGAAGAGATACACAACCAGCACCGTGTCCACCCAGACCACGGCTGAACCAGAAGGCAAAAGAAATAAATCAACCAGCACCATGTTCACCCAAACCACGGCTGAGCCAGAGAGGAGAATAAATCAATCAACCAGCACCATGTCACCGAGACCATGGCTGAGCCAGAGGGAAGAAGAGATACACAACCAGCACCATGTCCACCCAAACCACAGCTGAGCCAGATGTCAAAAGAAATAAATGAACCAGCACCATGTCCACCCAAACCACAGCTGAGCCTGAGAGGAAAAGAAATCCATCAACCAGCACCATGTCCACCAGAACCACAGTTGAGCCTGAGAGGAAAAGAAATCAATCACCCAGCACCATGTCCACCCAAACCACAGCTGAGCCAGAGGGAAGAAGAGATACACAACCAGCACCATGTCCACCCAAACCACAGCTGAGCCAGAGGGAAGAAGAGATACACAACCAGCACAATGTCCACCTTAACCACAGCTGAGCCACAGGGAAGAAGAGATACACAACCAGCACAATGTCCACCCAAACCACAGCTGAGCCACAGGGAAGAAGAGATACACAACCAGCACAATGTCCACCCAAACCACAGCTGAGCCACAGGGAAGAAGAGATACACAACCAGCACCATGTCCACCCAAACCACAGCTGAGCCAGAGGGAAGAAGAGATACACAACCAGCACCATGTCCACCCAAACCACAGCTGAGCCAGAGGGAAGAAGAGATACACAACCAGCACCATGTCCACCCAAACCACAGCTGAGCCAGAGGGAAGAAGAGATACACAACCAGCACCATGTCCACCCAAACCACAGCTGAGCCAGAGGGAAGAAGAGATACACAACCAGCACCATGTCCACCCAAACCACAGCTGAGCCAGAGGGAAGAAGAGATACACAACCAGCACCATGTCCACCCAAACCACAGCTGAGCCAGAGGGAAGAAGAGATACACAACCAGCACCATGTCCACCCAAACCACAGCTGAGCCAGAGGGAAGAAGAGATACACAACCAGCACCATGTCCACCCAAACCACAGCTGAGCCAGAGGGAAGAAGAGATACACAACCAGCACCATGTCCACCCAAACCACAGCTGAGCCAGAGGGAAGAAGAGATACACAACCAGCACCATGTCCACCCAAACCACAGCTGAGCCAGAGGGAAGAAGAGATACACAACCAGCACCATGTCCACCCAAACCACAGCTGAGCCAGAGGGAAGAAGAGATACACAACCAGCACCATGTCCACCCAAACCACAGCTGAGCCAGAGGGAAGAAGAGATACACAACCAGCACCATGTCCACCCAAACCACAGCTGAGCCAGAGGGAAGAAGAGATACACAACCAGCACCATGTCCACCCAAACCACAGCTGAGCCAGAGGGAAGAAGAGATACACAACCAGCACCATGTCCACCCAAACTACAGCTGAGCCAGAGAGGAGAAGAAATCAATCACCCAGCACCATGTCCACCAAAACCATAGATGAGCCAGAGGGAAGAAGAGATACACAACCAGCACCATGTCCACTCAAATCACGGCTGAGCCAGAGAGGGAAAGAAATCAATCAAGAAGAACCATGTCCAGCCAGACCATGGCTGAGCCAGATGGCAAAAGAAATCAATCAACCAGCACCATGTTCACCAAAAGCACAGCCAAGCCAGAGGGCAAAACAGATCAAACATCCAGCACCATGTCCACCAAACCCACAGCTGAGCCCAAGATTAAAAGAAATCAATCACCCAGCACCATGTCAACCAAAATCACGGCTGAGCCAGAGAAGAAAAGAAACCAATTAAGCAGCAGCATCTCCACCCAAACCACAGCTGAGCCAGAGGGAAGAAGAGATGCACAACCAGCACCATGTCCACCCAAACCACAGCTGAGCCACAGGGAAGAAGAGATACACAACCAGCACCATGTCCACCTTAACCACAGCTGAGCCACAGGGAAGAAGAGATACACAACCAGCACCATGTCCACCCAAACCACGGCTGAGCCAGAGGGAAGAAGAGATACACAACCAGCACCATGTCCACCTTAACCACAGCTGAGCCACAGGGAAGAAGAGATACACAACCAGCACCATGTCCACCTTAACCACAGCTGAGCCACAGGGAAGAAGAGATACACAACCAGCACCACGTCCACCCAAATCAGGCTGAGCCACAGGGAAGAAGAGATACACAACCAGCACAATATCCACCCAAACCACAGCTGAGCCAGAGGGAAGAAGAGATACACAACCAGCACAATATCCACCCAAACCACAGCTGAGCCACAGGGAAGAAGAGATACACAACCAGCACAATGTCCACCCAAACCTCAGCTGAGCCAGAGAGGAGAAGAAATCAATCAAGCAGCACCATGTCAACCAAACCACAGCTGAGCCAGAGGGAAGAAGAGATACACAACCAGCACCGTGTCCACCCAGACCACGGCTGAACCAGAAGGCAAAAGAAATAAATCAACCAGCACCATGTTCACCCAAACCACGGCTGAGCCAGAGAGGAGAATAAATCAATCAACCAGCACCATGTCACCGAGACCATGGCTGAGCCAGAAGGAAGAAGAGATACACAACCAGCACCATGTCCACCCAAACCACAGCTGAGCCAGATGTCAAAAGAAATAAATGAACCAGCACCGTGTCCACCCAAACCACAGCTGAGCCTGAGAGGAAAAGAAATCCATCAACCAGCACCATGTCCACCTTAACCACAGCTGAGCCTGAGAGGAAAAGAAATCAATCACCCAGCACCATGTCCACCCAAACCATAGATGAGCCAGAGGGAAGAAGAGATACACAACCAGCACAATGTCCACCCAAATCACGGCTGAGCCAGAGAAGAAAAGAAACCAATTAAGCAGCAGCATCTCCACCCAAACCACAGCTGAGCCAGAGGGCAAAAGAAATCAGTCAACCAGGACCATGTCCAACCTGACCATGGCTGAGCCAGAGGGAAAAAGAGATACATGACCCAGCACCATGTCCACCCAAACTACAGCTGAGCCAGAAGGCAAAAGAAATCAATCACCCAGCACCATGTCCACCCAAACCATAGATGAGCCAGAGGGAAGAAGAGATACACAACCAGCACCATGTCCACTCAAATCACGGCTGAGCCAGAGAGGGAAAGAAATCAATCAAGAAGAACCATGTCCAGCCAGACCATGGCTGAGCCAGATGGCAAAAGAAATCAATCAACCAGCACCATGTTCACCAAAAGCACAGCCAAGCCAGAGGGCAAAACAAATCAAACATCCAGCACCATGTCCACCAAACCCACAGCTGAGCCCAAGATTAAAAGAAATCAATCACCCAGCACCATGTCAACCAAAATCATGGCTGAGCCAGAGAGGAGAAGAAATCAATCAAGCAGCACCGTGTCCACCCAAACCACAGCTGAGCCACAGGGAAGAAGAGATACACAACCAGCACCGTGTCCACCCAAACCACAGCTGAGGCAGAGAGGAAAGGAAATCAATCAACCAGCGCAATGTCCACTGAAACCACGGCTGAGCCAGAGGGCAAAAGAAATTAATCAACCAGCGTCATGTCCACCAAAAGCACAGCTGAGCCAGAGGGGAAAACAAATCAAACATCCAGCACCATGTCCACCAAACCCACAGTTGAGCTTGAGAGGAAAAGAAATCAATCACCCAGCACCATGTCCACCCAAACCATAGATGAGCCAGAGCTGAAAAGAAATCAATCACCCAGCACCATGTCCACCCAAACCATAGATGAGCCAGAGCTGAAAAGAAATCAATCACGCAGTACCATGTCCACGCAAACCAGAGTGAAGCCAGAGGGTAAAAGAAATCAGTGAACCAGCATCCTGTCCACCAAAGCCACAGCTGAGCCAGAGAAGAAAAGAAACCAATTAAGCAGCACCATCTCCACCCAAACCACAGCACAGCCAGAGAGGAATAGAAATCAATCACTCAGTACCATCTCCACCCAAACCACAGCTGAGCCAGAGGGGAAAAGAAATCAATCAACCAGCACCATGTCCAACAAAACCACGGCTGGGCCAGAGAGGAAAGGAAATCAATCAACCAGCACCATGTCCACCCAAACTACAACTGAGCCAGAGGGAAGAAGAGATACATGAACCAGCACCATGTTCACCCAAACCACGGCTGAGCCAGAGAGGAGAATAAAGCAATCCACCAGTACCATGTCCACCAAAACCACAGTTGAGCCCGAGAGGAAAAGAAATCAATCAACCAGCACCATGTCCAACAAAACCACAGCTGGGCCAGAGAGTCAAAGAAATCAATCAACCAGTCACATGTCCACCGAAACCTTGTCTGAGCCAGAGAGAAAAGGAAACAGATCATCAGCATCATGTCCACCCAAACCGTGGAGGAGCCAGAAGGACAACAGAAACTGAAATCAGTCACCCCTGTCCAGAATAGAAAATCAAAGACCAAATCAGTTCGTGTAGTGAATGACAAGGAAGAGTCAGGACCTTCACATCAAGCAGAATAAACAGTCAGAAATAATCACCCGGTCCCTATCCCTGGGTGAGCTGCGTGAGCTCAGGAGAGAGTTCACACGACAGGCAAATGAGTCCATCTTGACCTGGCTGCTCCAAATCTGGGATGCCACAGCCAATGATACAATTCTAGAGGGGAGTGAGGCAAGGCAGGTGGGATCCCTGTCTCGAGATGTGGTCATTGATCAGGGCACTGGAAAGAGGCAGGAAACTCTCAGCCTCTGGCGGCGACTGTTGTCAAGTGTGAGGGAGAGATATCTTTGTAAGGAGGACCTCCACGTACAGCAAGGTCAGTGGAACACGATGGAACAAGGTATCCGGTGCTTAAGGGAACTGGCCGTACTGGAGATAATCTTTTCAGAGGATGAGAGATTGCCTAAAAGTCCAGATGGTGTCCAATGCACGTCCCAGATGTGGTTAAAATTTGCACAGCTTGGGCCAGAAATGTATTCTCGCTACCTCCCAACGTTGCAGTGGAGAGAAGGAGAGGACAAGGTGGGGGCACTGGTCAGCAAACTCAGGATTTATGAAGACACTGTCACTGCTCCATTACGAGCCCACGTCTCAGCTGTGGAAACAAAACTGGCTGAACTGGAAGAGAAGATTAAGGAAGGACTCTTCCATATCTCTCCAGAACAAACGAGAGTCTCTGCCATCAGGACCAGGCGTCCTCCAGCTAAGGAGAAAGGGTACACTCCACGTGGCAATCTGTGGTTTTACCTCCATGAGCATGGAGAAGATATGAGGAAGTGGGATGGGAAACCCACCTCTTCCTTAGCAGCTCGAGTACGTGAATTGCAAAGAGGCACAACTAACACAGGGACTTCTTCAAGGTTGAAGGCTGCTCTGGTCTCTCGTGGGCAAGGCTCCAGACAGGATAGGAATGATGATGTCATACCCGATCCTCTTGTAGGAACCTCCCGGTCATATTCACAGGGAGAGCGCAGTGAATACCATGACCAGAACTAGGGGGGCCCTGCCTCTAGCCAGGTAGAGGAGAGGGACAATCGGGTTTATTGGACTGTGTGGATTCGGTGGCCTGGCTCATCAGACCCACAGAAATACAAAGCTTTAGTGGACACTGGTGCACAATGCACGTTGATGCCATCAGGATACGTCGGGGCAGAATCCATCTCTATTTCTGGGGTGACAGGGGGATCCCAACAGCTGACTGTACTGGAAGCTGAAGTCAGCTTGACTGGGAAGGAATGGCACAGACACCCCATTGTGACTGGTCCAGAAGCCCCGTGTATCCTTGGCATAGACTACCTGAGGAGTGGGTATTTCAAAGACCCAAAGGGACTGCGTTGGGCCTTTGGCATAGCTGCTGTGGAGACAGAGGAAATCAGACAGCTGAGCACCTTGCCTGGCCTCTCAGAGGACCCTTCTGCTGTGGGACTGCTGAAAGTTGAAGAACAATTGGTACCGCTGGCCACAGCCACAGTGCACCGTCGGCAATACCGCACTGACCGAGACTCTGTGACCCCCATACACAAGATGGTTCGTGAGCTGGAGAGCCAAGGGGTGGTCAGCAAGACTCACTCACCCGTTAATAGCCCCATATGGCCAGTACAAAAGTCCAGTGGAGAGTGGAGGCTGACGGTGGATTACCGTGGTCTCAATGAGGTCACACCCCCCCTGAGTGCCGCTGTGCCGGACATGCTGGAGCTTCAGTATGAGCTGGAGTCCAAGGCAGCCAAGTGGTGCCACCATCGACATTGCCAATGCCTTTTTCTCCATTCCGTTGGCAGCAGAGTGCAGGCCGCAGTTCGCTTTCACCTGGAAGGGGGTGCAGTACACCTGGAATCGACTGCCCCAGGGGTGGAAACACAGTCCCACCATTTGCCATGGACTGATCCAGACTGCACTGGAAAAGGGTGAGGCTCCAGAACATCTACTGTACATCATTGTATGGGGGAACACAGCAGGGGAGGTTTTTGAGAAAGGAAAGAAGATAATCCAGATTCTCCTAAGAGCTGGTTTTACCATTAAACGCAGTAAGGTCAAGGGACCTGCTCAGGAAATTCAGTTCCTAGGAGTGAAGTGGCAAGACAGGCGTTGCCAGATTCCAACAGAGGTGATCAACAAAACAGCAGCTATGTCCCCACCGACCAGCAAGAAGGAAACTCAGGCTTTCCTGGGCACCGTGGGCTTTTGGAGGATGCATATCCCTGAGTACAGTCAGATTGTAAGCCCTCTCTACCTTGTGACACGGAGGAAAAATGATTTCCAGTGGGGCCCTGAACAACAACAAGCCTTTGAGCAGATTAAACAGGAGATTGCCCGCGCAGTAGCCCTTGGGCCAGTCAGGACAGGACAGGACATGAAAAACATGCTCTGCACTGCAGCTGGGGAGAACGGCCCATCCTGGAGCCTCTGGCAGAAAGTACCTGGGGAGACCCGAGGAGGACCACTGGGATTCTGGAGTCAGGGATACAAAGGATCTGAGGCCAGCTACACCCCAACTGAGACAGAGATCCTGGCAGCTTATGAGGGAGTTCGAGCTGCCTCAGAAGTGACTGGCACTGAGGCACAGCTCATCCTGGCACCCCGACTACCAGTGCTGGGATGGGTGTTCAAAGGAAAAGCTCCTTCTACCCATCATGCCACTGATGCCACATGGAGTAAGTGGATTGCTCTGATCATGCAGCGAACCCGGATAGGGAATCCTGATTGCCCTGGGATTTTGGAAATCATCACCAACTGCCAGAAGGTGAGAGTTTCAGATTGTCCTCTGAAGAAGAAGAGGAGCAGGTGACACGAGCTGAGGAGGCCCCACCATATAACCAGCTACCAGAAGAGGAGAAGCGATATGGTCTCTTCACAGATGGCTCCTGCCACATTGTAGGGGCAGGCTGGAAATGGAAAGCAGCTGTATGGAGTCCTACATGGGGAGCTGCAGAAATGACCGAAGGACAAGGTAGATCAAGTCAGGTTGCAGAGCTGAAAGCTGTTCAGCTGGCCTTGGATATCGCCGAACGAGAGAAGTGGCCAAGACTTTACCTCTACACTGACTCGTGGATGGTGGCCAGTGCTCTGTGGGGATGGCTGGAGCGTTGGAGAAAGGCCGGCTGGCAGCGCAAAGGAAAACCCATCTGGGCGGCTGAGATGTGGCAGGACATCCCTGCCCGGGTAGAGAAGCTGAGTGTGAAGGTCCGTCACGTAGATGCTCATGTACCCAAGAGCCGGGCTAAGGAGGAGCATCGTAACAACGAGCAGGTGGATCGAGCTGCCAGGATTGAAGTCTCTCAGGTAGATCTGGATTGGCAGCATAAAGGTGAATTGTTTCTAGCCCGATGGGCCCATGATGCCTCTGGTCATCAGGGCAGAGATGCGACATACAGATGGGCTCGTGACCGAGGGGTGGATCTAACCATGGACGGTGTCTCACAGGTTATCCATGACTGTGACACATGTGCCGCCATCAAGCAGGCCAGGCAGGTGAAGCCTCTGTGGTATGGTGGATGGTGGTCGAAATACAGGTATGGGGAAGCCTGGCAAGTTGACTCCATCACACTTCCCCAAACACGCCAAGGCAAGCGCTACGTGCTGACCATGGTAGAGGCAACCACCGGATGGCTGGAGACACACCCCGTATCTCACGCCACTGCCCGGAACACCATCCTGGGCCTTGAGAAACAAGTCCTGTGGAGACACGGCACCCCAGAGAGAACAGAGTCTGACAACGGCACCCACTTCAAGAACAGCCTCATAGACACCTGGGCCAGAGAGCACGGCATTGAGTGGGTGTATCATATCCCCTACCACGCTCCAGCTGCTGGGAAAGTTGAGCGTGTAATGGACTGCTGAAAACCACCCTAAAGGTGTTGGGTGGGGGAACTTTCAAACACTGGGAGCTGCATTTGGCAAAGGCCACCTGGTTGGTCAACACCCGAGGCTCCATCAATCGAGCTGGCCCTGCCCAATCAGAGCTCTTGAATACTGTAGATGGAGATAAAGTCCCTGTGGTCCATATGAGAGGTATGTTAGGAAAGACTGTTTGGGTGAGTCCCACCTCAAACAAAGGCAAACCCATCCGAGAGATTGTTTTTGCTCAGGGACCTGGTTGCATTTGGTGGGTAATGCAAAAAGATGGAGAAACATGTTGTGTACCACAGGGGGACCTAATTTTGGGTGAGAAGAGTTTGTAATGTTTCATTGTATATATGTGTGTGTATGTGTATATATACATATGTATATAGTTAAAAAAAGACTATTAATTTAGGAATGACTTGATAGTGTAGAATAAGGGGTGGATAATGTCCCAGTTCAGCAGGTGGGACTGGTTTATCACTGTGTGTGATCAAAGCTATGTATTCTACCCCCTCTATTCATTGCCTAAGAACAATGGACCATTTGCAGCAGCTGCCCAGGACACAGCTGACCCCTCAGACTGCGAGCTGGGTGTGAAAGACATGTGTGAGGTAACAGCTGTGATAGCTCCCCTCCCTGGAGTCGTTAGCACCTTCACACCAGCCTGATTGGGCGTGTCTGCTAATGGGCCATCAACTATTCCAAAATACCCCATGACACAGAGTTAGATCACCCTTTGTGTGACTCTCTGCCCTGGGGGAGGTACTGGGTGCTCCCACCTGGACCTGGGGGTACATATCTTGGGGTAAGAAGACCTCAGGGTCACTCATCAGATCCAGAGGAGGACCAAAAACCTCGACAGGAGGAGACCACCACTTTCAAGCAGCCTGCGACTGTCAGCTGCACCAACAGGTTTTCCACTTTGGACTTTTACTTTGGACTTGGGGGAACCACAGAGGGTTCAGCACAGGGAGTAACAAACCCCTTTGTGCTTGTGCCCCAGGGGGCTGGGTTATACTTTGTTGTGAGATGTTAATTTCTGAGCAATCCAAACTGCTTCAGCTCCGTGAGAATCACGCTGATACTTCAGCCTGCAAGGACACACACCTGCTGCTTGTAGGCGACGGTCACTCCTTGCAAGTGTTTTCATGAGAACGTCTCAACTGCCTTCCTGATCTCCAGACATGGACCTCAAAACATCGGGATGAGATAATGCAAACACTGGACTTGTGAGAGATGGGCTTTTAACCAATTAGAAGTTCTAGGGTGTTGGGGTGAGACCTTTTTAGCCAATCAGATGTACCTCTAACCCTGTATAAACCGTGTGCTGTGTGAAATAAAAGGTCTGCACTACAAACTTCATAAGCTGGTTGGTGAAGTCCTTTCTCTCCACGAAAGTTCGTTTACTTTAACTGTTCATACCAACGCCTGATTTTTTTATTAATTGCTAAGAGATGCAGAAAGAGAGAGATAAGAAAAGGTTGGGGTAAAGCTAAAGTTACTTTTAGAAGCAAGGAAAAAGCTTACTAGGAGAAGCTACATTTTTACCAAGATACCCTGAGGGGGAAAACAGCTTCTACTTTTTTTTTTTTGTTTTGTTCTCTTTCTTTGGTGCTTGTGATCGATATCTCTGCCCCCAGGGGGTGTGGAGTGCAGTCTTTGGATATGTAGATTTGTCGATCAGGAGAAGGTGTTTTGTTGGTTTCCTGGGCTGAGCAAAGTCAGGTCCTGATGTAGAGAGGCTTTCAAAAACTATGGTAGCAGTAACTCCCACAGACAGCGTGGGAGAAAATTTGGGCTTTCCCCGGGCTGGGAGAGTGTCGGTCCCGGCACAGCAGCAGCTCAGCTGGCAGAGAGAGATGAGGAGGTGAGAGAGGGGTGTGAGAAAAGTTCTCTATTTATTAAAAATTTCGATGATAACAGAGGTTGTGGAGCAAAGAAAATAGGCAATAAGAAAGGTTTACTTACGTGTTGTGGTACCCTGGCTAAAATCCAATCCCCAAAGCACACCCCAAAATTCAATTTTCCCCCTCTTAAAGGCTACCAAACCCCACCCTGTGCCGTCACTAGAGGGGTGTTCCCTCCCCTCTGATTGGTTATGGAATGATAAAGGCGGGGTGTAGATAAAAATGGCTCCTTCAATAGGGGCCACCTGGTGATGGGTTTTGGTTCATTTGCATTAATGTCGCAGTCCCTGTTTCCTGGTACAAATCCACGAGCTGCCTGTATGTTAGTAAAAAGAACCCTTTAAAATGCATACATTTCCCCTTGTTGTTAGTAATTTTTAATTCATTTGCTTGAAAAAAACCTGTTTATTTATTTCTCATAGGGGGAAGTAGGGAAGGATTTGTCCGTTATGGCAACGGGTTTTCTCTCTTTCCTTTTCCCTCTCTGAATTCTCGAGGTGTCTGCTCTGAGTTTTCAGAGTGTTCAAAAGAGTTTGGATGTGATTTTTAGCACGTAGCTACAAGCACAATAGCAGGAGTCTTTATGGCAGGCAGGCTCCAGCAGGATGCTCTGGCAGGACGTTTGTCAGCTTTTAGGAAAATGTTGACAGATAACCTTTGTATGGGATGTTTTTGACAGAGTAACAGTGGAGGAACATTATTTATTGCATCTCTGTATTATCTCATTGTAACATGGGGGATGCACAGGAGTCCCCACTCCTGATCCCTCCTGGGGCCGGTTCTGCTCCTACCCAACCTCGGCTCCTTCCCATGGGGTCCCCTCATGACCAGTAGCCAGGACTGGGGAGAACTGGGAAGTTTTACTGGGAACAGTGGGAGCAGCAGGGTGGTGTTAAAATAAAAATAGGGCTGGGGGGGGACATATGACCCCCCCCCCCCCCAAATCAGTGCGAGGATGGGGGTGGGTGGTCCAGGTTGGACCTGAGGCCACAGAGAGGGGCTGCAGCCACAGGGGATTCAGGAGCTCTGCGGGGAGAGAAAAGGGGGTGACACTGAGTGTGTGTGGGGGGTCCCTGGGAGGGCACACAGGAGAACAGGACCCCCAGGGACCCCACACCTTCTGGCTCAGGTGGAAGCTGAGGCCCAGCACCAGGAAGATGAAGTCCAACACGAAGCCCCGGTCCCTGTCAGCATTTGCGGCGGGCGGTGTCTGGCAGCAGCTCGAGGGAGGGGGGGCTGGGCGGGTCTAGACCTTCCAAAACTTCTCACTGGCCCTCCAGGATGTACCCAAACCTCCTCCCAGTCACCCCCAGCCCATCCAGGACCCCCTGTATCCTCCTCCCTGCCCCTTTGGGATCCCTCAAATCCACCCCCACCCCCACTAGGACACTCCAACACACTCCAAGCACCCTTAAGGCCCTCCAACCCCCTTCTATTTGTTCTCAGCCCCCTGAGAACTTCCCAAACCCCCTCCCAGTCCCTTTCCAGTGTACTCTGGATGCCCCATACTCCCTCCCCAGTTGCTCCCTGGACCCTTTGTCTTGGTTTTGTCCTGGCCTCTAGCTCGAGCCAACTTTCTTTCCCCTCTCCTTCTCCCCCTGCTCCCCAAAGCAGGGAAAAGGAAAGGGAAAATCCTTGAAAGAAGCTGAGCCAAGTCAGTATATATATATGTGTGTGTATATTCTCTAAATACCTACAATTATGTGTATACTATTTGCACCGACAATAGGGAAAAGGGAAAGGGGAGGGGAAAAGGGAAGGGGAAAACAGGGGTAACAAGAAGAGATGAACAGAAAACCAAAAACAATGGGTACAGAAGACCACTCCCACCCACCCACCGATTAAACCAGTACAACACAAGCCCACCACCACTCTTAGAAGAAAACTGGCTTTCCCCTCTCACATGTAGGGGGGTCTCACTCCCGGTATTTCCCCATCTCTGTCCCCTCTTTGTCCCCACAGGAGGTTGACATCAGCCAACACCCAGGCTGGGACAGCAGACCTCTCCAGGTCTCAAGGGATGGAGGAAGGGAGTGACCTTCATGAATCCAACTTCCCACCATCCCACAGCTTGCCATCCAATCCCTTTTCCCCCTTCTCCCACGGCTTTCCCCTTGTTCTCACTGTTCCTAGCTGTCCCCCAGCTCTCTTTGGGAGCATTTCCTTTCCCTGCTCTCCTAGTTTCAGGGTCTCAGCACTTTCCTAATGAATTTTGGGGTCCCCTACTCTCTATTTCCCCTCTCTCACACCCTTTCCCCATATTTCCCCAATCCTCAGGCCCCCTTGACACTTAGCCTGGAAGTGCCACTCCCCTTTTCCCCCACCTCCTTCTTCTTTCTCATCATCTCCCCAATCTTCAGCACCCTCTGCACTCAGTTTCAGCTTGCCCTGCCTTCCTCTCCCCACTTTCCCTTGTCTTGCTTTGACTACTCCTTCCTTGCCTTTCCTTCCACACACCTCCCAACATTGCCTTGTCTTGCCTTGCCTACCCCACCCTCCTTGCTTTGCTTTGACTACCCATGACTTGCCTTGCCTTGTTTAACCCACCCATGCCTTGCCTTGCCTTGCCTGTGCCTCCTTTGTCTTGTCTTGCTTTTCCTTGCCTACTGCCGAGCTGTGCCTTTCTCTCCCCTCCCCTGCCTTGCCTCTTCTTGACTGCCCCTCCCTTGCCTTGCTTTACCTTTCCTAACCATGCCAGCCTTGCCTTTTTTTTGCCTAGACTTCCCTTACCTATCTCTGTCTTGTCTGCATCATACCTGCATGGGTCTGTCCTTGCCTACCCTTTCCTTCTGTCCCTTGCCTACACATACCTTGCCTGTCCTTACCATGCCCCATGAGTCCCTTGCCTCTTCTTGCCTTGCCTGTCCCTTTCTTGCCTCAGTTTGGCTCTCCTGCATTTCCCTTTGCCTCTCCTTGCCTGTCCCTCCCTTGCTGAGCATTGCTTTGCCTTGCCTTCTCTTGCCTTGCCTACTGCTCCACCGCCTGGTCCTTTCTGCCTTTCCCTTGCTGTGCCTCCCTTACCCCTGCCTTGCCTACCCTTTCTTGCCATGCCAGGGAAGGGGAGGAGCAGAAAACACAAAGCAAGGCCAGGCAAGAAAGCGCTACCCGAAATTAAAGGAGGGGATGGACAGGCAAGGCACTGAAAGTGACAGATGGCAAGGAGGAAAGGAGGGGTGGGCAAGGCAGGAGAGTAGTAGGGAAGGGAAGGGCAGAAAGTTGTAGGCAAGGCAAAGCAAGGCAAGAGAGCAGAAGGTAAGGCAAGTAATGAGAGGTGCAGGGAAGGCAAGGCAGCCCAAGAGTAGGGAAAGCAAGGCTAGGGAGGTGTACACAAGGTAGACAGTGCTAGTCAGGGCAAGGCAAGAGAAGAGGGCAAGATAAAACGAGGTACGGGTAGGCTAAGGAAGAAGAGGCGGGGCAAGGCAACCCATGGAAGTCAATGAAGAGGGAGACAAGTCAACACCAGAAAATTTTAGGGAAGGGAAGGCAAGGCAAAGCAGGTGTAAGCAAAGTAAGACATGCCCAGGGAAAAAAGGGATAGGGAAATAGAGGTAGAAGATGGGTGCAAAAAAGCACTGCAAGACAAGGGAGATCTAGGAAGATAAAGCAAAGATAAGAGAGAGGAAGGAAATTCAAGGCAGGGGATGGGTATGGAAGACAATAAAAGCCAAAGGAGAAGTAGACAAGGCAAGGCAAAGCAAAGGAGTGAGAGGCAAAAAAGGAAAGAGGAGGGTTTGCAAGGCAAGGCAGGTGAGAGGTATGCAAGGGAAGGCAAGGCCAGAAAAGACAAGGGAGGGGTAGGAAAGGCAAAGCAAGAAAGGGGTCCTTAAGTAAAGTTGGTATGTAAGTAATGCAAAATGAAGTGGAGAAAGCCAAACAGCCGGGCCCAGTGTTCCAGGTGCAGAGGATATGGATATAAAGAGCAGTGGACAGAAAGAGCAACCCTGACTTTTAGTTCTAGTACCTGTAGTGTAGAAAATCCAAGGCATATGTACAAGTTTTGATAATTGGCCCCACAATTCTAGGGTGGGCATTCAAGGAAGTGCATTAGAGTGCCTTTCCTGGGGTAGTAACCAATGCAGTCTCACTGCTTGCAGTAGGATGGGGAGGTAAAACTTGCAACAAGAAATGTCTCTCCCAGTCCACTGTTGTGTAGGAGCAATCCTTGGACTTATGCAATATTGGAGATGGTAGCCAACTTTGGGGGTTTCTGGCTTCTGAAAGTGTATCCCAGTGCTTTTTCATGGGAAGGAAGGCAGGTAGGCCCAGTGCTTTGGATGCAGATGGTTGGTGGCAGGAGCCAGGAGCAGCTTTCTGTCCTGGCACATTGTGTGGGAGCCATCCCTCAGCCATTGCAATGGTTGAGTTGGTGTCCAAATTATGAAGAGTTAACTTCTGGAAAGGCTCTTGTTTAAGTATGAAACACTTCCCCTAGGACTTGTGCTGCAAGGAAGCAGGTGCCCAGATAATGAAAAGGACAGCAAGACCATTTCTATCACGCACCTCTTTTGTGGGAGCAACCTCCCAACCTCTCACCTGGCCCTTCTGTGAGTTATGCTTTTCCAGAGGTTTTCAATTATGCAGCAGGATACGAGTGCAATCAAATTTATTAGTCCATGGAATTGAGAAGGAGTTGGTGTTGCTTCTCGAGTGCAGTGCCAGTGAGTTTGCACATGAACGGGGAAGAACAGCCAAACCTTTGTGCCCTGGCACAATTCCTTTGAGGGTATTGACGTTTCCAACTTTGAGCTGCCATTTTGCTGGTTTAGTTTGGTTTAGTCATGGCCCTTGACTTCTGCTACCCTACCCCCCCATCGTGTGGTTGTTCCATGAGCAGCAATAGTGCACCGGTGTGTTGCCCGTTCACAGAAACACAAACCGACAGAGTATCAGTTTATGCGGTGCTTTATTTGCTGGGCGCGGGAAACCTGGGGACTGTTGTCCTAAGCCAGGATTCCCACGAGCCATTCTCGAAGACAGCTTTTATACCTTTCCTACAGCGTTGTACGTGCACAAAGACACACGGTCTCGTTCATAAATCAGTTACATAGGTTATATGTATACAATTGATGTCTGTCTCCAAGGGTTAAAAATCTACCACGCTCGTCTAGCACAGGATTCTGGTTAATTAGGCCCCCATCACCAAACCTTTTACATATGTTGATTCTAATCTTATCTTTAAGCAACAGTTTGTTTTCTTCCTCAGGTTCTATTTACTTCACTAATCGCTTTAATTATTGTCCTGCTGTTCCTAGCAAGTTCCCAATAGTTTCTGGGCCCCCACTACTGTTTCAAGTTACCTCACCACAGGCCCAGTTAAACCCCGTAAACCTTAGCATAACTACTTCCACAGTTAGATTTACAAATATATTTGTAACAAGGGGATAACAGGTAAATACCAACTGAAACCCCGAAACCTGCACAACACTGCCAGGCAGCAAAGAAAGAGAGGAACTGCACAACTGCACACGTGCTGCCACCCTGGTGGAAACACTGTGAAGTAACAACTACAACCCTGTAATTAAAACACCCAAAATAAAATATCCAAAAAAGGCACACTCGTTATCGCCACATCCACACTCAACAACAAATAAACAATATCCAAAGCAACATGAGCCCACATCCAATCACTTACCGAACCCTAAATCACAAAAAAAATAACACCACAACACAAACCACAGTAAACCACACCCACCTCATCCCAAAACACCCTCCCCAAGCCTGTCCTGTAACTGTAGCAGGGCATTCTGGTGGGAGGCGGCACTATGGGCCGGGTGGGGCCATGGCTGCAAGGTCAGGATTGGGGTTAGGGTTAATGACCATTTGGATTAAGGGTAGGGCTAAGGTTGGGGTTAGGGTTAGTACTAGTGGCAAGATTAGGGATTAGGGTCAGCAGCTGTGTTGGGGTTAGTGGCAGGATTAGTGTTTGTTTTAGGGTTAGGATTAGGGTTAGGTTTTGGGTTAGTGTTTGTGTTAGGGTTAATGACAGCAGTAGTGTTTGTGTTATGGTTGGGGTTAGTTACAGAGCTAAGGGTTAGAGTGGAGGCTTAGAGTTAGAATTAGTGACAGGGTGAGTGAGAGTTAAGGTCAGGATGAAGGTTGGGGTTAGTGTTACTGACCAGGTGAGGGTTAGCATTAATGACAGGGTTAGGGGTTAGAATTAGCATTAGTGACAGGATTAGGGTTAGATTTATTGACGTCGTTATGGGTTATGGTTGGTATTTATGACATGGTTGGGGTTAGGGCTAGTGTTAGTGACAAGGTTGGTGTTCAGGGTTAGGGTTTGATTTATGATTTGTGACAGGGTTAGGGGTTATTGTTAGGAGTTAGGGGTTAGGCTTAGGGTCAGTGATGGTGAGCGTCAGGTGTTAGGGTTTAAGGTCAGGGTTAATGCAAGGATTAGGGTTAACAGCAGACTTATATGTTACGTTTAGTGTCAGTGGCAGGTTTCAGATTAGAGTTATTGGATTACTGACAAATTTAGAATTTAGGGTTACAGTTAGGATAAGAGTTAAGGTTTGGTTTAGGGTTAGAATCTGTGACAGGTTAGTGGTTATTGTTAGGGGTTAGGATTTGGGGTTGTGCTTACAGCTAGTGACAGGGTCAGGGCTGGTTTTAAGGCTAGGATCAGGGTTAGGGTTAGTGACAGAGTGTGCTGGTTTAAAGGTAAACCAGCAGGAGAAATGAACTCAACACGAGAGAGATTATAAGTCAGAGCTACAATTTAATGACAATATTACAATAAATACACTGGCACAAAAGGGAAATTGCTTTCAACTCACAAAGCCCAGCAGTATAACCCAGTGTCCTGGGGCACAAACCCAAGGGGGTTTGTCTGCCCTTGTGCTGAGACCCCCGTGGTTCCCCCCAAGTCCAGAGCAAAAGGAAGTGAAGAAACCTGTTGGTGCAGGCGAGGGCTGTGGTCTGGTCAAGAGCGGTGATCTCCTGCTGTCGAGGTCCTGCTGCTCCTCTGGATCCAACGAGAGGTTCCCAAGGTCTTCTTACCCACCACTTATGTACCCTCAGGGAGCACCCAGTCCCTCTCCCAGGGCGGGGACTCACACAATGGGTGATTAACTCTGAGTCATGGGGTGTCCCTGAACTGTTGATGGCTCATGAGCAGCCACGCCCACCCAGGCTGGGTGTGAAGGTGCCAATGACTCCCTGGGCAGCTGCTGCAAATGGTCCATTGTTCTTGGAAATGAATAGAAGGGGTGGAACACACAGCTTTGATCACCCACACACAGTGATAACTGGTCACACCTGCTGAACTAGGACACAGGGTTAGGGTTTGTCTTATGGTTAGTGTTAGTGACAGGGTGTCTTGGGTTGAGTTGGAAAAATGCCAGCTGCTCAATACAGAGAGTTAGAGCCTCCCTCCCCCTGCTGAGAAAACTGGAAACTCAAACCAGGTTTATATATTTATACAGAAAGGAGAAAATTAAAAGAAAACTACAATATAACACACACACAAGTTAGATATAACAACAATTTTCTACTTCCCACTGAAAACAGATTCTATCACTCTAAATTTATAAAGCACCCCAAAGGACACCAAGCAAGGAACAGAAAGAAAGAATAACAACAAAATGTTCACTTCCCCAAATTAAAACAAAATGCAACACAGCAATGGCAGCAGCAAGGCCCATCTCAACAGGTCAGCAGCGTGTCCTGTCTCTACTGCAGACATGATGCAAAGTGAGAAACAGCTCCTACTCTACTGTATTTATATCTCAGTTTTGCACCATCTGGTATAAAATATTTCTTTGGTTGCTTAAGTCAGGTGACATCTGTCTCTCTTAATCTATGTAGCCTCTCTGGGCCTGCTGAAACTAAAGGCCTGGCTGAGGCCCAGCTGAAACTGAAGCCAAAACTACCACACAGGGTTAAGTGTTAGGATTAGGGTTAGTTATAGTGTCACTGTCTGTGTCAGTGTTAGGGTTAGGGACAGGGTTAATGTAACCGTAGGGAGGCGGGTTTGTGACCTGCAGAGACGACTTCACAGAAGTTAGCAGCAACAGGCTCCTTTATTCTTATGCACACACACTAATATACATCTTTAAGACTGTGACCTTCCGCAGGTGCTGACACTTTGGCACTCATTATTGGTTAACAATGTTGTTTATATTACAAAGCCCTTCATAATTGGCTGACCATGCACATCTGCTGAGAAAGTCGGCAGCAGCCATTTCTGATCTCATTAATTAGTTCTTAAGGCTACAGCACTTATTTACATAGGCAGTTCAGCATATGGCTTGCTTTCTAGGTGAAATACCATATAAAATTCCAACAGGTTAAGGATTAGGGTTAAGGGTTAGAGCTTGATAAAAAGAAGTCAAACTCAATAGCACAGCACTTTTATGCCACCATTTCTGTTTATTCGCTGTCAGGGTCGTGCTGAAGATATTTCTCCATAAGCACTTTTGCTGAAACAAAGATGTTGCAAGTTTTTATACACTTTAACATCCCAAATGCCTCCCTGGCTCGTTAATCAACAGGTATTTTGGTAATTTTGTCCTGTCTGTTTCCATGGTTCAAGACTGTCATCTAGTGTGTGTTATCTGGAACTACAAAGTCTCAGGTGCTCATTTTACTTCATCCCACGAACCCTTCATCTGGTTCTCCTCTGTGTGAACCTCCACACTGACAGTCTCTTATACGTGCACCATCTGTGAGTGCTGAACTAATAGTTTTATATGTTGTTGTTACAAGGCCCCATCAACTGTCTTTAGGTAATGATAACCTAAACTACCTCCAGCTAAACAATCCCCCAGTGATTTACCTCTCTAGGCTGTATTGGTCACTGAAACTAATTCAAACCACAGCTGTGTAGTTTGCTGATCTCCCTAACTCTTCGTTCCCTCTCTTCAAGCAATGTTTAGCTAAGAGCTACCAAATTGCAAAGTTTAAGCAATAATGGTAAAGTACACCATTTTTAGTATTCTTAGGTTATAACTGAGACTATCATTATGTGACCCCTTTCAGGTCAGTGACAGGGTAAGGGTTAGGGCCAATGACAGGGTCAGTGGTCAGGGTTAGGATTAGGGTGTTACAGTTTGAGCTGGCAAAATGCCAACTGCCTGGTACCCAGTCAAAAAGTCCACTCCCAGAGCAGGAGAGTGAGGGAAAACAGCAGAAACGAGGCTTTAGACACAGTGAGGTTTTTATATTTATACAGAGAATAGGAGAGCTTAACACAGAATATGAAATAGCACATAGTGACAGGAAACAACAACAGGCTCACCGAGGTCGCCCCAGCTAACAGGTGAAACTCCAAGCCAACCAAACCCCCTCCCCAAAGGAAACCTCCCAGCAAGAGGGAAAGAGGAATTAACAGGAATGTGCTCACGTCCCCGGGTAAACAGACGTGGGACCGGCAGCAGGGCCTGATATCAGCAGTCAGGGAGCGGGAACCGTCCTGGTCAGAAGCAGGGACTGAAGAGAAGAGAGACTCCTCCCCCCTTGCTTGTTATACTCCCCGACACTTCCTGATGATGTCAGATGATATGAAATACCTCTATGGCTGCTTAAGTCAGATGATACCTGTCCCCTCTAATCTGTGTCACAACCTTTGAGGCCTGCTAAAAACTGAGGCCTAAATGGGGACCTATGCTGACTAAAGCCAAAACTACTACACTAATACTTTGGCAGATGCACAGAAATCTGTGGGGAACAGCATTGGGTCGCACCTCGCCAAATCTAACAAACAGCTTGTGAAGGAGGTTGCAAAGGTTACTCAAGCCCTTGCAGCAGCGGCCAATCCTATCAATACTAAATGTTTTAACTGTGGAGAGCCTGGACATTTTAAGAACAATTGTCCTAAAGTGCAAGCACCGAAGCCGGTTCCACCTGGCTTATGCCCCAAATGCCGAAAAGGCCGGCATTGGGCGACCGAGTGCCCATCCCAATTTGATCGTCAGGGTCGGCCCCTGACACCAGCCCCGGCTGGGAAAATGTCGCCGCCGGGAAACTCCAGTCAGAGCGCTGCGGGCGGCGCGATGACACAAAATGCCTTCCCATTGGAGACCGGCGGGGCACGCCTTCTTCCGACAATACCGGAGGGAGAGCCCTCCCAAGTCGGAGTGAGCTGGGGCTGGCAGTGTCCCAGTCAGAAACCCTAAATACAGGGGACTTCCATATGGTTTTAATGGTTGCTGCTGGAAATGAAGACGAACTTAATGGGACTTTCCTTGTCACGGGGACATCCCAGGCCTCAGATACGGGGCTGCTTGTTGCTCCCACAGTGGTATCTGTCAAAAGTGCTAACAATGTTTCTGTTTTTGTTAAACCATCTTTCCAGCCAGTGCAGCTCGATACAGAGGATACTGTTGCCCAGCTGATCCCGCTCTCCAGAGAACCATCTGCTACAGATACAGTGCAGGCAGCCTGGGTTCACACTCTGACAGTAGACAGACCAATGTTGTTGTGTAAAATTTCTTATCCTAATCTAGGGCAAGACATACAAGATCAATGGACTTTTAGATACAGGCGTGGACGTCACCATTGTAGCATCCAAGGATTGGCCACGAGCGTGGCCTCCCAACACTCCATCTATTGACATCAGGGGTGTTGGAGGGGTACAAGTTCCTCATCAGAGTGTTTTTCCACTTCTCATCCATGGACCGGAGGGCAAGTCTGCCTCGTCCCGGCCCTTTGTTCTCGACATTCCGGTAACCTTGTGGGGGAGAGATATCATATCTCAGTGGGGCTGTCGCTCCAAATTTCAAATTTGTAATGGGGGCCACTGGAGCGCCGCAGGCCCCTCCCCTCACCTGGACCACTAACACCCCGGTCTGGGTGAACCAGTGGCCCCTGAGGGGAGAGAAACTGCGGCAAATTAATATTTTAATTGGAGAACAATTGGAGAAAAAGGGATTGGGCCCCACGGACAGTCCGTGGAATTTTCCTATCTTTACTATCCAGAAGGCTTTGGGAAAATGGAGGCTCCTTCGTGACCTGCAGGAGGCCAATAGTTTGATGGAGCCCATGGGAGCATTGCAGACGGGCTTACCATCCCCTGCGACGCTCCCAGAGGACTGGCCGCGAGTCGTCATCGACATCAAGGATTGCTTTTTCAACATCTATTTGCATCCTAACGACGCCCGCAGGTTTGCGTTCACGGTACCATCGGTGAACGCCTCGGAGCCTTCCAAACGTTATCACTGGACTGTCCTCCCACAGGGAATGAAAAACAGCCCGACAATTTGCCAATCCGTAGTGTCGGGAATACTGGGGCCGGTGAGGCGGCGTCATCCAGGTACAATAATCTATCATTATATGGATGACATTTTAATTTCGGCAGTCGATTTACCTACGTTAACCCAAGCACACATTTCGGGTAAGGAAGCCCTTGGGGCCAATGGATTGGAAGTGGCACCAGAAAACACTCAGACTACCAGCCCTTGGAAGTATTTGGGCATGCTATTGTTTGACAAGACATTCGCACCACAAAGGGTAACAATTCCGGCCACTGTCAGGACTTTGAACCAGTTACAGACCCTTTTGGGAAACATAAATTGGGTTAGGAATTATTTGGGTCTGTCAACTGACTTACTTTCACCACTGTTTCAGCTACTGAAGGGGGATTCAAGTTTGTCCTCTCCAAGAACCCTTACTCCAGAGGCAAAGAAAGTCCTTCGGGAAATTAACTCCCGCCTTTCAGCCCAGCAGGTCCATCGGATGAGACTCGGTTTACCCACGGCTTTGATCATTTTTAGAGGGGAGAGACAGCCTTATGGTGTCATAGGCCAGTTGGATAATAAGGAGAAGAAGTTTCTTTTGTGGGAATGGATTTTCTTGAGTTTTCAGTTTTCTAAAACAATTACCACCTGTCCGGAGATGTTGGCGAAAGTTTGCCACAAAGGATGCTTAAGATTTTGGGAAATCTCCACGCAGGACCCTGATTTTATTTATATCCCTTCACTAAATCACAATTACGTTATTATGAAATACATATGTTTGATTTCCAGTCTGTTATGACAGATTATGTTGGGAAAGTATTGTATCACCCTCCAGCTATTCCGTTTTTACAGTTCTTATCTATTTCTCAGCCTCGGTTGCAGTTATTTTATTCTCAGGTCCCACTACAGGATGCTCAGACGGTTTTTACGGATGGTTCTGGCCGGACAGGGAATGCCGTGGTTGCTTGGCTGGACAACGGACAGTGGCACAAGGATGTGCACCAACTTGCAGGCTCTTCACAACTGGTCGAACTCTCAGCAGTTATAAGAGCTTTTCAGCTATTTCCTACTCCTCTAAACATTGTATCAGATTCTTCTTATGTAGTGGGCGTGGTATCAAGAATTGAAAACAGTTACTTGAAAGATATCTCCAACCAGCAATTGTTTCAAATGTTTTCCACTCTCTCAAGGGTCGTTCACCACAGGGAGCATCGCTTTTACATCCAACATGTGAGAGCACATACAGACCTCCCTGGTCCTGTGGTGGAGGGAAACAGGGTGGCTGATGAGGCAGCAAATTCAGAAGTTACTGTTAACTTGGCTCCAATTCCTAATAATTTTGAGAAGGCCAAATTATCTCTTAAATTTTTCCATCAAAACATTAAAGTGTTGCGAAAGCAGTTTCATCTCTCGGTCAGCCAGGCTAGGGCAATACTGTCTGCCTGTCCGGACTGTCAAAAGGTAACCCCGGTTCCAGCGGAGGGCGTTAATCCCAGGGGACTGAGTCCCTTGGACCTTTGGCAGATGGACGTGACACACGTACCTCAATTTGGCCGCCTTCGTTAAGTACATGTGTCGGTAGACACCTGTTCGGGACTTATTATGGCCACGGCGCATACAGGGGAGAAAGCCAAGGATGTTAAACGGCATTTCTCCCTTGCATTTGCTGTTATGGGCATCCCGACACGGGTGAAGGCTGATAATGGTCCGGCTCATGTTTCCACTTCGTTGAAGAAATTTTTTAATCTGTGGGGAATTTCCCATATCACCGGAATTCCCCACTCACCACAGGGTCAGGCGATTATAGAGAGCCCACCTTACACTTAAAAACATGTTAAAAAAGCAGGAGAATTCGGCGGTAGGGCTCTCCCCTCAAGAGAGGTTGAATAAGGCACTGTATGTATTAAATTTCTTAAATGGGCTCCACGACGATGCTCCCCCTGTTGAAAGACACTTTGGAGCGGGAAAGATGAAAAGGAATGAGGTGAAGGTCTGGTACAAAGATGTGGTGACTGGGGAATGGGTCGGCCCTGTTCCTCTGTTGACATGGGAGAGAGGGCATGTCTGTGTCTCCACAGGGTCCGGCCCAAGATGGGCAACATCTCGTTGTGTCCGTTTGCACCAGGACAACGCCAATGTCAACTGGACAGAGGAAGAGGAGGAATGGCACCTGGACATTATGTTCGCTGAGGAAAAAGAGTTCTCATCTACACCTTAGTCATGATGCTGCTGTGGAATGAAGCCAAGGCAAGGCAACAATCGACCCCATCTACAGTTACTACTTTGTTGACTCCACCGGTTCCGACTTGGGTGATGTTTTCTAAGCAGAACATATGGCAGAGTTTAGCACAGTCACTGAATACGGATTCCATTTGCTTATGAACTTTAGATCCATCTAATCCATTTAAAACGTGTCTAGTGGGTCTGCCTTGGTCACCACGGGAATGGGGAGAGTTTAGAAATCAATATGCCCCATGGTGTGATGACCATGACCACTTTAAAAACCCGTTTATAGATTGCCTCACTCGCCCTGATAGAACCTTACATATTAGAGAAAACTTTACGTATCAATGGCAAAGGCCTGAGGAGCTGGAAATTTTGGGGAGTGTAAGGGCCCCTTTGCACTTTTTCTTTACACCACAGTCGCAGATTGCTGAGGCACAGCTGATGGACGTTACGTGACCTCAGCCCTATGCCAATCTTAGTTTTTTTGGTGCAAGGACGAGGTCTCATATCGAATTCGTGTCCCCCCAGAATCAGTGGTCTTGCCCAAAGGGATTTTCCTCATCTGTGGTAAGAGAGTATGGAAGATGATCCCTAGGATGGCAACAGGGGGCCCTTGTACATTTGGAAAATTGACACTCTATAATCCGGCGGTATTTATGTGATCTGAGGGCCCGCCTCAGGTCCGTGAAGGAATAAATGTACAATCCCAGGTATCACTGCACAAAAGGTCCCTTAGGATCTGCAGGTATTTCCAGGGGCTAGCACCACCCCTTAGCTTTCATACACCACCACCAAAGACAACTCCCCGACCAAGGACAACCCCCTGACCGAAGATAACAGTTGCAACCACAGTTAAACCTCACCCGCTAGAAGGTGTGCAACATCTGCATGAATTTACAGCAGAGTGCAACTCTAACATGCAGTTTTGGTCAAAAGGAAAAAACATTTGGGAGGGGGTCACTCATTCCTGCGATTGGTACAGTACATGCCCTGGACCTTCTAACAAAGATGGGTTGTTGGCTTGCCAAGGAAGCCAATGCCACTAGTGAAGCCTTAGAGGAACTGTTATTGGATACTCGAGAGAGTAAGAAAGCTCTATTGCAAAATAGAGCAGCTATAGATTTCCTGCTTCTAGTTAATGGCCATGGGTGCCAGGAATTTGAAGGGCTTTGTTGCCTTAATTTTTCGGACCATTCCACTTCCATCCATTCACATATCAATCAATTAAAATCATTGGTGCATGATATCAAGCAGGATGATGGGTTACGGCCAGAGGATTTGTTTAGTTGGTTGCCTTTTTAGGGCTTGTCAGCTACTGTTAAAAAGGTTATAATTTGGTTCCTGATAATTCCGTTTGTGATTTGCTTATTTATGTGTGTTTTCCCTTGTTTGTTCAAGTGTTTTCAAAGTATCAAGTTCTTCCAGGCCCCGCCACAGGCTTACCCGGTAATAGAAAATAAAAAAGGAGGAGATGTTGGGATAGACCAGGACTTTATCAAGTGGCAGAAGTACTACAAGCGATGGGTCGACGAAGACGCAGAAATTGGAGAGCCTGAGGCTGTGGGCTTGAGCTTTTCATGTATTGATTTCTCCCCTGTTAATGGCGTTGGTCATCAGGTCTACCCATAATGTTTCCCTATAGGAGTCCCTATCCAAGTTCTTCTTCCCAGAACCCCCTTAGGTTTTTCCTGCCAACCCTACCCTGATTGCCCCAGTTTGGTGCACTGCAGTAGTTCTCCTTTTATGGCTCACTGTTCCCTATTGGTCCTTTCTCTGTACCTCCCCTTTGCTCATGTTTTGACCAATAGGATGCTTGACCCTTCCCCTTCCTCCTCCCATTTTCTGGAACTATCCCCTGAACCCTTTACAAGCCGGGCACCCCAATAAAGCTTGCTTCTTCTGCTGCCACCTGGCCTCAAGTGTGGTCCTTCCTTGGGGAGGCTGTGCCGGGCTGGGTGCAGAGGGAGCCATCCCAGCCTTCGAGAGGCGGCCTAAAAGAGCTGCTAGCCGATGGCCACCGTGCCTCTCGAAGCAGAAGACCCGCATTCCTGATTTAGTAGCTTTTTCATCCATCGATACAAGGCAAGGGAAGGGCAAGCAAGGCAGGGCAGTGGAACAGTAGGCAAGACAAGGCAAGGGAAGGCAAGGGAAGGCAAGGGAAGGCACGGCAAGGCAAGGCAAGACAAGGGAAGGCAAGGCAAGGCAAGGCAAGGCAAGGCAAGGCAAGGCAAGGGAAAGGAAGGGAAGGGAAGGCAAGGAAAGGCAAGGCAAGACAAAGCAAGACAAGGGAAGGCAAGGCAAGGCAAGGCAAGGCAAGGCAAGGCAAGGGAAAGCAAGGCAAGGGAAGGCAAGGGAAGGCAAGGCAAGGCAAGGGAAGGCAAGGCAAGGCAAGGGAAAGCAAGGCAAGGGAAGGCAAGGGAAGGCAAGGCAAGGCAAGGGAAGGGAAAGGAAGGGAAGGGAAGGCAAGGAAAGGCAAGGCAAGGCAAAGCAAGACAAGGGAGGCAAGGGAAGGCAAGGGAAGGCAAGGGAAGGCAAGGGAAAGCAAGGCAAGGCAAGGGAAAGCAAGGCAAGGGAAGGGAAAGGAAGGGAAGGCAAGGCAAGGCAAGGCAAGGCAAGGCAAGACAAAGGAAGGCAAGGCGTTGTGGTTTTACCTTGACAAAATGCCAAGTATTCACCACAGCAATGCAGCCTTCTCCCCACCCTTCCAAGGGAAAGGGAGGGAAAAACTGAAACTTAAACCAGAAAGAGTTTCTGTATTTACAAAGAAAAGAGAAAATTGAAAGCAAAATGCAATATAACACGTAGCCACAAAAGCAAAAGATAATAACAACTCTACACCTCCCCACCGAACGGCAAAATCCACCACTCTGGACACCCCACTCACCTCCCGAGAGATACCCAAACAGAAGAAAAAGAGAAGCTAACAATAAAATGTTCACTTCCCCAAGATAAAGTAGCAGTGGGGTGGCAGTGAGGCCTAATGCTCTGACACGGTCACAGCATGTCCTCCCTGAACAGCGACCATGAAGAGAAGAGAAAGAAACTCCTCGTCCCCATTGCTTTTATACCGATTTGACATCATATGATCTGAAATACATCATAGGCTGTTTAATGGCAGCTGACCCATCCTGCCTCTGGGGCCTACAAGGCCTACTAAATTTGGCTTGGGCCTACTATAAAAGTAAAGCTTTAATCTGAGTTGTGGGGTTTGTCAAACACATCACATTCCACCCCTTATTTCATACCATATGATCTCAAAGCCATATCCCATTTCCATCTATCTCCTGCCCTTGAACAGCTCTTTTTCTTTTCAGGACTGTCTTCCACCCCTCTGGATGGCAGGCTTTGTTCTATCACGATGGACACTTGGAACAGGAAAAGCGAGTTGAGGAGACCAGAGAGGGGCAACACCTGGGAGGGTCTTTTGGGGATTAATCTTGATGTTTTGGAGGTTTTTATGGACACAGGATACCTCATAACTTCTAGAGATGGACTTGGGCAGGAGGAATCCCCAACCCAATGTGCTCACATCTGTTTTTTCCCCCAAACCCAGAATTTCTCTGTCCCAGAGTTTGACTGGGTGGAGGAGGAGGCTGCGAGGAAGAGGAAGATGCCCCGGGACCCCCAGGCAGGTGAGGAGGAAGTCAGTGCCCTTTTGCCCCTCCCTTGCGCTGCATCTCCCAGCCCAGCATGGCCCCGGTTGCAGGACAGCCCCGCTGCCAACGCCGTCCTGCCGGGGCCGGGTTTGGGGGGATCTCCTTGGCCTTCCCTGTGGCCTGGAGGCAAATGCCCTGCCTGTCCTTGTTCCCTCCTGCCCCAGGCCCCAAGCTGAGCACAGAGAGCACAGAGGACAAATCCCCCCAGCAGAACCTGGTGGCAGAGGCTGTTTTGAACAGCTCCAGGATGCAGGAAGTCACTGGGGAGGGAAAGCCACGGAGATACCTGGGGGGTGGGGTAGGGTGGTGGTGGGGGCTCCAAAGCCAACCCAGGGTGCTCCAAGGGTGAAAGACCCACCGTGTGTGGGGAAGGCAGCTGAAGCTTCAGCTGGAGCTGCCACCTGGAAGTCTGTGAGCGGCTTCACTCTGGGGAGAAGCCGTACAAGTGCTTGGAATGTGGGAAGTGCTTCTGCTGGAGTTCCAACCTGATCCGCCCCTAGAACACCCACACCGAGGAAAGGCCCTACACATGTGGGGAATGTGGGAAGGGCTTCAGCAGCAGCTCCAACCTGATCCAGCCCTATGAGTGTTTTGAGTGTGGAAATTGGATTAAGATCAATTTGTGTCTCCTCAGGCATCAGCCCATGCGCATGGGGCAGAGGCCACTCTGCTGCACCAGCTGCAGGAAGAGCTTCAACCAGAACTCCAATCTTGTCACCCGCTGGAACATCCACACCGGGGAGAGGCCGTACAAGTGTGGGGAGTGTGAGAAGAGCTTCAGCCACAGCTCCAACCTCATGAACCACCAGCGCATTCACACTGTGGAGAGGCCCTGTGAGTGTCCTGAGTGTTGGAAGAGTTTCCCTGTGCCTTGACCAGATGCTGACACAGCCACCAGTAAGGGAGGCCCTACAAGTGCCCTGGCTGTGGGAAGAGCTTTGTTTGCTGCTCCCCAACTTCGTGACCCATCGGAGGACACACACTGGTAACAGATCTGGTGACCCACATTCCCGGTGATCCACACTGGGATCCATTCCTGGTCTCCACATCCTCCTGGTTCCCTGTAGGCACTTGGGTGAACACAGAGGGAGAA
Organism: Pithys albifrons albifrons; assembly: GCF_047495875.1. Taxonomy (NCBI): domain Eukaryota; kingdom Metazoa; phylum Chordata; class Aves; order Passeriformes; family Thamnophilidae; genus Pithys; species Pithys albifrons. The sequence goes on from NC_092486.1 coordinate 463,113, forward strand.
ACATCCACAGGGACACAGACAGACATTGGAAATTCATCGGGAAGAGCTGATTTGTTGACTTTTGACCTCCAAACGTCTCTCCTGCTCCATCTAATTGTTTCTTTTGGTGCCATCAAGCAACACTGGATGATCTTTAAGGACTTTTCCAACCTAAATAATTCCATGATTCTAATTCTCTGTGCCCCCCAAGCATCTTCTACAGCCAAGGGGTGACAGACTGGGGCAAAGACCAAGAGTTTGGAGACAGTGGTGTGGAAACCTCTTCAAAAAAGGCTCTTGCACCCACCCAACCCAACCCCATGGAGACTCACATGATGCTGACATACAAATCCTTTTCTTTGGGCTTTGATTTTTATTTCTTTCATTTCATCCCTTAAAACCACCCCAAACTGGGGTAAAAATAAAGAAATCAGACAAAGACATGTAAACTCCAACATGTTATTGGGATTTGGGGGGAATTTGGGGATTCAGAGAGATGTTTTTGAGGACTTGGCTGTTCTGGGGGGATCTGAGGGAGGTTTCCCCAAAATTGGGGGTGCCCAGGCTGGGTGAACATGGCCATGATCTCATAGTTGTGTCAGCAGTCCGTGTCCCCCTGAGCTTGTCTGTTCTCCAGAAATTCCCATTGGCTGTTCCAGTGCCTGGCCTGGGTCTCCCCACATGGGCTGTTCCCCACCAAAGTTCCCAAATCACTGACGAGGTGCCCGAGCTGCTCCTGGTTGTAGCTGTACCTGTCCACCATCCTCCAGGCCAGGGCCTTTTGAGAAGTGACACTCAGCTTTTCCCGGGAACTGAAACACGCCTGGGGGTGCAGGGACACAGGTCATGGGGTGCCACTTCCTCTCCCCCAGCAGCCCCCAGCTGTCACAGCACATTGTGGGAGCTCAGGGGCCCACCCTGGACCTCCTTTTGCCACCCCACTCTGCCCCACAGCTGCTGCAGCACTGACTTCTGGGTGGGGGGAACACGCCCATCAGCTCCCAGGGATGGACAGGGAGTTTGGGGACCCCCCCAGTGTGGATCCATCCCCCACAGAGCCCCTGGGCTCAAGTGATGGAGGACAGGGGGGAGCCCTGTGAGAATCCCTTGTCTTCTGCTCCCCTGCCCCCTGTCCAACACCCCTTTTCTCCCATCTTGCACCCCTTTCCCATCGTCCCCACAATCCCCAGCTCCCACCCAGCTCAGTTTGGGAGTGTTGCTTCCCCCCTGCCCTGCTCGGTTTCAAAGTCTCACCTTCTTTCCCACTCAGTTTGGAGGTCCCAGTCCCCCTTTTCTCCTGCTCTCCCACCCTTTTCCCATTGTACCTTGAAGGGGAGCTGTTAAATATTGTGTACTGCAAAAGCTGCTAAATCGTGTGCATTCCAAATTAAACCTGGATTTATTAGTATGGACTGGCATCCAAATGGCAGCAAAACCAGTGTTGTACTTCTATTCTTTTTAATTCTCTCCACAGTGTCCAATTTCCCCCTGTAACCGGACAGGAGAACACAAACAGCCCTGGTGCCGCTGGGGAGCTGCGCTGACCCCAAGGGGCTGGATTTCTCCCTCCCCATCGTCCTGTTCTGCCCTTCCCCGGGCTGGCTCTGGCTCTTGCTCTGACTGGCGCTGGCCAGACGCCCCGGGGCTGCTCACCGAGCAAATGCCTTCCCAAAGAACAGGGACAAGTCCGCTTGGCATGGGAGGAAGCAACGGCAGGGCAGGACGAACGGGCGGGATGGGTCCGGGAGATGCTGAGCATCGGCGGCAAGGGGCAAGGTTGCCGCCAAAAGAGTTTATTTAATAAAGCGAAGAGGCAGCTGAAAAAGTCGGTGGCTCCTGCCGGGGCTGCTTCGGAGCGGAGGGGTTGCCTCCGGGGCGCGCGGGGACAAACGGGCGACGGACAAACGGACAAACGGCCCTGGCACTTTGGCGATAGCGGCGACAGCGGCGGCAGCAGCGACAGCAGCGGCAGCAGCGATTCGCTCTCGCACAGACTTTTACTCTTTTCCTCCTCTTCCTCTCTGGTGCCCCGCACCCTCGGTGTCCCTCTCCCGGTGTCCCGCACCCTCTCCCATTGTCCCTCTCCCGCTGTCCCTCCCGCGGTGTCCCTCTCCCTTTCCCGGTCTCCCCCTGCCCCTGGCGGCCCGGGCCATGGCCCCGGTGTCCCTCCCCCGCTCCGGGTCGGGGCCGCCCCGTCCCCGCCCCTGCCTGGCCCGGCGCGCTCTCGCCTTTGCCCGAGTCTCGGCGTGCCGGCTGCGGGGCTGCTGGACGAGCATCTGCGGCTGGCTGTGGGACGGGCTCGGCCTCGCCGCCCCTTGGCTCCGCCTGCTCCGGCTCCGGCCCGGGCCTCGATCCCGATCCCGATCCCGATCCCGAGTCCGAGTCCGAGTCCGAGCCCGAGCCCGAGCCCGAGCCCGAGCCCGAGCCCGAGCCCGAGCCCGAGCCCGAGCGCTGCCTCTGCTGCGGGCCCGGCCCCGGCGCCTCCCAGGGCTGTCAGAGGACACCGGCGCCGCGGCCGCTGCCGCCTCGTCTGCGGCTTCCCCTGCCAGAGCTCCGCCGCTCGGCAGCGCGGCCGCGAGCAGCGAGCGGCCGGTGCCTGGGGCTGTTGGGGAAACCCAGCCCAAGGCGGTCGGGGATACCCAGCCCAAGGCGGTCGGGGAAACCCAGCCCAAGGCGGTCGGGGATACCCAGCCCAAGGCGGTCGGGGAAACCCAGCCCAAGGCGGTCGGGGATACCCAGCCCAAGGCGGTCGAGGGGCGCTCGGGGACCGTGCCGGGCCCCGGGTCGAACCCTGCCGGCCACGTCTCGCCCGCAAGGAAGGCGAAGGAGCTCCTGTACAGGCGCTACCGGATGGGTTCGCTGCTGGGCAGTGGCGGCTTCGGCAAAGTCTATGCGGGGACTCGACTCGAGGACGGAGCCCCGGTGAGTGGCGGGGCCGGCGGCGGGCGGAGGAGGAGGAGGAGGAGGAGGAAGAGAAGGAGGAGGAACATGAGGAGGAGAAGGAGGGTTGTGCGGGTCGGGCAGCGGGCTCAGTCCGCTGCTCCCCTTGGCTCGCAGGTGGCCATCAAACTCGTGCGTCGGAATCGCATCCGGCACTGGGGCAAGCTGGTGAGTGAGCGGGGCCAGCGGGAACAAGCGGGGCGGGACGGGACGGGAGGAGCCGAGCCCGGGAGGGTGGAAGCCGCCAGGACGCTTGGAGGGAGAGCGGGCGTGGGGTCAGTGCGGTGCGGGAGCATCCCAGGCTGGGTAAGGGGTACCAGACAGAGCTGTGACACATCATCAGTGGCACTGACGACATCGTGGTCCCCCCGCAGCCCGACGGCACCCGGGCGCCCCTGGAGATCGTGCTGCTGAACAAGGTGTCCACTGGGTTTCCTGGTGTCATCCAGCTCCTGGAGTGGTTTGAGCTCTCCAACGTTTTCTTGTTGGTGATGGAGCGTCCACAGTGGTCTCAGGACCTCTTCCACTTAATCCGGGAGTGGAAGTTCCTGCCAGAGGAGGTGGCCTGGAAGCTGTTCTGTCAAGTGCTGAAGGCTGTACAGCACTGCACCAGCTGTGGCGTCCTGCACCGTGACATCAAGCCCGAAAACATCCTCCTCGACCTGGCCACTGGCAACCTGAAACTCATTGACTTTGGATGCGGCACGTTCCTTCGGGACAGGGTGTACACCCAGTTTGCAGGTGAGCCCACACCCAGGGGGATGCTCCTGGTACCGGGCACCTCAGGCATTGCATGGCCATGCTGCACTGGAGATTCCCCATTAATCTGAGAGAGAATGGGATTAATTCTCCAGCCAAGTTGCTTTAGGATTGGGATGGGGCGGGTGAGCTATTGCAAGCCAGTCCCCAGCCTTGCTGACAGCCCTCACCACTCATCCCGTCCTGGGCTGGAGTGGGTACCGGGCGGAGCCAGCCTGATAAAAACACCTGTGAGGGTAGCAGAGAGGAGGGCTCAGAACTCCTGCAGCAGCTGGTTAGGTGTGCATGCCAGGAAGGTCATGGGCTGCTCTGCTCCCCTTGTTTGCCTTGTCTTATGATTAACTGTTGAGGGCAGTGCAGTGGGGCAGGGAGAAGGCAAGGCTTTTCCTCACCACTGGGTGGGTTTGTTCCTTGTGGGTAATGGTTGGGCCTTCCCAGGACTTCTGCTGCCCTCTTGGACACCGGTGGCTTCTCCTACAACCCAGAGTTTGTAAGCTGCTGTCAGGTGCTGGTGAGAAGGCAGCGGGTCCCAGCGTGTGGCAGTGGGGCAGGTGCCACATCCCCAGGGATGCTCAGGCGAGGGTCTGGGAGCAGGAAGCATCCCCCTGGTGAGCTCTGTCTGTATTCCATAGGAACACTGTCATACAGTCCGCCGGAGTGGATCCACCACAAATACTACCACGGCGAGGGGGCAACAATCTGGTCCCTGGGCATCCTGCTCTACCAGATGGTCTGCGGGAAGCACCCTTTCCTGCAAGGCTGGAGCACCACGGGGGGGCAGCTCCGGTTCCCACAACCGGTCTCTCGAGGTGGATACCCATCTTTGTGGCATGGGGGGAATAATGGTGTTGGGAGTTGGCAGCGGGCTCATGTGGATCCTGCTCTTGAAGCTGTTTATATCCCCTGGTTGGCTGGAGGAGGTGGCACATGTCCTGCCATCCTGCTCTCCTCCAAAACAGAGAAGTAATCGGGAAGTTTGGATGCAGCTCTGAGTGCCCCCAGAATGGCCTGGGCACACAGACAGTGGGACAAAGGGGACAGGATCCTTCTCCAGCTGACCGTCAGTTTCTGGTTTCTCTCCCCCAGAGTGCCGACACCTCATCAAGTGGTGTTTGTCCATCCGCCCCTCAGAGAGACCATCACTGGAAGACCTATTCTGCCATCCTTGGGTGCAGGGCATGCACCTGCCCTAGAAGGTGCTTTGTTTGATCGAGGGACCTGGCAAGTAACCGCTCCACACATCTCCTGGCAATAAGAAGCAAAGAAAACCAGACTTTTCTGGCATAAGTGTGGCACTAGGGGTAGATTAGCACATGGAAACACGCATCTCACCTCTTAGTGTGGGAGCTGAGCTGGACACCTGGTCTTCCATGCATTGCTGGCCACCATCCAACCTGGTTTTGCTCGCCCTGCTTTGCTGAGAGCTGGAGCCCTTGGCACAATGCTGACAGCCTGGTCTCGCCCACAGGGATGGAGAAGGAGCCCTTGGAGAAGCTGTATTGGGTGGGCCTGCTGCCAGAGACATCAAGGCCTCTTTGTTGACCTGGACACTGCCCACCTGAGGATGATGGACTTTGAAGCTGGCACCACCATCAAAGCTGTCTTCCACACCTAGTTTACAGATAAGTACACCCCCAGGGCGATGCTCCCAGATGTGGGCCTGGCTGGCTATTGAAGGTTCCCCCCTTTGCTGGTGGGAAATGCTATTAATTCTTCAGCCCACAGCCAAGCTGCTCCTTGGCAGGGGGTGGAGGGGTGGTCTGGGCTGGTTGTGAAACGAGAGCCTCACCCAGCCCTGGGCAGGGGCTGGGGCAGGGGGAGTGGGCCTGACAGAAACCAACACAAAGGTGGGGCTGCAGAACCTGTGCAGCGGCTGGTTTGGTTTTCAGTTGAGTGCAGAACAGGAGAGTTGGGGGGATGAGAAATTGAAGGGAAGATGACCTCTGAAGAAGGCCTTGGGGTTATTTCTTCTAGGGAAGATATGCAGGAGGGAGGAAGGGGTATAGGGGATGTGATAACAGCCCTGTGGGTGCAGGAGGCTGCTCTTTGGGGATGCTGCCTGGCTGTCCCCGCAGCTTCCATGGGAGCAGGTATAGAGGGGCTTCTTTGGTAGTAGAGAAGATTTCACTAAGATACTAAGCTCTTTAGCTCTAAGGATGTTAAGCATCAGGACAGGCCTGGGGGGCTGTGAAATCTTCTCAGAGACTTGTAAGTACAGATCAGACAAACAGCTCCCACCCATCCTGGTGGGGTAGGTGAGGAGCTGATACATAGCCCTGGAAGCTGGGCTTCTTTCCAGGGTTCCCAGTGGGGTGTCCTGCAAACCTGGCAGTGCCCTGGGCTGACTGTTACGTGGGATTAAAGCTAGTTGTTTTTGTCAAAGGAAAGGATGGTCATAGTTACCTGCCCCTTTGATGGGGGAAGCATCTTTGCCACAGATATTTTGGCATTTCTGTGGATCTGCTGAGACCCGGTGGGTCAGCACCCCTGTGGCAGTGTGGGAGAGGGAATAAATCCTGCACAAGAGGCTGGTTACCCCCATATTCTGAAGGGAAGCTATTTTTCCCTGAGCCCATGTGTCCAGCCATGTGCTATTGATCCCTGTGGATCTGATGTGTTATGATTCCTGTTGACCCTCAGCGGGCCGAATGGCTGAAGCTCTCTGACCCTCTGCTCCTGGAAATGCCAGAGCAGGAGCAGAGCCTGGAGCCCGACCTGCTGGAGAAGCTCTGAGCCTGCTGCCGGGAGTGGGAGTTAAGGAGGAGTGAGCACGAGGTGGGACAGCTGTTCTGTGTTGTGGTTTGTCTACAGGAGCATCCTCCTCCTCTGTCCTCAATCTGAGGGGATGGGGATGGAGGTTCAAAGCTTGTTGTTGCCCTGCTGTCTTCTCTCTTGGCCTATGAGCTCCAAGGTGTGGTCTCTGCTGTGGGACCTGCAGCTTCAGTGCTAACAGTGCCCAAGGCTGCAGAGCTTGACAGGAGGAGAAACCCTCCTTATTTTGGCTGAAGGAGGGCAGGCAGGGGCTGGTGGGTGAGTGAAGATCTCCCCTTGCAGGGTGGATGTTGCAGAGGACCCTGATGGGGTGCTACCGTTTGTGTGTACTCCTGGGTCCTTTGACCGTGTCTGGTCCTTTGATTAATGTTCTTGTTAATATTTCCTGCCTGCTTTTGGTTTTGTGGCATTTTTCATGTAGTTTCTCCTCCTGACTGCTCTCCGTGGTGCTGCAGCCCCCCTCACTTGCTGGGACAGAGCTGTGTCCATGCTGGTGTGGGTCTCACCTGCAGCCTGGGCTCCTGCAGTGTGGGGCAGGCGGTGAGCCCCAGACCCACAAGCAGCACACTTTCCTTTCCATTGGCTCTATGGTTTCCTCAGCTTTTGCTCTGTGCCACCCTTTTTCTCTTTGTTTTATCACATTTTCCCTCTGACTCCTTTGCAGGTGGAAGAAGACCTTCTTCCAGAGGTGGCACCTGCTCAGCCAGAGCTCTCCTGTGCTATTCCTTTGATGGCAGGTAAAGGCAATGGAGCAGGAGGTTGTGGTCCCCCCAGGAGGCTTCTCCATGTGTGGCACTGTGCTGGCATGGGCTGGGAAGCAGCTCACCACTCCCTGGTTTTTTTTCCAGCAGCTACTTCTTGCTCCTTGCATCCCCCCAAGAGCTGAAAGGCTGCTCCTGCCTGGCTGCATCCCCCAGGCATGGGCTGAAAAGTGAGGGCTTGAGCCTCACATCCTTATGCAAAGTCTGAGTAATTTGGGCCTAATTAGCAGAGGTTCAGGGGATGGGTGCTGTGGGTGCTATGGGAGGAGAAGAGGAGCTGGGAGTGGGTGCTGGATGAGGGCAGTGCCTCTTGGCTGAGCCTCAGGAGAGCTGGCCCCATTCTCAGCAGTCCTGTGAGGGTGCAAAGTGGAGCTGAGTAAGGGGATTTCACACTTAGAGGGTGGAGGATTTTGGAAGGAGCTCATCCTGCTGAGTGCAGAGCTGCAGGGTGTCTGTTGGTGAAGCCCCAGCATTTCCCCCTCCCTGCTGCCTCTTTGATGGTTTTGCTTTGTCTCTCAGTGACCCCTCTAGTGCCCGTTCACCCAGAGCGCCAACAGACACCACAATGAGGGACATGATCCTACTCTGGTGTCAAGGGAAGAACAGGAGAGCTTTCCCTTCCCAGCTGGGCAGTGCATCCATTGGAATATCCCACTATCACCTTTCCCTGCTGATGCCAAATTCCTTTTCAAAGAGCTCTGCCAGACGGTAAAAAGGGTCATCAATCCTGATTGCCCTCTGCTGCTCTCAGGGCTGAGGCTGGGATCCTCCTTCCCTGGAAGGAAGTCCCAGGTGTGATGATCCCATTGGCTTGTCTTCTGCAAGCAGTCAGGTCTGCTCCCTGTGGTTTCTGCAGCTTCCTTTGCCAGTGCTTGGCCCATTTGTTCTTTGTGATGGCCATCCATGGATGAATCCATCCATCTTGGAAAGGCAAAGCCTGAATCAGGTGCCAAGCTGGGATCCACCTGGCAACCTCCCTCTCCATCCTTATAGCCTGGGCTGTCCTGCCTGACTCTTCCCAGCTGAGCTTGCCAGGCAGCATCAAGTTGAATATCCCTGAACATCCCTGTGGGTCTCAAGCATCTCCAGGCCATGTGGGAGCAGCTCATTGAAGCCAAGCCTGAGTGGGCTGGAGGCAATGCTGGCAGTGAAGCAAAGGCTTTGGTAGCACTGCATCCAAGAGGTGCCATAGTCTTTCCCTGTGAGGGGTGGGTCCTACCTGCCTTTTCTCAAGGCAATGGGAGGGGAATTTCCCAGTGCCCAGCATGTTTCTGGCAGGAGGCTGCCAAGCTGGAATAAGCAGGATTCCCCCCTGGGACCAATGTGTGTAAAATAAAACAAATGCCACCTGTTCAAACAGCCTTTGAAACAGAAACCCAACCCTGAATAAATCTGCTACAAGCAAGCAACCCATCCCTGGGTGCTGCTGTGGAACAGCAATAAAGCTTCCTGGTGAATTTTCTTTCCTGCTCAGGGTGTGCAACAGGAATGGAGGAACAGGCTGGAGGCCCCAGGCTCCTTTGAACTGCTGGTGTCTGCTGCTCGTGGGCTCTTTCCATGGCATTCCCCTTGTGAGTTCCTTTGCAACCTCAGGCACATTCCCAGGAGATTTTTTCCCCTCTGTCTTTCCCAGCCCACCTTCCTTGAAGCCTCTGAAAGGCTCCTGCTGCTGTGCTGTGTCCTGCCTCCTCCCTCACCTGCTGCCTGTGGTCTTTCCTCATTCCCCCAACTCCTGCTGATGTGTAAGGGAGAAGGGGAGAATTGCATGTGACAAGAATTGCCTGATGGAATTACAAGCATTATAAAAATTGTAAATCCCTGAGGGTCTTTTTGCAGATGGAGAGCCTGGCAATGAACTTCCCTGGAGTGAAGGTTACCAGTATGACCAGTGGTCCCAGCCGGTGCCACCCCAGGGACCCAGCTGCCATGAGGATGTGTCCCTCTGGTCCCCAGCACCTGCTCAGGCCACAGCATTGCTGGTGCTCAGTGTTGGACAAGAGCTGCAGCCCTACAAGGGATGGCCACCCCTCCAGGAGAGGGTTTTGCTGAGTCCCCTCCACAGCTGGTGCTGCCAGCAGGTGAGTGTTGCTGCCTTGTTTCTCTGTAAAACCCACAGAATGCCAGAAGGTTTGTGTGGGGAGGCACTTAAAGCTCATCACGTTCCACCCCCTGCCATGGGCAGGGACACCTTCCACTAGACCAGGTTGTTACAAACCCTGTCCAACCTTGCCTTGAACACCTCCAGGGATGGGGCACCCACAGCTTCTCTGGGCATCCTGTGCCAGGGCCTCCCCATCCTCACAGGGAAGGATTTCTACTTTAGAACTTGCCTTTAAGGTGCACCAGTTCAGCCTTTACCTCCCTGTTGCTGGCAGGGACCAGGGACCAGAATGGCCTTTTGAATCTCTTGGGGAACATCTTACCCAGTAAAAGGGTGACCATGCTGTGGGATGGGATGATGGAAGCCCTGGAAATGCTTCTGATGGATACATTAGGGCTCCTTGGGTCATACCCTGACTGTGTCCTTCCCTCTGGTCTACAGGAGAACCTGGGGAGCCCTGTGGTAACCTGCTGTTGCTCAGAAGGGTGCAGCCAGTCCTCCCAGCAGAGCAGGTGAGTCAGAGGGGCCATCCCATTGCGAGTCCTGGGGGCATTTGGGACTTGCTGTCATGTCATTCCATGCACTGAACTCACAGAGAATGCTCCCATCCATGGTGTCAGCTGTCCCTGAAAGATTAGGGGAGCCCTCTTCAGCCTCCCTCCACTGGAGTGCCTGGCTGTACCGTGCTGTGTGTGCTCCTGCTCCTCACCAGCTATGTAAGGGATGTTCCTTAGGGATACTCTCCCCTAATCATGGCACTCTGACCATGCTCTGTGCAGCTCCTCTGGGAGCAGCACGTGGCAGCTTCATTCTCTGATGCCAGAAGGAGCTAAAGATGAGGATGGGGACTGTCCCAGAGTCCTCCACTGTCTCCTTGGATGACAGCCATCCTTCCTTGGAGAGCACAGCTGAGGACTCTGCCGAGGAGGAGGCGGAGAAGCCGCATGAGGCCAAGGTGAACATGCTGGAGCCGGTGTCAGCCTTATGCTCTGAGCTTGCCTGTCCTTGGTGCCAGCTCTGCCCATGGCAAAATGGTGCCTACTCCCAGCAGGTGTCTGGGTGGCCATGGCATTCTCACCTCCTCATGCTTTTCCTCTCTTTTGCTTTGTGACAACCTCCATTGTCCAGAGCTCTGGATTCAGGTGGTTTGGCTGCTTTTGGTCGAAACTCACAGAGGAAACTTCTTCCAAAGCCGCGTCCGAGACAGACTTGGACTCCCCCCATGTTGGAAGCACAGGTAGGGGGCAAAATGCTGCCCTGGCCCTGGTGACACCCCAGGTGACACATCTCCCCATCACCTGCTGCTTCTTCCTCTGTACTTGTTCAGAGGCTGTGCCATTGCCCAGCTCTTGATGGCCATGTCCCTTTCTGTGCTCTTTTAGCCTGGAAGTGAGTCCTTCCTAAACAGTGGTTGTAACTTTCTAAAGCCTCTTTGATGCGGGAGGTCCTGTGAGCCCTTGGGAAGCTGTACTGGGATCGCTGGCCCTCGGCTGGAGTGGAACACAGCAGCTGTGAGTGGCAGCACTGTTGTCAGGTTTGAGGAGCTGAAAGGATGGGCAAAGCTGTTTTGCAGCTGTGCAGGGTCATGCCAGTCCCGGGCAAGTCCTCAGTGTGTGACATGGATGATGGTGGGCTTGGAGAGAGATGTTCTCTTGAAAACTCTGTGCTGGTCGAGAAAGACCCAGAGTGTCAGAGCAGGAAATGTGTGAAAGTATCAGGAGATGAAGAAGAGAGGGGGAGCCGTGGAGCTTGGTGTGCACTGGTTTTGTGGGTGTTAGACAATAAAAGGAATAGAAGAGAGGTGGGAAAAAGCAGCTGTGGGTGCTTTGGGCTATTTGTGCCATTGGCAGCAGGCAGGGCCGCAGGTCACACACAACTGGGGCGAAGCTTCCAGAGGTTGTGGTGCACCCAGAGCTGGTGGTGCCTGCATGGCCACAGACACTCACAGCTCTACTCACCCTCCGGGTGTGCCCCAAGGCCAGGCCACTGACCTGCACTGGGCTCAGCCATGAGGTCCCTCTGCATGTGGCTTGTGCCTGGGTGGTACATAAAGGCTTACTGGCTTTATGCCTGAGGTCAGGGTGAGGCGCCAGCACTACCCAGGGTGCACTGCAGTCTATGTTAATGTCCGAGCACCCATTGGTCAGAAGGGCAGCTGGGGGCGTGGCGGTGAGGCGGCAGCAGTGGCCTGGCAGAGCCTGGGCAGCAGCCTGTGGTGCCCAAACCTGCCCACGCACACTGTGGCCTCGGGGAGCACTCGGGACGGCGAGTGGCCCTGTTGGCAGCAGGCTGGGGGGCCTGGCATGGTGACAGAGGTTGGAGCTTATCCTTGGCCTCTGGGCATGGGGGCAGCTTGCTTGCAAAATAAGTGATGTTTCCTTCAGGGTGGGCTCTTCTGCCATGGCTTGCACATATCCAGGGCTTTCTCCTGCCCACACTCCTGGCTGTTGTTCTACCTGCCCAGCACAGACTGCCATTTGCATTCAGGAAATCTGAGCAGGATCCGGGTGCACCCAAGAGATGTTTGATCTTCATTTCCATGGCTAAAAGCCTGTGTCGTTCCTGGATCCAGGCTGAGCTTGATGATGTGATCAGGGTGGCCAGGGCCTCTTTTTGCTGTTCCTGGAGTTTCTGGGCTGAACAGAAGGGGAGGGAGGAAAAAGGAAAGGACATCAGTGCTGTGTTGACAAACATGTCCAGGTCGGTGTTATGCCTCCAATATGTCAGGATAATTTGGAAGCAAATGGAGTGTGCATGGCAGATTGCCCGACTGGTGCCTTTTCTTTTGCAACTTCATTGTTGATCTGGAGGGGTAATGCTGAATCTTGATTCCCTCTCTAGACCTGAGGCAGGGAGAGCCTTCTGGCAAGAGTTACCGGGACCAGCGCTACTCCAAGGGCTACTGGCCCAACCTGGCCACGGACCCTCCAGGGCAGGAGAGGTAAGGGTGGGGAGTCTGGGCAACCTGCTGTGATCATCTGCTGCCAAATGTGCAGGTTTGCGGCTGGTTCCAAAATCTCTGACCTTCAGCGTGTCTCCCTTTGCTCCCATCTGCAGGATGCAGACCCAGGACTCCTGAGAGAAGAGCTACATTTTGGCTTCTGGGAGGGAAGGGGCAGGGGGAGAAACTCTTGGCAGTAGTTCAGAAGTTGAGGGGAGGCTGGTGGCCAGTCCCAAGAAGTAACCCCAACATGGGCAGGGCTGGGGCATAAGAGGCTTGGGGATTTCCCAGAGATCTGGGCAGCAATCCATGTGTCCCCACTCCAGCTGAGGAGAAAAAGGCCACTTTGCTGTGTTGCATTCAGTGCCTGACAGACCCTGGGGATTATTACAGTGAGTTGTCAGTGTTTATGAGCTCCAGCTGCTGGGCTGTCATTCCCCAGCTGAGGGGCTGTACTCTCCTTTCTTCCAAGTAACAAGTGATAGGACAGGAGGAAACAGCCTCAAGTTGTGCCAGGAGAGGTTTAGATCGGTCATTAGGAAAAGTTTCTTCCTCGAAAGGCTTGTCCAGCCCTGGCACAGACTGTCCAGCCCTGGCACAGACTGTCCAGCCCTGGCACAGACTGTCCAGGGAGATGGTGGAGTCACCACCCCTTAAGGAATTTAAAAGAGGTCATGTTAGGGCTAGGAGAGCTGTCAGACTAGAGATGGCTGATGTAAATTACTGTTCAAAGCTGTTGGGTATGAGCAGGGATGTGGCAGGATAAACCCAAGGTGCTGCAGGGCATGAGCAGGGAAGTGGCTGTTCTGCTCCTGCTGGGCACTTTCCAGGAGCAGCAGAGCTGTCCCACTGTCCTAAGTGAGGAAAGCAGAGATGTTCTTGGTTTCTCACGCACGTTTGTGTTCTCCTGTCCTCGCAGCCTTTGGGCCAGCCCAGCCTGCTCCTGCAGTGCCACGAGTCAGGGCTCAGCTGCAGCAGCCACAAGCTCAGCCAGTCCATCCGTGATGGTGCTGACCATGATGGTCCCTGTGCTTCCCTGGACCTGGAATGCAGAACAAAGAGGTGAGGCGTGATGGGGTGCCTGACAAGGGGGCAGCAAGGGAATAAATGGCTGTTGGGAGGAGACTGGCTGTCTCACAGCTTGGTCTGATCCTGGAGGAGGTTGTGCAGGCAAGTGGCGTGACTGGGGGGCTGTGGGGTGGTGGCACGGTCTGGGGGCTCTGCTCGGGGGGCTGCAAGACCTGTTGTTCATGTCTGTTGCTTTTGAGGACGCTCTTGCGTAGGAAGGCCAGGAGAGGGCTGCTCAAGGTGTGGGATAAGGTGGGAGCTGGTCATGTCCTCCAAAGTGGATGTGGTGTGAGGTCATGTTTTGATAGGATTCTTGAGTCACATTTCTGCCTGAAGGAAGGTGCAAAGGAGACTGTATGTCAGAGTCAATAATGTGGATTTTATCAAACAGTAAGTGTGAAGTAAAGAGAAAGAGAAGCACATAGGAAGGGGAGTGTTGGGGAGGAGAGAGAGAGATACCAAGCAGATGACAGTCACCACCTGTGGATCCAGTGGTGTCCTGTTGGTCCTTCTTCACCCTGGGTTTCTGGGTGGTGGGGGTCCTGCAATTGTTCGTCTGGGGGTAGCACCTTTATACAGTCCAAGTTGTGGGTACCCACAGGGTGGTCATGGGTGCTGTTCCCATAAGCTGGGGTGATGTGTGTGATCAGTTGCTTCCATTCTCAGTTTGCTACAGTGGGAATTTTTGTCTGAATGAATTGATCAGGATCTTCTAAGCAGATCTCCCCTTGCCAGGCCTGGCATTAACCCCTTTCTCTGGCAAATTCCTGCCCTGTGCTTATGTCAAGTTCCTGCTGGGGTGGCTTCTCTTCTGGCAAGTTCTTTCTGTGGCCTTGACAGTGTTGGAGACAGGCAGCTGTGCTCTCTAAGTGCTTACAGGTCAGTGTGAGGGGACTCACAGTGGCCTTTGTGTCCTTGCAGGGGGTCCCTTGGTGTCCACCCCCCGACCCCGGTGGTTCCCCTCACGTTCTCACAGCCGCACACGTCGCTTCGGAGCTGGAGGCCAAGCTGGTGCTGGTATGTCCCCACCCCTCTGCTGAGGGGCAGCTGGCCCACGGTGAGCTGCACTGCCTTCAGGTCTGACACAACCTGGAGCCCCAAAACACCCTCAGTCCCCTCCCTGGAGTGGCTTTTCTTGCCCTGAGCGATGCAAACACCATTGATCACTCAAACTGCCTCCTTAGCAGCCTTCTTGTCCCCTGCTCCCATCTTCTCCATCCCACATGGACTTTGGAGTCTGCACCTGGATGTTGCTTTCAGCCTCCATCTCTGTAACCCTTGGCACCTGTGACCTGCTCCCAGTGATCCCTTCTGATGGGGACAGATGTGCTCTGGAACTCTGGGAGGGACAACTGCACTCGCCTTCCTGAGGTGCTCCAGTGCAGAGGCCGTAGCCATGCCCTGAGTCTGCTACAGCCTTCCAGTCTCCTGGTTTTCTTCCCAGAGGAGGCAGATGCCATCTCAGCAGGCGTTTCTTTCCTGGACCTTGGCACTGGGTGCATGTGATGGTTCAGGGTCTGTGCTCTGGTGTTACCTTAAGACAGCCCAGAGAAGGAGTTCCCTGGCACCACTGAGCCCTTGGCCAAGGCACTGGCTTTCAGCTCGCCCAGCTGGGGCTGTCCTGCTTGCTGGAGTCCAGCTGCTGACCTGGCTTCTGTTTCCCAGGCAACCCTTCATGGCCCAAAAGAACTGGAGGAGCTACGAGCCTTCCCAGGGCCCCTGGCCAGGTATGCAGGTCCAGGAGCTGTGTCCTCCTGGCTGTCTCCTTTTGGAGGAGATGTGAGCTCAAGGCAGCCTCTCGGGACCTGGGGTTTTGTGTTATCTGCAGAGGCCACATCTAACTTTGGGGTGGGATCCCAGCCCCTTTGATGCAGTGTGGGTTGATCTGGATTAGGGGAGATGTTTTGGGTTTTTTTTCTGAATATTCATATGGTGTGGGTTCCCTGTGGTTTGTATGTCTGACCTTATTTGATAGTGATGTCCCAAAAAATGATTTTTTTGCTTCTCTTTGTATGTCTAAAGCCCTGGGTCAACCTGTGGTTAAGCTTTCCTGTGCTTTTTGTCTCCTGAGACTTGAGCACTGCAGGGTCAGACACAATGTGTGCCTTCATCCAGTGTGGGCCATGGTGTGTTGCACCCAGTTGTGTCTGTATTGCACTGGTCACACCAGTGTGTTTCTGGCCACTCAAAGAGAAAAAGAAAAGCTATTTCCTGAGCAAAAAGCTGCATATACCCAGAGGCTGGGTAGAAGTCCTGGAGGTCCCCCTCCACTGTGCTCTCAGGAGACCCCCAACTGAAACATTGAGTACAGTTGTGTCCCCAACATAAGAAGGACATGAGGACTGTTGGAGGAAGTCTGTAGGAAGGCCATGAAGTTGATAAGGATGCTGGAGCAGCTCCTCTATGGAGGCAGGCTGAGAAAGTTGGGGCTGTTCAGCCTGGAGTAGAGAGGGTTGTGTGGAGACCTCACAGCACCTTCCATTGTCTGAAGGGGCCTACAGGGCAGCCAGAGAGGGTCTCTTCATCAGGAACTGTAGTGATAGGACAAAGGTGAGAGGCTTCAAAGTGAGGGTGGGTTTAGATTAGATATTAGGAAGAAAATCTCCCCCTGAGGGTGGTGAGACTCGGGCACAGGTTGCCCAGAGAAGCTGTAGCCACCCCATCCTATGCAAGTTTTCAAGGCCAGGTTGGACAGGGCTTGGAGCAACCTGGTCTAGTGGAAGGTGTCCCTGTCCACGACAGGGGGTGGATTGGGTTGATCTTTAAGGTCCCTTCCAACCCAAACAATTATGATTCTGGGTTACCACTTGTGCCAAAGGGTACTTGGGAATCTCCATATAATATGCTGGTTTGGTTGAATCAGGATCGACATCTTCACCCCCAGTCTCTCTCCCCTGTCTCATCTAAGCAAAGGGGAAGCAGTAACATCATTGAAAACAGTCACGTTGTGACTGTCAACCCACTGCTGAAGGTAGAAGTGCAAGGAAAACGCTGTCAATTCCCCTTGGCAGTTGTCATGAGGTGGCACTCAGCATATTGCATTGCTCTGCCTGCTGCATACCAGCTCCCATGGGGGCAGAGGGTTCATTTGAAACACCAAAGGTGATTATGCAGCTGTAGGAGCTGGTTGAACAGATGGGTCTCAAATCTCAGCAGTCTGGCAGATTAAAACAGAGAAAAGTAGACATCTCCAGAGAGGCAGAAGAATGGAAAGAAATTGCTTACAGGAGTACAAAAGCAGCTAATTAGAATGAAACAGAAGATAATAAGGGAGAAATTTTGGCAGTGTCTCAGAGAATGGTTCCTGTCAGTGAATATATTAAGCAGAGGTAGAACCTCTTAAGGGGAGGGATCGAAGGACACCAGTTGGTGGGAATACATCAAAGTAGACAATACAAAATATTAGAAACCATACAACTCTAAAGCAAAATTCCACTGGAACTACATCTAGTCTAGTAGCTCTTTCCCATCTATATAAGCTAAGCTTTAATTAAGAGAGAAGAGTTATAGCCATGAGTATACTCCCTCATGGATGCTTTTCCTTTGATTCTTAATGTTATTATTATTCCTTCCTACGCAGCACCTGAGCTTTGGAAGCCTGGCTAAAGTTTTGAATGAGACTGAAACCAGTTTGGAGAGTACTGTGCCCAGAGAAGAATGGCAAGACAATGCCACCATGGAGCAGCACATGACAAAAAACCCCTTATTCTGGATTTCCTTCACAATTACGTGAACCCTCACCTTCTCCAGCATGACCAGAACAAATTTAATCTTCTGAAGAAGTGTTACTTTTACTTAAAGATTGAGCCCAGACACCTGTACATGAGAGACCAGAACAGTATCATGATTTGCACTGATATCTTAAAAATAGCAAACCCCTGCCAGCTCCAGAAGGTTAAGAGGGTGGAAAAGAACCAGACTGAAATCCAGCTGGCACTTTGAAATGAGCTGTTGGAACAGTTGAAATGAGGTCAAAAGGAGTTGAGCCATTACACAGAGACCTGTGACATGGCAACTTTCCTCTGCCAATGGAACTTGACTGTAAGGAGAGTGCTCAAGCTCTCCATGCTCTTCAGTAAACTCGTTGCCCTAGAAGAGCCAAGAAAGCTCCATGTCAAGCACAGTTTGGTGTCACAGGTAACTCTGGGAGGTGCTGCACACACTCACATTAGTATTTCAATATTGTCCCAGTTCAGCAGGTGGGACTGGTTTATCACTGTGTGTGATCAAAGCTATGTATTCTACCCCCTCTATTCATTGCCTAAGAACAATGGACCATTTGCAGCAGCTGCCCAGGACACACCTGACCCCTCAGACTGTGAGCTGGGTGTGAAAGACATGTGTGAGGTAACAGCTGTGATAACTCCCCTCCCTGGAGTCGTTAGCACCTTCACACCAGCCTGATGGGGCGTGTCTGCTAATGGGCCATCAACTATTCCAAAATACCCCATGACACAGAGTTAGATCACCCTTTGTGTGACTCTCTGCCCTGGGGGAGGTACTGGGTGCTCCCACCTGGACCTGGGGGTACATATCTTGGGGTAAGAAGACCTCAGGGTCACTCATCAGATCCAGAGGAGGACCAAAAACCTCGACAGGAGGAGACCACCACTTTCAAGCAGCCTGCGACTGTCAGCTGCACCAACAGGTTTTCCACTTTGGACTTTTACTTTGGACTTGGGGGAACCACACGGGGTTCAGCACAGGGGCTAAGAAACCCTTTTGTGCTTGTGCCCCAGGGGGCTGGGTTAGACTTCTGGGTTTTTGTGGGTTAAACCCAATTTTCTCTTTGTGCCATTGCATTTATTGTAATATTGTTATTAAATTGTAACTCTGACTTAGAATCTCTTTTGAGTTGCATTCATATCTCCTGCCAGTTTACCTTTAAAGCAGCACATCTTTTGGCACCCAACGTTGGTCTCGAGAGAGAAGTCAGAATTACAATTTCATTTTAGACATTTGTGTATTTGGGAACAGAAGCTCCCTAATCACCACGTTGCTTGGGGTGTTCATGTGGATGTTGTACCTGAGCCTGTTCATATTTCCACGTAGGGGGAATTATTTGCCTGTTTTGATGCTCCTTTTAAGATCAGGGATAGGGATCAAAATTGCTTTATTTATATATTATGTTTCTGTCATCATAGCATGAGATGCAGTGAGTTTCATTGTGAGTGTATCCTCAGTCCTGTTTGCCTGTCCTGGCTTGGGTTGGTACCTCTGGGGTCTCATTAAAAATCGCACCCAGCCTGGGGGGGAACAGGAGGGAAGGGTTATTTCAACCCTTTCACTTCCTTCTCACCCTTCAGATCTGCTACAACAGTCTTTGAGAATATTGCATTTCCTTTTGATGTTAAGGATGGCATAATGTTGTTGGTGTTGCTTTGTCTTGTCTGTACCATCTACAAGATGCTTGGGGGCAGAAGAGGGGCCTGCTAGGGAGGCTTCCTGGAGGTCTGCTCTAGGAGCTGATAATGCTGAGTGGCACGGAAAGTGGGAGGACATGGGCCAGTGTTTGGAGAGTTTCTCCCCTCAAGTGATCTGGAAATTCACCCCTGAACAGCTGCAGGACCCTGTTAAAATAATCAGCTGTGTGAAAGGCAAAAGCTCTGGCAGCCCCAGAGATGGGCAGCTCACAGCAACCTGCTGGGCCCTGGCACTGCCCACCGGACACTGCTTGGGGTGGAAGAGCATCGTCAGGAGGAGGGGAAAAGGAGCAAATCCACAGGCACCATGTCCACCCAAACCACAGCTGAGCCATGGGAAGAAGAGATACACAACCAGCACCAGGTCCACCCAAACCACAGCTGAGCCAGAGGGAAGAAGAGATAAACAACCAGCACCATGTCCACCCAAACCACAGCTGAGCCATGGGAAGAAGAGATACACAACCAGCACCATGTCCACCCAAACCACAGCTGAGCCAGAGGGAAGAAGAGATACACAACCAGCACCATGTCCACCCAAACCACAGCTGAGCCAGAGGGAAGAAGAGATACACAACCAGCACCATGTCCACCCAAACCACAGCTGAGCCAGAGGGAAGAAGAGATACACAACCAGCACCATGTCCACCCAAACCACGGCTGAGCCAGAGGGAAGAAGAGATACACAACCAGCACCATGTCCACCCAAACCATGGCTGAGCCACAGGGAAGAAGAGATACACAACCAGCACCATGTCCACCCAAACCATGGCTGAGCCACAGGGAAGAAGAGATACACAACCAGCACCATGTCCACCCAAACCACGGCTGAGCCACAGGGAAGAAGAGATACACAACCAGCACCATGTCCACCCAAACCATGGCTGAGCCAGAGGGAAGAAGAGATACACAACCAGCACCATGTCCACCCAAAGCACGGCTGAGCCACAGGGAAGAAGAGATACACAACCAGCACCATGTCCACCCAAAGCACGGCTGAGCCAGAGGGAAGAAGAGATACACAACCAGCACCATGTCCACCCAAACCACAGCTGAGCCAGAAAGGAGAAGAAATCAATCAAGCAGCACCATGACAAGCAAACCACAGCTGAGCCAGAGGGAAGAAGAGATACACAACCAGCACCGTGTCCACCCAGACCACAGCTGAGGCAGAGAGGAAAGGAAATCAATCAACCAGTGCCATGTCCACTGAAACCACAGCTGGGACTGAGGGCAAAAGAAATCAATGAACCAGCACCATGTGCACCAAAACCACAGCTGAGCTACAGAGGAAAAGAAATCAATCAACAAGCACCATGTCCACCAAAACCACAGTGAAGCCAGAGGGGAAAAGAAATAAATCAACCAGCACCATGTCCACCCAAACCATAGATCAGCCCGAGAGGAGAAGAAATCAATCAAGCAGCACCATGTCCACCCAAACTACAGCTGAGCCAGAGGGAAGAAGAGATACACAACCAGCACCGTGTCCACCCAGACCACGGCTGAACCAGAAGGCAAAAGAAATAAATCAACCAGCACCATGTTCACCCAAACCACAGCTGAGCCAGAGAGGAAAAGAAATCAATCACCCAGCACCATGTCCACCCAAACCATAGATGAGCCAGAGGGAAGAAGAGATACACAACCAGCACAATGTCCACCCAAATCACGGCTGAGCCAGAGAAGAAAAGAAACCAATTAAGCAGCAGCATCTTCACCCAAACCACAGCTGAGCCAGAGGGAAGAAGAGATACACAACCAGCACCATGTCCACCCAAACAACAGCTGAGCCAGAGGGAAGAAGAGATACACAACCAGCACCATGTCCACCCAAACCACAGCTGAGCCAGAGGGAAGAAGAGATACACAACCAGCACCATGTCCACCCAAACCACAGCTGAGCCAGAGGGAAGAAGAGATACACAACCAGCACCATGTCCACCCAAACCACAGCTGAGCCAGAGGGAAGAAGAGATACACAACCAGCACCATGTCCACCCAAACCACAGCTGAGCCAGAGGGAAGAAGAGATACACAACCAGCACCATGTCCACCCAAACCACAGCTGAGCCAGAGGGAAGAAGAGATACACAACCAGCACCATGTCCACCCAAACCACAGCTGAGCCAGAGGGAAGAAGAGATACACAACCAGCACCATGTCCACCCAAACCACAGCTGAGCCAGAGGGAAGAAGAGATACACAACCAGCACCATGTCCACCCAAACCACAGCTGAGCCAGAGGGAAGAAGAGATACACAACCAGCACCATGTCCACCCAAACCACAGCTGAGCCAGAGGGAAGAAGAGATACACAACCAGCACCATGTCCACCCAAACCACAGCTGAGCCAGAGGGAAGAAGAGATACACAACCAGCACCATGTCCACCCAAACCACAGCTGAGCCAGAGGGAAGAAGAGATACACAACCAGCACCATGTCCACCCAAACCACAGCTGAGCCAGAGAGGAGAAGAAATCAATCAAGCAGCACCATGTCAACCAAACCACAGCTGAGCCAGAGGGAAGAAGAGATACACAACCAGCACCGTGTCCACCCAGACCACGGCTGAACCAGAAGGCAAAAGAAATAAATCAACCAGCACCATGTTCACCCAAACCACGGCTGAGCCAGAGAGGAGAATAAATCAATCAACCAGCACCATGTCACCGAGACCATGGCTGAGCCAGAGGGAAGAAGAGATACACAACCAGCACCATGTCCACCCAAACCACAGCTGAGCCAGATGTCAAAAGAAATAAATGAACCAGCACCATGTCCACCCAAACCACAGCTGAGCCTGAGAGGAAAAGAAATCCATCAACCAGCACCATGTCCACCAGAACCACAGTTGAGCCTGAGAGGAAAAGAAATCAATCACCCAGCACCATGTCCACCCAAACCATAGATGAGCCAGAGGGAAGAAGAGATACACAACCAGCACAATGTCCACCCAAATCACGGCTGAGCCAGAGAAGAAAAGAAACCAATTAAGCAGCAGCATCTCCACCCAAACCACAGCTGAGCCAGAGGGCAAAAGAAATCAGTCAACCAGGACCATGTCCAGCCTGACCATGGCTGAGCCAGAGGGCAAAAGAAATCAATCAACCACCACCATGTCCACCAAAACTACAGCTGAGCCAGAGGGAAGAAGAGATACACAACCAGTACCATGTCCACCAGAACCACAGCTGAGGCAGAGAGGAAAGGAAATCAATTAACCAGCGCAATGTCCACTGAAACCACGGCTGGGCCAGAGGGCAAAAGAAATCCATGAACCAGCACCATGTCCACCCAAACCACAGCTGAGCCAGAGGGCAAAAGAAATCAATCACCCAGCGCCATGTCCACCGAAAGCACAGCCGAGCCAGAGGGGAAAACAAATCAAACATCCAGCACCATGTCCATCAAACCATAGATGAGCCAGAGGGGAAAAGAAATCAATCACCCAGCACCATGTCCACCTAAACTACAGCTGAGCCAGAGGGGAGAAGAAATCAATCACCCAGCACCATGTCCACCAAAACCATAGATGAGCCAGAGGGAAGAAGAGATACACAACCAGCACCATGTCCACTCAAATCACGGCTGAGCCAGAGAGGGAAAGAAATCAATCAAGAAGAACCATGTCCAGCCAGACCATGGCTGAGCCAGATGGCAAAAGAAATCAATCAACCAGCGCCATGTTCACCAAAAGCACAGCCAAGCCAGAGGGCAAAACAAATCAAACATCCAGCACCATGTCCACCAAACCCACACCTGAGCCCAAGATTAAAAGAAATCAATCACCCAGCACCATGTCAACCAAAATCATGGCTGAGCCAGAGAGGAGAAGAAATCAATCAAGCGGCACCGTGTCCACCCAAAACCACAGCTGAGCCACAGGGAAGAAGAGATACACAACCAGCACCATGTCCACCCAAACCACAGCTGAGGCAGAGAGGAAAGGAAATCAATCAACCAGCGCAATGTCCACTGAAACCACGGCTGAGCCAGAGGGCAAAAGAAATTAATCAACCAGCGTCATGTCCACCGAAAGCACAGCTGAGCCAGAGGGGAAAACAAATCAAACATCCAGCACCATGTCCACCAAACCCACTGTTGAGCTTGAGAGGAAAAGAAATCAATCACCCAGCACCATGTCCACCCAAACCATAGATGAGCCAGAGCGGAAAAGAAATCAATCACCCAGCACCATGTCCACCCAAACCATAGATGAGCCAGAGCGGAAAAGAAATCAATCACCCAGCACCATGTCCACGCAAACCAGAGTGAAGCCAGAGGGTAAAAGAAATCAGTGAATCAGCACCTTGTCCACCAAAGCCACAGCTGAGCCAGAGAAGAAAAGAAACCAATTAAGCAGCACCATCTCCACCCAAACCACAGCACAGCCAGAGAGGAATAGAAATCAATCACTCAGTACCATCTCCACCCAAACCACAGCTGAGCCAGAGGGGAAAAGAAATCAATCAACCAGCACCATGTCCAACAAAACCACGGCTGGGCCAGAGAGGAAAGGAAATCAATCAACCAGCACCATGTCCACCCAAACTACAACTGAGCCAGAGGGAAGAAGAGATACATGAACCAGCACCATGTTCACCCAAACCACGGCTGAGCCAGAGAGGAGAATAAAGCAATCCACCAGTACCATGTCCACCCAAACCACAGTTGAGCCTGAGAGGAAAAGAAATCAATCAACCCGCACCATGTCCAACAAAACCACAGCTGGGCCAGAGAGTCAAAGAAATCAATCAACCAGTCACATGTCCACCGAAACCTTGTCTGAGCCAGAGAGAAAAGGAAACAGATCATCAGCATCATGTCCACCCAAACCGTGGAGGAGCCAGAAGGACAACAGAAACTGAAATCAGTCACCCCTGTCCAGAATAGAAAATCAAAGACCAAATCAGTTCATGTAGTGAATGACAAGGAAGAGTCAGGACCTTCACATCAAGCAGAATAAACAGTCAGAAATAATCACCCGGTCCCTATCCCTGGGTGAGCTGCGTGAGCTCAGGAGAGAGTTCACACGACAGGCAAATGAGTCCATCTTGACCTGGCTGCTCCAAATCTGGGACGCCACAGCCAATGATACAATTCTAGAGGGGAGTGAGGCAAGGCAGGTGGGATCCCTGTCTCGAGATGTGGTCATTGATCAGGGCACTGGAAAGAGGCAGGAAACTCTCAGCCTCTGGCGGCGACTGTTGTCAAGCGTGAGGGAGAGATATCTTTGTAAGGAGGACCTCCACGTACAGCAAGGACAGTGGAACACGATGGAACAAGGTATCCGGTGCTTAAGGGAACTGGCCATACTGGAGATAATCTTTTCAGAGGATGAGAGATTGCCTAAAAGTCCAGATGGTGTCCAGTGCACGTCCCAGATGTGGTTAAAATTTGCACAGCTTGGGCCAGAAATGTATTCTCGCTACCTCCCAACGTTGCAGTGGAGAGAGGGAGAGGACAAGGTGGGGGCACTGGTCAGCAAACTCAGGATTTATGAAGACACTGTCACTGCTCCATTACGAGCCCACGTCTCAGCTGTGGAAACAAAACTGGCTGAACTGGAAGAGAAGATTAAGGAAGGACTCTTCCATATCTCTCCAGAACAAACGAGAGTCTCTGCCATCAGGACCAGGCGTCCTCCAGCTAAGGAGAAAGGGTACACTCCACGTGGCAATCTGTGGTTTTACCTCCATGAGCACGGAGAAGAGATGAGGAAGTGGGATGGGAAACCCACCTCTTCCTTAGCAGCTCGAGTACGTGAATTGCAAAGAGGCACAACTAACACAGGGAATTCTTCAAGGTTGAAGGCTGCTCCGGTCTCTCGTGGGCAAGGCTCCAGACAGGATAGGAATGATGATGTCATACCCGATCCTCTTGAAGGAACCTCCCGGTCATATTCACAGGGAGAGCGCAGTGAATACCATGACCAGAACTAGGGGGGCCCTGCCTCTAGCCAGGTAGAGGAGAGGGACAATCGGGTTTATTGGACTGTGTGGATTCGGTGGCCTGGCTCATCAGACCCACAGAAATACAAAGCTTTAGTGGACACTGGTGCACAATGCACGTTGATGCCATCAGGATACGTCGGGGCAGAATCCATCTCTATTTCTGGGGTGACAGGGGGATCCCAACAGCTGACTGTACTGGAAGCTGAAGTCAGCTTGACTGGGAAGGAATGGCACAGACACCCCATTGTGACTGGTCCAGAAGCCCCATGTATCCTTGCCACAGACTACCTGAGGAGTGGGTATTTCAAAGACCCAAAGGGACTGCGTTGGGCCTTTGGCATAGCTGCTGTGGAGACAGAGGAAATCAGACAGCTGAGCACCTTGCCTGGCCTCTCAGAGGACCCTTCTGCTGTAGGACTGCTGAAAGTTGAAGAACAATTGGTACCGCTGGCCACAGCCACAGTGCACCGTCGGCAATACCGCACTGACCGAGACTCTGTGACCCCCATACACAAGATGGTTCGTGAGCTGGAGAGCCAAGGGGTGGTCAGCAAGACTCACTCACCCTTTAATAGCCCCATATGGCCAGTACGAAAGTCCAGTGGAGAGTGGAGGCTGACGGTGGGTTACCGTGGTCTCAATGAGGTCACACCCCCCCTGAGTGCCGCTGTGCCGGACATGCTGGAGCTTCAGTGTGACCTGGAGTCCAAAGCAGCCAAGTGGTGCCACCATCGACATTGCCAATGCCTTTTTCTCCATTCCGTTGGCAGCAGAGTGCAGGCCACAGTTCGCTTTCACCTGGAAGGGGGTGCAGTACCCCTGGAATCGACTGCCCCAGGGGTGGAAACACAGTCCCACCATTTGCCATGGACTGATCCAGACTGCACTGGAAAAGGGTGAGGCTCCAGAACATCTACTGTACATCATTGTATGGGGGAACTCAGCAGGGGAGGTTTTTGAGAAAGGAAAGAAGATAATCCAGATTCTCCTCAGAGCTGGTTTTGCCATTAAACGCAGTAAGGTCAAGGGACCTGCTCAGGAAATTCAGTTCCTAGGAGTGAAGTGGCAAGACGGGCGTCGTCAGATTCCAACAGAGGTGATCAACAAAATAGCAGCTATGTCCCCACCGACCAGCAAGAAGGAAACTCAGGTTTTCCTGGGTGCCGTGGGCTTTTGGAGGATGCATATCCCTGAGTACAGTCAGATTGTAAGCCCTCTCTACCTTGTGACACGGAGGAAAAATGATTTCCAGTGGGGCCCTGAACAACAACAAGCCTTTGAGCAGATTAAACAGGAGATTGCCCACGCAGTAGCCCTTGGGCCAGTCAGGACAGGACAGGACGTGAAAAACATGCTCTGCACTGCAGCTGGGGAGAACGGCCCATCCTGGAGCCTCTGGCTGAAAGTACCTGGGGAGACCCGAGGAGGACCACTGGGATTCTGGAGTCAGGGATACAAAGGATCTGAAGCCAGCTACACCCCAACTGAGACAGAGATCCTGGCAGCTTATGAGGGAGTTCGAGCTGCCTCAGAAGTGACTGGCACTGAGGCACAGCTCATCCTGGCACCCCGACTACCAGTGCTGGGATGGGTGTTCAAAGGAAAAGCTCCTTCTACCCATCATGCCACTGATGCCACATGGAGTAAGTGGATTGCTCTGATCATGCAGCGAACCCGGATAGGGAATCCTGATTGCCCTGGGATTTTGGAAATCATCACCAACTGCCAGAAGGTGAGAGTTTCAGATTGTCCTCTGAAGAAGAAGAGGAGCAGGTGACACGAGCTGAGGAGGCCCCACCATATAACCAGCTACCAGAAGAGGAGAAGCGATATGGTCTCTTCACAGATGGCTCCTGCCACATTGTAGGGACAGGCTGGAAATGGAAAGCAGCTGTATGGAGTCCTACATGGGGAGCTGCAGAAATGACCGAAGGACAAGGTAGATCAAGTCAGGTTGCAGAGCTGAAAGCTGTTCAGCTGGCTTTGGATATCGCCGAACGAGAGAAGTGGCCAAGACTCTACCTCTACACTGACTCGTGGATGGTGGCCAGTGCTCTGTGGGGATGGCTGGAGCGCTGGAGAAAGGCCGGCTGGCAGCGCAAAGGGAAACCCATCTGGGCGGCTGAGATGTGGCAGGACATCCCTGCCCGGGTAGAGAAGCTGAGTGTGAAGGTCCGTCACGTAGATGCTCATGTACCCAAGAGCCGGGCTAAGGAGGAGCATCGTAACAACGAGCAGGTGGATCGAGCTGCCAGGATTGAAGTCTCTCAGGTAGATCTGGATTGGCAGCATAAAGGTGAATTGTTTCTAGCCCGATAGGCCCATGATGCCTCTGGTCATCAGGGCAGAGATGCGACATACAGATGGGCTCGTGACCGAGGGGTGGATCTAACCATGGACAGAGTCTCACAGGTTATCCATGACTGTGACACATGTGCTGCCATCAAGCAGGCCAGGCAGGTGAAGCCTCTGTGGTATGGTGGATGGTGGGCGAAATACAGGTATGGGGAGGCCTGGCAAGTTGACTCCATCACACTTCCCCAAACACGCCAAGGCAAGCGCTATGTGCTGACCATGGTAGAGGCAACCACTGGATGGCTGGAGACACACCCCGTATCTCACGCCACTGCCCGGAACACCATCCTGGGCCTTGAGAAACAAGTCCTGTGGAGACACGGCACCCCAGAGAGAACAGAGTCTGACAACGGCACCCACTTCAAGAACAGCCTCATAGACACCTGGGCCAGAGAGCACGGCATTGAGTGGGTGTATCATATCCCCTACCATGCTCCAGCTGCCGGGAAAGTTGAGCGATGTAATGGACTGCTGAAAACCACCCTAAAGGTGTTGGGTGGGGGAACTTTCAAACACTGGGAGCTGCATTTGGCAAAGGCCACCTGGTTGGTCAACACCCGAGGCTCCATCAATCGAGCTGGCCCTGCCCAATCAGAGCTCTTGAACACTGTAGATGGAGATAAAGTCCCTGTGGTCCATATGAGAGGTATGTTAGGAAAGACTGTTTGGGTGAGTCCCACCTCAAACAAAGGCAAACCCATCCGAGAGATTGTTTTTGCTCAGGGACCTGGTTGCATTTGGTGGGTAATGCAAAAAGATGGAGAAACATGTTGTGTACCACAGGGGGACCTAATTTTGGGTGAGAAGAGTTTGTAATGTTTCACTGTATATATGTGTGTGTATGTGTATATATATATATGTATATAGTTAAAAAAAGACTATTAATTTAGGAATGACTTGATAGTGTAGAATAAGGGGTGGATAATGTCCCAGTTCAGCAGGTGGGACTGGTTTATCACTGTGTGTGATCAAAGCTATGTATTCTACCCCCTCTATTCATTGCCTAAGAACAATGGAGCATTTGCAGCAGCTGCCCAGGACACACCTGACCCCTCAGACTGTGAGCTGGGTGTGAAAGACATGTGTGAGGTAACAGCTGTGATAGCTCCCCTCCCTGGAGTCGTTAGCACCTTCACACCAGCCTGATTGGGCGTGTCTGCTAATGGGCCATCAACTATTCCAAAATACCCCATGACACAGAGTTAGATCACCCTTTGTGTGACTCTCTGCCCTGGGGGAGGTACTGGGTGCTCCCACCTGGACCTGGGGGTACATATCTTGGGGTAAGAAGACCTCAGGGTCACTCATCAGATCCAGAGGAGGACCAAAAACCTCGTCAGGAGGAGACCACCACTTTCAAGCAGCCTGTGACTGTCAGCTGCACCAACAGGTTTTCCACTTTGGACTTTTACTTTGGACTTGGGGGAACCACACGGGGTTCAGCACAGGGAGTAACAAACCCCTTTGTGCTTGTGCCCCAGGGGGCTGGGTTATACTTTGTTGTGAGATGTTAATTTCTGAGCAATCCAAACTGCTTCAGCTCCGTGAGAATCATGCTGATACTTCAGCCTGCAAGGACACACACCTGCTGCTTGTCCGGTAGGCGACGGTCACTCCTTGCAAGTGTTTTCATGAGAACGTCTCAACTGCCTTCCTGATCTCCAGACATGGACCTCAAAACATCGGGATGAGATAATGCAAACACTGGACTTGTGAGAGATGGGCTTTTAACCAATTAGAAGTTCTAGGGTGTTGGGGTGAGACCTTTTTAGCCAATCAGATGTACCTCTAACCCTGTATAAACCGTGTGCTGTGTGAAATAAAAGGTCTGCACTACAAACTTCATAAGCTGGTTGGTGAAGTCCTTTCTCTCCACGAAAGTTCGTTTACTTTAACTGTTCATACCAACGCCTGATTTTTTTATTAATTGCTAAGAGATGCAGAAAGAGAGAGATAAGAAAAGGTTGGGGTAAAGCTAAAGTTACTTTTAGAAGCAAGGAAAAAGCTTACTAGGAGAAGCTACATTTTTACCAAGATACCCTGAGGGGGAAAACAGCTTCTACTTTTTTTTTGTTTGTTTTGTTCTCTTTCTTTGGTGCTTGTGATCGATATCTCTGCCCCCAGGGGGTGTGGAGTGCAGTCTTTGGATATGTAGATTTGTCGATCAGGAGAAGGTGTTTTGTTGGTTTTCTGGGCTGAGCAAAGTCAGGTCCTGATGTAGAGAGGCTTTCAAAAACTATGGTAGCAGTAACTCCCACAGACAGCGTGGGAGAAAATTTGGGCTTTCCCCGGGCTGGGAGAGTGTCGGTCCCGGCACAGCAGCAGCTCAGCTGGCAGAGAGAGATGAGGAGGTGAGAGAGGGGTGTGAGAAAAGTTCTCTATTTATTAAATATTTCGATGGTAGCAGAGGTTGTGGAGCAAAGAAAATAGGCAATAAGAAAGGTTTACTTACGTGTTGTGGTACCCTGGCTAAAATCCAATCCCCAAAGCACACCCCAAAATTCAGTTTTCCCCCTCTTAAAGGCAACCAAACCCCACCCTGTGCCGTCACTAGAAGGGTGTCCCCTCCCCTCTGATTGGTTATGGAATGATAAAGGCGGGGTGTAGATAAAAATGGCTCCTTCTATAGGGGCCACCTGGTGACGGGTTTTGGTTCATTTGCATTAATGTCGCAGTCCCTGTTTCCCGGTACAAATCCACGAGCCGCCTGTATGTTAGTAAAAAGAACCCTTTAAAATGCATACATTTCCCCTTGTTGTTAGTAATTTTTAATTCATTTGCTTGAAAAAAACCTGTTTATTTATTTCTCATAGGGGGAAGTAGGGAAGGATTTGTCCGTTATGGCAACGGGTTTTCTCTCTTTCCTTTTCCCTCTCTGAATTCTCGAGGTGTCTGCTCTGAGTTTTCAGAGTGTTCAAAAGAGTTTGGATGTGATTTTTAGCACGTAGCTACAAGCACAATAGCAGGAGTCTTTATGGCAGGCAGGCTCCAGCAGGATGCTCTGGCAGGAAGTTTGTCAGCTTTTAGGAAAATGTTGACAGATAACCTTTGTATGGGATGTTTTTGACAGAGTAACAGTGGAGGAACATTATTTATTGCATCTCTGTATTATCTCATTGTAACATGGGGGATGCACAGGAGTCCCCACTCCTGATCCCTCCTGGGGCCGGTTCTGCTCCTACCCAACCTCGGCTCCTTCCCATGGGGTCCCCTCTCATGACCAGTAGCCAGGACTGGGGAGAACTGGGAGGTTTTACTGGGAACAGTGGGAGCAGCAGGGTGGTGTTAAAATAAAAATAGGGCTGGGGGGGACATATGACCCCCCCCCCCCCCCCAATCAGTGCGAGAATGGGGGTGGGTGGTCCAGGTTGGACCTGAGGCCACAGAGAGGGGCTGCAGCCACAGGGGATTCAGGAGCTCTGTGGGGAGAGAAAAGGGGGTGACACTGAGTGTGTGTGGGGGGTCCCTGGGAGGGCACACAGGAGAACAGGACCCCCAGGGACCCCACACCTTCTGGCTCAGGTGGAAGCTGAGGCCCAGCACCAGGAAGATGAAGTCCAACACGAAGCCCCGGTCCCTGTCAGCATTTGCGGCGGGCGGTGTCTGGCAGCAGCTCGAGGGAGGGGGGGCTGGGCGGGTCTAGACCTTCCAAAACTTCTCACTGGCCCTCCAGGATGTACCCAAACCTCCTCCCAGTCACCCCCAGCCCATCCAGGACCCCCTGTATCCTCCTCCCTGCCCCTTTGGGATCCCTCAAATCCACCCCCACCCCCACTAGGACACTCCAACACACTCCAAGCACCCTTAAGGCCCTCCAACCCCCTTCTATTTGTTCTCAGCCCCCTGAGAACTTCCCAAACCCCCTCCCAGTCCCTTTCCAGTGAACTCTGGATGCCCCATACTCCCTCCCCAGTTGCTCCCTGGACCCTTTGTCTTGGTTTTGTCCTGGCCTCTAGCTCGAACCAACTTTCTTTCCCCTCTCCTTCTCCCCCTGCTCCCCAAAGCAGGGAAAAGGGAAGGGAAAATCCTTGAAAGAAGCTGAGCCAAGTCAGTATATATATATGTGTGTGTATATTCTCTAAATACCTACAATTATGTGTATACTATTTGCACCCACAATAGGGAAAAGGGAAAGGGGAGGGGAAAAGGGAAGGGGAAAACAGGGGTAACAAGAAGAGATGAACAGAAAACCAAAAACAATGGGTACAGAAGACCACTCCCACCCACCCACCGATTAAACCAGTACAACACAAGCCCACCACCACTCTTAGAAGAAAACTGGCTTTCCCCTCTCACGTGTAGGGGGGTCTCACTCCCGGTATTTCCCCATCTCTGTCCCCTCTTTGTCCCCACAGGAGGTTGACATCAGCCAACACCCAGGCTGGGACAGCAGACCTCTCCAGGTCTCAAGGGATGGAGGAAGGGAGTGACCTTCATGAATCCAACTTCCCACCATCCCACAGCTTGCCATCCAATCCCTTTTCCCCCTTCTCCCACGGCTTTCCCCTTGTTCTCACTGTTCCTAGCTGTCCCCCAGCTCTCTTTGGGAGCATTTCCTTTCCCTGCTCTCCTAGTTTCAGGGTCTCAGCACTTTCCTAATGAATTTTGGGGTCCCCTACTCTCTATTTCCCCTCTCTCACACCCTTTCCCCATATTTCCCCAATCCTCAGGCCCCCTTGACACTTAGCCTGGAAGTGCCACTCCCCTTTTCCCCCACCTCCTTCTTCTTTCTCATCATCTCCCCAATCTTCAGCACCCTCTGCACTCAGTTTCAGCTTGCCCTGCCTTCCTCTCCCCACTTTCCCTTGTCTTGCTTTGACTACTCCTTCCTTGCCTTTCCTTCCACACACCTCCCAACATTGCCTTGTCTTGCCTTGCCTACCCCACCCTCCTTGCTTTGCTTTGACTACCCATGACTTGCCTTGCCTTGTTTAACCTACCCATGCCTTGCCTTGCCTTGCCTGTGCCTCCTTTGTCTTGTCTTGCTTTTCCTTGCCTACTGCCGAGCTGTGCCTTTCTCTCCCCTCCCCTGCCTTGCCTCTTCTTGACTGCCCCTCCCTTGCCTTGCTTTACCTTTCCTAACCATGCCAGCCTTGCCTTTTTTTTGCCTAGACTTCCCTTACCTATCTCTGTCTTGTCTGCATCATACCTGCATGGGTCTGTCCTTGCCTACCCTTTCCTTCTGTCCCTTGCCTACACATACCTTGCCTGTCCTTACCATGCCCCATGAGTCCCTTGCCTCTTCTTGCCTTGCCTGTCCCTTTCTTGCCTCAGTTTGGCTCTCCTGCATTTCCCTTTGCCTCTCCTTGCCTGTCCCTCCCTTGCTGAGCATTGCTTTGCCTTGCCTTCTCTTGCCTTGCCTACTGCTCCACCGCCTGGTCCTTTCTGCCTTTCCCTTGCTGTGCCTCCCTTACCCCTGCCTTGCCTACCCTTTCTTGCCATGCCAGGGAAGGGGAGGAGCAGAAAACACAAAGCAAGGCCAGGCAAGAAAGCGCTACCCGAAATTAAAGGAGGGGATGGACAGGCAAGGCACTGAAAGTGACAGATGGCAAGGAGGAAAGGAGGGGTGGGCAAGGCAGGAGAGTAGTAGGGAAGGGAAGGGCAGAAAGTTGTAGGCAAGGCAAAGCAAGGCAAGAGAGCAGAAGGTAAGGCAAGTAATGAGAGGTGCAGGGAAGGCAAGGCAGCCCAAGAGTAGCGAAAGCAAGGCTAGGGAGGTGTACACAAGGTAGATAGTGCTAGTCAGGGCAAGGCAAGAGAAGAGGGCAAGATAAAACGAGGTACGGGTAGGCTAAGGAAGAAGAGGCGGGGCAAGGCAACCCATGGAAGTCAATGAAGAGGGAGACAAGTCAACACCAGAAAATTTTAGGGAAGGGAAGGCAAGGCAAAGCAGGTGTAAGCAAAGTAAGACATGCCCAGGGAAAAAAGGGATAGGGAAATAGAGGTAGAAGATGGGTGCAAAAAAGCACTGCAAGACAAGGGAGATCTAGGAAGATAAAGCAAAGATAAGAGAGAGGAAGGAAATTCAAGGCAGGGGATGGGTATGGAAGACAATAAAAGCCAAAGGAGAAGTAGACAAGGCAAGGCAAAGCAAAGGAGTGAGAGGCAAAAAAGGAAAGAGGAGGGTTTGCAAGGCAAGGCAGGTGAGAGGTATGCAAGGGAAGGCAAGGCCGGAAAAGACAAGGGAGGGGTAGGAAAGGCAAAGCAAGAAAGGGGTCCTTAAGTAAAGTTGGTATGTAAGTAATGCAAAATGAAGTGGAGAAAGCCAAACAGCCGGGCCCAGTGTTCCAGGTGCAGAGGATATGGATATAAAGAGCAGTGGACAGAAAGAGCAACCCTGACTTTTAGTTCTAGTACCTGTAGTGTAGAAAATCCAAGGCATATGTACAAGTTTTGATAATTGGCCCCACAATTCTAGGGTGGGCATTCAAGGAAGTGCATTAGAGTGCCTTTCCTGGGGTAGTAACCAATGCAGTCTCACTGCTTGCAGTAGGATGGGGAGGTAAAACTTGCAACAAGAAATGTCTCTCCCAGTCCACTGTTGTGTAGGAGCAATCCTTGGACTTATGCAATATTGGAGGTGGTAGCCAACCTTGGGGGTTTCTGGCTTCTGAAAGTGTATCCCAGTGCTTTTTCATGGGAAGGAAGGCAGGTAGGCCCAGTGCTTTGGATGCAGATGGTTGGTGGCAGGAGCCAGGAGCAGCTTTCTGTCCTGGCACATTGTGTGGGAGCCATCCCTCAGCCATTGCAATGGTTGAGTTGGTGTCCAAATTATGAAGAGTTAACTTCTGGAAAGGCTCTTGTTTAAGTATGAAACACTTCCCCTAGGACTTGTGCTGCAAGGAAGCAGGTGCCCAGATAATGAAAAGGACAGCAAGACCATTTCTATCACGCACCTCTTTTGTGGGAGCAACCTCCCAACCTCTCACCTGGCCCTTCTGTGAGTTATGCTTTTCCAGAGGTTTTCAATTATGCAGCAGGATACGAGTGCAATCAAATTTATTAGTCCATGGAATTGAGAAGGAGTTGGTGTTGCTTCTCGAGTGCAGTGCCAGTGAGTTTGCACATGAACGGGGAAGAACAGCCAAACCTTTGTGTCCCGGCACAATTCCTTTGAGGGTATTGACGTTTCCAACTTTGAGCTGCCATTTCGCTGGTTTAGTTTGGTTTAGTCATGGCCCTTGACTTCTGCTACCCTACACCCCCATCGTGTGGTTGTTCCATGAGCAGCAATAGTGCACCGGTGGAGCCAAGAGCTCTTTTTGCTCACATCCACTGCATGGGACCAGTTAGTTGTAAGGGTTCAGTTTTGGATCCTGGTTCTTCGAAACTCAAAAGATGTGATCCTGCCTATACCCGGAAAGAAAGACGAGTTGTCTCCTTGTTGGTTGTGCAGTTTCTAGGCCTGAAATTCCAACACATGCTCTTTCTTCTGGACCCTGTTCTTGGGGCACCAGCTGCTTTTGTAGTTTTGTAACTGGAGTTGGGGAGATCAAAGGTGTGTGAGGGGACACAGAGCTGAGCACACAGACCTGCGTGTGTCATGTAGTTTATGATTCAAAAGGGAAAGCAAAGGTCACAGCTTACTTTTTATTCCAGTCCCTTAGAAGTTTTGAAGCCGGGCTCTGCAAGAGGGAAAGAATATGATGGTGCGTGGAGCCGCCCAGGAGAGTGCCTCGCTCCAGGGGCGGGTGCTGGATGTCAAAGGAGGCGAGTTTAATGAGGGACAGCCTCAGCCTGGTGACGCGCCTTTCATGGCTAATACCATGACTTGGATATAGTTTGTTTAGGATCTCTTCAAACTTGAGAAAAGGTGCAAACACAGAATTTGAAAGGAAAGCTGCTGTCCCTGTGTGCGTGGTGGCCCTGTCCTTCAAAGTGTCTGTGAAACCAATTAACGCTTTTCTCCCAAGTTCTTTTCAGATTTAAATCATAGAGCTGGGATCGCCAAGAGGAAAAATGTAAGAATGCACGCAGCTGAAAAAAGCCTGGTGTGGCCCAACAGCCCCCGGGCGGGCCCCTCTCCGGTGGGACGGCGATCCCGAGGGGTGCCGGTCCCGTTCCCGTCATCTCCTGCTCCCCACGGGAGGAGCTGCTGCCGCTGCTGCTCCTTCTGCAGCCTCCGCGACTCCCGCAGCTCCCGCAGCCCCCGCAGCTTCCTCAGCCCCTTCATCCCCCGCAAGTTCCGCAGCCCCTTCATCCCCCGCAGCCCCCGCAGCTCTCGCAGCCCCCTCAAGTCCTGCCGCCCCCGCAGGTCCCGAAGATCCCGCGGCCCATGCAGCCCACTCAGATCCCGCAGCCCCCCTCATCCCCCGCAGCCCCCTCATCCTCCGCAGCCCCTTCATCCCCCGCAGCCCCCTCATCCTCCGCAGCCCCCGCAGGTCCCGAAGCCCCCGCAGTCCCCGCAGCTCTCGCAGCCCCCTCAGCCCTTTCAGCTCCCGCAGCCCCCGCAGCTCCCGCAGCCCCTTCATCCCCCGCAGCTCCCTCAGCCCCTTCATCCCCCGCAGCTCCCTCAGCCCCTTCAGCTCCCGCAGCTCCCTCAGCCCCTTCAGCCCCTCCATCCCCCGCAGTCCCCGCAGCTCCCGCAGCCCTTTCAGCTCCCTCAGCCCCCGCAGCTCCCTCAGCCCCCGCAGTCCCCGCAGCTCCCGCAGCCCTTTCAGCTCCCTCAGCCCCCGCAGGTCCTGCAGCCCCCGCAGCCCCCTCAGCCCTCGCTCTTCCTCCCGCGGGCAGGAAGGGGCTGAGCGGGCCCCGCACACGGCGCGGGATGTGCCAAAACAGGGACACCAAAACAGAGAGGCTTTGGTGTCACATCTCAGTCCCGGGGATTTCCAGGGTGGGACAAAAGGGCTTGTGCTCACTCAAGGGCGCTGCCTGCCCCCCTGGCACCCCTGGGTGGGTGTTCAGGGGTCCCTGGGACCCTCTGTTGCCCCTGACGCTGCTTGGCCGGGTGCCCATCCCCGGGGATTTGTGCATCCAGGCACATCCTCACCTGGGATCAGCAGCTCCAGGATGAGCTTCAATAGATCCTGGGGTCATTAAGCCTTATTAGTGCCCTACTAATTAACTCACCACGGAGAGACCCGCATGGTCGGCTGGGGGTGGGCTGTGCCGCCGCCTCGGCACCTCCAACCCTCTCTCCGTGGGGCACCCGAAGCCCCCTCAGCACCCAAAGCCGCTCCGCTGTGGGGGCTCCGAGCCGGGGGCTCTCCCAGGGGCTTTCCCGGGGATTTCACCTGTCGGGCACAGGGTAATTAAATCCAGGCCGCTAATTTACGGTTCCACGTTCCCAGTTCCGACTGCCAGGCTGGAGCTGGAGCTGCGGTTCTGTGCCAGCACCGAGGGCATCATCCCACAGGGCCAGGATTCATTCCTGAGGAAAGGAACCCTCTCCCTGCAGCCAAAGGGGTGCTGGTGGTACCAGAGCTGCTGAAACCAGCGCCGACCCCGCAGCCAGGCTTGCAGGTTTGGGCTCTTTTCCCCTTCTTTTCCTCCATCTCCTCCTTCTCCATTACCTCTTCCTCCTTCTCCTTTTTCTCCTTTTCCTTCTCCTCCTTTTCCTCCTTCTCTTTTTCCTTTTCCACATTCTTTTCCTCCTTCTCCTTTTCCATCTCCTTTTCCTTCCATTTCCTTCTCTGTTGTCTGCCCCTTTTTCTTCTTAACCTCCTCCTTTTCCTTCTTCTTCTTTTCTTTCTTCTCTTTCTTCTTTTCCTCCTTCTCCTCTTTTTCCATTTCCTTTTTCTTCATTTCCTCCCTTTTCCATTTCCTCTCCCTTCACGTCCTTCTCCTCTTCCTCTATCTTCTTTTCCTTTTCTTTTCTTCCTCCTCCTTTTCCTCCTCCTTTTGGGACTGCAGCCAGCTCTGCGTTTTCCCCCTGGATGAACCCCGACACCTTTCATTGCACTGATGGCCCCTCTCACACCCAACACCTTCCAACCCCGACAATTCTCCTTTTCCTCCAGCACCTCTTCCGGAATTAAACCCTAAAATCCTCCTGGAGGAGAAGCTTTCCCGGGAACTCCCGTTGGATCGGAGCCCTGAGGGGCTGAATCCCACCCAGGAGTGCTCAGCTCCCCCGGGACACTGAAATCCAACCCCTCGCGGAGCCGCCGGCAGGGCCCGCCAGGCTGGACTCTGATCACGGGGAACCTGAGGCAGGGCCTCCCCCCAGTCCCCCTCTCCACATTTCGGACCCCCCTCCCCCCCTTTCTGTCCGAAGAAAAACGGGAGTCGGGAATAAGACCCCGAGCGGGGCTTTTTCAGTTGTTTCTTTCACCCATTTTCGCTAAATCCCCGTGTTTTTGCGGAGAGGGAGGGAACCTTCCTGGAACGAGAGGGTTTAATGTCACCTCGGATCCTTCACCCCCTCCTGGCCCCGCGGGGAGGGGGGGAGAGGAGCCAAATGCCCCCCCCGCTTCTGCTTTCTCCACTTTTTGGCCCAAAATGAGTCACAGGGGGATTTTTTTCTCTCATTTTTCGGGACTCTTTTTCTCACAAGCCGAAAGGGGGGTTGGAAGGACAGGGGTTCTCGGGGGCTGCAATGGGGCCGAGCACCCCTGGGTGCCCTCCAGCAGCCCCAGCGGGGGTTCCCAACGCGGGGAACAAGGGACAACACCCCCGGAGGTGGCACCTCAGGAGCAGCGACCCCCGGTGACCCCTCAGCAAGGGGAGCGCGACCCCGCCGCGTCCCCAAAGCCCGCGTGGCTCCGGGAGGTGGTTTGGGTTTGGAAAGTCCGGCCCACTCATCCGGGGCTGGCGCGGGGTGAAAGCCCCAAAAAGCCCCAAAAAGCGCGTCCGTTCCGGTAAGGAAGGAGTCAATGGCCCTCCGGAGCCGCCTCGGGCCGCGCACGCCACTTCCCCGAGCGGGGCTGACTCACATCCCGGCGCTCGGCCCCGCTCCCGGCACCGTCTCCCCCCGCGCCGCGCCGGAGCCGCCGGGCCTGAGCCCTCCGTGAGTACCGGGGGGCACCGGGGGTGGGGGGTCCCGCCACCTGCCCCCTCCTCGCCCCGGCCCGGCCGAGCCGCGCACTCGGCTGCGACCCCCGAAATCCCGACCCCGGAATCCCGATCCCCGAAATCCCGACCCCGGAATCCCGATCCCCGAAATCCCGACCCCGGAATTCCGACCCTCGAAATCCTGACCTCCGGAATCCCGACTCCCGAAATCCTGACCTCCGGAATCCCGACCCTCGAAATTCCGGCTCCCGGAATCCCAAAGCCCCCGGTGAGACCCCAACCCCCGCCCACTCCCCGGGGCCGCCCCAGAGCGCCTTTTCCCGGCTCCTCCGGGTGATGCCAGAGGGTCCTGCGGCGGTGCCAGCGGGACGGGATGGGACGGGACGGGACGGGACGGGACGGGATGGGATGGGATGGGAAGAAAGGGAAGGGATGACTTCACCCCGTTCCGCTCCCGTCGTGCCGGGCTGGCCCCGCTCCCGGCTCGGCCCGCGGGGTTGGGGGAGCAGCGGGAGCCGCTCCGGGGCCAGCGGGGGAATCAGAGCGCGCCGGGATCGGGGATAAGTTTGGCCGCCGGGAAAGAGGCGCCGGAGCGCCGTTAATTGTGATTATAATCACATTAGTGTGTAATTAGAGACGCTTCCAGCCTCCTGGCCCCCCGCTCCGGGGGACGCGGCGGGTTCCCACCAGCGCCGCTGGGTCAGCCCCGAAGCGGCCGCTTTTCGCCCCAAAATCCCCAATGTCCTCCCGGCCGGAGAGGGAGGAAATCCCGACAGCGGGGCCGGGAACGGGCCGGGATCCCACCGGGAACAGAGCAGGAACCCACTGAGAACCCACCGGGAACGGAAGGGGAACCCACCGGGAACCCACCCGGAACCGCTGGAATCGCGGGGACACACACGTGTGAACACGCGTGGGCTTCACCTGTACCTGCACACGCGTGTACCTGCGCACACACACACACACACACACGCACAGGTCACGTGTGTGCTCACCTGTACCTGCACACACACACACACACACACACACACACACACGCACAGGTATGTCCCCACACGTGTGTGCTCACCTGTACCTGCACACACACACACACACAGGTATGTCCCCACACGTGTGTGCTCACCTGTACCTGCACACACACACACACACACACACACACACACGCACAGGTATGTCCCCACACGTGTGTGCTCACCTGTACCTGCACACACACACACACACACACACACACACACGCACAGGTATGTCCCCACACGTGTGTGCTCACCTGTACCTGCACACACACACACACACACACACACACACGCACAGGTGTGTCCCCACACGTGTGTGCTCACCTGTCTCTCACCTGCACAGGAGGGTGCCCACGTGTGTGTTCACTCACCTGCCCCCACCTGTACTCGGGTGTGCCACTGTGCTCACACTCGTGCCCGCGCTGGCACATACGTGTGTTCACCCTGCACGAGGACACACATGTACGCACTCACCTGTGCCCACCTGTACTCAGGTGTGCTCACCTGCGCTCGCACACACGCTGGCACTTGTGTGCCCATTGAGACACACCTGGGCACGTGTGTTCACCCTGGCACATGTGTGTGCTCCTGCACATGAGGAGACACATGTATGTACTCACCCGCACTCACATGTACACACATGTTGGCAGTTCTACGGCCACGTGAACGCACCTGGGCACGTGTGTTCCCCCTGCACACGCGTGTGCTCCCCCTGCACACGAGGACACGCGAGTCCGCGCCCACCCGCGCATCGCCGCAGCTTCCGGACTACAACTCCCATCACACCCCTCGCTGAGGGCGGGGACGAGCCGCCCAACTGCCCAATAGGGAGAGGGGGCGTGTTCGCTCCACCCAATGGGCGCCGAGGGGGCGTGTCGGTCCAGCCCCTCGGGCGCGCCCCGGTCACGTGGCGCAGGCGCGGCGGGTGAGCGCGATCGGAGGCGGCTTTGGGGGGACATTGGGGGGACACCGGGGTGGGACACGGGGCGGACACGGGGCGGGGAGGGAGGGGAGGGGAGCCGGGACCCCTTCCCCGCCCAGAACTCGCTGTGCTCAGGTTGGCAGCGCCTCTTTGCCGTTTTCCCGGGGGTTTTACCCCCAAAAAGTGGGCGGGGGGGGCACTCAGGGAGCAGCTTCAGGCCACGAGGGACCGGTTTCGGGTGGCGCCGTGACCCAAATCAGCCCCTTTTACCCTTAATTTTATGGGAGCAGCAACACTTTGGGGTCTCACCGCCTCTTCCCCTCCTTTTTTTCCCTTTCAGGACCCTCCTAAAGCAACAATTTGGGGTCTCTCACTCCCCACCCCTTTTTTTTTCCCTTTCAGGACCCTCCTAAACTCAAAGCCAGCGACTCCCCCCCATCATGGAGAACAACCAACCAGCGCAACAAGACCCCCCAGAACCCACCACCACCAACCCCATCGTGAGTTCACCCCGGGATTTTAGGGGGGTGCTGAACACCCCAAATCTGGGGAGGGGGACGAGAGCGAGCAGCACTTTTGCCACCAGTGAAAAGTGTAATTCCCAACTTTGGGAGGGGGGAAAACAGACGTAAACCGGCAATTTTTGGAGGAAAAATGAGCTGTCCCATAAAAATGATCGTTTTTATAATTAGCTTTTATCCCAATGAGGAAACGGGGTTTAGGTTTTGTGGCGCTGGAACCCTCTCCGTCCCTCCAGCAGCTTTTTCTACCACACACACCAAAAGAAAAAAGCCTGGAAATAGTTGAGCCGTTAAACCTCGGCGTCTGTCACAAGAGTTTAAATGAATCAGGAGAAGAATCGCCAGCAAAAAAAACCCCTAAAAATTAAATAATAAAAAGAATCAAAGGCCGGACTTGGGAACCGAGCAGCTGCTTTGCCCAAAAATAGCAACAAGTTTTATAACTCCGGAAAATGTAGAACAAACAATCGGGGCACATTTTTAGCCGAGAGAGGCGGCGGCGGCGCGGGGGGAGGAATTCCTGCCGCTCGCTTTTCCTGGAAGCCGCTCCGCGTGTTCTCAGCGCCACGCGGAGCTCTGACCAACTTGGCGGAGGGCCCGGGGCACGGACGGGCCGCAGCTCCGGGGGCTGCCGGGGGGTGGGAGCTGCCCCTCGGCCTCGGGCTCCCAAATTTCCACCGCCACCGTGTTCCGCAGGAGGCTCCGGGCGCCGAGGATGGATCCGAGCGGGAGAAGCCCGTGGGGGACGGCGAGAAGGAGAAGGAGAAGGAGAAGGAGGAGGAGGAAGCTTTTCTGGTCAGTCTCTACAAGTTCATGAAGGACCGACACACCCCCATCGAGAGGATCCCCCACCTCGGCTTCAAGCAGAGTACGGACCCCCCAGACCCGCAGGGACAGGGGACAGTGGTGACAGATCCCCTCGGGGACAGGGGACAGTGGTGACAGACCCCCCCTGTGTCCCCCTGACCCTCAGTGTCTCCTCTTTATTCTCAGTTAACCTCTGGAAGATCTACAAAGCCGTGGAGAAGTTGGGAGCCTACGAGCTGGTAAGGGGTGGCTGGGGGTGTCAGGGGTCCCCTGGGTGTCAGGGTGTTCCCCTGGACATTGGGGTGTCCCCTGGGTGCCAAGATATCCCCTGGGTGCCAGGCTTTCCCCTGGGTGCCAGGGCTGTCCCCCAGGTGCCAGGCTGTCCCCCAGGTGCCAGGCTGTGCCCTGGATGCCAGGCTATACCCCAGGTGCCAGGCTGTTCCCCGGGTGCCAGGCTGTGCCCTGGATGCCAGGCTGTCCCCCAGGTGCCAGGCTGTCCCCCGGGTGCCAGGTTGTCCTCTGGGTGCCAGGCTGTGCCCTGGGCACAAGGATGTCCCCCAGGTGCCAGGCTGTGCCCTGGGTGCCGGGCTGTGCCCTGGGCACAAGGATGTCCCCCGGGTGCCAGGCTGTCCCCTGGGTGCCAGGCTGTCCCCGGGGTGCCAGGCTGTCCCCTGGGTGCCAGACTGTCCCCCGGGTGCCCGCTCTCACTGTCCCTCCCTCCCGGTGCAGGTGACAGGGCGCCGGCTCTGGAAGAACGTGTATGACGAGCTCGGGGGCAGCCCCGGCAGCACCAGCGCTGCCACCTGCACCCGGCGGCACTACGAGAGGTGGGCACAGGGCGGGGCCGGGGGGATTCCGGCCCTCCCCGGGTCTCAGTGCCCCGTGCCAGGGCCGTTCTCACCGGGCCCCCTCGCCCCACAGGCTGGTGCTTCCCTACGTGCGGCACCTGAAGGGCGAGGAGGACAAGCCGCTGCCCCCCAGCAAACCCCGCCGGCAGTACAAGAGTGCCAAGGACGAGAAGGGCAGGAGGGGCAGGAAGGAGAAGGGTCGGGAGCAGGTGCGTGGCCCTTCCCGAGGGCGTGCGAGCAGCTCCAGCCCCCCATGGCCACCTCTCGCCCGTCGGGAAGAGCAAGGAGGGCTGTGGATCACTGGGAACAGGGGGCAGGGGGTGGGGAGGGGCTCGGGGGGATCCAGGAGCCCATCCCGGGAGGCAGCACCACCCCCACCAATGCCCTGTGCCCGCAGGTGGCCCCGGACAGGGCGAAGGCGGAGGTGGCAGCGGGCGGCGAGGACAGCGGGGACCCGCCGGAGCGGGGCCGGCTGGCACAGGGACCCCCCCCGCGCTGCCCCAGCCCGGCCGTGCCCGCCCCCAGCCCCCCGGGACGCTGCCCCAGCCCCTGCCGCGCCCACAGCGAGACCTACAAGCGCCTTTTCTCCAGCTTCTACTCCAAAGGGAACCACCCCATCATGTCCCCG
Organism: Pithys albifrons albifrons; assembly: GCF_047495875.1. Classification (NCBI taxonomy): domain Eukaryota; kingdom Metazoa; phylum Chordata; class Aves; order Passeriformes; family Thamnophilidae; genus Pithys; species Pithys albifrons. The sequence goes on from NC_092486.1 coordinate 505,859, forward strand.
CTGGCCAAGAAGAAGCTGCTGGCGCAGGTGAGCGAGGCCGAGTCCCTGCGCTGCCACAAACGCCACTGCCCCGAGGGCCGGTGGGTACCGAGCGATGCCACTCCCGGGCAGAGGAGCCCGGAGCCCTCGGGAGCTCAGGATACAGCTCCGAGCGCCGGGACCGAGGCGGGCGCGTCCCCCGGGGGCACAGACCCCCAGGGGTGCCCGCGGGCAGAGGGGCCACCACCCGCCGTGTTCACCGGGTACTTCCACGCGTGCCGCAGCGAGGGGCTGCCCGGAGCCCCCCACCCGCTCTGGGGGTACTTCTCCAGCCTCAAGGATTTTCTGGAGCCGGAGCAGCCGCAGGACCTGCGGGGCAAAGCCTGGGAGGGCCGGGGGGCCGCCGTGCAGGCCTGGGTGCCCCCGGGGGCCGGGCACGACCCCCGGCAGGAGGAGGAGGAGGACGAGGAGGAGGATGAGGATGAGGAGGAGCCCTTCGGCCCCAGGCTGGGCGCCGTGTCCCCAGTCCTTAGGGCGGCCGAGAGCAGGGACCGGGGCCGCAGCCCCCCGAGGTGCCACCGAGGGCTGCCCAAGCCCAGGCCCGTGGTTGCCACTCCCGGCTTTTCCGCGCTGCACTTCCCGGCGGGTTTCGGGAACCCCCTGGAGCCGCAGGGTGTGCCCGCGGCCCCCGCGCTCTCGGGCAGCCCCTTCCTCATCCCCGCCTTCCCCAGCCCCTTGGTGGTGGGCCCGGCGCAGCCCCCGCAGCTGCTCCCCAGCAGCGCCCCCCGGCATCGGCCCTACCCCTGGCACAGCCCCCGCCCCCTCGGCGCCCGCCCCGTGCCCGGCGCCCACCCCGTGCCCGGCACCCACCGCCACGCCAGGCTGTAGGGATGGATCCCACCCAGCCCGCACGCCCCGCGGAGCAGGGACAGGTCGGGATGCCCGACCGGGAAGCGCCGGGGCCGGAGGGGACAACCTGGACTGAGTCGTTTTTACTCCTGATCTCGAGCTGTTTGTACCCGACCTCGTTAGGGCAGTGACTTAATTGCATATCACACGTTCTCTATATTTTATATACACACACACATAAAAAAGGGAGCAAAACGAGTGCTGGAGGTTTGTGTTTTGCCGTGGCTGAGCTGGTGATGGTTATTCCCATCCCTCCATGCCTGAAACTCTGGGGGCCCCATGTGATTTGGGGGTTTAATTGTTGCCTCCATCCAGGGCTCCAGAGGGTCTTTCAGGGTTTGGGTGTCTGATTTTGGGGGCTCCCCAGGCACCACCAACCCCCTGTGATTGGGGGGTTTAACTCTTGCCTCCATCCAGGGCTCCAGAGGGTTTTCAGGGCCTGGGTGTCTGCTGGGAAACGCTCTGGCCCTGGCCAAGGCAGGGCCTGGAATGAACCTGCCCGGATGATCCCAGCCTGGCAGTGTTTGGGCTGTCCTGGGTTTTTGGGATTAGGGCAGGCTCTGGCGGGATCCCTGCACTCCCCATGGAGACCCAGCACTGAGACCTGCCCCAAAAGGAGATGTTTTTTCACAGCAGTTTGGGGGAATCACAGCCACGTGTCCAAGTCGGAACCAGCCTGGCTTTTTCCAGCCTTTTCTCCAGGTGCTTTTTGCCTCCAGGTGCCTTTTGGTTCCAGGAGCTCCAGCTGAGCTGCTGCAGATGATCCAAAGGCTTTGTTGGAGCTACAGGACTCTCATCAGCTGCTGCCCCTGCCCAGGGACAGTGGGAAGGGCACGGGGACGGTGGCACCTCCCTGTCCCCACAGATTGTTCTGGCTCCTGGAGCAGGAAATCAGCTTGGAAGGACCACACTGCTGTATCCATGGAAAGGCCAAGTTTTGGGATGGAAACTGGGAAATAATTGGTCCCAGGCAGCTCTGATCACTCCATGATGCTGGAGGCTCCTTGGGGAAGCACCACGGCCTTGAGCCCTCCTGGATCCTCCACGGAATGTTTTACACACCCCAGTTGGGAGCCAGGATGTGGCCATGGGGCCTGAGCTGTCCCACCAGGAGCTTCTGCCACACCTCTGAGCGAGGCCACTGGAGACACCACATCCCTAAGGATGTCTCAGCCTTGGAAACTGTGGCTTCAAGCCTGGAAGAGTTGAAGTGCTTGAACTGCAGCAGAATGGCAGTGAACCCTCCCTGTGAGCAGCCACCTGGTCCGTGGGGATGCTGGAGCAGATCCAAGCTCATCCCAGATGATTTTCACCATCAGCTCAGAGAGAAGGTTCCATGGTTGGTGGAATCCTATCAGCAAACTTGGGCTCAAGGTGATCCCGCACCCACAACCTTCCCTGTGGGAAATTTTGCCTGGGCTGAACCCACATTGCTGGCAGAGTAAAATCCTACCATTTTTCCCACCAAAGGCCAGGGAAAAGGGAAGGGAAGGCCAGATCCAGCAGGGTTTGGGGTGATGGCAAAGCTCAGCATCCTCCAAAATGCTGCTTCTTGTCATCTGGTGTGTGAGAGGCTGCAGAGGAGGGACAGTCCCTGGGAAGGATGAGGAGAGCAGAGACTTGGGCACATTCCTGCCCTCAGAGGGGCTGTCCAGGGCTCTGTGGGTCTCCAGCTGATGGGAATTGTGCTCCCCAAAGGCATCTCAGCCACCAAATGTTGCTTCATGGGAAGCAAAAGTCAAGGGCTTGGGATGCAGCAGAGCCACAGCCTGGGATGGGCACACAGGGAGTGTTGGGATTATCCCAGGGATCCACAGCAGTCCCAGCACAGCTCCAGGCTCACAGTGCCTGAGGGAAATGCAGCTGTAAAGGCTGTCAGGGCTCAGGGCAGAGCAAAGCTGAGCCTTTAGCAGGAACAACATTCCCAAGAGCAGGAGGAATCAGCTGAGTGTTGCACCCAGAGAAGGGAGGCCACAGGGAGGAGGACTGAGGGCAGAGCCCACGGGGGCAGCTCCAATCCCTGCTCCCTGGGCCCAGGGACAGGACCCTGGAAAGCTGGAGCTGTGCCAGGAGAGGTGTAGGTTGGATGTCAGGGAAAGGTTCTGTCCCCAGAGGGTGGTGGGCACTGCCCAGGGTTTGGGCATAGCCCCGAGGCTGCCAGAGCTCCAGGAGGGTTTGGATGATCCTCTGGGGCACAGGGTGGGATTTTGGGGTGTCTGTGCAGGGCCAGGAGCTGGATGGAGGATCCCTGTGGGTCCCTCCCCTCTCATCATTCCCTGATTCTGAGGGAGGTACAGGCAGGACCTGCCCACCTGCTCCAGCACCCATAGTGTGGAGCCTTCCCTGGATCCCCCTGCTTTATTCAGCCATTCCTCCACAGCTCCACAAATCCCTCACCAACAGCTCCTCCTCTGCTGCCTCTGCAGGGGCTGTGGACACAAACTCAGCACAGATTAATCATAAATAAAAAAACTCAAGGAAATTTTTATTAAAGAACAAACAAACCCAGAAAACATCTGCCCTGTGCCCAGGGGGCTGCTCTTCCCCACCCCTCAGCCCTCCTGAGGGTCCCCATGGCTGGAGGCAATGTTGGAGGAGCTGCCCAGGGGCACCACATGCCCGTGGCCGGAGCCCCCCTGGGGTGGGGGGCACTGCTGTTGCTGCCCAGCATGGAGGGGACCCTCCCCAGGGGCTCCAGGAGGAGTTCCTGCCAGGCTGGCCCTTACCCCCAGGGGTCCCTGGGGTCAGGAGGAGTGTCCTGGAGGGGCTTTGCGGGGCTGGTCCCACCTTGGGGGGCACCAGGCTGGCACAGGGGAGGGCAGCAGTGGAGAAGGAGGAGCAGGAGGAAGGCTGGATGCCCGGCCATGTGAGGGGCACGGTGGGAGCCTCACCCATCCCAGACTGGCTGACACCACGAGCAGGGTCCTGGTGGGGCTGGTGGTGGTCACTGTGGAGTAAGGCAGCAGGTCAGAGGGGGGTGGGAAATGTGCTCCCTAAAAGCACCCCAAGGGCTTGAGGAGCAGCTGAGCCACAGCCTGGGATGGGGACAGGGAGTGTCAGGACTATCGCAATGCTCTGCCCTGCAGCACCTCCAGACTGAACAGAAGGACCTGCCCTGGGCCACTCTCCAGGGTGAGATCCCAGAACAAAGCCCAGCACTGGCACAGCCCAGCAGGGAAACCACAATAGCCAAAACTGGCAGAGCTCCACTGCCAGACCACTTGGAACCACCCAGGGGAACCTCTCCCTGCTCCTCCCTGCTCAGATCCCCAAGGAAACCTCTCCCTGCTCAGACCCCCGCAGGGCAGCCCCTCTTCCTTCAGTGTCTGATCTCCTCCCAAAGTCCCCTCTTTTGGGACAGGAAGTCCTCTTTCCTCCCCAGCCAACCCTCCTGGCCCAATTCACGTGCCCAGCTGTCCCAACACTCCTTAGAGGTTCCCTGGAACTGTCCAAGGCCAGGCTGGATGGGGCTTGGAGCACCCTGGGACAGTGGGAGGTCCCTCCATCCCAACCCATTCCAGGGCTCCTGCCCATCCCTGGCAGCTCCAGCTCCGTCCCACCAGCAGCTCTGGGGGTCTCAGCCCCTTCTCAGCTCCAGCCCAGAGGCAGCTGAAAGACTTGGGGTTCAACTGGCACTGGGATGGATTTCAACTGGCAGGGAGTGGGGTGAGGTGGGATATTGGGAAGGGATTGTTGGCTGGGAGGGTGGGGAGGGGCTGGGCTGGGATTCCCAGAGAGACCTGAGAGCCCCTTCCAGGGCCTAAAGGGGCTCCAAGAGCTGGAGAGGAACTTGGGACAAGGGATGGAGGGACAGGACACAGGGAATGGCTTCCCACTGCCAGAGGGCAGGGATAGGTGGGATACTGGGAAAGGATTGTTGGCTGTGAGGGTGGGGAGGGGCTGGGCTGGGATTCCCAGAGAAGCTGTGGCTGCCCCAGCCCTGGGAGTGTCCAAGGACAGGCTGGAGCCCCCTGGGACAGTGGGAGGTGTCCCTGCCCAGGGCAGGTGGTGGAATGAGATTATCTTTAAGGTCCTTCCCAACCAAACCATTCCACAATCCTCTGCAGTTCCTGAGTGAAACATGGAGTGACTGACCACTGACTGTTCTTGCCAGGCTGGGACCACCAACCCACCACCCTGGGTGGTCCAGGAGGGCAGGAACAGGCGACTCCAGCCACCCCCACACAGTATGGGGAACAGCACAGACACACAAGGACACTTTGACATCAGCAACAACCTCTCCATGGCACAGCCTGGAATTCTCTCTGCACCACCACTGCCCTGCTGCTCCAGCAGCTCTTCCACTGCCCCCTCCCACTGGACACAGAGCCAGACTGAACCCCAAGGGAAGGCAGGCCAACTTCTCCACAGACCCAACTTCATCCACAAATAACCAAAGGAATGGGAAGAAACACACAGAGAAGACAAACCCGGAGTCCTGGGGCCTCAGCAGAGGGAGGGTCCTCAGTGCCCCCCAGGGTGTGCTGTGGGCCCAGAACACAGACAGCACTTAACCCCCTCTCTGGCCTCAGGTTAAACACCCTCTTCTCCATCACCTGCTCAGAACCAGCTGCAGTGAGACAGAACTCCTGGGGGCATCAGGAGGAGCATTCCCAGCAGGTCAGGGGGTGCTCCTGCCCCTCTGCTCAGCCCTGGGAGCCACATCTGCAGTGCTGGGTCCAGCTCTGGTTTCCAGGACAGCAGGGACAGGGAGCTCCTGGAGCTCCAGGGATGGGGATGGCTCTGAAGCTTCTCTGCTGTGAGGAAAGGCTGAGGGAGCTGGGGCTGTTCAGCCTGAGAGGAGACACTGAGAGGGGACCCCATCCATGTGGGTTAATATCCAAAGGGGTGTCAGAGGCTGGCCCAGCCTCTGCTCGGGGTGCCCAGCACTGGGACAGGAGGAACAGGCAGGAACTGCTGCCCAGGAAGTTCCACTAGGACATGAGGAAGAATTTCTTTACTGTGTGGATGGCCCTGCCCTGGAACAGAGACCAGGGAGGGTGTGGAGCCTCCACTGGGGTGTCCCAGGATCTCCTGGACACAATGCCATGTGCTCTGGGATGGCCCTGCTGGAGCAGTAAGGTGGGAGCAGTGACCCACTGCCCCATCCTGTGATTCCTGTGGGGAACAGAACCGTGGGGGAACCTCCCTTCAAGTGGGCAACAAAAAAACAGACTTCAAAACCAAGTGCTGGGCTTAAACCAAGCAGGTCTGCAGAGTCCAGACCCCCCCACCTGAGCAGGGCCTGGCCCCCAGACCAGCCCGGGCTCACCTGGGATCCAGCCTGGGCTCCCCTGGGATCCAGCCTGGGCTCCCCTGGGATCCAGCCCGGGCTCCCCTGGGATCCAGCCCGGGCTCCCCTGGGATCCAGCCCGGGCTCCCCTGGGATCCAGCCCGGGCTCCCCTGGGATCCAGCCCGGGCTCCCCTGGGATCCAGCCCGGGCTCCCCTGGGATCCAGCCCGGGCTCCCCTGGGATCCAGCCCGGGCTCCCCTGGGATCCAGCCCGGGCTCCCCTGGGATCCAGCCCGGGCTCCCCTGGGATCCAGCAGAGGCTCCACTGGAATCCAGCAGAGGAGCAGCCTCCCAGAGCAGCAGGCACTGCCAGCTGGGGTGGCCACATTCCCAACAGCACCAGCTGGAGCCGGGAATGGGGAGGTGTGGAGAGCTGCTGGAATGTCCTTGGAGGGGCTGTTGAACCTCATGTCCTCCCCCTGGATCCAGGGATCCAGCTCAGATCAGACACTGGCTTAGGACAGAGCCCAAAGGAACACCTGCAGGGAATTCCCCCCTTTTGCTCCCTCCAGGATCTGGGATGAGGGGTCTGAGACCGCTGTGCCCACAGCAAAGCCCCCTCTGCCCTGGCACCTCATGCCCCTTCCAGCACCCCCAGGAATGGAGGGAAAATCCAGAGGGATTGGTGTTTGAGAGCATGGTGGTGACTCCGGGGCACCCACAGAGGTGGTGGCTGGGCTGAGATGGACACACTCATTGCCTTTTTCCAGAGAGGAATGGGGTGGCTCTGTCCATCTGTCCATCCATCCACCTGTGCCTGTCAGGGACATCACCCAGCTCTGCTCCTCCCTGTAGGAAAGCAACAACCAGGAGCTCAGGAATGATTCCCAGATGGCACAGATCCAACAGTGGCACTGGTGACACCAGTACAAACTGGAACAGCCACCCATCCTCCCCCCCAGCAGCTCTGCCCTCTGGCTGGACAAAGATACACAAGCACAGCACCAGTGGCCACCAGATGTCCAGTACTGGGACAACTGGGGAGCTGGGATCTGTATCCCAAGGTGGAGAGCTCCCAGTACCTGGGAATTCCTCCCCTCAGGGGTTCTCCCCACGCCTCTGGGTCAGTTCCTCTTACTTGCCCTGTGCTCTCCTGGGGCCCTCCCAGCCCTGTGCTTACAGAATTCACACCCCAAGGCAGCTTTGCCGGCAGATATCCACCTTTTTGGGTGGATTCCTCTGATCCAACCTGCCTGATTTCCTCCTCCACCACCACCCAGCACAGCTCCAGCTCAGGTCTGAGCATCACACCTGGGTTTTCCTGCCTTGTACCACAATTCAGTGGTGCTGCCTTGGCTGTAGCCAATATTCCTGGTGCTGGGAGCTGAAAGGGTGAGCCCTCAGGATGGGAAAGGTGTTCCTGCCTGTTCCCAAGGGCTGGAGTCACCTCTCCTTGTGCCCTCTGAGGGACAGCCACAACTCCACCCAGATCTGCAGCTCCAGGTCCTGCTGAGCAGGAGGCACAGGTGTGATCCAGCACCCCCTCAGTCCCCAGAGCTGCTCCCAGGATGCCACCACAGTGCCAGGGGAACCCACACAGCCCTCAGAGCCATTCCTGGAAAAGAGGAGCTGAAGTTTTAACTTGTATTTTCAGGGTAAAGCCACAGAAACACTCAATCTGCTTTCACAGGAAGCATTTGCACCAACCCCCCTGGGAGACTCCTCCATCTCCCACCTCCTCCTGATGCCCAAGGGGTAAGGAATGAGAAGTTTCCCCTCAAAGTGCAGCCCAGCAGCTCCAGGCACAGCCTGGTTTAAATCCAAGTGTGGGCTTGCTGCTTCCTGCACAGGCCCAGCTGGAATTTCAGAGGGAACAACCAACACCAGCTCTGGCTACTGCTGAAAACACAAGAGTTTAAGCCCTCAGCATTATCACCAAAGGCTTTTGTAAATCCAATCTGTTCCAGGAAGCCCTGGATTACGTAATGCTCTGTGCCAGAGGGACAGGGAGCTGATGTCAGGGCTATAATTAGCTCCAAAAACACACAGCTCACCCCATTTCCTGTAAAAGGCAGCTTTCAGTTTGCTTTTGAAGCAGCTCTCAGCACCAGCCACACAATTAAGCCCTGCCTTGAACACACAAGCTCAGCATTGTGGGGAAAAGTCACAGCTCAGGATCAAATACCCAGGCCCAAGTGACACCACCTAAAAAATTAACCTGTTCCTAAACCCTGGCCCTGGAGCCCCCCTGTGCCAAGTCCCACCACCCTCCTGGGCCCTGGGGGGGTCTCAGGGCACAGCAGCTCTGGGGATTCAGGGAAGAGCACAAAAGCTGTTTCCCACATGGATGAGGAGCTTCAGACCCACCCCAGGGGCTCAGGGGGCTGTGAGGGGCACCAGCTCAGGGTCCTGTGCCAAGGCTGAGCTCAGGGGCTGAAGGAAACCAGAGGAAGGGAGGAAGGATGTGGATGTTCCCAAAGCTGAGCCTACCCAGGAATTTCATGGGAACTCCCAGCAATGATGGATGCAGTGTCAGCTCTAAGAGGATCCCTGGCTGCTGCTCTCAGTGCTCCACCAGTTTCCAGCCAAAGGCCTCACCTGGAGGAGGATAAAGCTTCCCTAAATATATCCCAGCACACACTCCATGATCCTGCCCTGCAACAGGGAGCAAAGCCACAGAGCTCCATGGACCTGTAGTGGGAGATGTCCCTGCCCTTGGCAGGGCTGGGAATGACACACCTTTAAGGTCTCTCCCCAACCCAAACCATTCTGGCATTCCATGAGGATACAAAAGGAAGATGGCTCTGCCTCTCCTACAGCAGCTCACCCAGGATCTGAATTTGTGTGAGGAAAAGTAGAAAAATCATGTGCAAGAGGGAAAAAAGTCCATAATAAAGCAAAACTGCCAAGTTGGAGTGATTCTGGAACCCTCAGCTTTCCTTAATCCTTGCTGGGAACCGGAGCTGGATCCCCACAGGATGCTGAACTACTTTCTCCCTGCAAATCCTGCCTCAAACCACCCCAGTTAACCCCTTGGTACATTGTCAGCAGCCCTTTCCCTGCAGTGCCTCCTGCAGTTCCCTGAGGCACATTCCAGGTTTCTCCCCCATGTCCATGCCCAGGAAAGCAGCCAGAGGAGGAGATGCTGGTGTCGTCCAGCTGGACCAGGGGGCACCCACCTGAGCCTTGCTGGAGGCACATCCCACCCACCCCTGTGCAGGGATCCAACTCCAAACTGACACTGGCTGAGGATGCAGCCCAAGGGACACCTGCAGGGAATCCCCCTTTGGCACCCCCAGGATCTGGGAGTGAGAGGTCCCAGCTGCAGCACCAACACCACCATGCTCACAACAAAAGCCCCTCTCAGACCTGGCACTTGGTGCTTTTTCTCAGCCACACCAGGACTTCCTGGAAGCAGGAATGCAGCCAGGGTTCTTGAGACTGGAATGGGCCAAGAATCCAAAGAGTAAGAGCATTTCCTGCTGTCAGTGATCCTCCTGCAAAGGGAGGTCTCAGCACTCCAAAACTGGCTTCCACAGCACAGCAGTGAGGGAGCAGCAACTGGGGAGCTGCAGAAGGGAAAGGTGCAGCATTCCCAACACCCACAGGGCCCAGGGCATTGGATACAAGCAGCATTTCCAAGGGGAATACAGCTCCAGGCCTCCAGACAGCATAGCCACTGGAAGACAGGCAGGACACACTCTACAAGGAGCTTCCCTCCTGTCCCCACAACCTGTTTCTGCCAGGAAAACCTGGGGATTTGGTACCAATTCCCATGGTGATGCCAGCTCTCCAAGCCTACCTGGAGAGCCCCTTGGTGCAGCACCAGTGTGGGCAGGGTTAGGCGGGATACTGGGGAGGGATTCTGCCCTGGGAAGGTGGGGAGGGTCTGGGATGGAATTCCCAGAGAAGCTGTGGCTGTCCCATCCCTGGGAGTGTCCAAGGCCAGGCTGGAGTGACCTGGGCTAGTGGAAGGTGTTCCTGCCCAGGGCAGGGGATGGAATGGGATGGGCTTTGAGGTCCTTCCAACCCAAACCAGTCCATGACTCTGTGATGTGATGCACAACCAACCCTGACACAGACAGATCAGCACGTGGTCCTTCCCAGGACCAGGAACAGCCTCCCCACCCTGGCCACGCCTGCCCTCGGGCTGTGAGGGGCACACACAGCTCAGGTGGGCAGAGATGGGCAGGTTCTGTGGGGAAAGGTGTCCCAGCTTACCTGTGGGCCCTGTGTGTGCATGGGCTGCTCCTCCAGCTGTGGCTGTGCCGTGCCCAGGGCGCCCGCACGGCCCGGCTGCCCCCGCAGTGTCACCGTGATGGTCGTGGGTGCCTTCAGGCCTGCAGGACACAGGGGAGGTGCCCCTGAGCCACAGGGACTGGGGGGGCATGGGGGCATCCAGGGGGGGCAGCCGGGGGGGAGGCAGCTACGGGGGGCAGCCAGGGGAGCAGCAGAGCCACTGCAGAGGTGGCACAGAGATCGTCAGCACCCATGGCTGTCCGTGAGGGAAAAGGGTTGGGAATGTTGGTTGTGGGTGCTCCAGGCACCTCCACCACCTTCCTGCTCCCCTTCTCCCTCACTCCCAGGGTGCTCCAGGCACTCCACCACCTCCCTGTCAACCTTGTCCCCCCTTCTTGGGGTCACAGGATGTACCAGGCACCTGGATCACCTCCCTGACCTGCTTCTCCCTTGCTCTTGGGGTGCTCCAGGCACCTCCATCCCCTTCCTGCCCATCTTATCCCTCATCCTCAGGGTCACAGGATTCTCCAGACACCTTCATCACCTTTCTGCCCTCCTTGTCCCTCGCTCCTGGGGCGCTACAGGTACCTCCATCCCACTCCTGCCCCTCCTCTCCTCACCCTCAGGGTGCTCCAGGCACCTTGATCACCTCCCTGTCCTCCTTCTCCCTCCCTCCTTATTGGGGTCACAGGATGCTCCGGGCACCTGGATCCCCTCCACGCCCACCCTCCTCTCTCACTCTCAGGGTCACAGGATGCTCCAGGCACCTGGATCCCCTCCATGCCCCTCTCCTCTCTCACTCTCAGGGTCACAGGATGCTCCAGGCACCTGGATTCCCTCCATCCCCCTCTCCTCTCTCACTCTCAGGGTCACAGGATGCTCCAGGCATGTGGATTCCCTCCATCCCCCTCTCCTCTCTCACTCTCAGGGTCAGAGGATGCTCTAGGCATGTGGATTCCCTCCATCCCCCTCTCCTCTCTCACTCTCAGGGTCACAGGATGCTCCAGGCACCTCGATCCCCTCCATGCCCCCCTCCTCTCTCACTCTCTGGGTCACAGGATGCTCCGGGAACGTGGATCCCCTCCATCCCCCTCTCCTCTCTCACTCTCAGGGTCATAGGATGCTCCAGGCACCTCGATCCCCTCCATGCCCCCCTCCTCTCTCACTCTCAGGGTCACAGGATGCTCCAGCCATGTGGATCACCCTCCATGTCCCCCTCCCTCCCTCCCAGCACCTGTATCACCTCCCTTCCTCCTCCCTCCCCCCCAGGGCACTCCATGCACCCCGTGCCCCTCACCTGCTGCCTGGTTGGAGATCTGTGCCAGCCCTGGCAGGCTGCTGGCCAGCTTGGCCAGCCCCCCGTTGGCCAGCAGCTGGTGGATGGCGGTGGGCTTGGCGCCGGTGCCCAGTGCCACGGGGATGGTGCGCACCACGGTGCCCGTGTCTGCCGGGAGGGCCCCCAGGCCCTGCAGCGTCTTCCCTGCCGAGCTCTGCGGGGACAAGAGGCAGCCCTGAGCCCCTGGGCACAGCCTGAGGGGTGGCACAGCCCTCCTGCCCCCATGGCAGCCAGGGCTGTTCACAGGGCACGGCTTTTCTGGTCCAAATTCCAGTCAACTTGTCCCTTCCAGTTTGCACATCTTATTTCAACCAGAAAACATAACTGGGACAAACCGGCCCCACTTCCAATGCAGTCACTTGAGAGGTCACAGGTGTGACCTCAGACTGAGGGGTCACAGGTGTGTTTTCCCAGAATATCCAGGAGAGTGATCCCTGATTCCTTTAAATCCACTCTCCAATCCAGTATTTTCTAGGAGGCTTCCTGGAAACACCTTCCCACAGTGCTGTTCCCCGGACCTCACGTCACCTAAGGCAGCACTGAGCCCCCACTCCTCATCTCTGCTGGTCCTGGGCAAACAGGGCCTTCTCCAGGTTCCTGCAGCCCCACCCCATTCCCGGTGGGATGCCCAGTGGGTACCTGCACGGCTGGCCCAGCAGCAGCCACGCTGGCAGGCAGGGAGGAGGCCTTGGTGCAGATGTCCTGCAGGCTGAAGCTCAGCCCTTGGAGCAGGCTGCTGGCAGATGCTGCTCCTGGGAAAACAAAACAATGGGAAAAGAATAAAATGAGGTTTGTGGAATTCCCCACCATGACATTCCAGGGGTGTCCCATGGCTGTACCCCGAGGCTGGTGGGGATCCACACATAGACACACATTTCACAGGATCACAGAAGATCCTGAGCTGGATGACCCACAAGGATCATGGATCCAGTTCCTGGCCCTGCACAGACCCCCCCAAAATCCCACCCTGTGCACCAGAGGATCATCCAGACCCTCCTGGAGCTCTGGCAGCCTTGGGGCTGTGCCTAAACCCTGTTCAGTGCCCGCCACCCTCAAGGAAAGGACCTTTTCCTGATATCCCACCTGAATCCCCCTGGCACAGCTTCATCCCACTGCTGCTGCAGCTCCAAAGGTCTCCTGTGAAACCCAGGAGGCTGGAGCATGTCGAGTTTAGTGTCTCAAGGTACACACAAATGACACCACCAACAGGTCACCTGCTGCAGCTCCCACAGCAAATCCCAACAAATCCTGCCCCAGCTGGACCCAAAGCACGCAGGGGGTGCAGGGAAGAGGCTCCACTGGGGGATGCTGAGCCTGGTTTACCTTTTACCTTCCCAGGGCAGACATGGGGAGGTGGGTACCTTGGAGGGCGCTGGCTGGCTGGGCCTGCAAGCCATGGGTGCTGCTGGCCACCAGCCTGCTCTGCAGGGCATGGAATGCACTGGGAGTGGTGCTGCTGGGAATGCTGGCTGGAGAGGAGCTCAGAGAGGCCTCTACTGCTGAACTCAGCCTGCAAGAGAGGGGAGAGGCTCCAGTGAGTGACCAACTGCACAGGGCACGGCTGGCACCAGCCCCAGCAACCAGCAGGGCTCCTGCAGGAGGGGAGCAGAGATGCAGGAACACAAAGCCAGAGGATGATGGAACTGTTAAGGCTGGAAAGGCCTCTGAGATCATCACATCCACTGCAGGAGCACCTATGGCAATGTCCATGGATTTCCAGACTGGGAGACCTTGTTACAAGTGTGCACCTCCCTGGGTCACCCTGCACAAGCCATCGAGCCCAGAGAAACACTCCTGTTTAAAACCCACCTTCTATTTAAAACAGGTCTTGTCCCTCTCTCTCAAATCACAGAACCCCAGAAGTGTTTGGGTTGGAAAAGACCTTAAATCCAGTTCACCTTAAACCCAGAGACACCTTCCACTATCCCAGGTTGCTCCAACTCTGCCCCAGCCCGGCCTTGGGCACTTTCAGGGATGGGGAATCCACAATCTCTCTGGGCAACAAGACCAGTCAGTCTGGTTGCCCAAAGCTTGGGCTGAATTAGAAGGGAAAACATGAGATTCATTTCCAACAGAAATCCCTATGGACAGCCCATGACCCTCATGAGTCACTTTGAGCTTTTCCCTGTCTTTGGGATACAAAATGTTTAGCTGCCAGAAGGAATGAAGGGTTAAACTCTGGATTTCCGCCAAAGCCACTCCAGTCACTCCAAAACCAGAGATGAGCAAACTGGAACTGGGAGCCCCATATGAACCACGACCCACCAGCCACAATACCTTCCATTCCTGCCCATTTCTGCCATTCCCAGCCTTGCCTCCCGGGTGGCAAAGAACTTCCAGGAGCCCAGGAGTCTCCTCCCACACAGCAGAGAATTCCAGGGAGAAGCAAGACACCAGAGAGCTGCACATGCAGGAGGGCCCCTGCTGCAGTGTTTCCTGTCAAAGAGACCCACAGCTGATAAATCCCAATGCCCACTCACTTGGGGGTGGAGAGCAGCCCCGAGAGCTCCTTCGCTGCGGCCACGGCCACGGGCAGCGGCTTCCCGGAGACAACTGCAAGAGAAAAAGGACAGTCCTCACTCTCCCTCCTCCACGGGGCTCAGGTGCTGCTGCAGGGATCCCCCTCTCACAGGTACAGCCATGGGCTCCTCCTGCTCCCAGAGCAGCTTGTCCAGGGACAGCACACATCCCAAGGACCAAAGTCCAGTTCAAACTGTAGTGGAGTGACCACCAAGACTGAAGGAATCAGCTTCCAAACGCTCGGGACTCTCAGGCCCTCACCACCAAATCACACCTGTCTCCTCCACATCCTCTCCACTAATCCCCTCCTAAGTCCACCATGGCATGGCTGAACCACCTCAATGGATTTCTGGGATCTGGCTGATGGATTTTGTAAGGATTCTTTAATTAAAGACACTTTACAAAATACACAGGGATGCGACAAGTCACGACACTTGTTTATTGTGGCATTTGTTGGGATACAACTCTGTTTGTCTTGTGCTTTCCTCCTGCTCACACCCGGTAAGAGGGAGTTCTTGCTTTGGTTCATGTTTTACTTCTGCAATTCATTTCCTTTCTGTGAAAAGAAGTAAAGTTTGGAAGATTAAAAAATAAAATAAAATAAAAGACTCCGGAAAGCAGAGATTTTCAAAGCTGCCCAAAGAGCAACCATAACCTTCCAAAAGGAGGTGGATTAAGGCACTTCCACCGTACAAAACAACTGCTAAGTAGCCAAGAAGTGCTTGGGAAAGAGCAGAAATATTCCTCAGCTTGGAAAAGCTCTGATTTCTGAGCAGAATGAAGCCACTTTCAGTCCAAAACCTCACAGATGCAGAGCTCCGGCAGAAGGAAAACACGCTCCAGACAAGGTAACATCCCTCAGGGCCACAGGGAACAGCAGCAAAGCTCCAGAGGCCTCCCTTCCAAAGGCTCCCGGGAAGAGGATGCAGCCCTTCCCCTCTCCCTGGGCACAGCTCTGCTGTGGAGGCTCCTCCTGGATGCAGAGGCAGGAGAGCTGGAGTTTGTGTAGGTGCATCAAAGGTGAGCTGTGCCAGACTCAGGGCCTGGGGCTGCAGGGCCCGAGCACACCAAGGGCCTCCAGAGGGAGGGAGGGACACGGGTGCCATCCCTGAAGCAGGAGCACATTCCAGGCGGGAGCAGCAAACCGGAGAGGCACACACCTACATGGAGCAACAGGTCCAGCACCCTCCTTCCTGCGGGAACAGCACCCTCCTTCCAGCAGGGCCAGCACCCTCCTTCCAGCAGGGCCACCATCCTGCTCCCAGCAGGGCCACCATCCTGCCTCCAACAGGTCCAGCACCCTCCTTCCTGCAGGAACAGCACCCTCCTTCCAGCAGGGCCACCATCCTGCCTCCAGCAGGGCCAGCACCCTCCTTCCTGCAGGAACAGCACCCTCCTTCCAGCAGGGCCACCATCCTGCCTCCAACAGGTCCAGCACCCTCCTTCCTGCAGGAACAGCACCCTCCTTCCAGCAGGGCCACCATCCTGCCTCCAACAGGTCCAGCACCCTCCTTCCTGCAGGAACAGCACCCTCCTTCCAGCAGGGCCACCATCCTGCCTCCAACAGGGCCAGCACCCTCCTTCCAGCAGGGCCAGCACCCTGCCTCCAACAGGGCCAGCACCTTCCTTCCAGCAGGGCCACTATCCTGCCTCCAGCAGGAACAGCACCCTCCTTCCAGCAGGACCAGCATCCTGCCTCCAGCAGGAACAGCACCCTCCTTCCTGCAGGACCAGCACCCTCCCTCCAGCAGGGCCACCATCCTGCCTCCAGCAGCAGCTTCACACACAGAGGAAGGAGGACGCAAGGAGGTGTAAAAACAGAGGGAGGGTAAAATTCACTTCCCAGCTCCAGGCTGTGCCCAAGCACTTTGCTGGAGTGTGCAATTCCAAACACTATGGATATGGAAAACAGGCTCCTGCCAAGCTGCTGCAGGTCACACTGCCCCAGCTGCCCCCAAGCCACTCATACCTTGAGCCATCACCTTTCCTGCAGCAAAATCCTCCAAACCCAGCAGCAACAGGCCAGAGGCACAGCTCCCTCCCCTCCCGGCAGGTGCCCTGGGGCGGGTCTGGGCACCTCCAGGGCCCTGTTTTCAGGCTCAGAAGCAGCTGTGCCCCCACGACTCACTTTCTGCCTGGGTGGTGAGGGCAGCTCCGGTGCCCAGGGCAGTGGCATCCCCGTGGGAGACAATGGTCACCTTGATTTTGGCTCGTTTGGAGGGTTTGGAGCACTGGGTCGGGCTGGGGCTCTGGTGCCTCTTCAGCTGCACATCCTCTCTGTCAGCCCCTTCCGAGGGCTCTGCCACCGGAACTGGGGACACAAAGAGCTGTCTGAGCACCCGTGACCCGAGCTTGGCTGCTGGGGCACACAGGGACATGTGCCCATGCACACACCTGCACTGCTCCATGCCAGCCTGGCCCACTCCATGCACCAGAACACGATTCCCTCTCCTCCTGAGCTGCCTCCTGCCATCCTGTGTGTAGGGGTGACTGTGAGTGCATCCCTTAAGGAAAGCAGTTTAGAGTTCTCCCTTAAAGAGAAGAGAGCTACCTGTGGTGTGAGTGGTGTCTTGTGACCAATGAAATGCTTCAGTGTATGTGAGGTGAATGGGCGAGCCAATAATGCCATGACATGTTGGCTGTGAGAGGATATAAAAGGTGTGGATGTTACTGAGAATACATCTCCTACCAGGAACTACTCCTACTATGAACTGTCTGTGAAACTATCTTGAATGAAGTCCTGTAAGCCTTCTGATCAAAGCCTTCTGATGCTGCTGTGCCTGAGCCCTTCTGACTGTCATTCACGCTGCTCCGTTGCTCAGGGAAGGGGACCCCAATAAATGGTAACCCCTACACCTGTCCTGGGATTGGCTCGAGCTGCACACGGGCCAGAGCAGGTTGGGTGGGACACCTGCCCTGCCCCTGCACTGGCATCACGCTCCAAGCCACCCTTTGCACTTCTAACTGTGGCACAGCCTCTCCTGGCACAGCCCCCTCCAAGAGCCCTGATTTCCAGGTGAGGGCTTCAAGGTGGAGATGTGTGGAGATAAAGAAGGATTTGTGAGTTGAGAAAAAGGTTTTGGAACTGCAGGCAGATTCTGAGGCCTATTAGCAGGTACTAAATTAGTTCTATGAGAAAGACCAACAAGCCAGCAAAAACAAAGTAAGATAAGAAGGTTTTGGGTCCAGCTGCCCCTGGGAAAGGAACGTTGAAGAGACAAAATTCTCACTGCAAAGTGAACATCTGTCCAGAAAGTGTCATCCAATTAAAAGCTGTAATGAGGTTTATGGACACTGTGACTCAACCTATGGTACTTGGCTATGGGTGGGATTTAAGAACATACAGTGTGTAATTTGAAGTTAGAGTTAGCTTTTACCTTTACTTATTTTTTCCTTTCTCCGTGGAGTGATTTAATAAACTCTCCTGTGTGTGACACCTGTGAACTGTGCCCTCAATAATT
The DNA here is from genome assembly GCF_047495875.1 of Pithys albifrons albifrons. NCBI lineage: Eukaryota > Metazoa > Chordata > Aves > Passeriformes > Thamnophilidae > Pithys > Pithys albifrons. Next base: position 523,536 of record NC_092486.1, read on the forward strand.
AATTATCGGCCGCCACAACCTACAGTGAACTCTCACAGAGACGTGCAGAGCTGCAGCAGGATCAGAGCTCAGCCCTCCTGCTCCTCCAGCACAGCCCGGGGATCGCCCCCAGCGCTGCTCCCGGAGCGGGGCGGGATCTTGGGAGGCACCAAGCAAAGCAGGAAAGGGGCTGCAGCAAAGCCAAGCCCCCCAAAGCCCCACACTGGTACCAGGGCAGGAAACCCACGAGCTGAGAGTTCTCTTCCACACCCATGTCTCACTATCCTTGACGTGTCACATCCATTCTATCCTGTCTGAGGCACCAACTTCCCAGGGCCAGAGCCCAGGAAAAAGCACAGGGGACCACTGGAACAAACCACGGCCATGAGCTGCCACATTCTGCCCACCCAGCATCTCCCACCATCAGCCCAGCCTGAAACACTGGGAATTCCCTGTTTCCAGGTGGCCCTGGGCATCCAAGCTGTGTATTCCACCGCCCAGGGGCCAGGATGTGCAGCCCTTTTATTTTAAGTACCTAGATACAGATCTGTAAAATGGATATAGATGTGTGTGTGTGTGTGTGTGTGTACACATTTACACACTCTCCATGTACCATCCACACACCTCAAAACTGGGGATATGGGACAGGACTGCAGCCAGATCCTGGAATTCTGTGTGACTCCAAGCATTTTGGGGCTGCTCTGCTGCCCAAGGCAAGTGCCAAGCTCCCTGTCCTGCTCTCCATGGCTGGACCTGGGGCCTGTTCCCTCGTGCAACACTTCAATGCCTTCCCCCCTCTCCAGCCATGCCCCATCCACCCCATGCATCCGGAGAGCCCTCGGAGCCTGAGGGCACCACTGCCCCACCCCAGGGCCACCAGCCAGGCAGGACAATGCAAAGCACATGCACAGGTGTCAGGTGTCCCTCAAAGCACCAACAAGCAGTGACCCAACATCCCTCTGTGTCCCCACCACTGCAGGGCAGAGCCTGTGCTTCCCTGTGGATCCATGAAGGGCTGGCTGCGTGTTCCCAAGGAACAGCCCACTCCCAAATCAACAAATGCTCCACCCAGCTTCCTACCTCACTTCCCAGGCAGTAATGAGCCCAGAGATCCTAATTAGCTCTCGGTGTCATCAACAGACTCCCCCCAGGCTGGTGCCAGCTGGGAATTCTCCTCCAGGGCCCCAGGAGTGCCTCCTCCCCTCCAGGCACAGGGAGAGCTCCGAGCAAGCCTCAAAGGGGGAAAGATACCTTTCAATGGGGCTCAGGAGGGAAAGGGCCCTCCCAGACCACCATCCTGGGACAACACCTGGCTCAGGGCTGGTCACCAGGGCTGGGGAGTCACAGGAGCAGCATCTGGGGTGTTACAGAGGAACTTCTCACACATGTCAGCTCTCAGCACCCTAAGGGAGAACTGACACATCCTCTGACACCACTACAGCCTCTCAAAGCCTTGGGTTTCCACATCTCCTCCCCTCCTAACCCAGATCCACACACTCACTGCCATTCATAGAGGCAAAACCTATCTTTGGATACTTCGGATTTTGCCCTTGATCCCAAACCCTCAGAGCACAACACGCCCTGTGCTCGAGACTCCAGGGCTACAGAGTGCTCAGCTCTGGGTCCAGACACCCCCATCCCTGCTCCATGACACTTCTCAAAGCCATCCCTGTCCCTGCTCCATGACACCTTCCAAAGCCATCCCTGTCCCTGCTCCATTACACTTCCCACAGCCATCCCTGTCTCTGCTCCATTACACTTCCCAAAGCCACTCCTGTCCGTCTCTGTCCCTCTTCCATCACACCTCCCAAAGCCATCCCTGTCCCTGCTCCATGACACTTCCCAAAGCCATCCCTGTCCCTGCTCCATCACACTTCCTGAAGCCATCCCTGTCCCTGCTCCATCACACTTCCTGAAGCTACCCCGTCCCTGCTCCATGACAGCTCCCAAAGCCACCCTGTCCCTGCTCCATCACACTTCCCAAAGCCACCCCTGTTCCTACTCCATGACACCTCCCAAAGCCATCCCTGTCCATGCTCCATCACACTTCCCAAAGCCACCCCTGTTCCTGCTCCATGACAGCTCCCAAAGCCATCTCTGTCCGTGCTCCATCACACTTCCCAAAGCCACCCCTGTTCCTGCTCCATGACAGCTCCCAAAGCCATCCTGTCCCTGTCCCCCTGCTCTGACTCCCTCTGGCCAAGCAGAGCTGCTCCACATGTCCCTTCTGGGTCACTTGGCCGTCCCTTGTTCCTCTCCCCGTGTCTGGGAGGCTCCACCACCACCACGGGTGGTCTCTCCAGGTTGGTGTTCCCACCCCCTTCATCTCCTCCAGCACAGACAAGGGTTAATTGCAGTCCCATGCCCAAAGCTCTGTCCAGCAGGGCACACTGCCTGCCACACACCGCGGTACCGCCGGGAACAGGGAACAGCTCAGGAATGCCCCAACGGGCCCTTGGCTGCAGCTCCAAACACAGCAAAGAGGAAGCAAAGAGCAGGGGGACAAGGGGACACACTGGGCCACATCCCCAAACCAGTGCAAGAGGAGAGGAAGATGAGGGAAGAACGCAGCAGAGACAGAGAGGAGGCAGAGACAGGGAGAGAGCAGGAAGGGAGGGGATACTCACCAAAGAGACATGAAGAGGTGCCAGGAGGAAGAGCTTTCCTCACCAGCATGTTTTGTTTCAGAAAAGCAGCAAACTGAGCTGAAATGAATCAGAGAGAATTACAGGATCACAGCTTGGCTCTGAAGGGGACAGTGAGCTCCAGGGACAGCACAGACAGCTCGGAGCAGGGACAGTGCTCTGGACATGGTTCCATCCAGCCACGGGCACAGCAGAGACACAGCGAGCTCCTCCTCATCCCACCGCTCACCAGGAGCCTCTCCAGCCCCACAACCACTGGAACAAGGGCAGGCCCAGATGGGAGAGCACAGCTGAGCTTGGCTCAGTCGCACCAAGAAGCTGAGAGCAGCTGCAGATGGGAGCCAGCACATCCCTGAGCAGCTCCAGGCAGGAGCAGCAGCATTCCCGACAAAACCAGGCAGCCATGGCACAGCCAAAGACCCAGAAAGACCCTCAGACCCTCCTCCTGCCTCCCTCAGCTACAGCAGCAAAGCAACACAATCCTTCAGTCTGTGGCCTAAGACATTAAGGGAAATCCAAGCTTCAGCTTCCCCGAGTCTATCCCTGAGTTAGGGAAAGGCTTCCAAGGATGTGGAAGGTCACACTGCTGTAGGAGACAACCATGACCCTGTTCAGGTCTGCCCTGAGCAAAGAAATAAGGAGAGAAGGGAGGATGGAGAACTATTCCCCAGGTATTTGCCAGGAGGATCCCTCATCCACAAAACCATTCCCTACATTCCCAGCATTCACCAACACAGCAGTTTTAATCAGCAGTAACAGGACACAAAATTCCACAGTTCAGGGTGTTCTTACTCAGAACAGGTTTTCCACAGCCATTTGCTCCAAGATCACTCTGTAATTCCACAAATCTCACAGTTCCAGTCTCAATTCAACAGCCTCAACCATGCCCTGAGCACCTCCAGTCTCTCCCTAGGGAGACCTCCAGGATGTGAGACACTGCACTCCCACTTCCAAAAGGATCAGAGCAAGGCTACACAGGGATTTGATGAGCCAAAGTGGAAGTCCTTCCCACTCCCAACAGCAGGAAGACTCCACACGCTGCAGAAACACCATTCCCAACTGAATTCCAACTCTCCACCAGCCACTGCCGTCATGTGACAGGGACAGGGAGCTGAGCTGGGTAAGAAGCTGCCACTGGGAGCTTGGAATTCAAGTCAGGACTTGGAAGACAAGAACCTGCACTTGTCAGGACAGAGAAAGACCAAAACTCTGGGTGCTGAAAGGGTGGGAAAGCTGCAGGGAATTACCTTGTGCCTGCTTGTGTGCCAGGACTGTGTCTGGCCTGGGCACCTGCCTCTTGAGGAGCTGTGTGGTGGACACCTGGGGCGGCTTCTGCAGGGACACGGCGGCCACTTTGGTCTTGGGGCTGGAGGTGGGGCTGCTGGACACGCTGGACAGGTCCTGCTGGAAGAGAGGGACACCTCTTACCCCCATCTTTCCCTGGGTCATCCTAACCCTGAGTGTCAGGAATCCCTTAGCTGGAGCAGCACATCCCAGGCAGGAGCAGCAGCATTCCCGACAAAACCAGGCAGCCATGGCACAGCCAAAGACCCAGAAAGACCCTCAGACCCTCCTCCTGCCTCCCTCTCAGGGTTCATTTGCCTCACCACAAGCCATTGGAATCATGGAATTGTTACAGCTGGAAAAGACCTTTAGGATCATCAAGTCCAACCATAACTGAGCACCACAGTCACCACCAAACCATGTCCTCCAGTGCCACATCCACATGTTTTTGGAACACCTCTAGGGATGGTGACTCCACCACTGCCCTGGGCAGCCTCTTTACAACCCTTTCCATAGAACTTTCTCCCAATATCCAACCTAAGCCTCCCCTGGCACAGTCCGAGGCCGTTCCCCCTCCGCACCCGCTCTTTCCTCCCCTCCATCCTGAGTAACCTCTCAGCACATATTCCCACGGCACAGAGGCACATCCACACACAACCCCAGCCTTTCCCGGCTGCAATCCCCGCGGGAAGGGCTCCCACCTCCGATCCCGAGGGCGAGGCTGGCACTTTGGCAGCAGGGGAGGTGGGTCTGCTGCCCCTCTCGGGCAGGTCGAAGGGCAGGTCCCGCCGGGGGCACTCCCGCGCCTTCCGCTTCCTCTCCGCATCCAGGTCCCGCGGGTCGGAGCCCCCCTGGCCCTCGGCGCGGGTCAGCACGCCCGTCAGGAAGTCAGCGATCTCATCCTGGGAGGGGGAATAACAGCGGGAGTGAGAGGTGGGCAGGGCTCCGACAACGATCTGCACAGCCTGAGGCAAAGGAAGGATGACATTCCCAGAGGGACAAAGGGAAAAGTCTCCGTAGGTTTAATATCCTGCAGGAAGGTTCCCTCAAATCTCAGATCACAGAATGACATTCCCAAAGGGAAAAGGCTCTGTAGGTTTAATATCCTGCAGGAAGATTCCCTAGAACGTCACAGACAGACCAAAGAATGACATTCCCAGAAGGACAAAGGGAAAAGGCTCTGCAGGTTTAATACCCTGCAGGAAGATCCCCTAAAACCTCAGACAGACCAAAGAATGACATTCCCAGAGGGACAAATGGATCTGTAGGTTTAATATCCCACAGGAAGATCCCCTAAAACCTCAGACAGACCAAAGAATGACATTCCCAGAGGGACAAATGGATCTGTAGGTTTAATATCCCACAGGAAGATTCCCTAAAACCTCAGACAGACCAAAGAATGACATTCCCAGAGGGACAAATGGATCTGTAGGTTTAATATCCCACAGGAAGATTCCCTAAAACCTCAGACACACCAAAGAATGACATTCCCAAAAGGACAACGGGAGAAGCAAGTGCAGTTTTAATACCCTGCAGGAAGATCCCCTAACACCTCACAGACAGACCAAAGAATGACATTCCCAAAGGGACAAATGGATAAGGAAGTGCATATTTAATATTCCACAGAAGATTCCCTAAAGCCTCGCAGACAGACCTTGGCTTTCTCATTAAAGCTCTTACTCTGCTGATTTTGGACACATGGGAGAGAAATGTGATGGTTTCCCCAAACATCCCCAAAATTCTGCTGGCACCCCCTGGGAATCTCAGGAAATTGTTCTTAGTTTAAGGGGCACCCCCAGGAACCTTTAAGGGGCACCCCCAGGAACCTTTAAGGGGCACCCCCAGGAATCTCACACCTCTCCTCCTGAAACCACCAGTTCCAAATGCCCCTCAGGAGACAGATCCCTTCAATCCAACCAATCCTGGCTGGAACTTGTGGGCACTGAGACACTTCAGCAGGGATTATCCTTTTTTTTGGGTGTGAAGGGAAGGTTCCCAGGGTTACCTGGATGCACCTGTCCACCATGCTCTGGGTCAGGCCTTCTGACTTCTTTTTGGCTTTGCTTATCCTGGGAAATAAAACCACATGGAAATGAACACATTTGGTTTGCACTTCCACACTCCCGACCCTGAGTCAGGTTCAGGGGGTCACACTGAGCAGGGGCCCAGCTTTTAACCAGGCCCAGCTCTTAAACCGGGCCCACCCTTTAAGCCGGGCCCAGCTCTACCTCAGGCCACCCCATTCCCATCCACGACCGACTCAGCTTGCTGGGGCAGTTATTCCAAACTCAGCCAAGCTTGGACCATTTTCCTGCCATTCCCAGCCACTTTCAGCACCAGATCTGGGATTTATGTACACAGCACAACCCCAGCATTCCCGGGAACAGGGAGCATCCCCTTGGCAGGCGTTACCTGAGGTTGTCATCTGCTCCCCCCACCACCACCATGCTGTTGTCCGCCCGGATCTTCTCCCGGAAATCCTCCATGGCTTCGATGTTGCACTGCAGGGAGTTCTGCCCGATGACGAAGAGCACGGGGGTCTTCATCTCCAGGAGGGGATCATCGACATCCTGCAGGAGCACCGGGAATTGGGATCAGGAAGGGCTGAGCCAGGACCTCTGGAGCCGAGCACTCAGGGTGAGGCTGAAGAAGCACTAACGGTGAATCCCGGCAGGATTTATGGAAGCTGCTCCAGCAAACCCCTTCCTGAGGGATTTCCAACACCCTTGGAATCAGCCACTTCATTAGCACAGCTCTAATTATTCCCAAGCCAGTCACACACTGCTCAGCTCACAAAGGAGCAACCCAGGCTGGTGGTAAAGCAGCTCTGGTGCCAAATGAGGGATCCGGGACGTGGTTAACGAGGGATCCGGGACGTGGTGAACGAGGGATCCGGGACGTGGTGAACGAGGGATCCGGGACGTGGTGAACGAGGGATCCGGGACGTGGTGAACGAGGGATCCGGGACGTGGTTAACGAGGGACCCGGGACAGGGCTAACGAGGGACCCGGGACAGGGCTAACGAGGGACCCGGGACAGGGCTAACGAGGGACCCGGGACAGGGCTAACGAGGGACCCGGGACAGGGCTAACGAGGGACCCGGGACAGGGCTAACGAGGGACCCGGGACAGGGCTAACGAGGGACCCGGGACAGGGCTAACGAGGGATCCGGGACAGGGCTAACGAGGGATCCGGGACGTGGTTAACGAGGGATCTGGGACGTGGTTAACGAGGGATCCACACATAAGACCCTGGAAGGAGCTGCAGTAACACATCCCAGCACAGACAAGCACACACAGCACCTCTCACACCTGCTGCTGCCGCCTCAGGAATCCCACCAGAAATGAACCAGTCCCTCCTCTGAATGCAACACCTCCTCCAAACACAAATCACACGGACACTCCACCAAAAATCTGCCAGCTGTCACTGGACTTCCAAGCCTGATCCCACGAAACAAGGCAGGGAGGTCACATCAAGCAGAGCTCTTGCAGAAGCTCCAGCTGGTCCTTACCCCTCTGGGGCCATCCACGGTGAGCAGTGGGAATCCAAGGCACACAACGGCTGTGACATATTCCATCACTGAAACCTGGGCAGGGAGAGCAGTGCTCAGCATTCCCACAGCCTGAGTGCCCTGGAGCCAAGGCTGCTGTGCCAGGCTCAGAAACACCTGCCATGGCTACACTTGGCTTGGGGGATTAAAAGTGATTAGGAAAGGTTAAAAAACTCAAATTCTCTCAGAATGATGAAAGCCAGGCCCTGGAGAGACCAAAGCCAGCTCCGAACTGAGGCTGAGCCTGGAATGGTTTGGGTTGGAGGAACCTCAAAGTCTATGCAATGCCACCCCCTGCCATGGGCAAGGACACCTCCCACTATCCCCGGGTGTTCCAACCTGGCCTTGGACACTTCTAGGGATGGGGCAGCCACAGCTCCTCTGGGAATCCCAGCCCAGGGTTTCATGGAATCCTGGAATGGTTTGGGTGGGAAGAGACCTTGAAGATCATTCATTTCCACCCCCTGCCATGGGCAGGGACACCTCCCACTGTCCCAGGTTGCTCCAACCTGGCCTTGGGCACTCCCAGGGATGGGGCAGTCACAGCTTCCCTGGGAATTCCATCCCTCACCATTCTCATAGGGAAGAATCCCTTCCCAATATCCCACCTATCCCTGCCCTCTGGCAGTGGGAAGCCATTCCCTGTGTCCTGTCCCTCCATCCCTTGTCCCCAGTCCCTCTCCAGCTCTCCTGGAGCCCCTTCAGGCCCTGCCAGGGGCTCTCAGCTCTCCCTTCTCCAGGTGACCCCCCAGCTCTCTCAGCCTGGCTCCAGAGGGGCTCCAGCCCTGGAGCAGCTCCGGGGCCTCCTCTGGGCCTGCTTTAACAGATCCACATCCTTCTTGTGCTTCCCTGTGGATGCAAAGGACTCAGGTACTCACGTGACAGGCCACCAAGGCACCCGTGTTCCACCCGATCAGGATGATCTGCTTGTGAGAGAAGTGGTTGTGAATCTATGGGAGACAAAAACGCAGGGATGGAGCAGCAGGACAGACAGTGGATGACGCCCTGGGGTGGCACAGCACCTCCAGGAAGGGGAACCAGGTCAAAGGGAGCACAAGGACTCCCTGCCACAGCCACTGGCTGCCCCTCACCTCTGCCACTTTGCCCCTGACAGCCCCGATCATGTGCTCCAGGCACTGCAGCACTCCCACCCCACTGCCGTTGTTCAGCAGGGAGGTGGTGATGGGAATCACCTGCCAGGGCAGAGGGGAAAGCAGGAATTAATGAGGCCTTTACTGGGGACAACAGGTCCCGACAATGAGAGCAGACCAGAGCCCAGTTCATGCATGAACTTGTGCTTGATCTTCTTCCCCCAGGATTCACTTGTAGCTACTGAAACCACAGGAATTCCCCAGAGATTCCCGACAGAACCCACCTCCCCTCACTCCAGTGTACCAACCACACTCATCAGGAGACCTGTGAGCAGCTCCAGGGCCAAGAGGACTAAGGTGACCTCTCATCTCCCTTCTCCAACCCCTTCCTACCAGAAACCTCATCAATCCCTAAAAACAGTATCAAAAAACCTCAAATACACCGGATTTGGGCAACTCCACCCCATGCAGTGTCTCCAGCAGCAAACTCTGCAGGTGGCAGGTGCCAGGCTCTGCTTCCCAAGGCCTGTGGTCCCTCCCCCCGAGCTGAGCCCACGCACCTTTCCCAGGCAGGAGAGCTGGGACTGCCAGAAGCGGTGCCGCCGGGACGTGGGGAACAGGGAGTTGGAGGGGCCGGAGGAGGCGATGAGGATGAGGGGGGAACCAGGCAACTTGCTCTGCAAAGCCCAGCAGGAGACAACAAGTCAGGGGCAGCAGCTGCCCTGCAGAGACCTTGCCAGCCTGGCCTGGCCTGCACAGAGGGGCAGGAGAGGTCTTCTCCAGCTCCTTAACTGATTGTTTTCCCAAGGCAAAGCTTGGGATAGTCCAGGGGGAATGTGCTGAACAGGAGGACTCTGATTGAAAAAGTCTAAAACAGGGGAAGAGGAGCCCAGGAGACAGAGGTGGAAGGAAAAGGAGGAGAGGAAGAATTTCCAAGCCAAAGCTCCCTTGGGATAGTGCATGGAGAATGTTCCTAACAGGAGGACTCCCTGATATTAAGCAGGTCTATAACAGAGGAAGAAGACAAAAGGAGGGGAAGAATTTCCCAAGTCAAAGCTTCGGATATTCCAGGGGAAAGTGCCCAACAGAAGGACTCCCCATCACCAAGCAAGCCTAACACAAAGGAAAGAGCCCAGAGGAAGACAGAGGTGGAAGGAAGAGGAGGGAAGAGAGAACAATAAAACTGACGTGGGAGAGGCACTTACTGGTTTATTGTGGGACAGGACACCCACTGCTGGGTCCCAAGGCCTCTTGAGCAGCAGGGACAGAGCCTCGGCCCCTGCTGCTCCTGTCTTGGCCGTGGAGGAGAGCAGCATCCTGTCGATGAGTGTGGGGATCTGGAACCAGAGCCAGCAGGGACTGAGAGAACACCCACAGACAGAGACAACAATTCCAGCTGTGGCTGCACCAAGGCAGAAGGGCACCAGCTACAGCCAGGTCTCCCACTGCCTGTATCACCTTTCCTTTCAGGGTCTGCAGGGCATCCAAGTAGGCAGCCAGCACGGGCAGGCTGAGGGTCTCCACCAGCGTCGTGTGCAGCCACTGGATGAGTTTGGTGTCCCAGTTCACACTGGCCAGGGCCTGGCGCACCCTCCGGGCACATTTATCCACCGCTATCCGCCTCAGGACCGGCTCGTTGCACGCCTGCAAACAGGAATTCCCAAAGGAACAGTCAGGGGGGAAATCAAGCGTGACACATTCATCCTGATCCCTGCGGAGTGTCGGCCTGGCCAGCCCAAATTCCTCTGGGAGCAAAGCCCAACATCTGGCTGTGAGGACTAAACTCGTCTCAGAAGAGGAGACTGAGGGGGACCCTCCCAGCAACACAAAACTCCTCTGGAGGAGCAGCTCCAATCTCTGCTCTGTGTGACCAGCAACAGGGTCCTGGAATGGCTGGAGCTGTGTCAGGGCAGGGTTGGATCTCAGGGAAAGGTTCTTCCAACAGAGGGTGGTGGGCACTGAACAGGCTCCCCAGGGCAGTGGGCACAGCCCCAAGGCTGCCAGAGCTCCAGGATGATCCTCTGGGGCACAGGGTGGGATTTTGGGGTGTCTGTGCATGGCCAGGAGTTGGATGGATGATCCCTGTGGGTCCCTCCCAGATCAGGATATTCTGTGATTCCATGAAAATCATGGCTCAAAGAGGCCCAGAGCTGCCTGTTCCTTGAGGCAACATGACCCAAAGGCTGAGATTTTCAGCTTGGCTTTACTGGGCAGGACAGATAAGAAGGACTCTTACCCCCTCATTGGCCAGGCGAGCCAACCTGTCCGACTGCAGCGCTTTGTGGATCTTGTTGAACAGCTTGTTCTGGGCCATGGTCCAGCCTGTCCTGTGGGGACACACAGGGGCTGTCACACCCCACCCTGGGCCTGGGGGTGCTGTCCAGGAAGGAACCAAACTCCTTCTAATGTCAACACTGAGGCCTGAAGGGTTCCATAGGGGGGAATTCATGCACATCCTCCTTTTCTTTGGCACTAGAATGAGGCTGAACTGAGGATGTCCTCAAAGAGCTCCCCCTGTGCTGCCACTGCTGAGGCACCTCCAACCCCGGGGGCAGTTCTGGGCCCTCAGCCCAGGAAAGACACTGAGGGGCTGGAGCATGTCCAGGGCAGGGAAGGGAGCTGGGAAGGGGCTGGAGCAGCAGGAGGGGCTGAGGGAGCTGGGGGGGCTCAGCTGGGGAAAAGGAGGCTCAGGGGGAACCTTCTGACTCTGCAATCCCTTCCAGGAGGGGGGAGCCAGGCTCTGCCTCAGGAACAGGGACAGAAGGAGAGGGAACAACCTCAGACTGGACCGGAGCAGATGGGATATTGCGGAAATTTCTGCATGGAAAGGGCCGTCCAGCTGGCACGGGAGTGGAGTGCCCATCCCTGGGGGCACTGAACATCCCTGTGGATGCAGCACTTGGGGACATGGGCAGTGGTGTCCTTGACAGCACTGGGGAACAGGTGGACTTGGTGACCTTAGAGGGCTTTTCCAAACCAAACAAGTCTGGGGATCTGTTCCATCACTCTACGACTCACTGTCCCCTGAACAGAGAGATGGCTCCATGGGATGGACATCAGAAGGAATTTCCTCATGGAAAGGGTGGTCAGGCATTGGAACTGCCCAGGGAGGTGGTGGAATCACATCCCTGGTGGTGTCCAAAGAATGCCTGGTTGTGGCACTCAGTGCTCTGGGCTGGGGAAAAAAGTGGGGATCAGGGACACCTGATGCTCTTGGAGATCTTTTCCAACCTCTGTGATTCACTGTGGGAGAACTTCACCAGCTGGATCACCCCTCATCACACCCAGCAGATTTCACAGCAGCTGGATGGAGTTTGGACATGAGAATCCATTTTCCTTGAACACAGCTCAGCCCAGCAGCAACACTGTGTGTGGGGTCCCACCAAAAATCCCCCTCAGAATTCTGGGGGGCTGGAATTCCCTGTCCCTGCTCTCCATGTCTACCTGGAGGGCCAAAATTCCTTGTCCCTGCTGTCCCTGTACCTGTTGATGTGCTCCTCCCAATCAATACCTTCCAGATTTCGAGGGAAGGCTGGAATTCGCTGCCCCTCCTGTCTCTGGGTACCTTGGTGGCCAGAATTCCCTGACCCTGCTGGGCCAGAATTCCCTGTCCCTGCTGTCCCTGGGGGGCCAGAATTCCCTGAACCTGCTGGGCCAGAATTCCCTGTCCCTGCTGTCCCTGGGGGGCCAGAATTCCCTGAACCTGCTGGGCCAGAATTCCCTGTCCCTGCTGTCCCTGAGGAGCCAGAATTCCCTGTCCCTGCTGGGCCAGAATGCCTTGTCCCTGGGGGGCTGGAATTCCCTGTCCCTGTATCCCCTGCCCCGCACCTGTTCACGTGCTCCTCCCAGTCATCGGGCGGGGGCGGCGCGTCGGCGTCGGTGCGGGCGAACATGACGTGCCTCTCGCACTCGTTCATGACGCTCCGCGCCTTCTGGTTGTCATACAGAGGCACCGGCGTGGGTGTCACCGTCTCCACGTCGATGGGCACCTCTGCCTCCCTGCCGGGCACGGGGGGCGTCAGGGCAGGGGCAGCGTCCCGGCTGTGCCGCGCTCAGGGCAGGGCACGGCTGCTCTGCGGCCTGTCACCCCTGCGGGCTCCGAACCCAGCCTGTCACCCCTGGGGCTCCAAACCCAGCCTGTCACCCCTGGGGCTCCAAACCCAGCCTGTCACCTCCGGGGGCTCCGAACCCAGCCTGTCACCCCTGCGGGCTCCGAACCCAGCCTGTCACCCCTGCGGGCTCCGAACCCAGCCTGTCACCCCCGGGGGCTCCGAACCCAGCCTGTCACCCCCGGGGGCTCCGAACCCAGCCTGTCACCCCCGGGGGCTCCGAACCCAGCCTGTCACCCCTGGGGCTCCGAACCCAGCCTGTCACCCCCGGGGGCTCCGAACCCAGCCTGTCACCCCCGAGGGCTCCGAACCCAGCCTGTCACCCCCGAGGGCTCCGAACCCAGCCTGTCACCCCTGGGGCTCCGAACCCAGCCTGTCACCCCCGGGGGCTCCGAACCCAGCCTGTCACCCCTGAGGGCTCCGAACCCAGCCTGTCACCCCTGCGGGCTCCGAACCCAGCCTGTCACCCCTGGGGCTCCGAACCCAGCCTGTCACCCCTGGGGGCTCCGAACCCAGCCTGTCACCCCTGGGGCTCCGAACCCAGCCTGTCACCCCTGGGGGCTCCGAACCCAGCCTGTCACCCCTGGGGGCTCCGAGCCCAGCCTGTCACCCCCGGGGGCTCCGAACCCAGCCTGTCACCCCTGAGGGCTCCGAACCCAGCCTGTCACCCCTGGGGCTCCGAACCCAGCCTGTCACCCCTGGGGCTCCGAACCCAGCCTGTCACCCCTGGGGCTCCGAACCCAGCCTGTCACCCCCGGGGGCTCCGAACCCAGCCTGTCACCCCTGAGGGCTCCGAACCCAGCCTGTCACCCCTGCGGGCTCCGAACCCAGCCTGTCACCCCTGGGGCTCCGAACCCAGCCTGTCACCCCTGGGGGCTCCGAACCCAGCCTGTCACCCCTGGGGCTCCGAACCCAGCCTGTCACCCCCGGGGGCTCCGAACCCAGCCTGTCACCCCTGGGGGCTCCGAGCCCAGCCTGTCACCCCCGGGGGCTCCGAACCCAGCCTGTCACCCCTGAGGGCTCTGAACCCAGCCTGTCACCCCTGGGGGGCTCCGAACCCAGCCTGTCACCCCCGGGGGCTCCGAACCCAGCCTGTCACCCCTGGGGGGCTCCGAACCCAGCCTGTCACCCCCGGGGCTCCGAACCCAGCCTGTCACCCCTGGGGGCTCCGAGCCCAGCCTGTCACCCCCGGGGGCTCCGAACCCAGCCTGTCATCCCTGGGGCTCCGAACCCAGCCTGTCCCGGGGCCCAAACCGAGCAGGTCCTGAGCTCCAAACTGAGCCTGTCCTGGAGCCCAAACTAAGCTTACACTGGGCCCCAGACAGAGCCTCCTGCACCCTAAACTGAGCCTATCTTGTATGTGAAACTGAGCCTATCTTGGACCTCAAACCGACCCCTGGGTTCCAACCCAAGCCTATCCTGGATCCTAAACTGAGCACACTGGGCCCCAAACCAAGCCTACCCTGGACTCCAAACCTGCTCTGGTCTTCCCAGGCATACACTCTCCCCTTTCCCAACAATCCCTCACACACTACTCAGGGTCTGTCCTGATCCTCCCCCAGATTCCTCAAAACTTCCCCCACCCCACAGGACCCCATCCCCCATGACCCCAGGCCTACACAGCCCCCACCTGCCCTACAGTTCTCTCAGGCCCCACAGAGGGTCCCCCCAGCCACCCCACAATTCTCCCCAGGACCCCAGGGTGCCCCCCACCCTGGCCCCTCAGCCCCCACCCTTTTGCTCCACAAACCCCACACTACCCCCAGCCCCACTGTGCCCCCACAGCCCCTGGGTACCCCCCAAGTCCAGCAGAGGCCCCTCAGGACACACTCCCAGACCCTACACAGGCCCAGAAGTCCCTCCAGGATCCCCAAATTCCCCCTCATAGCATCCCCACCTGCCCCTCAGGACCCCCACAAGCCTCTCAGGACAAGCTCCCAGACTCTCTGTAGGTCCATGAGCTTCCCCCTCTTCCCACAGACCTCCCACCCCCACACAGCCCCCTCAGTCCCAGAGTCTCCAGCTCCCTTCCCACCTGCCCCTCAGGACCACCCCAGCATCCCCCCCGGCCTCCTCAACTCACCCCTCACAGCCCTCCCCCTGCTGCTCAGGACCCCCTTGGATCTCTCCAGACCCCCCACTCTCCCCCCAGACCCCCCACAGCCCCCTCAGGACCCTCACAGCCCCCTCCCCTCCCCAACCCCACTCCTCAGGACTCCCCTGGCACCCCTCAGGCACCTCACTCTCCTCTCTCAGGCTCCCCCAGTGCCCTCAGCCCCTCAGGACCCCTGTGCTCCCCCCTGCAGCCCCATAGTCCTCTCAGGACCCTCACAGGTGCCCCAACTCACCCCTCACAGACCCTGCACCTGCTCCTCAGGACCCCCCCAGTCCCCTCAGAACCCTCAGAGCTCCCCTGCTGCCCCTCAGGACCCCCTTGGCCCCTGTAGGGCCTCACCCTCCTCTCACAGGCACTCCCAGACCCTCAGGACCCTCCACTCCCCCCTCACAGCTTCCCCATCTTCCCCTCAGGACCCCTATGCCCCCCTCACAGGCCCCACAGTCCCCTCACAGCCCCTCAGGACCCTCCTGGTTCCCCCCGGCTCTGTGCTCACAGACCCCCCCCATCCCAGCACCCACAGTCCCCTCACAGGCCCCCAGCTCGCCCCTCACAGACCCCCCGACCTCTCAGGACCCCCTTGGCCCCACCAGGGCCTCACCCTCCTCTCACAGCCCCTCAGGACCCCCCACTCCCCTCTAACAGCTCCCCGTTCTGCCCCTCCAGACCCCCACAGCCCTCCCACAGCCCCTCAATCCCACAGTGCCCTCACAGTCCCCCATCTGAACCCTCCTGACCCCGCACAACCCCCTAAGCCCCACAGTCCCCTCACAGCCCCTCAGGACCCCCCTGGCCCTCCAGGGCCTCACTCTCCTTCTACAGGCCCCCCAAGCCCCCCTCACTTCCCCCTCGTCTGCCCTCAGGATCCCCACAGCCCCCCAGGACCCCCATAGCCCCCCCAACTGCCCCTCAGGACTCTCACAGCCCCCTCACGACCCTCACAGCCCCCCTCCCTGCCACTCACGACTCCCAGAGCCCCCTCAGCCCCACAGTCCCCTCACAGCCCCCTCACCTGCCCCTCAGGATCCTCCTGGCCCCTCACAGGCCCCATCCCAGCCCCACAGGCCTCCCAACTCGCCCCCACAGCCCCCTGCAACCCTCCTGTCCCCGCCCAGGCCGCTGTCCGTGCCGCCCCAGCCCCCGGAGGCTCACGGGGCGCTGCCGAGGTGCCTGCGCGGGGTGATGAAGAGCAGCCGGGCGGGCCGGGCCGCGCTCGCGTCCGGGTGGGCGCTCCAGGGCTTGGCGTAGCTGTGGTCCAGGCACACGAGGTCCAGCTCGCGCTCGTGCGCCGACAGCTGCAGCAGCAGCGACGTGCCCATCCTGCGCGCCGACCACTGCAGCTCCCGTTCCCTGTCGCGATCGCGGTCCCCGCAGCGCTGCGACATGGCGGGAGAGCCCCCCCCCCCGCCCCCGCCCGCAGCGCGCGTGCGCCGCCCCAAGCCCCGCCCACACCGCGCGTGCGCGGGAGAGACCCGGGCGGGGAGCGGGGGGCGGGAACGGCGGGAGGGGAAGGGGAATGTGGGGAGGGGAAAGGGGAAGGTGGGGAGGGGAAGGGGAAGGTGGGGAGGGGAAGGGGAAGGTGGGGAGGGGAAAGGGGAAGGTGGGGAGGGGAAGGGGAAGGTGGGGAGGGGAAGGGGAAGGTGGGGAGGGGAAAGGGGAAGGTGGGGAGGGGAAAGGGACACACAACGGGGATAGGGGAATATCCTGAGGGGAGCGGGGAATGTGGTGAGGGGAAAGGGAAGGTGGGGAGGGGAAGGGGAAGGTGGGGAGGGGAAAGGGAAGGTGGGGAGGGGAAAGGGGAAGGTGGGGAGGGGAAAGGGAAGGTGGGGAGGGGAAAGGGGAAGGTGGGGAGGGGAAAGGGGAAGGTGGGGAGGGGAAAGGGAGTGTGGGGAGGGGAAGGGGAAGGTGGGGAGGGGAAAGGGGAAGGTGGGGAGGGGAAAGGGAGTGTGGGGAGGGGAAGGGGAAGGTGGGGAGGGGAAAGGGGAAGGTGGGGAGGGGAAAGGGAGTGTGGGGAGGGGAAAGGGGAAGGTGGGGAGGGGAAAGGGGAAGGTGGGGAGGGGAAAGGGGAAGGTGGGGAGGGGAAAGGGAAGGTGGGGAGGGGAAAGGGGAAGGTGGGGAGGGGAAGGGGAAGGTGGGGAGGGGAAAGGGGAAGGTGGGGAGGGGAAAGGGAAGGTGGGGAGGGGAAAGGGACACACAACGGGGAACGGGGAATGTCCTGAGGGGATCGGGGAATGTGGTGAGGGGAAATGGACACATAACAGGAATAGGGGAATACCCTGAGGGGAGAGGGACACACAACAGGACTAGGGGAATGTACTGAGGGGATCAGGGAATGTCCTAAGGAGAAAGGCACACAGGGATCAGGGATTGCCCTGAGGGGAACACAAGGAATATCCTGGGAGGAAAGGGACATAACAGGGATCGGGGAATGTCCTGAGGGGAAAGGGAATGTGGTGAGGGGAAAGGGACACACAGCGGGGATAGGGGAATGTCCTGAGGGGAAAGGGACACACAGCAGGGATAAGGGGAATATCCTGAGGGGAAAGGGACGCACAGCAGGGATAAGGGGAATATCCTGATGGGATCAGGGAATGTCCTAAGGAGAAAGGCACACAGGGATCAAGGATTGCCCTGAGGGGAACACGAGGAATATCCCGGGAGGAAAGGGACATAACAGGGATCGGGGAATGTCCCGAGGGGAAAGGGAATGTGATGAGGGGAAACACACAGAGAATGTGGTGAAGGAACAGGGAATGTGCTGAGGGGAAACAGGGAATGTGGTGAGGGAAACAGGGAATGTGCTGGGGGGACACACGCAGGGATTGGGGAATGTCCTTAAGGGAAAGGGATGCACAGGGACCATCCAGTGCAGCTCCTGGCCCTGCACAGGGCTCCGGGTGCTTCCACATGGAATCTCGAGCTATGCCAAGCAGGGAAGGAAGGGACACACAAGTGAAGTGCCAGGAGTGTTGAGGGAGTGTTCCCGCATTCCTGGGTTCCCATGATCCTGCAGTCTTGTGTTCCCAACATGTCCCCTCTGTGTCCCTCCATCACTGCTCCGTGTCCTCTCTGTGTCCACACAATGAATCTTTACATTCCCAACACATCTCCACCATGTCCTCTCCCATGTCCCTTCGTGTCCCTCCATGAATTCCTCACATTCCCTCCCTGTCCCCCTCCCATGTCCCTCTGTGTCCCATCCATGAATTCCTCACATCTCCACATGTCCCCTCCCTGTCCCTCTCATTGTCCCATCCTTGAACCCTTCACATTGTCCACGTGTCCCCTTCATGTTCTGTCACTGGTCCCTCTGTGTCCCCTCTTATGTCCCCTCCAGGACTGCTCTGTGCCCTCCCTGTGTCCCCTTCCTGTCCCCTTAGTGTCAGGGTGACACAGGACACGGGAGCACATGGACACGGTGACACAGTGACAGGGCTGCCCACGGCCATGGCTGCGCGGTGACAGAGCACGGGGACAGGGTGACACGGGTCATGTCCCCAGGTGACGTGGGGGCACAGTCCCAGGTGACAGAGGGCACAGTCCCCAGTGACACGGGGCACAGTCCCAGGTGACAGAGGGCACAGTCCCAGGTGACACAGGGCACAGTCCCAGGTGACACGGGGCACAGTCCCAGGTGACACAGGGCACAGTCCCCAGTGACACAGGGCACAGTCCCAGGTGACACGGGGCACAGTCCCAGGTGACACCGGGCACAGTCCCCAGTGACACGGGGCACAGTCCCAGGTGACACGGGGCACAGTCCCAGGTGACAGAGGGCACAGTCCCAGGTGACACAGGGCACAGTCCCCAGTGATACGGGGCACAGTCCCCAGGTGACACGGGGCACAGTCCCAGGTGACAGAGGGCACAGTCCCCAGTGACACGGGGCACAGTCCCAGGTGACACGGGGCACAGTCCCAGGTGACATGGGGCACAGTCCCAGGTGACACGGGTCGCGTCCCCAGGTGACACGGGGCACAGTTCCAGGTGACACGGGGCACAGTCCCAGGTGACACCGGGCACAGTTCCAGGTGACACAGGGCACAGTCCCCGGTGACACGGGGCACAGTCCCAGGTGACACGGGGCACATTCCCCAGGTGACACGAGGCACAGACCCCAAGTGACACGGGGCACAGTCCCAGGTGTCACGGGGTCCCGTCCCGAGGTGACACGGGGCACAGTCCCAGGTGACACGGGGCACAGTCCCAGGTGACACGAGGCACAGTCCCCGGTGACATGGAGCACAGTCCCAGGTGACATGGGGCACAGTCCCAGGTGACACGGGGCACCGTCCCCAGGTGACAGAGGGCACAGTCCCAGGTGACACGGGGCACAGTCCCCAGGTGACACGGGGCACAGTCCCAGGTGACACGGGGCACAGTCCCCAGGTGACACGGGGCACAGTCCCAGGTGACACGAGTCGCGTCCCCAGGTGACACGAGGCACAGTCCCAGGTGACACAGGGCACAGTTCCCAGGTGACACCGGGCATTCCTCAGGTGACACAGGGCACAGTCCCCAGGTGACACAGGGCACATTCCCCAGGTGACACCGGGCACAGTTCCAGGTGACACGGCCACACCCACCGACAGTCCTGGCCCCGCCCCCCACCCGTTGACGTTCTGGAATGTGGGAACCCAACGGTTGTGCTGCTGTGGTGTCGCCAGTTTGGGGACAGCGCCCGGGGGGCACACTGGTGGCTGCCCCTTCAGGACAGCTCTGCAGCCATCACCGCTGACAGCACCTCGGGGGTGGCACATTGGTGGCACCTCCTTGGTGACAGAACCTTGGGGTGGCACATTGGTGGCACCCTCTTGGTGACAGAACTTTGGGGTGGCACATTTGTGGCACCCTCTTGGGGACAGAACCTTGGGGTGGCACATTGGTGGCACCCTCTTGGTGACAACCTCAGGGGTGGCACATTGGTGGCACCCCCTTGTTGACAACATCTGGAGTGGCACATTGGTGGCACCTTCTTGATCACAGGACCTCGGGGGTGGCACATTGGTGACATCCCTTGGTGACAACCTCAGGGGTGGCACATTGGTGGCACCCCCTTGGTGACAACCTCAGGGGTGGCACATTGGTGGCACCCCTTTGGTGACAAACCTGCAGCCATTTCTTCCATGACAGGACCTTGAGGGGTGGCATATTGGTGGCACCTTCTTGATCACAGGACCTTGGGGTGGCACATTGGTGGCATCTCCTTGGTGACAACCTCAGGGTGGCACATTGGTGACCCCCCCTTGGTGACAAACCTGCAGCCATCGCTCCAGTGACAGTGCCCTGGGTGGCCCCTCAGTGGCAGCCCCTGGGTGACCCTCCTGCCACCCCCGCGGTGCCAGCGCTGCCCGGCCATGCTGCGGCTCCACGTGGTCGGTGTGCACATCCCCGGGGCCACCGGCTTCGGGCCCGGCGTCCATCTGTCCGTCTGCTTCCGAGGTACCCGTGGGCACGGGGAGGGGACACCGTCCCTGTGGGGCCGGGTGGCATCAGCCATTGTCGTGTGACAACGTGACCTTGGCCATCCTGGTGTGAGTGGTGGCATCCCAGTGTGGCACCTGGGGACACCTGGGGACAGGCTTCCCCTGGCACCTGGATGTCCCCACTCCGAGGTGCCACCACCCTCCTCTTGTCCCTCACAGGCACCTCCAGGAGGACCCAGGTGGTGCCCGAGGAGCACAGCCCCACCTGGAACGAGGTGAGGTGACCCTGGGGGCAGCCACAGTGGCATAGGGACACAAGGCCACCCCCTGACACCCTGTCACTTTCCCCCCCAGGAGCTGGTGTGGTCACTGGACAAGTGTCCCCTGGGCCCTGCGGACACGCTGAGCCTGCGCCTCCAGCGCTGGGACCACCCTGTGGCGCGGGGGTGAGTGCCACCCGTGGGTGGGCACCCCGGGGTGACCCCCCCACTGCATCCCCCCTCACCCTGTGCCCCTGTCCCCACAGGGACCTGGGTGGCACCACGGTGTCATTGGACCAGTTGGTGGCCAACCCCAGCGTGCCGCTGGCCCACAGAGACGTCCCACTGCTGGACCCCCGGGACCAGCCCACAGGGGTGAGCCCCCACCCACAGAGCCCCCAGCACCCTGGGGTGCCGCCTGGGCCACTGGGGTGTCACTGTCCCTTCGCAGTGCACTGTCACCTTCCGCTGCTACTACGACCCCCGAGGCAGGGCCAGGAGTGCCGCGGTCACCCCCCAGGGATGGGGGGCACCGCCGGGGGCACAGGAGCTGCCCCCCAGCTCTGGCAGGGCCCTGGCACAGAGGAAAGAGGATTTCCAGGTATGGCACCTCAGACTGAGCCTGTTCTAAATCCCACACCAGGCCTGTCCTAAACCCCACACCAAGCCTGTCCTAATCCCCAAACAAGCCTGTCCTAAACCCCACACCAAGCCTGTCCTAAATCCCACACTGAGCCTCTCCTAAATCCCACACCAAGCCTGTCCTAAACCCCACACCGGGCATGTCCTAAATCCCACACTGAGCCTGTCCTAATCCCCACACCAATCCTGTCCTAAATCCCACATCGAGCCTGTCTTAAATCCCACACCGAGCCTGTCCTAAATCCACACCGAGCCTGTCCTAAATCCACACCGAGCCTGTCCTAATCTCCACACCAATCCTGTCCTAAACCCCACACCAATCCTGTCTAAACCCCACACTAAGCTTGTCCTAAACCCCAAAACAAGCCTGTCCTAATCCCCACACCGAGCCTGTCCTAAACCCCACACCGAGCCTGTCCTAAACCCCACACCAATCCTCTCCTAATCCCCAAACAAGCCTGTCCTAAATCCCACACTGAGCCTGTCCTAAACCCGACACCGAGCATGTCCTAAATCCCACACTGAGCCTGTCCTAATCCCCACACCAATCCTGTCCTAAACTCCACACCGAGCCTGCTTAAATCCCACACCGAGCCTGTCCTAAATCCACACCGAGCCTGTCCTAATCCCCACACCAATCCTGTTCTAAACCCCACACCGAGCCTGTCCTAAACCCCAAAACAAGCCTATCCTAATCCCCACACTGAGCCTGTCCTTAACCCCACACCAAGCCTGTCCTAAATCCCACACCGAGCCTGTCCTAAACCCTAAAACAAGCCTATCCCGGACCCCAAAACAAGCCTATTCTTAACCCCAAAACAAGCTCCCTGGGCCCAGAAACCAAGTCTATCCTGAGCGCCAAACCAAGTCTAACCTGGATCACAAACCAAGCCGAGCCTCCTGAGCCCCCAAACCAAGTCTATCCTAGACCCCCAACCAAGTCAAACCCAAGGGACTCCAAACTGAGCCTATCCTGGACCCCAGCCCAGGTCCCCTGGACCCTCAAACCAAGCCAAATCCCCTGGACCCCAAGCCAAACTTCCTGGACTTCAATCCAGGTCCCCTGGACCTCCAACCCAAGCCTATCCTGGACCCCAAATCAAGTCAAACCCCCTGGACCCCAAACTGAGCCTATCCTGAACCCCAACCCCAGCCTAGCCTGGACCCCAACCCAAGCCTGTCCTGGACCCCAAACTGAGCCTATCCTGAACCCCAACCCCAGCCTAGCCTGGACCTGAACCCAAGCCTGTCCTGGACCCCAAACTGAGCCTATCCTGAACCCCAACCTCAGCCTATCCTGGACCCCAACCCAAGCCTGTCCTGGACCCCAAACTGAGCCTATCCTGAACCCCAACCCAATCCTATCCTGAATCCCAGCCTAAGCCTACCCTGGACCCCAAGCGCAGCCTATCCCGGTCCTCAGCCTCGGCCCCCCGGGGGGATGTCCTGTCCATCCCCCAGCCCCCCCGTGTCCCGCAGGTCCGGGTGAGGATCATCCAGGCCCGGCAGCTCCAGGGCAACGACATCAGGCCGATGGTGAAGGTGCTCATCGGGAAGCGGCACTTCCGGACCCGCATCCGGACAGGGAACAACCCCTATTTCAACGAGGTGACCGCGGGGAGGGGACACGGCCCCTCGGTGTCCCTCAGCCCGCGCTCACCCTTCTGTGCCCATTTTTCAGGTGTTTTGCCAAAATTTCCACCAGACGCCAGAGCAGCTGGTGGCAGAGCCCATCCATATCCAGGTGGGAAGGGTGCGGTGGGATGGGACAGGGACAGGGACAGGGACAGGGACAGGGGTTGGCTGCTGACGCCGTGTCCCCTTCTTGTCACAGGTGCTCCGTTCCCCAAACCTCTGCACCAGACCCGTCATAGGCACCTTTGAGGTGAGGGGTGTGGCTTGGGAATGGGGAATCGGGAATAGGGTCTGGAATAGGGCATTGGGAATTGGGTTTGGGAATGGGGTGTTGGGAACGGAGCGTTGGGAATGGGGCTCTGGAACAGGGCATCAGGAATCAGATTTTGGGAATGAGGTGCTGGGATCGGGGTGTTGGCAATGGGGTATTGAGAATGTGGTGTCAGGAAAGAGGGTTCTGGAACAGGGCACTGGGAACTGAGGTTTGGGAATGAGATGTCAGGAACGGGATATTGGGAATGGGCATCAGGAAGGGGGCGGGGGGTCTGTAACAGGGCATTGGAAATTGTGTTTTGAGAATGGGGCGTTGGGAACAGGATGCCAGGAATGGGATGTGGGGAATGGGATGTGGGACCACTCTCACCCCTTTGCTGTCCCCACAGCTCGACATCGGCACCATCTACTCTGCACCAGGTGTGTGGGAGGGTTGGGGTGACCCCGGGGTGACTCTGGGGTGACTCTGGGGTGGCGCCGGGGTGACACCAAGGTGACCCGCGGTGTGTCCCCGCCGCAGGGCGCACCCTGAGCCGGCGGTGGCTGAGCCTGCAGCACCCGCGGCGCCGCGACGGCCGCTCCCAGGGTTACCTGCAGGTCAGCCTGGCCGTGCGCCGGGCCGGGGAGAGAGCGCAGGTGAGACCCCCCGCACCCCCCAGCACCCCAAGAGCCTTCCGGGGTGTCCCTAATCTGTGACACCTCCCCCAGGAGCAGGAGGTGCCGGCGGGGGATGAGGACGTGGGGTCCAACCTGCTGCGCCCACCCCCGAGTGCCACCACGCTGCAGATCCGCGTGTACCGCGCCCAGGACCTGCCGCACGGTGGGCACGGGGGGGTTTGGGGCATGGGGGGACTGGGGGGACCCCCCTGCTCACCTGTGGCCCCTTCCCCTGGCAGTGAAGCCAGCGCGGCCGTGCCTGGGCAGCAGGAGGGGCTCGGGGAAGGCGTCGGTGAGGATCAGCTTTGCCGGCAGGACGGTGGGTGCCAGGCAGGGGTGGGGGGCACCGGGAGGCACCGGGGATCCGGGTGCTGGTGGGGGGCTCACGGCTTGGCTCCACGCAGCTCTGCACCCGAGTGGTGCCCTTCGGTGCCAGCCCCGAGTGGAACGAGGTCTTCTTCTTCCCACTGCGGGTGAGGTGCCGCGCCCCGACCCGCATCCTACGCCATCCCCCAAAACAGGGGTACCCCAAAAAGGGGGGGCACCCCCATTCCCACACCCTCCCATTCCCATAGCCTCATTTCCACATCCTCACCCCCCCATTCGCCCCCAACCTCCCCATTCCTACCCCACAAGCACATTCCCACACTCCCATTCCCACACCCTCCCATTCCTATAGCCCCATGTCCATAGCCCCATTCCCACACTCTCCCATTCCCACATCCTCCCATTCCCATAGCCCCATTCCCACACCCTCCCATTCCCACACCCTCCCATTCCCATAGCCCCATTCCCACACCCTCACTCCCCCATTCCCCCCCAACCTCCCCATTCCCACTCCCATTCCCACCCCCACCCCCATTCCCACACCTCTATCCCCTCCCACATTCCATTCCCATCCCTCCATTCCCACACCCTCACCCCCATTTCCCCCACAACCCCCATCCCCACTCTCCCTTCCCACACCCCTATCCCCCCCCCCAAATTCCCACCCTCCCGTTCCCACCCCACATCCCTGTTCTCCTTCCACAGCTGCCCCCCATCTGTGAGGAGATCCAGCTGGACCTTCTCTGGGGGTGAGTGGGGGACACCCCTTCAGGATTGGGAGACTTCCCTGGATTGGGGGATCCCCCCGTGTTTGGGGGACCCCTCACAGTCGCACCCACAGGTCGTGCCGGAGCAGAGTCCTGGGCACTGCCACCATCCCGCTGTCCCAGATCTACCAAGAGCCCGAGGAGCAGCAGGGTGAGGGGGGCACCCTCGGGGTATTCTCAGCATCCAGAGCCCACCCTCGGGGTGTTCCCAGCACCCAGAGCCCACCCTCGGGGGGTCCCCAGCACCCAGAGCCCACCCTCGGGTGTCCTCACCACCCAGAGCCCACCCTCGGGGGGTCCCCAGCACCCAGAGCCCACCCTCGGGTGTCCTCACCACCCAGAGCCCACCCTCGGGGTGTTCCCAGCATCCAGAGCCCACCCTCGGGGGGTCCCAGCACCCAGAGCCCACCCTCGGGGGGTCCCCAGCACCCAGAGCCCACCCTCAGGGTGTTCCCAGCACCCAGAGCCCACCCTCGGGGGGTCCCCAGCACCCAGAGCCCACCCTCGGGTGTCCTCACCACCCAGAGCCCACCCGCGGGGTGTTCCCAGCATCCAGAGCCCACCCTCGGGGGGTCCCAGCACCCAGAGCCCACCCTCGGGGGGTCCCCAGCACCCAGAGCCCACCCTCAGGGTGTTCCCAGCACCCAGAGCCCACCCTCGGGGAGTCCCCAGCACCCAGAGCCCACCCTCAGGGTGTTCCCAGCACCCAGAGCCCACCCTCGGGGGGTCCCCAGCACCCAGAGCCCACCCTCGGGTGTCCTCACCACCCAGAGCCCACCCGCGGGGTGTCCCCAGCACCCAGAGCCCACCCTTGGGTGTCCTCACCACCCAGAGCCCACCCTCAGGGTGTTCCCAGCACCCAGAGCCCACCCTTGGGTGTCCTCACCACCCAGAGCCCACCCTCGGGGTGTTCCCAGCACCCAGAGCCCACCCTCGGGGCGTCCCAGCACCCACAGCCCACCCTCGGGGGGTCCCAGCATCCAGAGTCCTCCCCCCACGGCCTCCCTGAACCCCCTTTTTTGCCCTCAGGGGGCTTCCTGCCCTGCTTTGGACCCGCCTTCCTGCCCCTGTACGGCCCCCGGCCCGACTGTGCCCGGGTACGGAGCGGGGGTGGCAGGGTGGGCACGGGGGGTGACAGGGTGGGACCGGGGGGGACAGGGTGGGCACGGAGGGGGAGTGAGAGTATGGGCGCGGGGGATGACAGTGTGGGACCAGGGGATGGCATGGTGGGAGCGGGGGGGGGGAGAAAGGGTGGGCACGGAGGGGGGTGACAGGGTGGGACTGGGGGTGGTGACAGGGTGGTCACGGGAGGGTGACAGGGTGGGACCAGGGGGGACAGGGTGGGACCGGGAGTGGTGACAGGGTGGGCACAGAGGGTGACAGGGCAGGCACCACGTCCACTTGCGGGGGGACACCCACCCAAAGGCCCCCTGTGTGTCCCAGGACTCGGACATGGATTATCAGGGCCGGGTGCTCCTGGAGATCTGCACCCAGCAGGGCACTCCGGACGGGTGGCAGAGGGGCAGCGTGGCACCTGTGGACGTGCAGCTGGCACAGGTGGGACACGGGCACACCGGGACAGGGGATGTGGGGACATGGGGACAGGGGATGTGGGGACATGGGGATATGAGGTTATGGGGCTATGGAACATGGGGACAGGAGGATAGGGGGATAGGAGACATTGGGATATAGTGATATGGGGAGATGGGGATGTGGGATATGGGGATATGGGATATGGAAATGTGGGGATATGGGACATGGAGATATGGGAATGTGGGGGTATGAGGGTGTGGGGATATGGGATATGGGACATGGGGATATGGGATATGGGACATGGGGATATGGGAATGTGGGGATATGGGAATGTGGGGATATGGGACATGGGGATATGGGAATGTGGGGATATGGGATATGGGAATGTGGGGATATGGGACATGGGGATATGGGAATGTGGGGATATGAGGGTGTGGGGATATGGGATATGGGACATAGGGATATGGGAATGTGGGGACATGAGGGTGTGGGGATATGGGAATGTGGGGACCTGGGGATATGGGACACAAGGACATAAAAATGTCGGGATGGATAAAATGATCCAACATGATCTTTTTAGTCTTAGTGGAGTGTTTACTTAGTTATAGTACTTATTAATTTTTAATGTTTGTTTATTTTACTATAGTATAGTAGATACACACTGATTTGTTTTTATTTATTATTATCTATAATATACAATGTATAATATATAATATAATATATAATAAATGTTATATATTATATATCGTATGAAATATATTTTTATGTTGCTTTATATAAAATATGTACACTATGTACACACTGTAGTATATAAAATATATATGATATATCCTGTGCCATACTTACTATACAATATAGAATCAATATGTAATTAATGTATATTAATTAATGTGTATATTAGTTAATGTATATAATTAATATGTGATTAATATCTAGTACAATACACTTTATGTCCCCCTCGGCTCTGTTCGTTCAGGCCGTCAGGGGTCATTTATCCAAACCCAAAGTGCCACCAATGTCCCCACCCCGTGCCCCACACGAGCAGCTCCCGCCGAGCTCTGCCGAGCGCCGCCTGAAAGCGCTTTAAGCCCAACACCCCCTTAGCGTTAATGATGAGCTCCAATTAACCCCCGGCGTTAATTACCCCCTTCCCGGGCTTCCTCCGCAGCAGCGGCTCCTGCCCCGCTGCCAGTGGGGGCTCTGCGGGGTGTTTTACTCGGCCACGATGATCCCGGAGGGCTCCGAGCCCGTGGGATTCGAGCTCGGGATCGGACACGACGCCGCGGCCACTGCCCAGAGCCTGCCCGTGTTCGACGGTGAGTGGGGACACACCGGGGGGGACACCTGGGGAGGACACCTGGGGAGGACACACGCACCTGAGGGGGACACAGACACACCTTGGGGGGGGACGCACACCTGGGGGGGACACACACACACTTTGGGGGACACACACACACACTTTGGGGGGGGACGCACACACACCTTGGGGACACACACACACACACACCTTGGGGGGGGACGCACACCTGGGGGGGATCACACACACACCTTGGGGGGGGACACACACACTTTGGGGGGGACTCACACGCACTTGGATGGGGGCACACCTGGGGGACACAGCTGGGGGGGCACACCTGGGGGCCACACACGTGGGGGGGATATACCTGGGGGGGACATAGCTGGGGAGGACACACCTGGATGGGGGCCACACACCTGGATGGGGGCACACTTGGATGGGGACACACCTGTGTGGGGGGCACATCCCTGGATGGGGGGCACACCCCTGGATGGGGGACACACACCTACATGGGGACACACACCTGGGGTGGGGCACACACCTGGGGTGGGGCACACACCTGGGGGAGGACACACACCTGGGGGGGGGACACACACACCTGGAGGAGGGACACAGCTGGATGGACACACCTGTATGAACATGCCTGGGGGGGGGACACACATCTGGGGGGGACACACACCTGGATGGGGGCACACACCTGGGTGGGGGCACACACCTGGGTGGGGGCACACACCTGGGGGGTTCACACACCTGGATGGGGGCACACACCTGGATGGGGGGACACACACCTGGATGGGGGGACACACACCTGAATGGGGGCACACACCTGGATGGGGGTACACACCTGGGGGGGGGGGGGGGGACACACCTGGATGGGGGGACACACACCTGAATGGGGGGACACACACCTGAATGGGGGGACACACACTTGGATGGGGGCACACACCTGGAGGGGGGGACACACACCTGGGGGGGAGACACACACCTGGATGGGGGGACACACACCTGGATGGGGGGACACACACCTGGGGGGGAGACACACACCTGGAGGGGGGGACACACACCTGAATGGGGGGACACACACCTGGAGGGGGGGCACACACCTGGGGGGGGGGGAGACACAAACCTGGGGGGGGGGGGTACACACACCTGGATGGGGGACACACACCTGGATGGGGGACACACACCTGGATGGGGGCACTCACCTGGGGGGGGGACACACACCTGGATGAGGGGGTCACACCTGAATGAGGGGGTCACACCTGAATGGGGGACACACCTGGGTGGGGGACACACCTGGGGGGTCCACACACCTGAATGGGGGCACACACCTGGATGGGGTACACACTCCTGGGAGGGGGGGGGGACACCCCTGAATGGGGGGGGACACACACACCTGGATGGGGGGACACACACACCTGGATGGGGTGACACACACCTGGATGGGGTGACACACACCTGGATGGGGTGACACACACCTGAATGGGGGGACACACCTGGGGGGGACACACACCTGGATGGGGGGACACACACCTGGATGGGGGGACACACACCTGGATGGGGGGACACACCTGAATGGGGGGACACACCTGGATGGGGGGACACACCTGGATGGGGGGGACACACCTGGGGGGGACACCCAAGGAGATACAAACCTGGGTGTGGACACACCTGAGGGGGGACACAAGGATTGGAAAAGCCACTTTAGCACCTGATATATAATGATAGTTATGACAATAATAATGAAATAATGATGGAATATTTAAATATTTACAGTCTTCTATAAACACCTAAAATATTCTAAAAATATTATATGAATTTTTAGTATAAACTATTCTATGAATATTTGAACTATTATTTAAATATAGAAATTATGCCATAAATATCTAAAATAGTACATAGATATATAAACACTATATAAATATTTAAAATATATAAATATAAGTGATATTATATAAATATAGAAATAGTATGTAAAGGATTGTATAATACAACATATTTTATAAATACAAAATATTATATAAATACATATTCTATAAATATATAGATGTATAAATATATAGATGTATGTATATGAAAATATATGAATATAGGAAATATTACAGATATATAGAAAACATTAGATAAATAAGGAAAATATTCTATAAACGTAGAAAATACTATGCAAATATAAAAAATACTTTATAATTGTAGAAAATATTGTGTAAATATAGAAATATTCTAAAATGTGAAAATATTGTATAAATATAGAAAATGTGTCAATATTGAAAGTATTATGTAAATACAGAGAATATTGTATAATTATAAAAATATAAATATAAACCATATGAATATAACATTATTATTTAAATACAGAAATATTAATATAGAAAACACAACACACTTATTGGAATATTTTCATAATAAAACAAAAATAGTGTTTGATCTCCGTGTCAGCGTCCAAGGCTTAGTTTTGTACCATGTGGTGGTTCCTTCAAACAGCAGAGATGGAACTGGGTTTGTGCTAATTCTCTACATCTGTGATTAATATTCTTGTGCCAATTAGTGCTTCATTAATTACCTGTATCAGTGAGTTATTAGTGTGGACTGGAAGCGTCTCAGTTTTGAGACGTTTGTGTGTCAGGACAAAGAAATCTAAATCTAAATCTAAATTTCAATACATATAAATGTTAATAAGTATGAATTTAAAGAAATATAAATTTCAGAAAATACAAAGTTTAAGAATTATAATTTCAAGAAATATAAATGTCAATAAATATAAATTTAGAGAAATATAAATTTCTTTAAGATTTCTTTCCATGCATTGGGGAAGGATGTTGGAAAACGCCTTTAACTTCAGCATAACAATGTTTGATCTCTAAAGTGGTGATTAATTAGTGTTGTGCCAGCTCTTGGTGCCTTAATTACCTGTACTGGTGATTAATTGGTTCATTAGTGTGGCCTGGAGAGGTCTCGGCTTTGGGCACACTTTGTGTGTCAGAGCAAGGGCTGGGCAGGGAAGGGGCCCCACGGCCTGGCTGTGTCTGAGACACTCTCAGGGAGAGAAGATCCATCAGACGGTCCAGAAGCATCAAAGGGAAATCTGGGGAATGGGATGTTCCCAAATGACCTCCAAAGGCCCTCAGAAATCCCCTGCTCAGATCCCAGGAATTCCTGCGGGATAATGTGCAGAGTGTTCAGGAAAGGTGCTGACCGTGGGTCAGTCCCTGGCCATGCCCTGCCCTGCTGGGGCTGGGGGGGCATTTGGGTGCACCCAGTGAAGGAATGAGGGTTTTCCAACCCGAATAAACCCCTTGGCGAGTTCCATCCCCGTTTTTGGTGGCCCAGGGAACCTGTACCACCACGTGCCCTGGCACGGGGACAAGCCGGTGGTGGCTGTCACCTCGTCCTGGGAGGACAATGGGCAGCGCTGGGCCACCCTGAACCTGCTGCGGGCGCTGTGCCTGCGCCTGGTGAGACCCCCGGGGGGCAGGGGGGGCGGGACCCCCATCCCGGGGGGACAGGGCGGGACCCCCATCCCGGGGGGGACAGGGGCGGGCCGGGACCCCCATCCCGGGGGGGACGGGGGGGACCCCCATCCAGAGGAGGACAGGGCGGGACCCCCATCCCGGGGGAGCAGGGGCGGGCCGGGACCCCCATCCCGGGGGACAGGGGGGGCGGGACCCCCATCCCGGGGGGACAGGGCGGGACCCCCATCCCGAGGAGGACAGGGCGGGACCCCCACCCCGGGGGGGGGCAGGGTGGGACCCCCATCCCGAGGAGGACAGGGCGGGACCCCCACCCCGGGGGGGACAGGGGGGCACCCCCATCCCGGGGGGGACAGGGGGGCACCCCCATCCCGGGGGGGACAGGGCGGGACCCCCATCTCGGGGGGGACAGGGGGGGCGGGACCCCCACCCCGGGGGGGACAGGGGGGCACCCCCATCCCGGGGGGGACAGGGGGGGCGGGACCCCCATCCCGGGGGGCCTCGAATGGCTTCGGGATGTGATGCAGGAGCGGAACGTGGAGCAGCTGCGGAGCTGCCGCGGGGACACCGCGGGGGACGTGCGGGAGAAGCTGCGCTGGGAGCTGGAGCAGGACTGCAGGTGAGGGGGGTCCTGGGGGTCCCAAACCCCCAAAATCGGGGCTGGCTGCAGGTGAGGGAGGGCTGGGGTTTCCAAACCCCCCAAATCAGGGATGGGGAAAGAGGATTGCAGGTGAGGGGGGTCCTGGAGATCCCAAACCCCCCAAAATCAGGGATAGACTGTATGTGAGGGGAGGGCTGGGGGTCCCAAACCCCCCGAATGGGAGCTGGGGGAACAGAACTGCGTGTGAGGGGTTCGGGGGATCCCAATCCCCCCAAAATCAGGGATGGGGGAGCAGGACTGCACGTGAGGGCATCCTGGAGGGCCCAGACCCCCCAAAATCAGGGGTTGGCTGCGTGTGAGTGGGCTGGGGGGTCCTGGGGGTCCCAAATTCCCCATATCGGGTCTGTGGGAGCAGAACTGCACGTGAGGGGGGCGGAGGGTCCTGGGGGTCCCACCCCCCCCCAAATCAGGCATGCGGGAGCAGGACTGCATGTGAGGGGGTCCGGGGGGTCCTGGGGGTCCCACGCCCCCAAATGAGGGCTGGGGCTCCAGGGCTGCACGTGAGGGGAGTGAGGGGGTCCTGTGGGTCCCAAACCCCCCAGATCAAGTTGGGAGAGTGGAATGCGGAATTTGGGGGGCGAATGGGACCCCCGGGGGTTGTCAGTCAGGGTTTGAGGGTGAATTGGGGAATTTGGGACATTTTTTAGTATAATGGGACATTTTCAAGGACAATGGGACATTTGGGGTGAAAAAGGGATGGGGGGGAAATGAGGGACTGGTGGGGCAAATGGAGAATTTTAGAAGACAACGGGACATTTGGGGTAAAAATGGGACAAGTGAGGAAACCAAGGGATATTTCGGGGGGAAATGGGACCCCTGGGCCTGTCACTTGAGATTTGGGGGCGTGGAATGGGAATCTGGGGGGAAATGGGACATTCGGGGGGCAAATGGGATGTGTGAGGAGTCAGTGGAGTATTTGAGGGGGAAACGGGACATTTCTGGGTGGAACTTTGTGGGGACTTTCATGGGGGGAAACAGGATTTGGGGGAAAACACAGCGGGTTTGAGGGGAAACTCTGCATTTTGGGGCAAACTGTTTGGAGGTAAAGTGAGTTTTGGGGGCAAAGTGAGCGGTTTTGGGAACAAACCACATTTTTGGGACAAACTGAGGGCTGTGAGGCCAAACTGCCTTTTGGGGCCAAACTGTGTGTTTTGTGGGCAAACTGAGCATTTTAGGGGCAAACTGTGCTTTTGTGGGGGGCAAATTAAGTGTTTTGGGGGCAAACTGTGTTTTAGGGGGATAAACTGTGCCTTTTGGGGGCAAATTGTGTATTTTGGGGGCAAACTGTGCTTTTTAAGGGCAAACTTTGCCTTTTGGGGGCCAACGAAGCGGTTTGGGGGCAAACTGTGCATTTTTGGGGTCAAACAGAGCATTGTGGGGGCAAAATGTGGGTTTTGGGGACAAATAGTGCATTGTGGGGGCTAAACTGTGCCTTTTGGGGGCAAAGTGAGGGTTTTGAGGGCAAACTGTGCCTTTTGGGGAATAAACTGCCTTTTATGGGACAAACTGAGTGTTTTGGGGGCAAACCACGTTT
Organism: Pithys albifrons albifrons; assembly: GCF_047495875.1. Lineage (NCBI taxonomy): Eukaryota > Metazoa > Chordata > Aves > Passeriformes > Thamnophilidae > Pithys > Pithys albifrons. The sequence goes on from NC_092486.1 coordinate 556,789, forward strand.
TGGGGAATAAACTGTGCCTTTTGGGGAATAAACTGTGCCTATTGGGGAATAAACTCTGCCTTTTGGGGGCAAACTCTGCCTTTTGGGGGCAAACTCTGCCTTTTGGGGAATAAACTCTGCCTTTTGGGGGCAAACTCTGCCTTTTGGGGACAAACTCTGCCTTTTGGGGGCAAACTGTGCCTTTTGGGGAATAAACTGTGCCTTTTATGGGACAAACTAAGTGTTTTGGGAGCAAACTGTGCCTTTTGGGGGCAAAGTGAGCGTTTTGGGGGCAAACTGTGCCTTTTGGGGGCAAACTCTGCCTTTTGGGGGCAAACTCTGCCTTTTGGGGGCAAACTGTGCCTTTTATGGGACAAACTGTGCCTTTTGGGGGCAAACTGTGCCTTTTGGGGGTAAACTGTGCCTTTTGGGGGCAAACTCTGCCTTTTGGGGGCAAACTCTGCCTTTTGGGGGCAAACTCTGGGTTTTGGGGGGCTGAACCGCGCGGTTTGGGGTCAGACCTCCCATTTTTGGGGTCAAACCTGTGGGTTTGGGGTGTCGCAGGCGGGCGCTGGCGCAGCTCGAGGCCCCGCCCGGACCCCGCACGGCGCTGGACGAGCAGCTCCGAAAGGCCCGGCAGTGCCTGCTGAGGGTCCTGCGGGACGCGGCGCGGGAGCCCCCGCGGAGCCCCGGCTGGATCCGCTCCCGCAATCCCGCCGGGAATCCCGACCGGGATCCCGCCGGGAATCCCGACTGGCAGCGCTGGATCCCGCGGGTGGCCGCGCTGGCCCGGGAGGTGCGTGGGGTGAGAGGGGTCCCGTTCCTTGGGAAGGGGTTTAGGTTTGGAAAATAGAGATGGGAGTTGTAATTAAATGAGGATCGCTATGGAATTTAAACTGGAATTTAGGAAAGAATTTAAAGTTGAAGTCGAAATTTGAGTCGAAATTTAAGTCAAAATTTAAATAGAAATTTAAGTAGAAATTTAAGTCGAACTTTAAGTCGAAATTCAAATCGAACTTTAAGTCGAACTTTAAGTCGAAATTTAAATCAAAATTTAAGTAGAAATTTGAGTCAGAGTCGAAATTTAAATAGAGATTTGAGTCGGAATTTGAGTCGGAATTTGAGTCGGAATTTGAGTCGGAATTTGAGTCGGAATTTACTCGAAATTTAAATAGAAATTCAAGTCGAACCTTAAGTCGAACCTTAAGTCGAACTTTAAGTCGAACTTTAAGTCAAGTCGAACCTTAAGTCGAACCTTAAGTCGAACCTTAAGTCGAACTTTAAGTCGAAATTTAAATAAAAATATAAATTTAATGGGAATGTAAATTTAAATAAATATTAATTTAAAGAAATGTAAAAGCAAAAAAATATAAATATAAAGAAATATAAATTTAAAGAAATACAAATTCAAAGAAACGTAAATGTAAAGAAATGTGAATTTAAATGAATATAAATAAATTTAAAGAAACGTAAATTTAAAGAAATGTGAATTCAAACAAATGTAAATATAAAAAATGTAAATTCAAATAAATATAAATAAAAAAAATGTAAATTTAAATAAACATAAATTTAAAGAAATGCAAATCTCAAGAAATATAATTTAAAGAAAGGTAAATGTGAATATGAATTGAATTGAATATGAATTGAATTGAATTTAAATGCAAAGAAATGTAAATTCTAAGAAACAGAAATATAATGAAATGTAAAGTCAAAGAAACATAAATGTAAAGAATTGTAAATGTTATGAAATGTCAATTTAAAGAAATGTAAATTTAAATGAATATAAATAATTTCTTTAAGATTTCTTTCCATGCATTGGGGAGAGATGTTGGAAAATTCTTTTTAACTTCAGCATAACAATGTCTGATCTCTCCATTGGTGATTAACAGTGTTGTGCCAGCTCTTGGTGCCTTAATTACCTGTACTGGTGATTAATTGGTTCATTAGTGTGGCCTGGAGAGGTCTCGGCTTTGGGCACACTTTGTGTGTCAGAGCAAGGGCTGGGCAGGGAAGGGGCCCCACGGCCTGGCTGTGTCTGAGACACTCTCAGGGAGAAAAGATCCATCAGAAGGTCCAGAAGCATCAAAGGGAACTCTGGGGAATGGGATGTTCCCAAATGACCTCCAAAGGCCCTCAAAAATCCCCTGCTCAGATCCCAGGAATTCCTGCGGGATAATGGGCAGAGTGTTCAGGAAAGGTGCTGACCGTGGGTCAGTCCCTGGCCATGCCCTGCCCTGCTGGGACTGGGGGGGCATTTGGGTGGAATGTGGGTTTCCCAGTCCCTCGGGGAGTCCCATTCCCGGTGTTTGGTGTCCCCGTGTCCCCTCAGCCCCAGGCCGGTGTCCCCGACGTGGTGCTGTGGCTGCTGCGGGGGCGGCGCCGCGTGTGCTGTGCCCGTGTCCCTGTCGCCGATGTCACCTACTCACCGAGCGGCCCCGGCGCCTGCGGGCGGCTCTGCGGGAGGATCCAGACCCTCTTCCTGGTGGGAGACTCCCCGTGTCCCCTCTGTGTCCCCTCTGTGTCTCTGCGTGTCCCCTCTGTCCCTGCATGACCCCTCTGTGTCCTCTCTGGGTCTCTACTCGTCCCCTCTGTGTCCCCTCTGTGTCTCTGCATGTCCCCTCTGTCTCTGTATGACCCCTCTGTGTCCTCTCCGTGTCCCTGCTCATCCCCTCTGTGTCCCCTCTGTGTCTCTGCGTGTGACCCTGCATGACCCCTGTGTCCCCTCTGTGTCCCCTCTGTGTCCCCTCTGTGTCCCCTCCGTGTCCTCTCCGTGTCCCCTCTGTGTCCCCTCTGTGTCCCCTCTGTGTCCCCTCTGTCCCTACATGACCCCTCTGTGTCCCTCCATGTCCCCTCTGTGTCCCCTCGCTCACTGCTCCATGTCCCCTCTATGTCACCTCCACATTCCCTCCATGTCGCCCCAGGTTCCCCCTCTCTCCCCTCCCCACTGTCCTTGCTCACATTTTGGGGTGCAGGGTTGACCCCCTTCTGTCCCCCCAATTTTGGGGTGCAGGGTTGGCCCCCTTCTGTCCCCCCAATTTTGGGGTGCAGTGCTGACCCCCCTGTGTCCCCCCCCAGTTTTGGGGTTCAGGCCTGACCCCCCTGTGTCCCCCCCCCAGTTTTGGGGTGCAGTGCTGACCCCCCTGTGTCCCCCCCCAATTTTGGGGTGCAGTGCTGACCCCCCTGTGTGTCCCCCCAATTTTGGGGTGCAGTGCTGACCCCCCTGTGTCCCCCCCTCCCCAATTTTGGGGTGCAGTGCTGACCCCCCTGTGTCCCCCCCCAGTTTTGGGGTGCAGGCCTGACCCCCCTGTGTGTCCCCCCCCAATTTTGGGGTGCAGGGCTCCGGGCCGGTCCATGCCCAGGTGCGGCTCCGGCTGTGGCTGTGCCGGGTGGGCGACAGCGCTGACCTTCCCCAGCTCCTCGGAGGGTCCCTGAGCTTCCACACTGAGACCGTGAGTGGGAGACCCCCGCGAGGCTCCCCAACGCCCCCCGAGGGGCCCCCCGACCCTCCCCAACCCCTCTGTGTGCCCCCAGTTCGAGCACCATGTGAGGAGCTGGGGCCGCTGCAGGCTCTGGGGGCGCCCCCCGTTCTCAGACAGGCTGGGCAGGGCAGGGCTGCCCCCCGGACGGATCGAGCCCCCCAAGGGATGGGACTGGGAGGGACCCTGGAGCGTGGAGGTGCAGCACAGGTGGGGCAGGGGGGCTTGGGGGGTTTGGGGAGAGTGTGGGGGGATTTAGAGGGGGGTTGGGGAGGGTATAGGGGGATTTGAGGGGGTTTGGGGAGGATGAGGGGGACTAGAGGGGATATGAAGAGAGTATGGGGGGACCTGAGGGGGTTTGGTGAGGATATGGAGGGACTTGAGGGGGTCTGAAGTGGTATGGGGGGATTTGTGGGAATTTGAGGGAGTTTGGGAAGGATATGAGGGGACTTGAGGGGGCTTGAGGGGTTTGGGAAGAGTGTGGGGGGATTTGAGAGGGTTTGGGGGGGATATGGGGGATTTGGGGTAGTTTGGGAAGGATATGGGGGGGATTTGAGGGAGTTTGGGGAGGATATGGAGGGAGTGGGGGAGTTTGAGGAGGATATGGGGGGATTTGGGGGGTTTGGGGAGGATATGGGGAGACTTGAGGGGGTTTGGGGAGAGTATGGGGGGCTTTGGGGGGCTGGGGAGGATATGATGGGACCTGAGGGAGTTGGGGAGGGTATGGGGGGATTTGGAGGGGGTGTTGGGGAGGATGTGGGGAGACTTGAGAGGGTATGGGGGGATTTGAGGGGGTTTGGGTAGGGTTGGGGAGGATATGAGGGGACTTAAGGGAGTTTGAGGGGTATGGGGGGATTTGAGGTGGGTTGGGGGGGTTGGGGAGGATACAGGGGGACTTGGAGGGGCTTGGGGAGGATATGAGAGGATTTGAGGGGGTTTTGAAGGGGTTTGGAGGGGTTACAGGTGAGTTTGAGGGGGATAAAAGAAGGAAGCCACCGCGGGGCCCCAGGTGACACCAGCACTGTCCCCGTGTCCCCAGGGACATGCTGGACACGGGCACTGTCGCGTGTGAGGTGCTGGAGGAGCTGAAGGAGGATGGGATCCAGAGGAGCCGCTCCGAGGGGACCATCGGGGACACCGTGAGGGGGACGGGAGAGAATGGGGGGGATGCGAAAGGATTGGGCAGGATGGGGGGTGGGAATGGGGGCGGCAGCGATGGGGGTGGCAGGATGGGGGTGACAGGGATGGGGATGACAGGATGGAGGTGACAGGATGGGGGTGACAGGTTGAGGGTGGCACAGATGATGTGACAGGGATGGGGGGTGACAGGGATGGGGGTGACAGGGATGGGGGTGACAGGTTGAGGGTGGCACAGATGATGTGACAGGGATGGGGGTGATGGGGATGGAGGTGACAGGTTGGGGGTGACAGGTTGGGGGTGGCAGAGATGGGGTGGCAGAGATGGGGTGGCAGAGATGGGGTGGCAGAGATGGGGTGGCAGAGATGAAGGTGACAGGGATGGGGTGATGGAGATGGAGGCGATGCGGATGGAGATGATGGGGATGAGGTGACGGGGATGGAGGTGACAGGATGGGGGTGACAGGGATGAGGGTGATGGAGATGGAGGTATGGGGATGGAGGTGACAAGAATGGGGGTGATGGGGATGGATGGGGCAGGATGGGGGTGACAGGGATGGGGGTGATGGGGGGTGATGGGGATGGGGAAGGCATGGGGGTGACAAGATGGGATGACAGGGATGGTGGTGTCCAGTGTCACTGTACCATATCACCGCCTCCATGTCACCCACCCATGTCACACTCTTCCCCTGTCCTACTGTCCCATGTCACTTGTCCCCATGTCCCACTGTCGTACGCCCACACAGTCCCAGGGTGGTGGCTGAGGACACGTCACTCTGCCCCATGTCACCCCGTCCCTATGCCACTGTCCCCATGCCACTGTCCCGTGTCACTGTCCCCACATCACCCTGTCCCTGTGTCACTGTCCCATGTCCCTGTCTGTCCCCCCAGGCCCCCGGGGCGATGTCCGAGGACGAGCCGTTCCAGTCCGAGCGTTTCTGGCGCCGCCCGTTCCGCCCCAAGCGCTCTGGGGCTGCTCCGGGGTGGGACCCGAGGGGGTCCCCGCGCCGGAGGCTCCGCTGGCACCGCGCCCTGGTGCCCGCACAGCCCACGGCGGTGGCACCGCTGTTCCTGCTGCGGGGAGTGCCGGTGCGGGACGGGCGGGAGGAGGGATGGGGATGGGGAGGGAATGGGGACAAGGAGGGATGGTGGGGGGAGGGAGAGAAGGATGATGGATGGGGAGATGGAGGGAATGGGGACAGGGAGGGATGTGGGGTGGGGAGATGGAGGGAATGGGGAGAGGGAAGGATTATGGATGGGGGAGGGAGGGAGGAAATGGGGTGTGGGAGGGAGGGGGGATGGGGAGATGGAGAGAGGGAATGGGGAGAAGGAAGGATGAAGGATATGGATGGAGGAAGGACAGAGGGAATGGGGAGAGGGAGGGATGGTGGATGGGGGGAGGGAGGGAATGGGGAGAGGGGGGATGATGGATGGGGGTGGGATGGTGGGGGAAAGGAGGGATGGGTGAGGGATGGGGCATAGATGGAAGGAGGGAAGGAAGGAGGGATGGAAGAGTGGGGAGCAGAGGGATGGGTGAGGGATGGGGCATGGGGAGATGGAGAGAGGGAGGGATGGGGGCAGAGGGATGGATAAGGAATGAGGTGGATAGAGGGATGAGGGAGGGATGGAAGGATGAGGGGATGGATGGACTTATGTGGAGAGGGAGGATGAGGGAGGGAAGAGGCAAGGAGAGATGGGGCAGAGGGACGGTTGAGGAATAGGGCATGGATGGAGGGATAAGGAAGGGACAGAAGGATGGGGGATCAGGGATGAAAGGATAGGGAAATGGATGGAGTGATGGGGCAATGGAGGGATGCAGGAGGGATGGAAGGATGGGGATCAGGGAAGGAAGGATGGTGAGATAGATGGAGTGATGAAAAGGAGGAGGGATAGAACGATGGAGGGTCAGGGAAGGAAGGATGGAGGGATGGATGGAGTGATGAGGAGAGGGAGGGATGGCAGGAGGGATGGAAAGATGGAGATCAGGGAAGGAAGAGGGGTGGGATGGCTGAAGTGATGTGGAGATGGGCCCTGATGGGACAGCAGGACACGGGACAGCAGCTGCAGGGCTGGGGAACAGCAGGGCCAGAGGAGTCCCCACCTCACACCCCCATCCCATCCCATCCCGTCCCGTCCCGTCCCGTCCCGTCCCGTCCCATCCTGTCGCAGGACTCGGAGGACACGCCCGGGGAGGACAATCCAGATGTGCCACCACTGGGACCCCGGGGGTCCCAACCCCCCCTGGAGCAACTCCTGCTCTTCATCCTCTGCACCTTCCCACGTGAGCCCGGGGGGCGGTCGGGGGGTTCCGGGTCCAGCCCGGGGGGTGGTTGGGGGTTCGGGTTCGGTCGGGGGGTGGTCGGGCATTCCAGGTCCAGCCTGGGTGGTGGCTGGGGGCGTCTGGGTCCAGCCGGGGGGCGGTCGGGGGGGTCCGGGTCCAGCCGGGGAGTGGTCGGTGGCAGTCTCCGGTCCAGTCTGGGAGTCCCAGCCACCCTGTCCCCTCCTATCCCGCAGGTCCCAGCCACTTCCAGCTCCGCTGTTACCTCTTCCAGGCTCTGGATCTGAGCCCCGGCAGCTCCAAAACCTCCCTAGGTGGGAACCCCATCCCCGCCCCTCCTCACCGTGTGCCCCCCGAGGTGCTGAGGGTGTCACTGTCCCCCAGACGCCACCGCCCACGTGTCCATCGTGGATCGCAGCCAGCGCTCCCGGGTCGCGCGGTGCTCTCTGGACCCGCTCTGGGATCAGACGCTGCTGCTGCAGCCGGTGCTGCTGTTCGGGGACCCCCGAGGCGTCCGGGAGGACCCCCCGGCAGTGGTGGTGGAGGTGTTCGAGCAGGCGGGGCAGGTGCGACCCCCACGGCGGAGAGGGAGGGAGGGAGGGAGCGATGTGGGGAGGGAGGGAGGGAGCAATGTGGGGAGGGAGGGAAGGATGGGGAGTCAGGGAGGGCTGAGGCGTGGGACATGGATGGAGGGATGGCAGGAGGGATGAAAGGATAGGGGGTCAGGTATGGAAGGATTTAGGGATGGAGTGTTGAGAGGGATGGAGGAAGGGTAGAGGGAGGGAGGGAGGGAGGGAGGGAGGGAGGGAGGGAGGGAGGGAGGGAGGGAGGGAGGGAGGAAAGGAAGGAGGGAAGGAGTGAAGGAGAGAGGGAGGGAGAGGGACAGAGGGAAGGATGAGCTATGGGACATGAATGGAGGGTTGCCGGGAGACATGGAAGGATTTGGGGATGGAAGGGGAGATGTGGGGAGGGAGGGAGGGAGGGAGGGAGGGAGGGAGGGAGGGAGGGAGGGAGGGAGGGAGGGAGGGAGGGAGGGAGGGAGGGAGGGAGGAGGGAGACAAGAGGAGGGAGACATGGAAGGATGGGGGCAGAGGGAGGAATGAGGAATGGGGCAGGGAGGGAGGGATGGCAGGAGGAATGGAAGGATTTGGGGACGGAGTCATTGCCGTGGAGAAGGAGGGAGGAAGGGATGAGGGAGAGATGGAGGGATGGATGGCGGGCTGGGTCGCCAGGAGGGATGAGAGGACGGGGAGCACCCATGGGCGCGGGCAGCACCCGCACCCAATCCCTGCCTCGCAGGGCGCGGGTGTTTTCCTGGGAAGGTGCGTGTGCCGCCCGGAGGTGTGGCTGGAGCAGGGACACCGCGAGCCCCCCCGGCTCCAGCGCCACCCGCTGCGGGGGCCGCGCGGCCCCGCCGGGCACCTCGTGGCGGCCTTCGAGCTGCTACTCGAGCCCGAGGTGAGGGGGCACCGGGGACACGGGGGACTCGGAGGGCACCCAGGGGTGGGGGCCCGGCGTGACTGTCCCCCTGTCCCCGCAGGACGGGCCCCGGGCAGCGCTCAGCCCCCCGCCCCCCAGGAAGGATGGGCTCGGCATCCCGCCGGGAATCCGGCCACGCCTGCACAGGGTGGCACTGGAGGTGGGACATGGGCACACCGGGAGGGGACACGGCGTGGGGACAAGGAGGAAGCAGGGAAAGGGATGGGGACAGAGATTGGAACAGGGCTAAAGGCAGAATGGACACGGTCTGGGATGGGACAGAGATGAAGTCTGAGATGGAGATTGGGAAGAGGACAGGAACAAGGACGGGGACAAGGACAAGGGACAGTGCTGAAGGTGGTGGGGATGGGATGAGGACAAGGACAAGGATGGGACAGGGGATGGGGACAGGACAGGATCAAAAGCAGGGATGAAAATGAGGACAGGCACGGAGGGGTGAAGGCAAGGACAGCTCGGGGACAGGGATGGAGACAGGGACGGGGACGGGGACAGGGACAAGCACCTTCACGAGTGCCCCTCGAGCGCCCCAGGGGTGCCACCCGGCGCGGTGCCCGCAGGTGCTGGCCTGGGGGCTGCGGGGGCTGAGCGGGGCCGTGCGGGAGCCGCGGCTGGAGCTGCACTGGGCGGGGCACACGCTGTGGACCCCCGCGATCAAGGACTTCGCCTCCAACCCCAACTTCCCCAGCACTGCCTTCCTGCTGACCCTGGTGAGGGGCACGGGGGGCGGGGGACCCTCCCGGGGCGCTGCCGTGGCGCTCCGGGCTGACCCCGCGGCTCGTCCCCAGGCCCTGCCGGAGGAGGAGCAGTTCGTGCCCCCGATCCGGCTCCGGGTGTGGGACGGGGGGCACAGCGGGCCGGGGGCGCTGCTGGGGCAGGGCTGCGTGCGGGGGCTGGGCCAGTACCGCTGCCGCGCCCCCCGCCCGGAGCAGCCCCCCGGGCAGGAGCAGCCCCCCGGGCAGGAGCAGCCCCCCAGCCCTGGGAACACTGGCACTGCTTCTTACACAGCCGTGTCCATGCCAGGTACTGCCTGGCCCATCCCTGCCCACCCCTGCTATTCCCTGCCCCATCCCAGGTACCCCCTGCCCATCCCTGTCTCACCCCCAGTACCACCTCTCCCATCCCAAATAACCCCTGTCCCCTCCCTGCCCAACCCAGGGACCCCTTTCCCATCCCTGTCCCCATCCCTGTCCCCATCCCTGCCCCCTCTCTACCCCATTCCAGCCCCATTCCAGCCCCATCCCTGTCCCCATCCCTGTCCCCATCCCTGCCCATTCCAGCCCCATCCCTGTCCCCATCCCTGCCCATCCCTGCCCCATCCCTGCCCATCCCTCTCTCCCACAGACGAGCCCCTTTCCCTGTCAGTGGTTTCCAGTCTCTGGAAATGTTGGTGTTTGTACCTCCTGACCAGAGCCCGGGCCAGAATTGCCCAGGTGAGTCCCTGAGGTGGCACCCCCAGCCCTGGCACCTCCAGCCCTGGCACCCCCAGTCCTGCCTCAATTTTCCAAGTTCTCCTTGTTCCTGCAGGTCCTGCTCAGCTGCCTCGGGAAGAAGGGGGATGGTTACAAGGTGGGCATGGGAACAGGACTGCCAGGGGCCACCTGTGCCACCTGTGCCACCCACTCCAACCTCCCCCTGCTCCCCCAGGACATGGAGGAGGAGGAGGAGAAGGAGGAGGAGGAGATGGACTGGTGGAGCAAGTTCTACATGGCCCTGGAGGACAAGGGTGAAATCCCGTGGGGAACAAACAGGGACAGACTGAAGGTGAGCAGAGCCTGGGATTGGGATTGGGATTGGGATTGGGATTGGGATTGGTGGGGACAAGGGCACAGATGGGGACAGGGAGGAAGTGGGATAGGGATGAAGTAAGGGCAGCAACAGGATGAAGACAGGGATGGGCATGAGATGGGGATTGAGACAGGTCAGGGATGGAAACAGGCTGGGAAAAAGGTCAGGGATGGATATTGGGAGGGAAATGGGCTGAGAACAGGGATGATGAAAGGATTGGGATGAGGACAAGGAAAGGGCTGAACAATAGGACAGGTATGGGGATGAAGATGGAAAGGAGATAGGGATGGGAGTGGGATAGAGACAGGGATGGGGATAAAGATGGAATGGGGACAAGGATGGAGATGTAGATGGGATGGAGGTGAGGATGGGAGGGTGTCAAGCATGGGGATGAAGATGGGAGGGGGATGAAGATGGGATGGGGCTGAGGATGGGGATGAAAATGGGATGGGCACAAATATGGGAAGGGGACAAGGTTGAAGAAGGGGGCAGGGCTGTGCTGGGGAGAAGCCCCAGGATGGGGCTTGGGCTGGGAACAGGGATAAATGCCAGGCTAGGAACAGGGATAAATGCCAGGCTGGGAACAGGGATAAATGCCAGGCTGGGAACAGGGATAAATCCCAGTCTGGGAACAGGGATAAATGCCAGGCTGCAAATGGCCCCACAGATCTACAGCTGCGAGCTGGAGGCCGTGCCCGAGTTCCAGGGCCTGCAGGATTTCTGCCACACCTTCCCCCTCTACAGACCAGGGCAGGACCCCGAGCTGGGGCAGGACCCCGAGCCCGTGGGCGAGTTCAAGGTGGGTGAGACCCCTGTGGGGACCCCAGAGCTGGGGCCGTGGGACCCCTGGGGGGCATGGCCGGGGGTCTCTCTCAGGGGCTGTTCTGCATCTACCCCCTGCCCGAGGAGCCCGGGGTGCCCCCCTCGCCCCCCCACTTCCAGCAGCTGCCCCCCAGCACCCCCCAGGTGTGCCTGGTGAGGGTCTACATCGTCCGTGCCTTTGACCTGTCCCCTCGTGACGTCACTGGGCTGGTAAGGACCCCTGGGGGGCTGGGGGGGATCCCCTGCCCTCCCCCTGCCCTGGTGCCACCCTGACTGTGCCCACCTTGCTGCCAGAGTGATCCCTATGTCCGGGTGTCCCTGGGGAAGAAGACCCTGGGCCAGCGGGACCAGTATGTGCCCAACACCCTGGAGCCCGTGTTTGGCAGGTGGGGCTGGGATGGGGGCCCAGGGGCTCTGTCACCCCTGGGTGGCACTGGGATGACGGCCTGGGGGCACTGTCACCCCTAGGTGGAATCGGGATGGGAGGCCAGGGGCACTGTCACCCCTGGGTGGCACTGGGATGGGGGGCCAGGGGCACTGTCACCCCTGGGTGGCACTGGGATGAGGGTCTGGGGGCTCTGTCACCCCTGGGTGGAATCAGGATGGGGGTCCAGGGGCACTGTCACCCCTGGGTGGCATCAGGATGATGGGGCTGGCACTGGGAGGAGGGCACTGGGGCTCATTCCCTATGTCAGAGTGTCCCTGTGCTGGAAGGTCCCTGTGCCACACCACATGTCCCATTCCCAATGTCAGCGGGTCCCTGTGCCACCAGACACCCCCATTCCCAATGCCAGCGGGTCCCTGTGCCATCAGACACCCCATTCCCAATGTCAGCGGGTCCCTGTGCCATCAGACACCCCATTCCCAATGCCAGCGGGTCCCTGTGCCATCAGACACCCCATTCCCAATGCCAGCAGGTCCCTGTGCCACCAGACACCCCATTCCCAATGCCAGCGGGTCCCTGTGCCACCAGACACCCCATTCCCAATGCCAGCGGGTCCCTGTGCCATCAGACACCACATTCCCAATGTCAGCAGGTCCCTGTGCCACCAGACACCCCCATTCCCAATGCCAGCGGGTCCCTGTGCCACCAGACACCCCATTCCCAATGCCAGCGGGTCCCTTTGCCACCAGACACCCTGTTCCACATGCCAGCGGGTCCCTGTGCCACCAGACATCCCTCCCTGTGTGGGTGGCCCCCGTGCCCCCATCCCCCTGTGCCTGTGTGTCCCCCCACCCCGGCGGGTGCCCCCCCTGTGTCCCGGCGCCGATGCCATTCCCGATGCCACTCCCGATGCCCTCCCGCCGCAGGATGTTCGAGGTGACGGCCACCATCCCTCTGGAGAAGGACCTGCGGGTGACGCTGCTGGACCACGACCGGCTGCCCCCGGACCAGGAGATCGGCAGCACCACCATCGACCTGGAGAACCGGCTGCTGTCCCGGCACCGCGCCCACTGCGGGCTGCCCGCCCTGCTCCGCACGTGGGTGCCACGGGGGGCACGGGGGGTATGCTGGGGTGGGGGTTAGGGTTAGAGTTAGGGTTAGAACCGGCTGCTGTCCCGGCACTGTGCCCACTGTGGGCTGCCCGCCCTGCATCGCATGTGGTGGGCATGGGAGGACACTGGGGGCACACAGGGGTGGGGTCAGGGTCAGGGACAGGGACAGGGACAGGGACAGGGACAGGGACAGGGTTAGGTTTGGGGTTAGAACCAGCTGCTGTCCCAGTGCTGTGCCCAGTGTGGGCTGCCCGTCCTGCTCTGCACGTGGGGGGCACTGGAGGGGGCACACAGGGGTGGGGAATAGCGTTGGCATTTGGGAATGGGCACAGAGAGTCTGGGAGTGAGTGGAGACAGGAATGGGAACAGGAGACAGGGATGGGGGGCACAGAGGGGTGGGATGGGGGGCACAGGGGGAGAGGGGCACAGAGGGGTGGGAGGGGGGCACAGAAAGATGGAGGGACAGAGGGGGGTTGGGGAACAGGGGGATGGGAATATCCTGGGCACTTGGAATGGGCACAAGGAGAGAGTTAAGGAGTGGATGGGGACAGGGATGGGAATTCAGTGGGATGAGGGGGCACACGAGGATGGGAGGGCACAGAGGGGTGGGAGGCACAAGAACAGGTTGGGATGGGCACATGGGGGTGGTCCTGGATTGGGCACAGAGGGACTGGGGAGAACAATGGGGGTGATCCCGGGGTGGGCACAGGGGTGGGCATGAGGAGATGGGGATGGGGGTGGGTACAGTGGGCTGGGCACAGAGGGTACATGGCAATGGGCACGGGGGACACACCCGGGGGTGTCCCAGCCCCCCACCCACCCGCCGCCCCCCAGCGCGGGTCCCGCGGCCTGGAGGGACCAGCTGTGCCCGAGCAGGGCCCTGGAACTCGTCGCTGCCACCCGGGGGCTGCCCGGGCCCCAGTTCAGCCCCGACGGAACGGCCATGACCTTCAACCACCGCATCTTCCTCCTCGGGCAGTTCGGTGCGGGGCTGGGGGGCACTGAGGGGCATTTGGGGGATGGGGGGCAGTGGTGGGGCTGTGGGGGAACGGTGTGGAGGTCTGGGGGGACGTGAGGGGGCTGGGAAGTGTTTGGGGGAGTCTGGGGCAGGTCTGGGTTGAGAGTCTGGAGGGGTCTGGGAGGTGTCTGGGGGGTCAGCAGGGTCTGGAGGCTGTTTGGGGGGGGTCTGGGGGGGTCTACGGGATGTCTGGGGGTGTCTGGGTGTGTCTGGGGGGTGCCGGGGGGGTCTGCAGGGTCTGGGGGGTGCCTGGGGGGTGTCTGGGGGATCTGGGGGGGGGCCAGCGGGGGTGGTCTGGGGGTGTCAGCGGGGGTGGTCTGGGGGGTGTGGGGAGGGTCAGCGGGGGGGTCTGGGGGATCTGAGGTGGCCCCGGTGGGGCCGAGGAGTGGTCGGGGTGATGCCGGGCGGGTCTGGGGACGGGTCCAGCCGTGCCCACGGTGCCATCCCGTGCAGAGCGCGGCCCCCCCACGTTCCGGCACGCGGGACCACCCAAGGAGCGCCTGGCACTGCACGTGCTCAACCTGTGCCCCTTCGTGCCCGAGCACCTGGAGACACGAGCCCTGTTCAGCAGTGCCCAGCCCGGGCTGGAACAGGTGGGCACGGGGGGGTGGGGGGAGGGCAGGGGGAGCACGGGGGGTGGGGGGACCTCAGGGCAGGGGGAGGCACGGGGGGGATGTGGGGGGAGGGCAGGGGGGCATGAGAGGGGCGGGGGGAAGGCAGGGGGGGCACGGGGATGTGGGGGTACCCCAGAGCGGGTGGGGACACGGAGGGACAGGGGGGACACGGGAGGGGACGGGGAGGGCATGGGGGCATGGGGGAGGGCAGGGTGACCATGGGGCAGGGGGGACACGGGGGGGGGGCAGGGGGAGGGTAGGAGGGGATGGGGAGGGCAGGGGGACCATGGGGCAGGGGGTACACGGGGGGGGGGGGGGACACCGGGGTGGGGGAGCCTAGGGCGGGGTGATGGGGACCTTGGATGGGTGATGGGACCCTGGGATGACAGGGATGGGGCTAAGAAGGGACCCCAGGGTGATGGGGACATTGGAGTATAGGGTGTACCAGGGAGACTGTGAGGTGACAGGGACCCTCAGGATGCTCTGTGGGGACACTGGGGTGACAGAGAGCATGAGGGTGGGTGATGGGTATGCTGGGGTGACAGGGACTCTGAGGGTGGGTGATGGGAGCCCTGGGGTGACAGAGAACATGAGGGTGGGCTGTGGGGACACTGGGGTGACAGAGAACCTGGGGGTGGGCTGTGGGGACACTGGGGGTGACAGGGACTCTGAGGGTGGGTGATGGGGGTCCCGGGGTGACAGAGGCCCTGGGGATGGAGATTCTGGGGTGACAGAGAACATGGAGGTGGGTAATGGGGTGACAAGGAAGTGACCCCAGAGTGATGAGGACATTGGAGTATAGGGTGTGCCAGGGGGACCTTGAGGTGACAGGAACGCTGGAGTGGGTGACAAGGACCTTGGGGTGGGTGACAGGGACCCCCAGGGTGAGAGGGAGGGCCCTGGGGTTGACAGAGACCCCAGGGATGGGTGATGGGCACCCTGGGGTGACAAAGACCCCAGGGATTGGTTATGGGCACCCTGGGGTGACAGGGACCCTGGGGGTGGGTGACGGGGCCCTCTGGCCCAAGGGGGGTCCCAGGGGTCCGTTCCCATCCCCGGGTGTCCCGTGCAGGGGAAGCTGCAGATGTGGGTCGACATCTTCCCCAGCAGCCTCGGGCCCCCCGGGCCCCCCGTGAACATCGACCCCCGCAAGGCCGAGGGGTGAGTGGCTCTGGTGGCAGGAGGGGACACTGCCCTGTCCCCATGGACGGGAGGGGACACTGCCCTGTCCCCATGGATGGGAGGGGACACTGCCCTGTCCCCATGGATGGGAGGGGACACTGCCCTGTCCCCACGGGCGGGAGGGGACACTGCCCTGTGCCCCCGGGCAGGAGGGGACACTGCCCTCTCCCCATGGACGGGAGGGAACACTGCCCTGTCCCCCCGGGCGGGAGGGGACACTGCCCTCTCCCCATGGATGGGAGGGAACACTGCCCTGTCCCCCCGGGCGGGAGGGGACACTGCCCTGTCCCCCCGGGCGGGAGGGGACACTGCCCTGTCCCCCCGGGCGGGAGGGGACACTGCCCTGTCCCCACGGGTGGGAGGGGACACTGCCCTGTCCCCATGGACGAGAGGGGACACTGCCCTGTCCCCCAGGTACGAGCTGCGCTGTGTGGTGTGGAACGTGCGGGACACGGACCTGAGGGACATCAACCTGCTGGGGCAGCGCATGAGTGACATCTACGTGATTGGGTGAGCCCGGGGCACCCCCGTGTGCCCCCCAGACTGCCACCCATCCCGCAGGGTCCCTGTCACCCTCCAGCGTCTGTCCTCATCTCCCCAGGGTCCCCCCCACCCACTCCTGGGGTCTGTCACCCCATCACCTACTCCAAGGTTCTTCAGCATCCCATCACCCAGCCCCACCTCTCTGTCACCCCAAGGTCCCTGTCACCCCCCGTGTCCCTGTTCCCCCATGCCCTGCTGGGTGTGACAGCCGTGTCCCTGTGCCCAGGTTCTCCCTGTCACCCCAGTGTCCCCATGCCCAGTCTCTGTCCCCCTGTGCCCCCCTCCCCGAGGGTGTGACAGCGGTGCCAGCCATGTCTCCAACCCCAGTCCCCCCATCCCCATGCCCCCGGGGGTGTGACAGCGGTGCCAGCCGTGTCCTTGTCACCTCAGTGCCCCCATCCCCCTGGGGGTGTGACAGGGATGCCACCCGTGTCCTTGTCACCTCAGTGTCCCCATCCCCAGTGTCCCATTCCCCCGTGACCCCCGGGGGTGTGACAGCGGTGCCAGCCGTGTCCCTGTCACCCCAATGTCCCCCTCCCCAGTGCCCCCATCCCCCAGGGGTGTGACAGCGGTGCCAGCCGTGTCCCTGTCACCCCAATGTCCCCCTCCCCAGTGCCCCCATCCCCCCGGGGTGTGACAGCGGTGCCAGCCGTGTCCTTGTCACCTCAGTGTCCCCATCCCCAGTGTCCCATTCCCCCGTGCCCCCCCGGGGGTGTGACAACGGTGCCAGCCGTGTCCCTGTCACCCCAATGTCCCCCTTCCCAGTGCCCCCATCCCCCAGGGGTGTGACAGCGGTGCCAGCCGTGTCCCTGTCACCCCAGTGTCCTTGTCACCCCAGTGTCCCCGTCATCCCGGTGTCCCCGTCACCCCGGTGTCCCCCTCCCCGGTGCCCCCATGCCCCGGGGGTGACAGCGCTGTCCCCGCAGGTGGCTGGACGGGCTGTGGGAGCAGCGGCAGCGCACGGACATCCATTATCGCTGCCGGGACGGGCACGGCGCCTTCAACTGGCGCTTCCTCTTCCCTTTCGAGTTCCTGGCGGCGGAAAAACTCTGTGCCATCGGCCGCAGGGTGGGCACGGCCCGGGGCTGGGGGGCACGGGGGGCACAGGGAGGCTGGGGAGGATGGGGACATGGAGTGACAGGGACTGGGGGCAGAATTTGGACCATGAGATCTCTGGGAGGGGGAAAGGGGGACAGAGAGACTGGGATGGGGGACTGGGGACACAGGGGGGCAGAGAATCTTGGGGATGGGGACCTGGGGTGACAGGGAGCCTGGGAATGGGGACATGGGGTGACAGAGACCACTGGGGTGCAGGATGGGGACCCTGAGGTGACTGGAATGCCAGGGGTGGGTGATGGGGTCCTTGGGGTGGCAGAGAGCCTGGCAGTGGGGGATGGGGACACAGGGGTGGGGGATGGGGACCCTGGGGTGGCAGAGGACACCCCAGAGTGTGACAAGCACTCCCACCTTTCCCCTCCCTAGGAGCACATCTGGAGCCTGGATGAGACAGTGCTGAAGGTGCCACCCAAACTCATCCTCCAAGTGTGGGACAACGACAAGTTTAAAGCAGATGATTTTCTGGGTGAGACCCCATTTCCTTGCCCTGGGACCCCTGAGGGGTGGGAGGCACCCACAGGCTACTGCGAGCACCCACTGGTGATGGAAAACACCCTCTGGGGACTGGGAGCACCCAGTGGGTATGGGGAGCACCTACTGGGGATGAGAAACACCCACAAGGGATAGGGAGCACCCACTGGTGATAGAAAACACCCACTAGTGATAAGAAGCACCCACAGGGAATGGGGAGCACCAACTGGGGATGGGGAGCACTCAGTAGGAATGGGAAACACCCACTGGTGGTGGAGAGCACCCACTGGGGATGGGAAACACCCATTGGTGGTGGGGAGCACCCACTGGGGATAGGGAGCACCCACTGGGGATGGGGAGCACCCACCGGGGATAGAAAACACCCACTAGTGATGAGAAGTACCCACAGGGAATGGGGAGCACTCAGTAGGAATGGGAAACACCCACTGGTGGTGAAGAGCACCCACTGGGGATGGGGAGCACCCACTGGTGACTGGGAGCACTCAGTGGGGATGGGAAACTCCCCCTGGTGACTGGGAGCACCCCCAGTGACAGGAGCTCTCCCTCCCACCTTTCTCCCAGGCATCCTGGAGCTGGACCTGCGGCAGCTGCCGCGCCCGGCCCGGAGTGCCAGGCAGTGCCGGGCTGTGCCCGGGGGCCACTCCTGGCTGTGCCGGGCGGTGCCCGGGGGGCTGCGCTGGCTGTGCCGGGCGGTGCCCGGGGGCCACTCCTGGCTATGCCGGGCGGTGCCCGGGGGCCACTCCTGGCTGTGCCGGGCGGTGCCCGGGGGGCTGCGCTGGCTGTGCCGGGCGGTGCCCGGGGGCCACTCCTGGCTGTGCCGGGCAGTGCCCGGGGGGCTGCGCTGGCTGTGCCGGCCCTGGGGCAGGACCCCCGCCCCGGCCCCCGCTCCCATCAACCTGTTCCGAGCGCGGCGGGCGCGGGGCTGGTGGCCCTGCTCGCTGCAGGAGGACGGATCCCGGCGGCTGTCGGTAGGGTGGGAATGCCGGGAGAACGGGGCGCAGCCCCGGGGCGGGCGGCACCGCTACAGCCCGCACCCCACGGGCCCCCCGAATCCCTGCAGGGCAAGCTGGAGCTGAGCCTGGAGCTGCTGACGGCGCAGGAGGCCGAGGAGAGACCCGCGGGCAGGGGGCGGGAGGAGCCCAACAAACACCCGGCGCTGCCGCCGCCCAGGTGGGGCAGGGGAGGGCAGGGGGAGCAGGGGGGCACAGGAGGGCAGGGGAGAGCAGGGGGAGCAGGGGAACACAGGTGGAGCAGGGGGGCACAGGAGGGCAGGGGAGGGCAGGGGGAGCAGGGAGAGCAGGGAGGCAGGGGAGGGAAAGGGGGCAGGGGGAGCAGGGGGGCAGGGGGAGCAGGGAGGCCGGGGAGGGCAGGGGGAGCAGGGAGAGCAGTGGAGGCAGGAGGGCACAGGTGGGTTCGGGGAGGGCAGGGGGACACAGGTGGGGCCAGGGGCACCGGTGGGGCCGGGGAGGGCAGGGGGACACAGGAGGCACAGGGGGGCAGGGGGAGGGCACAGCGCGGTTTGCCCCCGTGCCCGCAGGCGCTCCAAGTCCTCGTTCCTGTGGCTGCGCTCCCCTCTCCGCGCCCTGCGCTACGGGATCCCCTGGCGCTACTGCGGCTGGGCACTGATGGCGCTGGTGGCGCTGGGGCTGCTCTTCCTCTTGCGCGACCTCTTCCCGGTGAGAGCCCCCCCAAATCCCACCCCTCCCCGCCGCGGGCACCCCCTGAGCGCCCCTCTCGCCCTCCTCGCAGCATCCTGTGACTATAAAGGTGGTGGAGCCACACCATGCCCTGCATCCCTCCGATGTGGAGCATCCCAGCGTGGAGCAGCCCCCAGGGACAGGGACAGGGGCAATGCCAGCCTGAGGGGCCCAGGCACCCCTCAACTCGCCCCTTCCCTGGCTGCCAACCCCTCCCAGAGCTTCCCTGCCTCTCCTCGTTGGATTGTCCTACTCCAGAGGTGCATCCCAACAGCTCCAACTATCCCAGGAATTAACAAAGTCATGTCCAGCAACCACCAAAGCATCGTCTCCATCTCTGTGGGCTGGGGGTGGGCAGGGCACGGACAGGACCCCTGGGGCAGATCCTCATGGAAGCAGAGTTAAAGAACTGTTGGGATCCAGTTCTGGAGATGATGGGAGAGGCCTCTGCTGGAATTAAGGTGCAGAGGAGTCCATGTGGCAGAGGGAACAGGATGGGCTTTGTTTAACAGTAAATGTGACAGAAACAGGGAAAAGAGAAAAGGGGAGAGGAAGAGAGACAGAGGAAATAAAAAAAATACCACCACTCTGTGGATTCCAGAGGTGTCCTGTTGATCCTCCTCTTGAGATGTCTTCAGGGCTGAGAGTCCCAGTCCTGTGGAAGTGATGGTTGGAGTCTGGATCTGTGAGGGAAGCCCAGATGGGGAGCGGAAAAACCTGGGGTGGGGAGGGAAGGAGTCCATGTAGGGAGGGAAGGAACCGTGTGGGGAGGGAAGGAACCGTGTGGGGAGGGAAGGAACCGTGTGGGGAGGGAAGGAGTCCATGTAGGGAGGGAAGGAGTCCATGTAGGGAGGGAAGGAACCATGTGGGGAGGGAAGGAGTCCATGTGGGGAGGGAAGGAACCATGTGGGGAGGGAAGGAGTCCATGTGGGGAGGGAAGGAACCATGTGGGGAGGGAAGGAACCATGTGGGGAGGGAAGGAGTCCATGTAGGGAGGGAAGAAGCCGTGTGGGGAGGGAAGGAGCCCTGTGGGTTCTGCCATGCCTGGGCCAGGCGTGTCCCTGGTGGGCAGCTCTGCCCTGAAGGATGCCCCACTGATCCCAGGACACTGCAGGAGTCCTGGACTGCTCTCAGGATGCCTCTCCTGTCAGTGCAGGTGACTCTCCCCCATCAGCAGAGATGAGTATCTTCAACCTATGATTGTCCTGGTGCTGCCCCAGAGGAGCCTGAAATTGCTCCTCAGGAAGCCTCTGAGACCCACCCTGTGAGATTTAGAAGCCAGAGGGTCTTTATTCGGGGCAGGTGCCCTGGGAATCATTTCACACGGAGGTGTCTCCACTGTCTGCATGACCTGATGATTCACTGTTGCTCCCCTGTTACATATTAATTACATTTCCCAGCACTAATTAGCATACATGCATATCCTTATAAGGTCTCTGAGGGGCTTCACCTGGTGGTGGTCCCTGTCTGGAACCCCCCAAGTGCTCAGTGACAGCCCCAGGAACTTCTCCAGGACCATTCACCTGATTATAGAGTCACTGGGTGTTTCTCAGCTGCCTCAGTTCCCTCCTCACTGTTCCTGTGCTTTCTTGCTTTCACTCCCTTGGCTCTGGAATTTTCCAGGGGCCATTCTGTAGCAAACACTCAGGTTTTGTGGCACCTCTGACCCCCCATCCCTCAGCACAGCTGGGTGAGCACAAACACACACCCTTGCCCAGCACCAGCTGTGCCCCTGTGGGTGTGCAGCCCCTCAGCACATCCTCAGCTTGCTTCTGGAACATTCCAGTCCCTCCCTCTGCTGGGCACATCCTTTGCTGGGGTAACTGGGCAGTGGCACTGCCTTTATCTCACCAGACCAGACCAGGGGGACCTTTGCTGAGCAGTTCCTGCTCTGCACAGTTTGCTGCCGTGGACAGGAGTCCTTTGGTGTTATTAACAACGTTTAAGCCATAAAACCATCTCTGTCCCTCACAGGGACAAGGAGATGATCCCAGACAGCCAGGACGGTGTCCCCAAGGCCACCTGCAGAGCTGCTCCAGCCCTGGATCCACCAGGAGCACGTGGAGCTGCTGGAGAGTCCAGAGGAGGCACCGGAGCTGCTCCAGGGCTGGAGCCCCTCGGAGCCAGGCTGGGAGAGCTGGGGGGTCACCTGGAGAAGGGAGAGCTGAGAGCCCCTGGCAGGGCCTGAAGGGGCTCCAGGAGAGCTGGAGAGGGACTGGGGACAAGGGATGGAGGGACAGGACACAGGGAATGACTTCCCACTGCCAGAGGGCAGGAAGAGGTGGAATATTGGGAAGGAATTCCTGGCTGTGAGGGTGGGGAGGGGCTGGGCTGGGATTCCCAGAGAAGCTCTGGCTGCCCCATCCCTGGGAGTGCCCAAGGCCAGGCTGGAGCCCCCTGGGACAGTGGGAGGTGTCCCTGCCCAGGGCAGGGGGTGGGACTGGATGATCCTCAGGGTCCCTCCATCCCAACCCATTCCATGGTCTCTGCTTTTCCCATTCCCACCATTCCCACAGGTGGGCCCAGGTCTCCTGCACTGCCCTGTTTGTCCTGCCCTTCTGAACAGGAAAGGTTTGCAGGGAAAGTTGGTGGTCCAGGAATTCCCTTTTCCCAGCAGAGCCGGGCCCTGTCCCCGGGTGCTGCTCCTGAGGCACAGGCTGTGGGCACAGGGGACACATTCCTGGGAAAGGGCCCTGGGCTGAGGGCTGAGCTCTGGGCCAGAGGCAAAGAGGGAAAGAAATCCATGGGTTTGTTTTTGTAGCATCTCCTGTGCTGGGGGAGCTTCAGGAGGACGTTTGGTGGCCTGGACGTGCAGCTCCCTCCATCCCCAAGGAAAAGGAACAGCAGCTTCTCCTCCAGTGCCACCACCTGGATGAGAAGCTTTTCCAGCCCTTCTAGGCTGGCATTCCCAGCCCCTGTTCCACACCAGCATTCCCAGCCCTCCTTCCACACCAGCATTCCCAGCCCCTGTTCCACACCAGCATTCCCAGCCCCTGTTCCACAGCAGCATTCCCAGCCCTGGTTCCACACCAGCATTCCCAGCCCTCATTCCACACCAGCATTCCCAGCCTCTGTTCCACACAAGCATTCCCAGCCCTCATTCCACACCAGCATTCCCAGCCCTGGTTCCACACCAGCATTCCCAGCCCCTGTTCCACACCAGCATTCCCAGCCCTGGTTCCACACCAGCATTCCCAGCTCCTGTTCCACACCAGCATTCCCAACTCCTGTTCCACACCAGCATTCCCAGCCCTGGTTCCACACCAGCATTCCCAGCCCTCATTCCACACCAGCATTCCCAGCCCCTGTTCCACACCAGCATTCCCAGCTCCTGTTCCACAGCAGCATTCCCAGCCCCTGTTCCACACCAGCATTCCCAGCCCTCATTCCACACCAGCATTCCCAGCCCCTGTTCCACACCAGCATTCCCAGCCCTCATTCCACACCAGCATTCCCAGCTCCTGTTGCACACCAGCATTCCCAGCTCCTGTTCCACACCAGCATTCCCAGCTCCTGTTCCACACCAGCATTCCCAGCTCCTGTTCCACACCAGCATTCCCAGCCCCTGTTCCACACCAGCATTCCCAGCCCCTGTTCCACACCAGCATTCCCAGGCCTCATTCCACACCAGCATTCCCAGCGCTCATTCCACACCAGCATTCCCAGTTCCTGTTCCACACCAGCATTCCCAGCCCTCATTCCACACCAGCATTCCCAGCCCTCATTCCACACCAGCATTCCCAGGCCTCATTCCACACCAGCATTCCCAGCGCTCATTCCACACCAGCATTCCCAGTTCCTGTTCCACACCAGCATTCCCAGCCCTCATTCCACACCAGCATTCCCAGCCCCTGTTCCACACCAGCATTCCCAGCTCCTGTTTCACACCAGCATTCCCAGCCCTCATTCCACACCAGCATTCCCAGCCCTCGGGAAGCAGCAGCTGCCGAGTCCTGGCTGGATTCGGGACTCGCTGCAGTTCCATGTCCAAGTTTTCCCTGCCCGCTCCCTGCTCTTCCCGACAGAGCCGCTGGATGGGGCGGGAGGCAAAGCTGTGGATTCCTCCCCGCTCCGTTCCCGGGAGCGGCGCTCGGGATTGATGCGGCCCTGGCAGGATCCTCCCCACACCGAGCGGCCAAAGGGCCCCGGCCCGGCTCCATCCAGCCCAAAAATGGACAAGGAATCAGCTCCTGGAGTCTGGAGGCTCCTGGAAGCGCCGGGAGGCCCCAAGGACGAGGCGCTGAGTGACCCGCGGGGTTTGTGTCCCCGAGACCCTCGGGGTGGGAGCGGAGGGTCCGGCCCCTTCCCGCGGCTGCTCCAGGGGCACCGGGAGAAGCCGGAGCGGAGCTTTGGGATGTGTTTTCCCGGGAGCAAAGCCCTGACAAGGAGCTTTTCCTGGCTGTGGTAAACAAATCAATCTCTGACGCTGAGCCCGAACCAAGAGAGACTGAAGGACCTCGGAAGGGTTTTAATGCCCAAATAAATTATTCCTGCCGTGACAAGAGCATTGTGGGGAGCGCTTGATTTCCCCCAGCCAGGAGTGGAGCTGGAGGGCAGAAAAATCCCGGGATTTCACTGGAAATTAAGGGAATGCATCACCCCTGACAGCGACTCTTCCAAACGGCCCTTCCCGGCTCGTAAATCACCGGCAGAGCTCGGGAAAGTCGATTTGCAGCCGCAGCCTCCCGGTGGGGCTTTGCCAGGGATGATGATGCATTCCCGAAAATCCCTGGGGAGCTGGAGGGGTGTGTGGGAGTTCTGCCCGTCCGAGGGTTGCTCTGGGAGCTGGGCACGATGAGTGAGGAGTGGCAGCCGCTGCCCACCCACGGCCGGTACTTTTCCAGCCTCGCCGTGCCAGGGAAGAGGGAATGGTCGGGGGGACACCAGGACGGGGATGTGCCCAAGTTGCCCCCGAGGCTGGAAGGGGTGGGAGGCTCAGGAGAAGGGTGGGAAGGGGACACTGGCCCCGTGTGGCTGTCACAGCTGCCGGGAGGGAGCTGAAACCTGTCACTGCTCCTCGGTGGGTCCCGGGTGGGATTCAGACCATTCCAGACCCTCAGTGGGGGTCTCGTGGCAATGGGGACCTTCCCCAACTGGGAGTGGAGCTGAGAGGGACAAACTGGGGACCTGCTGGGGTTGCTGGGACCTCTGCCCTCTGTGGGCATCAGATCCCAGCTGGATTCAGTGGGAGCTGAGGGCAGGACGTGTCTGGGAACACTGATGGGATGTCTGGGGACACTGATGGGGGTGTTTGGGGCACTGATGGGGGTGTCTGGGGACACTGATGGGGTGTCTGGGGACACTGATGGGATGTGTGGGACCCTCATGGGGGTGTCTGGGGACACTGATGAGATGTCTGGGGACACTGATGGGCTGTGTGGGACCCTCATGGAGGTGTCTGGGGACACTGATGGGCGTGTTCAGGGACCCTCATGGGGGTGTCTGGGGACACTGATGGGATGTCTGGGGACACTGATGGGGGTGTTCAGGGACCCTCATGGGGGTGTCTGGGGACACTGATAGGATGTTTGGGGACACTCATGGAGTGTCTGGGACCCTCATGGGGGTGTCTGGGGCCCCGATGGGATGTCTGGGGACCTTGGGTGTGTTTGGGGACACTGATGGTGTCTGGAGGTGTCTGGGACCCTCATGGAGGTGTCAGAGACCCCCCTGCAGGGGCTGGGGCTGTTGATGCCACACAAATGGGTCTCCTCTCCTCGGTCTGCCCCACCCCAATCTGGAGACCTTCTGGTACTTTCCATGTGCAGGAACCTTTAATGAACCCTCAGGTGCCCCTGAGATGCCACAGCCCGAGCTCATCTCAACAAAGGCCATTTGATACCTGCTGGGGGAGCTGAGGGTGAGGTGCCCGGGGTTGGGGTTTGGGGCAGACAGAACCCCGGCTCAGCCTCTGAGTCCCTTCCAGAGCTGCTCCTCCTTCCTGCTCGCTGCTCCAGACCCGCTTGTGTCGTGTTTGGACCTCGGGGGAAGAGGCTGAAGGCTGGGAAGAGGTTTGATGGCTTTGATTGCCCCGAGGCCTCATTAGGCAGGTCTGTTCCCGACAGCCCTTCCTGTGCCCTGGCTCGGGCTGCTCGGGCACAGGGTGGGTGTTCTCCCCGCGGCTCTGGGGGGTTCAGCCCTGGGGGTGTCCCCCTGCCTTGTCCCCGCTCCCCATGCCCGAGCAGAGCCCTTCGTGCCCTCCTCTCTCGCGGTTTATCCCCAGTGAAGAGCTTTGCCACAGCCCCCAGCGGCTGCCAACCCCAAAATCCCGGGAGAGCCCCGAGCGCAGCCGAGAGGGACCGGGCAGGGGTGGGGAGGGGGCAATTCCAGCCGGGACAAGCCCTCCAGGTGCCGCTGGAGCGATGGGATGGGCGCTGAGGGATGTGGGGAGGGGGCAATTCCAGCCGGGACAAGCCCTCCAGGTGCCGCTGGAGCGATGGGATGGGCGCTGAGGGATGGGATGGGCGCTGAGGGATGTGGGGAGGGGGCAATTCCAGCCGGGACAAGCCCTCCAGGTGCCGCTGGAGCGATGGGATGGGCGGTGAGGGATGTGGGGAGGGGACAATTCCAGCCGGGACAAGCCCTCCAGGTGCCGCTGGAGCGATGGGATGGGCGCTGAGGGATGGGATGGGCGCTGAGGGATGGGCTGCGCTGCGAACCCTCCCGAGCTGCCCAACGAGGCTGTGCCGTCCCCAGCCCGGGGCTGGCGGTGCCCAGGCAGCGGCTCGCGCTGTCCTTGGCAGCTTTCCCGGGGAAGAAAAGGGAAGGAGAATAGACAGGCTGGTCCTGGACACATCCCGAGGCCCCCGAGGGATCCAGAGCGACTGTTCGTGCCTGCAGGAACCAGCACTGCCAGGTGCACTGCCTGGCTCAGGGGCTTAATTCGATTTATTCTGTCATTTCGGGCTCTGAGCTGGAGAAGAGGAGACCGAGGGGAGACCTCATGGCAGTCCCAACTTCCTCGGGAGGGGCAGAGGAGGGGCAGGCACTGAGCTCTGCCCTGTGGCACCAGGGACAGGCCCCTGGAATGGCAGGAGCTGTGCCAGGGCAGGGTTAGGTGGGATCTCAGGAGAAGGTCCTTCCTCCAGAGGGTGGTGGGCACTGCCCAGGGTTTGGGCACAGCCCCGAGGCTGCCAGAGCTCCAGGAGGGTTTGGATGAACCTCTGGGGCACAGGGTGGGATTTGGGGGTGTCTGTGCAGGGCTGAGGGTTGGACTCTGATCCTTGGGGGTCCCTCCCAACCCAGCACATACTGGGATTCTGTGACTCCGTGAAATGATAATTTCAGGCGAGGTTTGTGCTTGGGAATGGGAGAGAGGAGAATCCCTTGGGAATGGGGGGACAGGAGAGAGGAGACTCCCTTGGGAATGGGGGGACAGGAGAGAGGAGAATCCCTTGGGAATGGGGGGACAGGAGAGAGGAGACTCCCTTGGGAATGGGGGGACAGGAGAGAGGAGAATCCCTTGGGAATGGGGGGACAGGAGAGAGGAGAATCCCTTGGGAATGGGGACTCCGTGAGGGCTTCGCCGCACACGGGCAGTGCCCGCCGGGCAGAGGCGGCTCCTCCGCCTGGGGGGAGTCCCAAATTCCTCCATGGAAATGCAGCTCCGCGGCCGTTTGATGATTCCAGGTGGCAGAGGAACTCTGGGAGGGGGAGCAGCTCCCATCCAGCAGCTCCACGGAGCGGGAGAACTCCCAACCAGCGGCTCCAGGTCCCTCCCAGCGGCCCCACCTGTGGCTGCGGAACGCAGAGTGTTCCCACAGCCCTTCCCTCCCTCCCTCCAATCGCTCCCGTCGCCTCCCTGAGAGCTTTTCCATTAGCCTGGACGGCACAGTCTGCTCGGGAATGATGGTTTGGGAAGTTTGGATGCTCCTCTCAGCCTGAAATTCCACTCCTGTGGAATGGGAAGGAGGTTGTTTTTTCCTGACTCCCTGGGTGGGTGTAACCAGGAGGTGTTTGATTGGGACGTCTGTAATTGTCGGGCTGTGGAATTCCTTGTGGGGAAAGGGAAGGAAAGCAGGACTGGGTGTGGTAATTGTGCCCACGGGAAGCTTGTGCTGGTTGGGATCTCCATCCTGAGGTGTCTTCCAGGGTGAATCATGGAATGGTTTGGGTTGGATGGACCTCAAAGCCCACCCAGTGCCACCCCTGCCATGGGCAGGGACACCTCCCACCAGCCCAGGGTGCTCCAAACCCTGTCCAACCTGGCCTTGAACACTCCCAGGCCCTTCCCGCCCTCCCAGGGAAGAATTCCTTCTGGAAAAATCCTTGATCTTGTGTAGCGAGAGCACAGATCCCACCCAGAATTCCTTGATCCTTCTGCACACACCTCCATGCCCATTAAATTGCTCAAATTAATCTTGAACTGCTAATCAGGCCCACTGGAGTTGTTGCCACACCTGAGCATCCTCTTGGAGCAATTCCCACCCCGCCCTCTCCCTTCCTCCTCTCAGGAATTTGCATCCAGGGAAAGTCCTTGTGATGTGGTTCCTCAGCACCAAGAACAGGAAAACTCCCCTTAATCCTCATCTCCCGCTCCCAACGCCTCGGGCTGGTTTTGGAATCGCTGCTGAGGGTTCTTAAATCTTCCTTCAGCCCCTGCTTGAGTCACCGAGTTCATTAATAAACACTAATTACTTGTGTAAACAGCGAGGCCGGTAATTCTGCCCCTGAGCAGCCCCGACTGTGCCCAGGAGCCCCAAAGCTGCCCCGAAAGGGCCGCAGGGAGCGCTGGAGTTGAGGAAGGACACGAGTCCCGTCCCTCGGGATGTTTCCAGCTGGAGCTGCTCCTCTTGGAGCCCGAGCCGTGCCCGGGAGCGGTGCCATGGAAACCCCGCCGAGCTGCAGCAATTAACGCTCATTTTCGGGGTATTTTTGACTCGTGGATTAAGCGAACATTTATGCAAAGCACCCTGGAATTAGTAAATGTTAATTGAGATGAGCTGGAGGCTCTGCCAGAGGGAGGAGCAGCTCGAGGGGGTCACTCAGCTCTGCAAAACTCAAGTGGCACCAAAAAAGCCTCACCCAGTGACGAGGTTTGGCTTTTGGGGGTCACCCCCTGACAGCTCTGGAATTTGGGGTTTTGGGGAAATTGAGGGGGGAGGGACAGCCAAGTGTGCTGGTTAAAGGTGACCCTGCAGGAGAAATGAACCCAACACAGAAGAGATTCTAAGTCAGAGCTACAATTTAATACCAATATTCCAATCAATGCAGTGGCACAAAGAGCAATTGGGTTTAACCCCCAAGCCCAGCAGTCTAACCCAGCCCCCTGGGGCACAAACACAGGGGGGTTTGGTGGCCCCTGTGCTGAGCCCCACGTGGTTCCCCCGAGGCCAAAGGCAAAGGAGGGGACAAAGCTGTTGGTGCAGATGATGGCAGAGTCTGGGGGAGAGTGGGGGGCTCCTCCTGTGCAGGGTCTGCTCCTCCTCTGGATGCCAGGAGTGGTGCCAGAGGTGCCCAAAGGCCAAGATTGTCTCCCCTCAGGTTTGGGTGGGAGCCCCCAGTGCCTCCCCCAGGGCAGGGAGTTCCACCCTGGGGGATCTGACTCTGGCACTCAGGGGGGAGTTTGGACTCGTTGCTGGCCCCTGAGCAGAGCTGAGCCCTCAGGTGGGTGTGGAGGTGCCAAGGAGTCCCTGCAGGGCAGTTCTCCCAGCTCCTCTGCCAGGCTTCTTTCCCAGCCAGCTCCCAGCCTGAGGGCTCAGCTGTGCCCTGGGCAGCTGCTGCCAATGGGCCCTTGGGAACAGTTGCTGGGCAATGGTCCAGAGGGTTTGGAATGCCCAGCTTTGGTCACACCCACACTGGGACAAACTGGGCCCACCTGCTCCACTGGGACACCAAAGCCTGGGGAACGGGGGGTCCTGTCCCTGAGGAGTGGCTTTGGTGACCAGTAACCCTCTTGTCGTTGAGGTGGTCCAGGTGTGGTCGGGATGGGCCTGAATCCATGTGGGAATGGGGAGGGTGGGGCTGGTTGTGGTGGGTTGGCCCTGGTTGGGCACTGGGTACCCCCAAAGCTGCTCTCACTGCCCTCCTTGGCTGCACAGGAGGAAAGAGCACTGGGAGGGGGGAGAAAACATGAGGAATGGGAGAGGAAAACACAAGGAAAGGGGAGAGAAAGCACAAGGAAGAATTCCTGGGTTGGGAAAAGAACAGGGAGAGATCCCTCCTTGGTCACTGCTGGGGCAGAACAGCCTCAGACTGGGGATATCAATCCAACTGATCACCAACAGAAATGGAGCAGGATGAGAATAAAATAAACCTGAGGAAACACTTCCCCCTCCCCCTAAAGGACAGGAATGGGAGTCACGGGCAGCTCATCCCAGACTGTTCCTGCTGCTGCTGCTCAGGGACAGGGGGCAGAGTCCCTCCCCTGCTCCAGTGGGAATCCATCCCATGGGAGACAGTTCTGTGGGAGCTGCTCCAGTGGGAATCCATCCCATGGGAGACAGTTCTGTGGGAGCTGCTCCAGTGGGAATCCATCCCATGGGAGACAGTTCTGTGGGAGCTGCTCCAGTGGGAATCCATCCCATGGGAGACAGTTCTGTGGGAGCTGCTGCACTGTGGGTCACTTCTCCATAAGGCCAATCCTTCAGGAGCTGCTCCAGGTCCCTTTTCCATGGGGTCAGTCCTTCAGGAGCTGCTCCAGGCCCCTTTTCCATAAGGCCAATCCTTCAGGAGCTGCTCCAGGTCCCTTTTCCATGGGGTCAGTCCTTCAGGAGCTGCTCCAGGTCCCTTTTCCATGGGGTCAGTTCTTTAGGAGCTGCTCCAGGTCCCTTTTCCATGGGGTCAGTCCTTCAGGAGCTGCTCCAAGGTGGGTCCCTCATGGGTTCCCAAGTCCTCCCACCAAACCTGCTCGGGGTGGGCTCCTCTCCCCAGGGCTCCACATGGTCCTGCAGGAGCTGCTCCAGCAGGGGCTTCCCATGGGGTGAGTCACAGCCTGTCTGGGGCATCCCCTGCTCTGGGTGGGCTCGCCCAGGGCACCAGGGGGGTCTCCACATCCCGAGGCCCTCCATGGGCTGCCTTGGCACAGCTGCCTCATCCTGGGCTGCCC
This sequence comes from Pithys albifrons albifrons, assembly GCF_047495875.1. NCBI lineage: Eukaryota > Metazoa > Chordata > Aves > Passeriformes > Thamnophilidae > Pithys > Pithys albifrons. The sequence continues at coordinate 586,972 of NC_092486.1, forward strand.
CACAGAATCCCGGGAATCTCCACTCCTGGAGCAGCTCCTGCCGTGCCCTGGGGCTCTCAGGGCTGTTCCTCCCACATGTTCTCCCTCTGCTCTTCCCTGCCCCCAGTCCCACTTTCCCATTCCCTTTTCCTCCTCCCACACGTTATCCCAGAGTTGTCGCTGCCATTCCCGCCGGGCTCGGCCTTGGCTCTGTCCTGGAGCCGCTGGAACTGGCACTGCCAGGCCTGGAAAAGCTTTGGCAGCTCCTCCTGGAGCCCCCGCGGTGCCAATCCCAACGCGCCGGCACTGAAGGGCTCCCACTGGATCCGAATCCATTGGGAAAGCTGCGGCATTCCCAGCTGGAAGCGGCGCGTGACGCCGTTATCCCTCCGCTCCCTTTCCCAGGGTTAAACAGCCCGTGGAAATAATTAACGGGAGTTTAATGGGCCCTTTAACGCTCCGCTAATTGCGAAGCGCAAATTGCAGCCCCAGAACCGACGGCGGGGGCGGAACGGGGGCTCTGGAATTCCAGTTCTCTCCCAAAAGAGTCGGGAGGGCTTGGAAAAGCAAGGGCTGGGGGGCTTGGGAATTGCAGCCTGGAAAGAGAGGGAGCAGTGGGGTTTGGGAATTGCAGCCTGGAAAGGGAAAGGAGCAGTGGGGTTTGGGAATTCCAGGCTGGAAAGAGAGGGAGCAGTGGAGTTTGGGAATTCCAGCCTGGAAAGGGGAGGGAGCAGTGGGGTTTGGGAATTCCAGGCTGGAAAGGGGAAGGAGCAGTGGGGTTTGGGAATTCCAGACTGGAAAAGGGAGTCAGTGTTGGTGCTCCATCAAGGAAGGGGTTGGATGCTCCTGGAATTCCCAATTGCTCTCCCAACAGAGTTAGGGAGACCTTGGAAAACCAAAGGCTGTGGGATTTGGGAATTCCAGGCCTGAAAGGAGAGGGATCAGTGGGGTTTGGGAATTCCAGACCTGAAAGGAGAGGGATCAGTGGGGTTTGGGAATTCCAGGCTGGAAAGGACAGGGAGCAGTGGGGTTTGGGAATTGCAGGCTGGAAAGGACAGGGATCAGTGGGATTTGGGAATTCCAGACTGGAAAGGACAGGGAGCAGTGGGGTTTGGGAATTCCAGGCTGGAAAGGACAGGGATCAGTGGGGTTTGGGAATTCCAGCCTGGAAAGGAGAGGGATCAGTGGGATTGGGGCTGGACACTCCTGACTGTCAGTCCGTCCCACACGTGTCACTTCAGAGCCTGTAACTGACATTTCTGATACTATTAAAATATTTTATACTATAAAATATATATTTGATACCATTTAATGTATATTTATAGTATATAATTTATATTTTGTAATATAAAATGTATATTTTATATTATATAATATATATTTGATACTATATAAGGTATATTTTATATTCTATAATGTGTATTTTATCCCATATAATTAATATTTTATCCCATACAATGTATATTTTATCCTATATAATGTATCTTTTATACCATATAATGTATATTTTATACTATATAATGTGTATTTTATACCCTATAATGTATATTTTATATTATATAATATATATTTGATACTATATAATGTATATTTTATATTCTATAATGGATATTTTATCCCATATAGTGGATATTTATCCCACACAATGGATATTTATCCCATAGAATGGATATTTTATCCCATATAATGTATATTTTATCCCATATTATGTGTATTTTATCCCATATTATGTGTATTTTATCCCATACAATGGATATTTTATCCCATAGAATGGATATTTTATCCCATATAATTCATATTTTATCCCATACAATGTGTATTTTATCCCATAGAATGGATATTTTATCCCATACAATGTATATTTATCCCACACAATGGATATTTATCCCATAGAATGGATGTTTTATCCCATATAATGTATATTTTATCCCAAATAATTTATATTTTATCCCATATAATGTATATTTTATCCCACATAATGTATATTTTATCCCATATTATGTGTATTTTATCCCATACAATGGATATTTATCCCATACAATGGATATTTATCCCACCCAATGTGTATTTATCCCACCCAATGTGTGTTTATCCCATATAATGGATATTTATCCCATATAATGGATATTTATCCCACACAATGGATATTTATCCCATATAATGGATATTTATCCCATAGAATGGATATTTATCCCATATAATGTACATTTTATCCTACCCAATGTGTGTTTATCCCATAGAATGGATATTTTATCCCACACAATGGATATTTATCCCATATAATGGATATTTTTCCCATATAATGTATATTTATCCCACACAATGGATATTTATCCCATATAATGGATATTTATCCCACCCAATGTGTGTTTATCCCACCCAATGTGTGTTTATCCCACACAATGGATATTTATCCCATATAATGGATATTTATCCCCCCAGTGTGTGTTTCCCACCCCAAGCCCAGCCCCCGTCCCAGGGTGGGTTTTTCCAAAACACCCTTTGGGGTTTGGGGGGTCCCTCCCGGGGTGGGACCCTCGGGGGGCTTTGCCCAAGCACCACCAACCTCCACTTAATAATTAGGGGTTTCTGTCCTTAATTAATGACTTTCCCGTAATTGCTTCAATTAACAGAGGTTGTTTCGCTTCGACTGTGCCGTTAATGAGCCTCATTAAGACCCTTTTGTCTAATCACGGGTCATAATAAATCCTTCATTTTATAGAAACAAGTTGCATTTAGAGGAATTATATTCCGTGTGAAACTTGGATGGAACATAAAATTTCATTTGCTATAAATAAAAATTAAATGTGATGTGTTTAAGTTATTAATTGATGTTATTATTTATCTAAAAATAAATCTGCTTTGCCACCCTGGGGTGACACCGAGCCCAGCCCAGTGGCCCCTTTGGGGTGGGAGTTTGAAGGGCAGTGCCCCCTGCCCCTCCCTGCCCCTCTCCAGGAATTCCCTGCCCCTCTCCAGGAATTCCCTGCTCATCCCAGGGCTCTGGGCCCTCCTCCAGCTGTTGGGATTTGGGGTGGATAAACCCCAGGACAAGGTGCTTATTTGCATGTTAAACTTTGCCTTAAACCCCCTGGATTAATTACCCAGCTGGAGACAGAGATTTGGGGCAGGGGAGGAGATTTGTAGCAGATCCCGGAATTCCAGAGGGAAGGGACCACCTGAGGCCTGAAAGGTTTGGTTTATTTCAATTGTTGTGGTGATTTTAATAATAATAAATAAAATGCAGGAGCTCTTGGGCTTTGTGGCCCCCAGAAGGGCCTTGCCAGGGACACAGGAGGGTGGGGAGGCCCCAGATTTGGGGATTTGGGGTTTGGAGCCTCATCCTGCAGGGGTTGGGCTGGATTTGGGGTTTGGGATGGGATTTGGGGTTTGGAGCTCCATCCTGAAGGGTTTGGGGTGGAATTTGGGGTTTGGAGCTTCTCCCTGGGGGAGTTTGGGCTGGGATTTGGGGTTTGGAGCTCCATCATGAAGGGTTTGGGGTGGGATTTGGGGTTTGGAGCTTCTCCCTGGGGGAGTTTGGGCTGGGATTTGGGGTTTGGAGCTCCATCCTGAAGGGTTTGGGCTGGGATTTGGGGTTTGGAGCTCCATCCTGAAGGGTTTGGGCTGGGATTTGGGGTTTGGAGCTCCATCATGAAGGGTTTGGGCTGGGATTTGGGGTTTGGAGCTCCATCATGAAGGGTTTGGGGTGGGATTTGGGGTTTGAAGTTCCTCCCTGCAGGGTCTGGGGTGGGATTTGGGGTTTGGAGCTCCTCCCTGCAGGGTTTGGGATGGGATTTGGAGCTCCATCCTGAAGGGTTTGGGCTGGATTTGGAGCTCCATCCTGCAGGGCTTGGGTGGGAATCTGTCGGGACTGGGCTCAGGCAGCTCCCCCTGAGGGTGGGAGTTCTCCCTGTGCTCCAGGCTGGGCAGGGAGAAGGGACCTGGGAGTCTCTCCAGGTGCTCCTGGGAAGTGCCAGGAAGTGCCAGGAAAGAGACCAAGAAATTCTCTTGCTTTCCAACCTGAGATCTGCCAGCAAAAAACAGGGACAGGAGCTTTGGAAAGCAGGAAAAGCCTCTGGACTCAGAGAGGGAGGGATGGAAAGGGAGCAGAGCCCAAACTCACTGTGAGGGCGGAAGGCCCATCCCAAAATCTGGGAAGCTTTTCAGTCTTCCAAAGACTTTTCTGTGGCTTTTGCATTCCCAGAACATCCCAAGGGTGGTGGAAACAGCATTGCCTGGGGATGTTCCAGGGCTGGAGCCCCTCTGGAGCCAGGCTGGGAGAGCTGGGGGGTCACCTGGAGAAGGGAGAGCTGAGAGCCCCTTGCAGGGCCTGAAGGGGCTCCAGGAGAGCTGGAGAGGGACTGGGGACAAGGGATGGAGGGTCAGGACACAGGGAATGGCTTCCCACTGCCAGAGGGCAGGGAGAGGTGGGATATTGGGAAGGGATTCTTCCCTGTGAGGATGGTGAGGCATGGAATTCCCAGAGAAGCTGTGGCTGCCCCATCCCTGGGAGTGTCCCAGGCCAGGCTGGAGCCCCCTGGGACAGTGGGAGGTGTCCCTGCCCAGGGCAGGGCTGGCACTGGGTGGCCTTTGAGGTCCTTCCAACCCAACCCATTCCATGTTTGTCCGTGTGGACATGGACCAAACATCCCCCCTTGGACTGTCCATGATCCTCAGATCTTTGTCCCTGTTCCTGCTGAACAACTTGGCCCTTGGAGGGGACAGTGCAGGGCCTGGTTTGGGGTTGTTGTACCCACTTACCCTCCACCTTCTGGTTTCCCTCCATGATCTCAGCTGTGGGTCATTCCCTGCCACATTCCCATCATCCAGCCCAGGCTCCTCTGGCATCATCACTGCTATTTCCAACAGGTGGGAATTGTTCCCACTTTATTTCAGGAGGCACAAGATCCCAGGAGGGATTTCAGGCTCGGAACTGTCTGATTGGATTGAACATCCCCCTGGCTCCTGCCATGTCTCTTTGCCTGTGGGAGGACACTTGTCATCCCTCTGCTCATCTCAGGATCAGCCCAAAGATCCTCCAGGGGTGGAAAACACAGAGGCCAAAAGGGCAGAGTGTGGTTATAAATATCTGAATATCCACAGAGATTTATGTTTCCCTTTTCCACCCCAAATTCTGACTCCTGGAGGCTCAAAACCTGAGCCAGACTCTCCCGGGGGAGGTTGAGGGATCTCCACCTGCTTCATTCCCATCTCTGGGCCATATTTGGTTCCATTTCTGTGGGAATCTGGGCTGGAAATAAAGCAGGATTTGGCTCTGGGTTGTAGCACCTTCTGGTGGGTCAGTGTGGGGAGGGTGGGAAAGGTTTCCCACTGCAGCCCTGGAGTTAAACCCTTGGAATCCCTTCCATCACCACCTGGGACTGGGGGAGTTCCACACCCCCACCCCCTGCCATCCATCCCCCTCCTGCAGGGCACAGATTTCGGGAGGCAGAGACAAGGGAATGTGTCTTAAGGCGACAAGGGGAGGAAATTTAAGGAGGAAAAGTGTTCCAGGGTGTGCCCTGAGCATGTGGGAGTCGGTGGGGGGGGGGGGAAGAGCTGCTCCTCTGGGGGCAAAAATGGTCATTCCTGATCATCCCAATCCCCTTCTGGTGCTCCTGGATCCATCAGTTTTCCCAGGTGTTTGATTTCTGCTGGAGCCATTGGGGGGTTTTTCCATGTCTGACCCTGGGGAGGTTTTTCCATGTCTGACTCTCCTGCAGCCACTCTGGGGCCTGCAGAGTTTAAAGCCCCCAAATCCTCCCTCCTTCACTGCCCCTCTCTGGGAGCTCAGCAGGGGCTGATGTTCCCCTGCCTGAAAACCAGCGAGCCCCTTCCTTGCCCTGTGAGTTCATCCCCATCCCTGCTGTGCTCAATCCTGACTTCCACCCCCAAAAACGAGGGATTGCACCATCCCCCAGGAGCAAAGTGCCCCCAAACTGCCCCCACAGCTGTGGGTTTGGCCCCAGCCATGTCTGTCCACACCTCATTTTATTCCCTTTTCCCCCTCTCTGTTCATCCCTTTGCTGATTAAAGGAGCCCCAGGGACGATTCTCCACCAGAGCAGCACTAAAATATTCCACATTTCCAGGCACACACCGTGGACTTCAGGTTTGCTGCCAAAGAAAACACAAATTCCCTGATTCAAATGAAATCCAGAAGGTGGAAGGGAATCATTTCAATCACCCCATGAGCAAAAAGAGGCTGCAAAATTCCTGCTCTCCCTCCAAACCTCATTTTGTTGGTGGAATCCACGGTGTGAAGGACATCACACGGTCTCTCCTTGTCCAGACCCCCTCAGCATTCCAGGATCTGTCCCAGGGGCATCACCTTGGGCTTCCAGGGAATCACAGTGAGTGTTCTTGGCACGGGTGGTGGATTGAGAGCAGCCAAAGCCTGGCTGGGGTCAGGAATCCTTTGGGATGAGCTGTGGAGGAGCAGCAGGAGACCATCCTGGTGGGTGCTGGAGAGGAGCCAAGACCATGTGGGAAATCCCGGATCTGATGGAAGCTCCAAGTGGCCGGTAATTCCCAAGGGATGTCCAGGCTCCTGGTGCTGAAACCAGCACATTCCTTGGATTTGGGCATGGAATATCCCAAGAAATGTCTAGGCTGAAACCAGCAGATTCCCTGGATTTTGGGGTTGAACATCCCCCAGAATTCCAGCTGGGAGTGAGGGGGAGGGTGAGATGGAGGGCGGGAGGGGGAAGGCGCAGCACGGGCTGGTTTTCCAGAGGGTGGGATGCACCGGGAGGTCCCTGCTGGGAGCAGCGAAGCTCCTGCCGAGTTGGAGTTCCAGCCCTGGAGGAACCCTCGGCTCTGCCCCAGCCCTGCCCCTCCCACGCTCCTTGGAACGCTCGGAGCTCATCCCAAGCTTTTGCTTCCCGTGGAGCGAGCGGGACAGAGGGAACAGCACGGGGAGTCCCAGCACAGCCCAGTCCCGGGCAGGGATCGCCCTGGAGCGCCCCGGAGTGGGCAGGGGCACTGCCACCTGGGCAGGGGCCGGGCAGGGATTGGCCCTGGAGTGTCCCGGAGCGGGCAGGGATTGGCCCCGGAGTGTCCCGGAGCGGGCAGGGGCAGTGCCACCTGGGCAGGGGCCGGGCAGGGGCCGGGCAGGGATCGGCCCCGGAGTGTCCCGGAGCGGGCAGGGATCGGCCCTGGAGTGTCCCAGAGCGGGCAGGGGCAGTGCCACCTGGGCAGGGGCCGGGCAGGGATCGGCCCCGGAGTGTCCCGAAGCGGGCAGGGATCGGCCCTGGAGTGTCCCGGAGCGGGCAGGGGCAGTGCCACCTGGGCAGGGCCCGGGGGGCTCAGGTGAGGGTGTTGGAGTAGAAGCTGAAACTTTCGGACACGGTTTTGGAGTCGCTGCGGGAGGAACCGTTGGAAGTCACATCCACTGAGGGTCGCTTGGCCTCGGGGGGCTCCTCCAGGTCCTCCTCGGGCCCCGGCGCCGCCGAGGACACGGTGGTGTCCACTCTGCTCACCCTGAACACGCTGCTCTGGGTCTGCAGGAACCGAGCCGAGCGCAGCTCCAGCCCCTCGTAATCGCCCGCTCGCACCAGGGGGCACCACCGGAACGCGTGCCTGAAGCCCACCCGGAACCTGCGGGGGGCATCGGGGTGAGGGGCTGGGGGGACGGGCAGTGCCACCGCAAAAACCTGCCCGTCTGTGCCCTCCTCCATCGCACCCCTCTGGGTGTGCCCTGCTACTGTCCCTGTGACCCCCGTGCCACCAGACAGACCCCTCTGGGTGTGCCCTGCTCCTGTCCCTGTGCCCCCTGACAGACCCCTCTGGGTGTCCCCTGCTCCTGTCCCTGTGCCACCAGACAGACCCCTCTGGGTGTCCCCTGCTCCTGTCCCTGTGCCACCAGACAGACCCCTCTGGGTGTGCCCTGCTCCTGTCCCTGTGCCACCAGACAGACCCCTCTGGCTGCCCTACTGCTCCTCCCTCTGTGTCCCGTGCCCTTTGGATGTGCCCCAGGCTCCTCTGGGTGTCCCCTGCTCCTGTCCCTGTGCCACCAGACAGCCTCCTCTTGATGCCCACCCTGCTCCTGTCCCTGTGACCCCTGTGCCACCAGACAGACCCCTTTGGATGTGCCCCAGACCCCTCTGAGTGTCCCCTGCTCCTGTGACCCCTGTGCCACCAAACACACCCCTCTGGATGTGCCCCAGACCCCTCTGGATGTGCCCCAGCTCCTGTGTCCCCTGTGCCATCAAACACACCCCTCTGGATGTGCCCCAGACCCCTCTGGATGTGCCCCAGCTCCTGTGCCCCCTGTGCCACCAAACACACCCCTCTGCATGTGCCCCAGACCCCTCTGGATGCCCCCCTGCTCCTGTCCCTGTGCCAATGCCCCCCTGCTCCTGTCCCTGTGCCCCCAGCCATGCCCTGGGTCCCCACCTGTCGTTGAGGCAGCAGTAGATGATGGGGTTGTACATGGTGGAGCTCATGGCCAGCCACATGATGGCCAGGTAGACCTGCTGGATGAACTTCTGCAGGTACCACTCGGGGTGGAAGTACTGCAGGGTGAAGTAGACGTGGTAGGGCAGCCAGCAGAGGGCAAAGGTGCACACCACGATGATCATCATCTTCACCACCTGCAGCAGGACGGGCCAGAAGAGCCACCCATGGGTCACCCACCCAGCCCTTCCTGCCCTGACACCCTCCCAGCCTGAGCACCTCAAGGACACACTTCTGGAGGACACTCTGGGCCATCCACAGCTGGGGTGGCCTCACCTCGAGGGTGGGGGGACTTTGGGGCTCCACAGGATAAAAGAGACATTAAAGCCATTGGGGAGAGTCCAAAGGGTGGGGAAGGGTCTGGAGGGGCCCCCTGAGGAGCAGCTGAGGGCACTTGGGGTGTTCAGCTGGAGAAGGTCAGATAGGTCAGACCTCCCTGGGGTCTGCAGCTCCTCCTGAGGGGCAGCTCCATCTCTGTGAGCAGGGACAGGCCCCTGGAATGGCAGGAGCTGTGCCAGGGCAGGGTTAGTGGGATCTCAGGGAAAGGTGGTGGTGGGCACTGCCCAGGGTTTGGGCACAGCCCCGAGGCTGCCAGAGCTCCAGGAGGGTCTGGATGATGCTCTGGGGCACAGGGTGGGATTTTGGGGTGTCTGTGCAGGTACAGGAGCTGGATGGAAGATCCCTGGGGGTCTCCCCCGAATCTCACCCTGTTCCCACCCCCGAGGAAGGATTTGGGGCCGGGCCGTTTGTCCTGCTGGGGGCTCTCACCTTCCTCTTGGCCGAGACCTGCTCGTGGTACCGCTCGGAGGAGTCTCCGGGGATGTTGCTGGCCCAGAGCGTGAGCCCCACGGCGGTGTAAGCGCAGCCGATCACCAGCAGCGGCAGCAGGTACAGCAGTGCCGTCATCAGGAAGTGGTACCTGCGGGGGCACCTCGGCACTGCCCCTACCCGGCTCTGCCCCTGCCCAGCCCTGCCCGGCTCTGCCCCTGCCCTGCCTTGCTCGGCACTGCCCCTGCCCTGTCCGGCACTGCCCTGCCCGGCTCTGCCCCTGCCCGGCTCTGCCCCTGCCCAGCTCTGCCCCTGCCCTGCCCGGCTCTGCCCCTGCTCTGCCCTGCCCGGCACTGCCCCTGTTCGGCTCTGCCCCTGCCCTGCCCGGCTCTGCCCCTGCCCGGCTCTGCCCTGCCCAGCCCTGCCCTGCCCGGCACTGCCCCTGCCCCGGCTCTGCCCCCGAACTGCCCCTGCCCCTGAACTGCCCCTGCCCAGCCCCGGCTCTGCCCCAGCCCCGGCTCTGCCCCTGCCCTTCCCGGCCCTGTCCTGCCCCTGCCCCGCCCCAGCCCTGCCCCAGCCCTGCCCCTGCCCAGCTGGGGGACTGGCATGGGGGACTGGGCACAGATCCTGCACAGCTCGGGCTGGGAAAGGCTCCTGCTTTATCCCAGCCTGGGAAGGGTTCCCTGCTTTATCCCAGCCTGGGAAGCGTTCCCTGCTTTGTTCCAGCCTGGGAAGGGTTCCCTGCTTTCTCCCCAGTCCTCTCCAAGCCTCTGCTGCCAACCCTTGGCACCCCCTGGGGTGGGGTGGGGTGGGGTAGGATGGGATGGGATGGGATGGGATGGAGTGGGATAGGATGGGGTGGGATGGGGTGTGGTGGGATGGGGTGTGGTGGGGTGGGATGGGATGGGGTGTGGTGGGGTGGGATGGGATGGGATGGGATGGGATGGGGTGGGGTGGGGTAGGATGGGGTGGAGTGGGATGTGGTGGGATGGGATGGGGTAGGATAGGATGGGATGGGGTGGGGTGGGATAGGATAGGATGTGGTGGTGTGGGATGGGATGAGGTGGGATGGGGTGGGATGGGGTGGGTGGGATAGGATAGGATGTGGTGGTGTGGGATGGGATGAGGTGGAATGGGGTGGGATGGGATGGGGTGGAGTGGAGTGGGATGGGATGTGTTCTCTTCCCAAGGGAAGGCTGTTGCAGCCGAGGTGAATTTTTCCCTCTCACTCCTCCCTTTACACCCCAAATTATCCTAGAGATGGATGTGGCTTCTTCTCCCACCTTTCAGCTGGAAATGCTGCAGCAAAGGTGTGTTTGGGGCATATGGAGGGCGGGAATGCTGAGCTGGGGGGCGGGAATGCTGAGCTGGGGGGCGGGAATGCTGAGCTGGGGGGTGGGAATGCTGAGCTGGGGGGTGGGAGTGCTGAGCTGGAGGGTGGGAATGCTGAGCTGGGGGGCGGGAATGCTGAGCTGGAGGGTGGGAATGCTGAGCTGGGGGGCGGGAATGCTGAGCTGGAGGGCGGGAATGTTGAGCTGGGGGGCGGATCCCTCAGGATGGGATCCAGCTCCCCAGTCCTGGCTCAGCCTGGCACAGGTGGCACAACCCCCAGTGCCCCAGAGGAGCCAGGCCCTTGGCCTGGAGGTTTATTTAAGCTTTCCAGGGAATTCAGTAGCTGGGCCAGTTCTCCAGGCTCATGGAAAGGGCAGATCCTTGAGAGTGTTTACAGCGTGGATAAATAATTCCAAACCCCAACGAGAGGCTCGGGATTAAACTCGGCACAGGCTGGGGCTGTTTGGTTGGGGGTCTGTGGGAATTCACTGGGAATTCAGGGGGTCAGTGGGAATTCAGAGGGTTCAGTGGGAGTTCAGGAGGTCAATGGGAATTCAGGGGGGTCAGTGGGAATTCAGGGGGAGTTCAGTGGGAATTCAGGGGGTCAGTGGGAATTCCGTGAGTATTCAAGGGGTCAGTGGGAGTTCAGGGGGGTCAGTGGGAATTCAGGGGGTCAGTGGGAGTTCAGTGGGAATTCAGGGGGTCAGTGGGAGTTCAGGGGGTCAGTGGGAGTTCAGTGGGAATTTAGAGGGATCAGTGGGAATCCAGGAGGGTCAGTGGGAATTCAGGGGGTCAGTGGGAGTTCAGTGGGAATTCAGGGGGTCAGTGGGAATTCAGGGGGTCAGTGGGAGTTCAAGGGGAGTTCAGGGGGTCAGTGGGAATTCAGGGGGTCAGTGGGAATTCAGTGGGAGTTCAGGGGGGTCAGTGGGAGTTCAGTGGGAATTTAGAGGGATCAGTGGGAGTCCAGGAGGGTCAGTGAGGGTTTCTGTTAAATAAAGGGGGTTTAAAAGGAATAAACCAGTGCTGGTTTTCCCAGCCAGGGTGGGACCCCCCCAACCCCCCTTGGACTGTGCAGGTCCCTCCCTGCCCCCAGAGGCTGCACAAACCTCTGCCCTGTGGGCAGGTGAGTTCTGGTGGGACAGAAAAAGGGCTGCTCAGCCAGAAACATCCCAAATGCTGCCAGGTGAGAGGGAGTTTCATTCCCAAGGCTTGAGGGTCTTCCCATGGATTTCTGGGGATAAATCTCTTTGGGTGCTGCATCTCTGGGAGGTCTCCCAGGCACTCTCAGCTTTTTCCCTCCCTCTATTTGATGGAATAACTTCCCCAAAGTTCAAATGAACGGATGAGGCTCCTGCCTGGTGCAATTCCCACGGGAATGGGCTTGGCCACACCATCTCCTGCTCGTTTGGTACCTGCAATCTCATTTGGACCCCTCCCCCCCGGCCCTAATCGCATTTGGGATGGATTTTGTGGGGCTGTTTTCCATTTTGCCAATTAAAGAGGCGTCTCGGAGGCTCCTGACGAGGTTCCCATGTAAGGCAGGAGCTGGAACGAGCTGCCAACAGCTCCAAGTGCTGCAGAAACGCCTCACAGGGGCTGGAGACAACGTAAGCAAGACAGATCCCGATTTCCAGAGCCGATTTCCTGGGAATAGTCAGGGAAGCCAAAGGGCTTTTCCTGGGCACGGAAAAGCAGCCTCTGAGTGGAACCCTCTGGAATGTTCTGCCCGCAAGAATGGCAGGGTCAGAGCACTCGGAGAAAGCTGGGGCTGCATTTGAAGGGATTCAGGAGGTTGTGGGGGATGGAGAAGCCTGGAGGGGCTTTGGGATGGCAGGGGATGGAGCTGCCCCTCCCTCTGCCCCCAACCCGCGGCTGGGGCCAAATAAAGGGGTCCCTGGGGGTTCTTCTCTCCCAGAGAAACCAGAGCTGCGGGGGCTCTTCCCTTCCCTGAACGAGGAGAAGTGGCAGCTGATGCGATTGGAAGAGATGAGCCATCCATTTGGGAACAAAGGAGGGAGAGGGATCGATGCAGCATCGACATCTCGGCTCTGCCGCAGACGCTCCTGGGGCCGAGGGATTTTCCTCCCCCACTGGGATATTTTCCCAGAGAAAAATCCCAGTCCCTGCTCTGACAGCCTCTGCCCTGCGGGGCTGTCCCGCCCAGGCTCCCTCCATCCCGAGCCCCCTCCCTGGAGCGGGACAAGCTCCTGTTTCCCCCCGGGAGCGGCAGAAATGCCGGGATTTGTCATCGCGGCGCCGCCGACAAAGCAGCTGCCGCCGGTGCCTTCCCGAAATAACCTCGGCAAGGCCACGGAGCAGAGAAAGGAGATTCCCAGCGCTCCCAGCACCTGCCCCGCCGTTATTCTGGGCCAGGAAAATCCCAGCCCGAGCCCCGCGGGGCTTTGCACGAGCGACTCCGACGCTGCCGGAGCTGCGAGTTCCTCCCAAGCCCCAAATTCCTGGGGTTTGGTTTTCCAAAGCTCCTGTTGAGCAG